>NC_142836.1:1875000-2500000 GCF_061612785.1 Hesperophylax consimilis
GTGACGAATAAGTTATCACATTTCGTCATTTATTTTTTGTATTATGAACATTTCAGAATTTACAAGTCTCGTTAATTTTGTGATGGCACCTATTTTTATTCTTATTTTATTTGACGTGATGGATTGCTCAACGTATTTTAAAAATTCGGCTCTATTGTACTTGAAAAATATTGTAAAATTTTGGGAATTTATCATTCCTTCAAACTTTCGTTTTTAGTTTTACAGCTGAACGATGTTGAGAATAACGGTAACAAAGAACTCTTCAGAATAAACATTATTTTGGAAAAGTGAACTTTCATTATAATACTTACATTTATTCTGCATAGTATTTATAACATTTTGACTACCGAAAACCGAATGTGAAAAAAAACCTTTGTACAAAAACACTATCTTTTCATCTATATATGAGCATGTGTGGCGGTCGAGAACTTTTGTAGAACTTTTTAACCGGATTTTAATAAATCAGCAACACTCATTTTTCTCCATGTATTAATAAGGAAAAGAGATTAAAAATTTCTTTTCGATTTGTAATGCTTTTTTTGCATGTAGGTTTATTCTTCATTCAGTATTCATGTTTATTGTAGTTTCATTCAAATCTAATTTAAATGTGCAACAGTCCAAAACACGTAACAACTATGAATATATTTTTTCTATGCAACATTTTCTATAATTTAACAACTATTAACAATTAACAACTATTTCTATAATTTCTATGGTAGCACCACCTATGATTGAACATATATTATTTCTTGCATGATCTATCTTCATCTTACTTTTCTTCGCATTTATTTTTTTCTGCACATCTTCGCCACACTTCGAATTCACAACCTAACGGCCACTCAAATACCCAACACTCCACCACTCAGACCAAACCCCTCGGGTCTGGACAAAAACAAATCGTGTCAATTTCAAATAGATTCGATGTTTTTGAACGCATCTCAAATAGAAGTTCTGTTTTAAAATGAAAAATGAAAAAATTTTAAGTTTTGGGATTTCCACAGGCAAAAGTATTATAGTAATTTTTTCGGTTTATATGCCATGTTGCGGATGTGTATTAATATGACACATCTGCCCTGATTATGGACACTGTAATGCTGTCTGAAACGTTGGCTACAGAAGGAGGTAGTGTAACATGACTTACATGACATAACACCCCTAAAATAAATTACTATAAATGAAAATCCCTTTGTATTTTTAGAATTACATTAGACGTAACATGCAATTAATTCTTTTATTTTTATTTTTATTCAAACATTATTTTGTTTAGTTTTAAAAATCTTTTACGGGCGATAATTTATTCACACCATTAAAAACTCTCATCCACTTTTTTTTAAATTTTGTTTGGCAGTTAATTTTTGTTGGTATGCGGATAGTTTGTAAGCCTATACAAGCCACCGGTACAATTTTCCTTAAACTATGGTATATACACAATATTTGATTAATATTATATTCAAATTCATTAAGTTGATTTTCATGTTCTGTGAAGGTTCTATTCATGTTCTGTTATTATTTGAGTTAGTTAAACAACTGTTCAATTATGATATAATAACAGAACATGCATAGAACTTCCACAGAATATGAAAATTTGATGAATTGTTCAAATTTTTTTAAACAACCCATCCTTAGATCTTAAGGTAATTATTCAAAAAAATTAGTAAACTTTGACTAAATGAACTGTTCGACGCCTTTCAGTTCTAAAGAATTATTTAAAAAATAACTTGTATGGTAAACTTTTAATGCAGAGACAAACCTTTTTGTTCTCTCTTTCTAAATCTGTTTACTTCACGGGTTTGAAATTCTTATAAATGAAACCAATTATGTAAATTAACGAAATTAAAGGTGAAAAATATGTGATCTCCTTTTTTGCAAAAAAATTGTTAATTCAAGATTTGACTGCCCTGACGCTATAAACATTATGTCAATACATGTACCTCCGAAACATACTAGATGAAATATATTATTTCACAACAATAATTTCGTGCTTAATGGAAAGAATACATAGATTGGGCAATGAGCTTATAGATGTCACTGATACTTTCAAATGAAGTCTTGACACATTATTAGCCAAATTCAGCACTTTTTAAGTTAGCGTAAATAACGAATAATCAAAATTTATACCATCTTTATGCACAAACTTTATACTTTACTTAATATTGTATACAAACTTTAAATGTTTTTAAAGTAAGTTTGGTAATAACTTAACAGGTAAATTGTATTTTATGTTTTGTTTTTTATTTATTGTATACCGTTGTTCTTAATTAATTTGTAATCGTAATGCCAAGTATAATAAATAAATAATTGAAAAAGAATATGTTTCAAAAATGAGTTTTGAAATATGTCGTTTGGTGACAGATATAGCACAACGTGACCCGAGTGGTTAAGTTTTTATTATTCATGGGATGATATGTATTTCAAATCGATTTTTTCCATCGGCAAAAAGTGGGGCCGTAAAGTACCACGTGAAATTTCAATTAGCCAAGTGCCCTCAGATCGATCGCGCCCTGAAGCCAAGCGGAATACATTAAACCTCTATGGATATTCCATCCAAACATTACTACTTACTGAGATACAAATTGACCTAAATCTTTACCAGTAAATTCATAACGGAAAAGGCGTAGGAGATTTAGAACGTGTACGTGTTTATCGTTTCAGCGAGCTTTTTAGATTCGAGTTTCTTGAAGGCATTTAAGAATATTATTTAAAAGTAGGCTTCAATAAAAGTAACTATTGAAAAATTATGGAAACATTATTATATGCTCAGCGAAAAATAATTTCCCTCAGGGCCTATGTCATCTTTTGGAAAGCTGTGTGGGGGGTCTTTCTAAAGGAAAGGAAGGAGAGGAAGTTCAGGAAAGGTAAAAGGTATGAGGGTTGGGTAGAAATTTATGGATCAGAGTGTCAAGGATCAACGGACATTTGAATATATTCCTTCCGACTGAGGCGCAAGGCGATGGGTCAAGAGACCATTCAAGAAGATAATACTAATACATCTTAACGAAACAGAATAAGACACAGAAAAATAAAGAGATATTCTCAACTGGGAATCGAAACCTCTGCCTTACCGCGACAACATCTCTAAAAACTCCACCTTATTATTTTTACATCATATTTTAAAATCAGAACTGACAATATTATCCTTAACTATATATTTTTGAATGATTACAAAATTCTTTATAATTGGTTTGTAAACGAGAAAGTGTTTCGGAAAAACATTTCCGGTTTTTTTATGTGGGGTGCCTATAAACTTTTCAATGATATATTATATTGATGGGTATAAATAATATTAAAATATCGATGAATTTCATAGCGCCGTTTTTGTTTAAAATTACCTCAAGAGTAATCAAATTACCACAAATAAATAATACATTTTTACAGTATAACCTACAAAATTTATTACAACAAAGTTTTTATTAAAAATAAATATACTATATTTATGTATACGAACTCAAAAAGAAGAGTTATCAATAAAATATACAACAGGTTTAGGTGGTTTGAATCGAACAATTAGAGCAGATGGATGGAGAAAGGGGTATCAGAAAAATAAGCTAGATAGAAATGGCGCGAAATAAACTATATAGAATTTTAATTCAACTGCGTCCTTGTTGGCACGATCAAGTGAAATGAATACTTGTACTGGGGCATTTGGGTGTGGGCAGGAGTTTCCTGTTTTACCACCGCGTAATAGTCCCATAATGAGAAAAGTGAGTATTGCTAATTTATTAAGAATATCTTAAAATCATTCGTAATCCGGTTAAAAACGGGATTGTAGGTCGTTTCCTGATAATATTTTAGCTAATTCTTAACACATCGGAACACTTGTGCATGCATACATGACTCTTTGATAATATACAATGACGAAATGCGGAAATATTATGATTTTTATGAACAAGTGTTCCGACATCGTGATAATACAACCGTATTCTACTAAATTTTTATTAGAAAACCTATCAATTCATTCGTTTAAAACAGGAGTACGAATAATTTGAAGATATTTTTAATAAATTAACAATATTTTTGATCAGTAAATTTTCTCCGCGCAACTGTTTCCAGCCATCTTAGGCCAGCAGCGAGATTAAGGCATCCCCAATTGGGGGAGTAGATGGGGTATAGGGAAGTGACAGATCTAGTCACCAAACATGGCTAAAGCTATTTCAAGCAATGTTTCAATTCTGAATTGTGGCCTTTCACCAGGGTGATACTTGGAGTAGCATCCATTCTTGAATACTATTACCATATACTATTTAAATGTAATTAATTCTGAAACAACACAAATACGATTTACTTGAGCACGCCGGGTTTTGAACTTGAAATACACAAATGAGAAATCACAAGGACTGTTGAATCGTTTCGAGTGAAACCTTGGTGAAAAACATGGCATATAAAAACAAAATAAAACTATTATTCAATTCACTTGAACAGACATCAAATAAATTTTAAAAATACCGACTGATACAACCTGTTAATTTGACTGTTTTAAAATGGTAAATCTTCCCAGTTGGACAGTCAAAAGCTTTCTTGCATATAATGTAAAGAATATTATAAAAAATAAAAATAAATAAATACAAGTTTTTTTATAACTGGGCTGAATTAAATATTTCCAGAAAGTAGTGGAAATGAATTTGTAAATAAGTAAATAAGGTATTTACTACATCCAACCTTGAGTAAGCTATAATTCTCTGTTGGAATAACATCACGTAAACGTTTTTATTATAATGTTAATAGTAGTCTCTTTCTGACTGTTTGCTAAAGCAGAGTGTTCTGCCTTCAGTCACCATCCCTAAAAGTTTTACGTTTCAAAACAGAATAAAGAAACATTTTCTTTTCATGTTTACGGCTACGAGAAACGTGAAAATATTAAACAGGAACATAAATTGTTAGCTTCTTTTCAGAGGGATTTTCAAATTATCAGTCCCGCAGTAACATGCTGAAATAACAACTTTGTTGCCAAATTAGAAACTTATCTTTTTAATATATAAAGAGAGATATTTTTCATTATTTTCCTCATTTTACTTTGGAGAAATGTTGGCCGAAAGAGTGATATGAAATAACATACAAAATTATACGGATTTTTTAAAGGAAGTTCTTATAAACATTGAAATGTAGTTCTTACGGATTATGAGGCCTACTAGGCCTAAATAAAATTAACGATTTAACTCCTCGGGCCTCTGGCATTTTCTTCAAATAGTCAGATTATTTCCGCTTTGCAATAAAATCCAAATAAATTAAATATTTCTGAACTTACCTAAAAACTAAAACTCTTTTTGAAAGGTGATGAAACATGCTTTCAAATTTTATTATTAGATAAAAACATATAAATTTTTTAAATGCAAATAGAAAAAGTTTTAAAAATGACTCACCATGCATTTTTCTTACTAAAAGTACTGGTAACGAAACAAAATAAAACACATTTACCTTTTTATTAGACAAATGTATTATAAACGTTACTGTCACCTCACTTGTCGTTTCATGTAAAAATAATTAGTTAAAAATTTCAAAGTTTCATAATTTTTTTTATAATTTAGTTGGAAACTTTAGGTGTACATTTTAATTACAATTAATAATTTACGTCGGTTTCAAAGGTGTACATTTTATTTTTTATATGGTAAACTTTTATATTTTAATATAAAGCGTGGTGCTTTCTCTTTCTAACACCGTTAAGATGTTTTCACCATGACAGTAAGGGAGACGCAACAATTTCTATGAGACCTACATGAGCTGTTCCGGAACAAATTAGCCTATTTGGTAAAATTAATGACTATTGGGTTATTCTCTTTTGTCCTTTTACAGTCTAAATAATATATAGTTTTAGTAAACTAGTCTAGGAAATTATCCAGCTTTCAGTAGAAGCTAAACAAGTTATTTTTCCAATTGAATGCTCGTGGTTTCCTTGCACAAACATTACTAGAAAGCTCTATAGAAAACAGTATTCAGGAGTTCGGTGTTCATTGAAGTCAACCGAAGGTACAACCAGAACTTTACAATACTTCTTAAAGGCGTTATTCACGCTACAAATACTTCCATTTTACAACAAAACAAATACCTTAATCTATGTAAACTTAATTCAGCCAAATCCCCCGCATGAACATGCTGAATCCGAGCTCCTGTACTATTCAATGTAATTCTGTAACATTTCGGTTATTAACGGAGCTGTAATTAGCAGACACTAGTTTTGGATAAATCTTGACGAATTCACAACGGGTTACTGACAGAAAATACAAGAAGCTATATACGGCTTTGTGGTGGAAACCTTCCAACAAACTTTCTAATGTGCTTCGTAATTACATCAGGATCTTGGCAATCAATATATTCAACGGGGCTATTTAATATTTAATTCAAACATATTTGAACATGAAACAAAATTTATTGGGAATGGATTAACTTTAGAGTTGATTAGACGACGAAGTTTGACAGTAATTGAGTTTGTTTTTATTTTAAACAAGTTAAATCTTTTTTTTTTCTCCAAATAAGAATCCAATCGAGCTTTAAATTGATTTATTTTAGTAGAATCAACGACATGTTGTAGAAGTTTGTTCCATGCATCGAATACTCAATTTAAAAGGAAGTGTTTCCTAGGATTTTTTTACTGTCCCGGGGACTTATATTCTTTAATGATTAAAGACAATATTAGATTTTCCTGAACGAAAATTTGAAACAGAAAAATCAGAAAAGAAAAGGTCACATCTAGGACTCGAACCCAGGACCCTTTCCTTGCCGGGGCACCGCTCTACCAACTAAGCTAATGGAGACAAATCTCCTTTGGTCATATTTAACTGTATCATACTTCGAATAACTACCAAAATTGTCTTCATTTTTCTCACCGCACATTTTATTGGCAGCTATCATTTATGTATGATCGCAAGATTCAACCCGAACTAAATGCAATCTAAGCAGTATCTTTAGATAAATATATATTATTTTTATTTTAATGTACGACATCTATTGACTTTTCTGCTAGTCTGGGATGCTGAGTTCTAGACGTGACCTTATCTTTTCTGATTTTTCAAATTTTCATTTAGGAATATCTAATATTGTCTTCAATAATTAAATATTACAATTTGAGGTTTAACTCATTAAATTATTCCAAAAAATAAACTTATATTTTTAATGGTGTTGAAGATTTCTTGCATATCGAAGCAACTATAATGTCAAGATAAAATGTCCCAATGAAGTCACTTTTTCTCTTCTTTATTTTAACGTTGGTAATCTTAGTTCTTTGAGACTATCTTATATCTATGGTATTTTTGTAAATCGTCTCTGCACTATATCTATTAGATCTATATGTTTCGCAAAATATGGACTCCATATTTGGAAAGCATATTCCAGGAGAGGACGCACATACATTTTAAATATCTTTAACATCAAGGTATTGGGTTAAGGAAGGCTTTCCTGATTAAATATGTTATCGAGTTTGCTATTTTTACAATCCCAGAGATAAATAATAAAGATAGCTGTAAAGGTCAGAGGTACTCCCTCAACCAGTATCTTCCAATCCGGTCCACCACGCCAACGCATTCGCCGCCCAGACCTAGACAAACCTCACCCAACGAACCCGGCACCCCTACCAAGTCACTAAACGTAGCAAACCACTTGGGGTGACCAATGATAGGGATTTTGGTTGTCCAATAAATATTACCCGGAGCGGCGGTACCCATACCCGCCTCCCAAATTGTAATTTTTTTAAAGTAATCTAGTGTAACACCCTCATGGTAAACTACATTCTGAAAAGACTCCAGCCTAAATGTGTTTTTGTATGCGAGTGAGTTAAAAAATAATCATATATCTTAGATATATGCCTTATTACATTTCGTCTGGATGTATGAAGGTTGTAATAAAGCGAAAATGTCACGATTTACCCGTCTGGCATTTTACAGTCGAAAAATAACCAATTCCCCGGCAATCTCATAAGTTGTCCATCAAAACCCCATTCCGTCTTAATTTAAAAAGTCGCGCGTGGAATAAAGTCGCCCGCTTTAGAGAGTAATGCCAACGTGAACCGGAGAGGGCTGTGAATTATGACCAGGCAAATTGAACAAATGACGGCGACAGGTGACGAGAATACGTTGGCGGACGCACTGACTACACTCAATACTCAGTACTAGGCCCACTTTGTATTCTGAACACTCAGTCTCGACGGGAGCGAGCAGTAGTGTTACTGTGTTCTAATTCGCAGGTCATTGTGTGAATTCACATTGTGAATAATCACATTATCAAATCAATATAACTCCAAACAGGAGGTGGCCATGTCATCTTTTGGGATGCAGTGTGGCAGGTCTTTTTGAAGGAAAGAAAGGAGAGGAAGTTCTGGGAAGGTAAACAGTATGTAGGTTGGGTTAGTACCTTGAAATCTAGAGATCAGTGTGTCAAGGAGTGACGGACATATGAACATATCCACAACATAACACTGGTCGAAAGACCAGTCGGAGAGGTCACCAATTATTATTAATGTAACATATTTCATTATAAAAATACTCCTTAGAAATTATAAGGAAAACTACTAATGACTATCTGGCTATCTAGCACTGTCGATCGATAGTGGTTTCATCGACAATATTGGTAACTTTTCATCATTCCCACGCATGGCTGAGGACCGCCAACGAACAAACAACAGTTCACAACAACTAAGCATTCTTAATTTGTTCGACGTGAACTGTTGTTTGTACGTTAGCTATCTGCAGTTGTACTCGGAAACGATGACAAGTTATCGACATTAAATCCTTTATCGATCATCTCTGCTAGATACCCAGATCCGTTCAACCCATGAATATACATTCTTACTTATTTATAATTTTGTCATCTTTAATTCATGGTGGAATGCATTTTAATAAATGTTTTTCTGGATTAAAAATCTTTATAGCTTTGTCACAATATTGTATTCCTTAAATTGTTACTGTTTTAAAATTTAAAATATTTTTTATGGTTATTAAAAAAATATATAAGAGTTTTTATTTACCAAGACTTATTTTTTTATACCTATCCTTCGGAGTGTATTTAAGGTAAGTTCATTTGTGTAATTTAGTAATGACTATTTATTAGTTATAAAATACGTAAAATTTTATTGTTTTGTAAAGCGAAATTTCACAAAAATACTCAAAATGTTTTCGAGCGATATGGAAGTTTTAAGGCTGTTCAAAAAATTCTAATTGTGCTTTGTTTGCATGTCTTGCTATTGTCGCTACTATTAAATTTCATGTGCCGACTCGGAACACAAGACAAAATGTAACATTATTCTGAATACATACACAACCAACTATCAGACACACTCACTAATCAATAGGATGCATGATCTGGGCAACAAGTTTGAGTGTACTATTGATATATTTACTGACTCTATTTATAGAATTAATCTTAATCTATACCAGTACTTAGGACTGTTTTAGTTTATATATTATTTTATCTTAAATTATAAGATTTGAATAATATTGTTTCACATTCAGTTTAACGTTATTTCATGCTTTCAAAACTTTGTGCATAATTTTCGTTAGCTCACTAGGTAAGCCCGGCTGGGTGGAAAACCAAAAAAAAATGTTTAAAATGAGTTGCTGAATAGATTATACGGAAAAATGATAGAAAAACTTACCTTAAAAAATTCGCACAAAATAGCCTTTGAATTTTAATACAGAAAGAATTCCAACAAAGGGAGTGAGTGGGAGTGGAGAATGTTAAAAACCTTCAATCGCACTAAAATTTCTCCACATGTTTAAAGTGTGTTGCTGAAAGTAACGTGAAAAAGTCGCTTAAAAGTTTCTTTGTACGGATTTGAACTTTTCATGAATTGTCTCAAACCTTAAAATGGGTCGTCTCTAAATCGGCTTTACGGCCTTTTTTAACATTAACTGTACGCACGAGGTCTGTCATCTTTGGGGGAGCTGTGTAAAGGGTTTTTTTAAGAAAAGTTGGGAGAATAATTTCTGGGAAGGAAAAGGGTATGAGAGATACACGAGAAAAATTATTGATATAAGAACCACTTCAAATTATTCGTAATCCAGTTAAAAATGGGACTGCAGGCCCTTAACGAATGAATTGATAGGTTTCCTAATAAAATTTTAATAAGATACGAATGTGATGACATAATCACGATGTCGGAACACGTGGTCATTAAAATTAGAATATCATCATTTCATCATTGTATACAAGGCTTATTAGGAAAAGGCCTGCAATCCCATTTTAAACCAGATTTTATCAAATCAGCAATGAGTGCAAGACTGATGTAAGAAAGGAGTGTAAGGAGATTATATGATGTAAATGTGAAAGGTAGCAGAAGTCTGGGCCGCCCGAGGAAGACATGGCACGACCAAGTGAATCAGATACTTGAGTCAGAATAATAGAATATTATGTATAAGACGATGTAGGAATGTGAATAAGGCAAGGAGTGTGTGCCAAGACCGAGTTGTTTGGTGGTCCGTCCTCTCTGCCTACCCCTGCGAGGAAACGACATGATGGTTAGTTAGTTAGTTTAGTTAGTTAGTTTAGCAATTCTCATTTTTCGCCATGTAGGAATCGGAGGTCAGTGTGTCTAGGAGTAACGAACGTATGAATGCCGCTGTGGTGCAAGTCCCCTCAACCAGTTTTTCTCGATCCGACCCGCCACGCAGCAGGTGGAGAGACACATCCGCCACCAAGAACGGGACAAATCTCACCCAATGAACCCGGACACCCCTGCTATGTCGTCAAACGTAGCGATCCACTTGGGGCGACCTATGACAGAAGTGTAGTTTAACCAATGAATGGTTCCCAAAATGCCATTTGCCGCTTCTGCAGTGAATGAATGTAAGCCTACGTTTGAAAAAACAAAATCTGCCGACGAAATAGTGATCATTATTTTTTTCACTGTCTTTTTCATAATTTATTTTACGCATTTTGTACAAAAATAATTCTCATCAATCTTGAACTTAATATTCACCATCATTAAAAATACAGTGAATCAATAAGAGAGCATTTTATTTTTTAATGAGTTTTTTAATGGTCTTGTTTTGACAGGTGATATAACAAGCAAAGTTCGAGATGTATTGTAATGAACATATTAACTCGGCAAACGATTTATCAAATTGTTAATACTAATACAGGACACAAGACAGGTTACTTAGCAGGGGTGTACGGGTTAATGGGGTGAAGTTCGTTTTAGTCTTCGCGGCGGATGCGATGCCCACCCTGGGGGCGGGCCGGATCGGGAAGGACTAGTTGAGATAGACCTTTTGACCTCTCTAACACGACTCTCTCGAACCTTTGTTTATAAATTATAAGATTTGAATAATACTCTTCTCTACATGGAAGCGTTAGCATGGGGTTGGAAGAGTAGTGCACAATACATTATGGTAGATAAAAAAAATAAAAAAAATCACTGAAACCTTCCTACATTTAAGCTTCTCGTATAGGCTTGTCAAACAAATCATTCGCAGTATTTATTGCATTAGCAGACTAAAATGTGTGTGTGTTTTAGGGCTGACCGTTGATAGCGGCTCGAATTGAAGGAAATACTACTTTAAAGTTATCCATTAGCTTCGGCCAGACTCCGACGTATGAGCTTAATAAGTGATAAAAGCACCAAGCAATAGTTGAACATTAATTGTAAAGTCCGAATTTATTATTTTCGTAAGAAAAACATTCATACACTTCGTTTCGCCCTTTTGACGGTTTAATTATTTATTTGCTTCTTGGGAATGGCTCGCGTGCGTTGTGTTGACATTCTGAAGGAAACTTGAGATGAATAAATAAAACCCATTACTGCATTGAGATCTTCGAAGGATGAACATAATATATGAGGTCTTTAATGCTTTTTATCGGTTCCAGTTAATCCCAAGACAAAATAAAATCCCGGGATTTCGTATGTCGATTTCAAAGAAGTTTTTTCTCCATAAATCCTTAATAATTATTTATAAAAAAAAATTTCAGTAAATATATATATATATGTTTTGCCTTAGTATTAATATAAATATCCAGTAAGCAAAAACGATATCTAATTTTTAAAAATCTAAGCATTTTTTAACAACAAATTTAAAACTTTATCAAAAATATTCATATCCAATCTATCGGAATTCTATCACTATATTAGGTATACTACTAGAGCAGACCCGTCAAAAATCATGAGGTATTGTAATTGTAGGATTGATAAGTTATTGCATGTTATCTATAAAGCGCAGATCTTTCAGAAATCACGACACTATTTTAATACGAATACCGCACAAAAGTCCCAACTGCTCCCAACCGCCTGGAGCCAGTGAGACTTTGGCATAACCAATGGGACATGTTGTGAGACTGAATGTAGTGGGGAAGGGGAAAATATGGGAAAGAGGAAGGTGGGGGAGTACCTGGCTATTCAGATCTAGTCACGAAACACGGATACAGCAATTTTAAGCAACGTCTCAATTTTAAATGGTTGGCTTACACCAAGGCGATACTGAAAGTATCTTCCACTCCGAAACGTGCCGCAAGTATACTGTATATTATTTTTAACGATAAGTCGTGAAATAACACAAATTTATCAAATAAAATTTACTTGCGCCCGACGGGATTTGAACTCGCGACCTTTGCTAGTCAAGAGCCTTACCCCTCATTTCAAGACTTACCCTAAGAAATTAATATGTACACATTTCAAATATATAATTAATTTGTAAGAATTATTGCATTAAAGCTTATTTGTATTCTTGACAAATCATTTGCAATTTTGAATAGGTATATATTTTTAAAAATTCTGTTAAAATATTATATTGTAGATATGTACTTTATCATTTGTCTGTATTCTAGACAAATCAAAACAGAATAGAAATTAAAAACAATCAGTTCAATTTGAAAATGACACTAAAATTAAAAACACGTCCGAGTACATTGAGCTTGCGTTACGATTACTCACGGACATACCTATTTACAACAAAAATTAGTATGTTTGATGTTAATGATGATACTAGTAGTTCTGTAAACAGTAAACTTTGCAATGTTGAACATTCCGGACTTCGCAACAATTATGACCAAAATACTATTAATATTAAAAACAGTTTTATTTTTCCTTTTGATAATTTAAATTATATTTTCTTATCAAATAAAATATAATTAATCTGTTCTGTTCAGTTTTTTGTGGAATAAAAACATTTTGATTGTGTATTTGAAAATGAATTCCAAAAAAATTTCCCACTCAAAACAAACCTAATGCTTTTGAACATGGAAAATTGAAAAAAAATCCTCTCACACTGAAAATGTCGCGTTGTTTAAAATCTTGTGAAATTTTGGAAGGGATATATCAAAATAATTATTTTCCGTATTCAGGTCTCAAAATGTAAGTAAATCGGCAGACGTGCCCGGGGGCCGCGCGGAGTCACGCGCCTCTGGAAAGCCGAACAATTTTCGGAAACTATTTACCCCGTGGTTTATGAATGCTACCCCGGCACACGGTTCACGGGGGTGGCAATTCCGAAGGTGCTTAGGAGATTTATTGTTACAACAACTTGTGATGGTTTGAATAATCACGAAAATAAATAAACGATAAATAATAAACGAACGTGCTCAAAAAATTTTTTTGTTTAGACAACGACGGAAGATTTATTGACAGACAGGCCTGGAGTAAACACATTCACACGGGACAGGGCGCAGGTACAGGCAGTCGAGTCTTGAATTCGGATACGTTGACAGCCCCGAGAAATGAATACAAACCAGAAGTGATGTGTGAGATTACAATTAATTAGTGAATTCAGATGATGTTAGAAAGCTTTGTTGGTTTCTGAATTAAAGTGAAATATTATTGAACCGGTTTTTGTGTGAAGTGAAAGTGGTTACAATAATAATAATTGGATAATTTGTAGAGCGCCGTTTTGTAAAAACCCACCTCAGGGGCGCCAGGTGTTGTGCAATCGCGATTGTGTTATAAAGTTGTGTTGATTTAAACGTGATTTCGTATACAGTTCGAACTAGATTGCTTGTCTTAAAAACATGAAAATAATAAAAATAATGATTGCGTTTTTAAAACAGAGTGAATGTACTTAAAGGCGGGAAGTGTTTAATCGGGCTAGGTTATTGATTTGGCGAGATGGCATTTATCCACGGAGACCGAAAACCAGAGAAACAAATATATCATTAACTGTGGGTTCGAATCCTAACAGATTAGGGAGGTACAATTTTATTTACAGGAATATTTAATTACCCTTTTAAAGTCTTAGGGAGGGGACCAAAAGTGAACAAATTGCCAGGATTTCACTAAAAGGAAGAAGGAATGCCGGTAGGGGGTAGACCGAAAAATTAAACTGATTTAGCTATATAGTGTGTAACCAGGTAAGCTTCACACTAGGATTTAGAGGTGACTAACAGGGTGAGTTTTTTTATATTATTTATTAAACAACAGAAGTCCCTTTTAAAGGACGGATACAGCATCCAAGTTTACAACCCCTGTCGTCCAAATAATGTTTCGAAAGGGAATGTGTCAATCAGACTATCTACCAGCTGAAAAAGGGAGACGGGCCGATGACCTTTTCATATATAGGCCGAGGCGCGGTGTACAGTCAGTCAAAGGGGGAGTTTTGCTAGCGTATGACCGCCCAAATAGAAAGCGATCGGATGCAACCAGATAGAACAAAATGAATATCTTTCGTCTGTTATTTGACTTTTCTAATTTAATACTTTTCATCTATTGTTTGACTTTCTAAGTTACGAATTGAGATGCACAAAAACAAATCTAAAGTCGAAAGAGGGAGATGGTAATCTCCGAAATAAAACTACCAACCGAACAACTTTTCTCAACAGGTACCTTTCGAGAGGTAGGCAGCCTCTTTAAATTAAATGCAAAAATCAAACCAATTATCTGTTTATACCTACCTAAGAGGATAGGTATTCAGTAGGAGTTACCCATACCTAATACACGAGGATGCTAGTAACCTCATAAAATAATTACTAGAACCGAATATTAAAATACAGACAGTCCTCATCCTAAATTTGGCATTTCGAGTAGACCTTACATATATCTCACATGATAATTGGCTGAATGGGTAGGCACACAACCTATCGTTAAAAATCAGGCTAAATGTCGACAAGATCGTCGTGTGTTATCTATGTATTGACCTAGAAAGGGATGTAAATCCCCGACGGCGAGGGAGTTACAACGTTTTCTAGAGGTGGCACGTAACTTAGGACCTTGCGTGTCACATTTTCGCGACTAGATTCGTGACAAGAGATGTCATGGTTTTCCCCTTCTACACTCAGTAAAGTAGATTTTCCTGGAGGTGTATGAGATTGGGGCAATTCTGAAATTGGTGATGAGACCTGGTTTTCTTTATTCTGGCGTGACGGTTGCCGATTTGGAACAAGGGGAGACCCGGCCGGTTGTGATATCCAGACACGCAGATATCGATCGCCTTGCTCAAATTATCATCCATCAGTTTTGTTTGGTAAGAGGAGGAGTCAATCTTAGCTTGAAAAAAATTCATTTCTTTTCCTCTCCTTCCCCTCCTAAAATATATACATGGATGGCGCCGACAACTAACACCATAAATTTATCGTATGTATATCACATATATAAAATCTAACACTTTATTATACTCACATTACCCTATGACAGGTAGAATCACGTAGCTAGTTCGAAGAGCAGGCGACTTCAGAAAAATAAGGTTTATGAAATGGCTTTAAAACACAGCGATAATGGATTCAACTCACTCTATCTCAAAAGAACCAAGGGATACCACACATACATAGATAACTAGGTTTCTAAACCGAGAAACAAAAAACCAACACAACGTTCGGTGAAGCCTTTTTATACTGAACCGTCACGTGAAATGAGTACGTTCAAGGTCGTACGTCACGTGGACAAACTAGGATGTACACACTTGAAGGGGTGTGTAATAAAGAGAGGAGCAAAGGCTTGTAGAGACGGCGGGGGAGGAATTTTCCATCCCTGCGAACACATATGCAAAGCCTTATGGAAAAGTTACCTATGGGACTTTAAAGAAATTTATCGTAGAAAGAAGAGAAGGAAAAGTTTGAAGTAGAAAGGGCGGATCATTACAAACTTCGCCAGGATATTTAAGTTTCGGTTTTATTATATTTCAAAATGAGGAAACCATTCTTAAGTGTGAACTTTTATTTTATTGATTCTATTCTTTTACATACAGTTTACACAATAACAGTTAGACAAGGATATTACAAATCAGTATCTATATGCGTTAGTACGGAGTTTGGTGAACATCTCTTTACGAAAATGTGTGCTGAGCTGGGATGTTCACATGATTTAGGAAAGTGATATTATGCCGACATAAGTAAAACAGATCATCGTCCTTGAGATACTGTGGTTTTACCCATGTCATGGTAATTGTATACATAATAAGTTAATAGATGTTACATCCTAATATTATTTATAACATAGACATTATTTAGTGAAAAGAAAAGGATACATTCCTGAAGTGTACTTAAAAATGCAGTTAAGACGAAAGAGAAAAAAAAAAACAAAACAGAAGTAGATGATAATTAAAAATATTATTATATTTTTTTAATTGAAAAGGTTATTATATTTTGTCTGTCCAAATAGAAGGGAAACTCGTTTTAGGAAGGGCAAAATAAACTGTCTGATAACCAAAGTTTAAAAAAAAAGAGAAGAAAAGAAAAGGAGTGAAAGAATAAAAAATAGATTAATACCTAAATAGTTGATATTTGATTACCAAACTTATTAAAATTATAAAACTAATAAAATAAGAGATACATGTAGGTACTATTGGAAACTGTTGGTTGCATTGCATATTATATACACACTAACAATTTTCTAAAATTTTACACGTAGTCTGAAAATATACAAGTCTAATATACAAGTTAGATTTTCTTTAAATGGTAAATGGAAGCATAAATCAATCTTCACCAATCGAAATTGTTTTTCTAACAAAGTTAAAAAAAAGAGAAGAAAAGAAAAGGAGTGAAAGAATAAAAAATAGATTAATACCTAAATAGTTGATATTTGATTACCAAACTTATTAAAATTATAAAACTAATAAAATAAGAGATACATGTAGGTACTATTGGAAACTGTTGGTTGCATTGCATATTATATACACACTAACAATTTTCTAAAATTTTACACGTAGTCTGAAAATATACAAGTCTAATATACAAGTTAGATTTACTTTAAATGGTAAATGGAAGCATAAATCAATCTTCACCAATCGAAATTGTTTTTCTAGAATCTATGGCGGATTTGTCGTCAAATATACTCACTAAAAAAACTTTTCCACAAGTATTCCGCTAGTCTGTTCTTCGTCGGTTTTTCTAACGTCGAAAAGTTTATTTTTCATAGAATCATGATAACACGTGAGGGGCTTGTTATTCAAGCAGTTTGTAAAAACCTTTGGAATATTTATTGAGCTTTTTGACAGACGAAAACAAACATAAAAGATTCAGTTACTTTCCCTAAATTTATTGCGTTTCGATCAATGACTGATTTTCTACAGATATGTTGACGTTTTATGTTAATATTTGTCTAGAATATTTAGGAATAGTAAGATATTTTTTGATGCTTCTTGAATAAGGCTTTTGACGGACGGCTTTTGTACAGCAGACATGTTATTTTTTATCATATAAGAGTTACCGACAAAAATATTATTCTTATTTTAAATCGTATTACAGTACCTACTTAACGATTAAATTACCAAACCAACGATGTATCGGCAAAGCGGAAAGATTTTATTCCGCAAACGGGATTTATAAATATCTTACTGAACCTTTTTATATTATTGCTTAGACCTTGATTATAAATTCTCTTACAAGATATATTTCTCCAAGAAACAAATAACTAATCTTAGTCTAGAGATCTTACACATTTCTGTTCGCCATTTGTCTGATTGCGACAATAATTAGATTTGTTTGAAGCAACCTTCTTCTGATTCGGAAACTTTCAAATAGTATTTTTTGGTGTACCGCTTTTTTACTTCTAATATTAGATACCTATTTACTTTGTAACTGATATGATGTTAATATTTTTCATAAATTGTGTTATATAGACTACTCAGTAAGATAAAAACATCTTTATCACAATATATCCTGGCAATATAAGTTTAACGTTCGGCATCGGGCGAAATGACGCACTCCTTACGGAGATGACGTCAAAATGCATTATTTATTTTATATATGCATTTACAAATATTTTTTATAATTTAAACAACTTAATTTTCCCTACTATGCAATAAATCCGTATCGGAAAAGGGGTTCGTAAGTAAGAGTTTCTACACTTCAAAGCGTTTTTTGAGGCTTCTAAAAACGATTGATTGTGGACAGGCCAAGATAAATACTACAGGCAATATTTAATCAAAGCATCTCTAAGATTTCTAGGAGGTAAAATTTTCAAATTAAAAACACACATTTTTACACTCCTTTCCGTTATTGTGAATACCGTTCAAGAGTCCCAACTGCTCTCAACCGTCTAGAGCCAGTAAGACCGTAGCATACCCATTTGGGATATGTTGTGAAGCTTTGGGTAGTAAGGGGGGAAGGAAGATGTGTAAAAGGAAGGTAGGGATTACCTAGCTACTTCATCTATCTGGATACTGCTCTGGACTGTGCCGCAAATATTCTAAAAATTAATCAATTGTGAAATAGCACAATGAATCACTGTTTGAAAAAAGACACTCAAATGATCCACTTTCAATCAAAACTATCATCAGAAAAAGAAATATCTTGGTTAGTGACCATCAAACGGCTAACGTGGCTATTCTTTACCGAAATGCAGAATTTTGTATTAATTACTAATTCAACACTTGCTTCGATGGGCGGTAATTATTAGGTACATTTACATATATACACTTATTCACACTAAAATGGTATTTCACAACCTCTGAGCAAACTGCCGATTAGCGCTACCTGCTGAGCTAGTAGCTCATACTATGTGCTCCATCAGCGCTACCCGTCATATAGGTAAATGCCTATTGTTACCGCCACGTTAATCCTATGGTGAATCCTTTGTTAATCGACACTACTCAAATGGGTAAAAAACTAACTTGTGGGGAAATTCCCCCTAAGACGATTTTCAGATGGATATCGAATGATGGATTTTAAGCAGTTGATTAAACCCCGATCAACTGCTTAAAAAGCAACTATGTTAACTATTACACCACCAACAACTATACAGGGTGTACTGGAATAAAGTGCGTCTACTAAAATATATTTTTTTAAATTTAATGTTTTAGGCAACAAAAGTTGAATTGTCTGTAGAGGAAAATAAATATTCTTCTAGAAAAAAATATTTTTGTACAGGAAAAAATACATTGGAATTTAGAAAAAAGTTTTCATCTTTTTTACTTCTACCATCATGTAGAATCATCTCCCAAAGTTAGTGCACTTTATCATTACATGTTCTGAAAATAAGATTTACGTATTTTTTAATTTTATAATGATGTTCAATTGTATTTATTTATTCAAACGCCATATAATTGCTTTTATAATACAGTGATAATCGAATTACAAGTGTACAGTGGTAAACAGGATAATAATAACAATAAATTAAAGAACAATAAATTATGTGTTAAATAACACTATTGCAAGTGATACAGTTATTAATATAAGTTCAGTAAGACATTGCATAATTCAAAAGAAATATTTACCAGTGTAACAATAGTTGAGCTACTTTATACTAATACAATTTAAGATTTTCACGGCCAAAATTATTTTTGTTATTAGTTTTTGGGGTGTTATGCCGTGTTGCGCTAACTCCTTATTTGGCCAACGTTTCGCATCAACATATCTGCCCTGATGATGGACACTGTAACGTTGGCTAAAGAAGGAGTTAGCGCAACACGGCATAACACCCCAAAAACAAATAACAAAAATACTTTATACTAGGTTTGTATAAGACTTGTCATAAGTCGAAGTATGATTTTATTATTATGTCCTGTGTGTTATTTAAATGCTAATAATACATTTCAAACCCTTGTTCTACAATCATTGAAATATTTTTTTAGCCCTTGAGTGATTTTTTTGTGTCTGAATATTGTAAATGTGAGTTACATCTTTTGCTATTTCACAGTCAACTTCTTCACAGGGTAAAACTTTGTGGTTGACTTCAGTAAACTTTTGGCCAATTCGGTAATCTTCTCATGCGTGTTGGTTGGGTAGGGTGGGGAGCCCATAATGCTCGCAATAAAACCTTTTTTACTGTTTATCTTACCTGATACTAAAATTGTCTTTTATTGGGGATAAAAAAAATTACGCGGTAAGAATTTATTCATTCATTGACATTACTTTTCAGCGCAAAGCCAAAAGTTTTTATTCTTTTTTATTTCAAGCTCAGATAATCATTTGAAACAAGATTTTTATAATAATACTCTGTGGTATATTTCACAGAACCGTTGTAAAATATTTTTATGGGGGCTGGTTTGAGGCATCAGACAGCATCCCCAAAGATGACATAGGCCTTGAGGGAAAATATTTTCCTCAGAAAACATTGATAGGTTAGTTACAATCGTGAGAATTGAATTGAATTTATAATATATAATCCTAGCAAATAAAATGTTCTTGATTACACAAGTGGAATCTACTGATAAGAATTTGTCGATTCTTACATTCAAAGACAGAGTTAACAACCGCTTTAATTATTATTTTTTTCGATTTCTATAAATTATTAACGTAAAATAAAGAAATCATTATTACTCATATAACCCATGTATGAAATAAGACCAAAAGCGCACAACTCATGCTGCTAGAAGGCGCTAGTATAGCATGTTTCCATCAGAATGTATGAGAAATGTCATAAGCTCGTATTACAGGGTATTTGATAATATGTAAGTTTAAAGGCGCACTCGATTTGAAAGGACACGAACTTAGCCATTAGGTGTTTTCGCTCCCAGGCCAAAACGTGTTTCTAGAACATGTCAGAAAATCTTTGATACTAAAAACCTTACCTTTTCACTCTCTGAAAGTGAGGTTGTACCAACATTGTGACGCGAATATCATATTTATGTAAAAATATGAACCTTTTAAAAGGAAGCTATTTTTAATAACTATTTTATCAAGCTTTTTTGAACATATTTTTTCCGTCAAATTATAATGTATTTTTATGTCAAGTTGCCTCATCCCTGTATCGTTTCAGATTCTTCATGATCTGAATAATTTAGATAGATTCGTCCAAATATCATTGATCTGAAAAATATTATACAAATAAAAAAGCTTTTAAAAAGAGGCTTTCCGAATGTTAACATAAACTGGAAATTGCTTTCGCCAATCCTTTCCGTGGAAAAAAATTAGGGTTGTAAAATGAGGAAAAGATTGACTGGGAATAATAAAATCTGAAATTCGGGTATTTACCTGCGAGGAATGCTATCGTCAATTTATTTCTTTGCATTTTTTGCCCTCTACGTAACAAATATTTCAAAAGCACATTTTTAAAGGGTACTTAGTTAAGTTCTTTGTTATCGTTCCAGGAAAGAACGTTAAATAAATAAATTTTGTTTTAGGGACTTAACGTTTTTTATGAATTCTTTTAACTCGTGTAATGTCGACTGTAAAAAGGGATAACCTGCTTTTAAAAAAGACAAACGTTTCCGGGTTACGAATAATCTAATAACTCCTACTGTCATAATTGTCAGTGGAATATGTTGCGTGTGCAATGATGGATGGACTTAATGCCTGGACTTAAACCAAATGTATTTGTCAACTCTGCGACTAACCGGTCATTGATTTAGATTACATACAAAAATACTACTCTTTACGGCTTCTTTCCGTATGTCTTCTGGCAAAGAAGCCTGATGGTTTTTGACTGCCACCAAAATGCTTACAATTTTTAGTATATACCCAAACACGCTTCTGTAATATTCTTGTAAAATTCACCCTAACATTAGACCCGACCACGTTTCTGCAATATTCTTTACAAATATTCTTGCGACTGCGATGAAATAGTTGCCGCAACTAAAGTCTCACGTCTGTGGGCTCTGTGTGCAGTTCTTGTGCAATGCAATAATTACTATCGAATTATTAAGTTATCGAACCAAAATGAGTTCAACAGTTGTAAATTATCTTATAATAATATTTAACTTATCTCCTTTTGCCTCGAGGTAATTGCCAAATCACCATCAAGAAATTTTTGAAATCTGTAATAAATATTATTAAAAACAATTATTTTTTAGCAATTCTTTTTTTGTAAATAAATATAATGTAGCAAAACGTTAATCATGTTTTTAATAACATTTTTATCGACAACAAAAAATCATTATTGCGTCATAAGCCTCTAATAACGGGAATTTGCTCGAAGCTCACATTTTAATTATTTTTGGTGAAAGCATTACTAAAATCTCAAATGTTGCTAGCTATGATTCTCAGATGTAAGTTATTTATATTTAAGATTAATAAAAACAGGACCTTATCATTAAAATATTTTATGTAACACGGTTTGAAAATATTATAAAACGTTTTTCAATTATAAAATTAGCTGGTTTTTAATTATTAAGCGCTAGATTTTATTTTACCAGACGATGAATTAGTGACTTTCCGAGGGATCCCTCTAGAAACATTTAAGATTTTAGTAATACGTTAATCAGAAATAAATAATATAAAAAATAGGATATTTCTTTACATATATTATTAATAAACTTAGAACTTTTTTGAAAAGTGATAAAATAAACTTTCAAATTTTATAATCAAAATAACAAAATTTTTGAAATGTTGAAATTTTGATTTCAACATTTCAATACATTTAAATACTGAACTCAAAGTACTAATAACAAAATAACACATGATTCATTAGACAAATATATTATTTAAATTACTGTTACCTCACTTTTATGTGGTTTCCTATAAAAATAATTAGTTAAAAAATCACCAAGTTTTTCTCAAACTGCGGTCGGAACCTTTGGATTTATGAAGGTGTGCATTTTAATTATTCTGTGGTTAATTTCCATATTATAATATAAAGCTTGGTATTTTTTTCTTTATAACGCCGTTTAGTTTATATTTTTAACTATGACAGTAAGGGAGATACAACGATTTCTATGAGACCATATGAGGTGTTCTCAAAAGCGAACAAGTTGACTCTACGGTTAATAGCTTTGGTTCCCAAAACCGAACAAATTAGCCTGAGAAGTTGAATATTCATAGAGAATTTTGTGAATTAATTACTTTGTTACGTACTTACAACTTATCTCACTTACTATTTTGAGTACATCATAGTAAAATAATATAAAAATTTTATCACATAACGAAGTAATAATGAAGTCATATAAGAAGCCAGTAAAGTTATTAATTAGCCTGAGAACTTGGGGACACTTAAAAGGAAAAGTTGCAAATTAGCTTTTGAAGGGATTATACGCTTCTTGCTAGGAGTTAAATATCGCTTTGTAGTCTTTTAGAATACCGTTTAGTTCAGTTCACTTAAATAAGATTTTATAAATAATGCGTAATTTATAAAAATGTGTCATTATATTTAGATTAAGGCTGAATTTTTTATCCTCAATGTGAAGGCTTTTTTACATTAACTCCACACAGAAAGCTTGGAGGAAAATTATTTCCCTCGGAGCCCAAGCAGCCTTTGCAGATGCTGTGGAAGAAAATTAGGACGAAATGGGGAAAGGCAGGAGAGGAAATTTTTGATACTAAAAGTTGTGATCTAGGTAGGGATCTGAGGTTCAGTGTGTCAAGGAGAGACGGAAATATGAATGCAACCATCTCACTGCGGTGCAAGGCGAAGGGTAGAGATAATTCGGATAAAGAGGTCAAAGGGTCTCCCTCGACCAGCCTCTCCTGATCCGACCTACCTGTGAGCAGACTGTTAAGTGAAAAGACTTAACCTGTCACCAATCGTAGCGAACCACTTGGGATAAATAAATAAATAAATGAATAGGTTTGCTGATTATATGTTTAGTATTGTCACTATAATATAATATTTACATTTAGTGTAGGTACCTTATGTTAAAAATTGTCAAAAATTCATGCGGCTTTCCATTTATTAAAAGTTTTTGAAGAATACTTACTCAAAATAGGAGGCGCGAAGAAAATAATTGCCTATTTCATAAGGGTCTTTTTTTAAGGAAAGGAAGTTCTGGGTAGGTATGAGAGTCGGGTAGGAATGTAAGGATCAGTGTGTCCAGTAGTGACGGACATATGAATATATCCCTCCTACTGCGGCACAAGCCAATGGGAGACCAGTTAGAGTCTCCCCAAACCAACCTATCCCCATCTGGCACCCCACGCAACTGGTGGGCATACGCATCCTGAACACACCTCACCCGATAAACCCGGTCAAACCTGCTAAATCACCAAACTTGGCGAACTACTTGAAACCAGGGCGCTGTGATGATCCCGTTGAAGTCCATAGATGAACCGTGCAAAGCCGGGTGTATCGTCCTGTGCGCAGCGGAGGTGCGCAGGTTGTCACTCGCGAGACTTGCAAATTAATGACTGACTGACTGACTGACTGACTGCTCGCTGTGTCGGGCCTATTTATATAGTCCATCCGATGGCGGTAGTAACTACGCGAGATCGCTGGTAAACTGGAGGTTGGTCGTTCAAACTAGATACTTCTGGTAGTTTCAATGGCGCTGGAATTATGCCTAGGTGATTGTATAGACCCTTCTAGCGAATGCGCGAAATGTACCTGGTCAAACTAGCAACGTGTTGACATAGGTAGTTCTCTCAGCGGCAAGTACTAGTAGGCTGTAGGTAGGAACGTTTTGCATTGCGTCTGAAGTGTTCTAGATAAACCTCGTAGCATCGCTTTAAATGGTTCCCGGAGCGGCGGTATCCAAACCCGCCTCCCAAATTGTAACATAAATGAATTTAACATAAATACATTTAATATAAATACATTTAATAATGTTATACATATATATATGTAACATTATTTAATGTATTTATTATGTATATATATATATATATACACATAATAATTTAACATTAATACATTTAATAATGTAACATATATGCATTTAATAATTTAACATAAATACATTTAATAATGTATCATAAATACATTTAATAATGTAACATATATACATTTAATAAAGTAACATGCTTATATTTAACAATTTAACATAAATATGTTATTAATAATGTTCTTTCCTATTATATGCAAAACTTAATGAAGCAATAAATCTGTGTACAAAATGATTTAATGCTTAAGACCTTATCAGTATTCTGCAGAAACTTCCTTCGCTGATAATACCCTAAGTTCATTATATCCGAAGGTAAAACTTAATGTAAGTTTATTTCAGTATCCGAATGAAAATATATAATATTTTATTTTTCATCATAATTATATGAACTTCTCGTTACGTGTTGAATTTCTACCGACATATTGTATAACTTCCCTTGAACACAAAGTTTTTGAGTTCTTGAGTTTATTCAGATGCCGAGTTGCAAAGAAATTATATGAAATTACCTCGGTAGAAAAATATTGCAAAGTACGCTCCAAAAAGTATTTAAAACACATCTGTTTCTGTTATTTAATATGTTACAGGTATTCTAAAATTCACTGTTTCTTTAAATGCTACAGGGTGCAGCAAAACAGTCAGTGCAGTTTTAAAGGGTTCATACAACCCGTGTGGTGTCGGGAGGGCCGTGCCGTTTTCAGTTGTTACCATTTTTTGGTCCGGACAACACCGAGACTTTACCGTCCAATAAGATAAACACGTCAGTAACATAACTTGAATAGGACATTCACAGAACTCGCAAATGAACGTTGAAATTTGATGAATTGTTCAAATTCTATGAAATAACCAATCGTAAGGCTTTAAATTCTTCCAACCACCCCAACATTTAAAAGACTCATTAACATTCCACAAACTATCAACATTAGAAGATAGAAGAGATATATCCGACAAAAAAATTTTATTCAAAATTATCCACAACGACTACCTTCTGGAAAATGTTCATTTCCACAGTCCAGTTCGAAACACACGGTCGAAAAAATTATTCCACATCCCACACTCAAAAAATAATTACACACAACATTCATTTTTCAGAAGGACATGAAAAAATACAATAATGTATTTTCAGACGCCGATTTTTTCGATTTTTTCTTCAGGTTCAGTTTACTAAATGCATATTGCAGAATATTAAATCAAATTGTTAATTACGTACCCTCTACCCCGCTGTGTGTAAGATATCTAAGATATATCAGTTACTTTCATTAAGATGTGTAAGATATCGGAGATATCTCAGTTATTTTCATTAAGTTGTGTAAGATATCTCAGTTATTTAATATTTTATTTTAAGGTGTTTTAGGTTTTTCTGTTTATTTATGTTTTTTTCTGTATGTAACATGAATTTTGTGTGGAAACATGTAAAATGTAATTATTTATATAAAATTTTAATACTGTTTATTTCCCCAATACACTAAAATAAAAATATATAATGAATTATCGCTGCTTGGGGGCATCATATTTATTGGTGTCATCTTCGGGACTTGATGCATAAAACTGAATAAAATAAAATCAGCCCAATTTCTGTAGGTCGGGTGGTTTTTTAATAACCCTTCAAAACCGCACTGTCTGTTTTGCCGCACTCCGTATTTAACTTAGGTGTTAATAGATATTTTTCTATTTTAAATAAAACGTATTCTATTACATATTTTCACAACGGTTGCTGACTCCGATTATTTATAATCGTTTTTTTTATTAGAGCGCTCCATCTTTCATTCGTATTTACATATCTCCAATCATGAACTTCTTATTTTTGAAAGCTTATAACGAAACCTTTATGACACCACATTTAAACCAGAGGTGGGTTCTAAGATTTAATAAAATATTTTGTAGCCCACACAAATTGCAAATTCAGTGGCTTTGTGGCACACAATTACATTTAGGTTATAATAATAATAATTAAAGCTGTATAGTTTGTATAGCTCCGTTGTAGCGAGAAAGCATTATATCACCGGCTTATACGGGCTCCAATAGGCACTGAGGTCGCTGTTTCAGAATCTGATATAAAATAGTTTGAGGCTGGTGTTTTTGCACAGCTTCCATCGCAGGCAGGAAAAAATAACGGTAAGAATAAAAAACATGAGCTGTGACGTTAACCCTTCTCTCAAATATATATTAAGTACATATGGACGTAGGTAAAATATTATGTATTAGTGCTGAAAACGAGGAAAAAACGTCAGGTACGCATAAAATGCTTGGCCGGCAGACCGCCGGCTACTATTGTCATCCTCGGATCGTGGTACAGGAACACGTCAAATATGAACTCTATGTTTAGTGTATTTACAGAGATATTGAAAAATAGACAAGTAAAATCAATACACAACGAAGGGTTAGTGGAATAGCTATATATTCGAGTATAAATAACCGGTCAGTGGCTGAATTGGCATCGCGTCTGGATCCCATCCAGGCGTCTTGCGTTCAATTTATCGGCTGGCTAAGTTCTCCATCACTACACAATCAACTTTTTCGCTAACCGTGGTGGTAGTAGGAGATTTTCAAATTTTGTTACGTTGATTTGAGATTTTCACGGTCAAAAGCATTACAGTGATTTTTTTTGGGGTATTATGCCGTGTTGCGCCACCTCTTTCTTTAGCCAACGTTTCGGACAACATTGCAGTGTCCATAATCAGGGTTAAAAAAAGAGGTAGCGCATCATGGCAAATACCCCAAAAACAAATCACTATAATTATTATCAGGTTATTCGTAAAATAAATTAAAACATATGCTTTTCATGGAGTTTGACCAAAAGATATTTTTAGTCACGGTCCTAGTTACCACATAAGGTGTCGCTTTCAATTTAGAAGGTTAGAATATAGATTAATACGTATAATTCTGTATTGTACCGGTAGAAATATCGTCTAATATACGTATTGCCTATATTTCAACTCTCAGCTTTCACAATGTTTAAGATGTTGTTTATCCAACCTACTAATAGCTAACCCGAACCAGTATTTATATTTTTATGCAAATGTTTAGATATACCGTTGAAATAATGAATAATTGTATTGCTTTTACTTGGTGAGGCATTTTGAAATCTCCGTGGGTAGTTTTAATAATGATAAAATCGTGATAAATGGTTCACCGGCAGTCTTATGATATCTATTTTGGCCGATCCTTCCCTTGCAAAGGGCTCTGTCAATATTAGGGAAGGGGCTTTCAAGGTTCAGTGTTAACCCAAGAATTCAAACAACATCATAAAATAATCACGAAAGATAGACTATGAAGGCTTTCCGGTAAAAATAAACTTAATGTTGTTATTCCCATTATGAGCTTGTGTTTTAGATTTAAGGTATATTAATTTGAGAACCAGTATTTTTATAGCTGGATTGCACGTTACTTTTTTATGAAGGCAGTAATGCCGAACCAGTCAGACTAAGTTAATGAACTTATCCCAAAGAGTACACTGAACTAAAACATTATTTTTCACAAGCACAACATAAACTTTTATGTGTCATAAAAACAAAAGCAGATAAAATTACATGCAGTAAACACAATAAAATATTTTAAAAGTACAAAATATTTTTAATTTTCAGCTGCAGAAAATATAAAACTTCTAATACAACAAATTATTAATAGTGGACATAAATTCATTCATTAAAACGGCATTTTGCCCTGTTTTTTTTTAAATTTATTTTTGCGTTTATCGCAATAAGTTTTAAATCGTTGGAAATTTCTAAATTTCTGGAAATTCGGAAAGGTGGTCATGGATACCATGTATTGGATAACCAATATCTCTGCCATAGGTCGCCCCAAGTGGTTCGCTACGTTTGGCGACTTAGCAGGGGGTTCGGGTTCACGGGGTGAAGTTTTTCCAGATCTTGACGGCAGATGTATCTGCCTACCTAATTCGTGAGTATAATCGGGTGAGGACGATTTAACGTCTTCAGTCGGACCTTGCACAGCAGTGAGAGGAATCGATTCATACGTCTCCTTTACATACTGACCCCCCATATTCCTACCCACCCATCATACCTTTTACCTTTCCAGAACTTTCTATCCTTCCTTTTCTTAAAAAGACCCTCCTCACAGCATCCCCAAAGTTTACATAGGCCCCGAGGGAAATTATTGTCCTCAGGGCCTCCTGTGTGGGGTAAATGTAAAAAATATATACGATTGAATTTAAAATATCTATATGGTTATTTACGACCTTTGACCTAGATGTTAGTAGAACATCTGTAAAAACTAATGAATAAAAATGTTCTTCATAAAAAAACATTAACCCGGAAAACAGAAAAAAATATCAGTTATTTTAGAACGTAGGTACGATGTTTGATGTGAAAAAAGTTTTAATGCTTTTAATCCACGAGGAGCTGCGTCTTTAGCGCCTTTTCCCAACGCCACGCTAGCCAATTCCAGTTTAAATACCGTATCTGGGGCCAACGCTTCGGATCATATTAAATGTATAACTCAGATGCGATTATGAACTTTCTAAGTGTATTAGGCACGAATTTTTTAACACAAATAAATAAAAATAACCAGTAAAATCCTCTTTTATGGAACTGGATGCTTTCGGCTCGCTTTTATCACTGCTTTTGGATTCAGAAAGTACCGTCCGAATTATTTATAATGAAAATGATTTTCTTCATTTCTCAAAGTATTTTTTTACATGATCACGGTTCTGTACAAGATTACCGACGTCTCGGAACCATGATATGCATGCCCATTTGGTATATATATATTAAAATACCTGGCTAGTCGTATCTGGATACTAATTATGGTTTTCAACAACTTGACATTAACGTAATTCAATTAAAGCCCCCCCAGAAAGAGACTTTTTAGTTAGAAGACTTTTAAGTTGCGATCAATTATACTTAAATTCTTTGGAAACTGTTACAAATTCAAATTTTTGCCCATGCATTAGTGTTCTTTTAGTGTTTTTGTATTTAAGTTACGAAATAGTTGCCGCGACAAAAATCACTCAATTTGAAGACGGTGGCTGTGACGATATAAGTAACTAAAGTCGCTCGTTTGCGGGGCCCTTAAACAAGGAAAACAGTAGCAGCACTATTGATTTTTAAAAGATTTATTGCTTAGGCTTATTTTTTATGTGAATACCGCTCAAGAGTCCCAACTGCTCGGAACTATCTTGTAACAGTGAAACCAATTCGGGTATGTTGTGATGAAGAGTAAGGTGGGAAAGTACCTGGCTATTCAGATCTGGTCACTAAACACGGCTAAAGCCAATTCAAGCAACATTTCAATTATGAATGATGGTCTTATACCAGGGCGATACTAAGAGTATCTTCCACTCAGAAAGGTGCGGCAAGTATAATATATATTATTTTAGGTGAATAAATTTTGAAATAACACAAATTCATCAAATAAAATTTACTTGCGCACGCCGGGATTTGAACCCGCATTGCTAGTCTAAAGCCTTACTCCGCGACCACGAAGGCCGCCGTTTGATTCGACGCTTTATTTCATACTACTTTAACCAGAATGTTATCGCTAGTATGAAGAACCGTTAAGTTTGATTTGAAGCTTTATTTCATACTACTTTAACCAGAATGTTATCGCTAGTATGAAGAACCGTTAAGTTAATTAAGATAATTTGGTCCGTTCTTTATTTTGTACGGTCGCTATTTTTTGTGTGATAATTTCGTTGCCAATCAACTCGTTCCTTAATTTCCGAGTAAACAGAGGGTGGCTTAGCTCCCGAAAGGAAATGAAAACGGATATACGGAAGGGTTTATAGCCGAAAAACATAAATAATTCTGCCTTTACATTTCTACTCCCAGATGACAAGGCCTCAGTACACCAAAAGACTTATATTGGAACGAGAAATATAATACACATATTGTGTATATACTTTATCGATGGTATTCATTCCAATTGACTTCAAAGAATTTTTTCGTTTCTCAAATCTACTGCGTAATGAAAAATGAAAATAAAAACTTTTGAGTCGTCTTCAAATAACGATCAGACTTTCAAATAATTAGCAACCAACGACCTTCAAATAAATAGTCCGAAGAAATCTCAAAAACTTAAAAAATCCGCCGTGAAACAGCGCCCATAACGAAACGGTATTTATTTTAACGTTTTTAATCCAGTAGGTTTAGAAGGGTAGTGCTATCCCAGTCTGCCAAATCACATGAACAGGACTTTCACAGAACTTTTAAATTGACGTTGAAATTTGATGAATTGTCTAAATTCTGCGAAACAACCTGTCTTAAATGTTTCACCCACATCTAGAAGGAAATGAACTTCTTGTGGCCTCACGGGTTAAATACCTGGTACATATCATTACAAAAGGCAGAAAAAGGAGAGCAATCAGTATAAGGGCCGGAATGCTCTCAAGGCAGTTCTGCCACTTTACGAAGATGTCAGAAAATTGCTCTTAAAGACGCACTGCACTGCCTTAAATACGTCTGAACTGTGGATACAATATCTAGTAGTAATGGGAAAAGCTGAGGCTGGGCTACAACAACGCATATAAGCAATTTATGCAACTACCATGGTTCTGCATTGCCTCCACGATGTTCACAGAAGGGAGGGTGCACTCCTATTTCGCCACCGACTATCAAGCTTCTTGGGCAGGACACGAAAATCAACAAACGACGATCCTTTCATTTTAATTTTATTTAATTTAACTCATTCATAAAATGCTTTTATTTATGTTATTATTAGGAACCTACCTATTATACATTTTTTTAAATTTTATTTTAATTTTTCACTGTTCTTATTTTTATCTTTAATATAATAATAGTTGTAAATAATATATATGTATTTTTTCAGTACGGGCTAGATGCTTCACAGAACTGAAATAATTAAAGAATTGGAATAGAATTTTCACTGAACTTGAAAATAAACTTAACTGAAAATTTGTTGAATTGTTTGAATTTCTTGAAACAACCCGTCCTTAGTGTTGCGTTTGAAAAAGACGATGATTGACTTTTTGCAATTGTACTACAAGTTATGTGTAAGTGTGCGTACTCTTCGCATATTTGTACATGTCGTCTTATAGCTTTAATCGACGGTTTCATCGGTAAAAGTAGTCACAGTTCTGCAGGTATTTCAATGGAACGTACTTGGAGGAATTAGCGGCTTTGACCCCCCGTGCACCGCTGAAACACGAGCAATACACCCGTTTTTCACACCTATCTGTATCTGCATCTGTTTTTTTCACTTTCATATAATCCGGGTCTCTTCAAGACCCACATTAAGAAATAAATCTCTGCCCACCTTCTCTCTACCTGAAACCACCTCACAACGCTGCCAAATAGGGGGGAGGGGTGATATAGTTCCCCTGTATTTACACTGTGAAGTCAGGGGCGCTCTTTTGAGTTATTATTATTAAAACATGTATTATTATTTCTAACATAGGTTATAGTCTCAGCTATAATAGGTTCTGAAAACTGTTTCAGTTCCAAGGCATTGTGAAAAACTATTTACTATATTTTGTTTTAATCGAGTATAAGTACGTCACCTTAATTTTTTTTCGACTAACACTACTGTTTGGTTTCGAAATGAGAATATGCTTAGTTCCTACCTCTCAGTAACCATCACCTCGCTTGAAAAGTATTTTAATTATGGAACATGACTATTGCAAATAAATAGTGTGAATTCAAATTCAATTGTTTTGAAAACAGAAGAAGGATTGGAACTACCTTGGAAGCAAGTAGTTGGTGTTTTTCGTGTACATAATCTCGTTGAAAAGCAATAAGAAAGAAGCTGACCATCTTGGAAATTCATAACATCGTTTTATGTACTCATTTGTTCTGTTATGGCGATAATTGCTTCGATGTATCGCGGCGGAACTCACTATACCGTGATTGTGTTGTGTAATCCTTTGCAGAGTTACAGTGGTAAGTGATTTGTCATCACATTTGCCTTCCTTTCATTCCTACACATACTATCACCCAATTCCAGTAAACACCAATTCATTTCGTTTGGTTTAATTTATTTACAGTCCATTTTAAAGTGCATTTAAACCTGTAATTCGTAAACAGTTTTGGATTCTACAACTACGGTACACACGTGGGTAATCTTTTAACACGAAAAAAAAATTCCGATTTCCACTCTAAATACATTTATTTTTTTACCCGTAACAAAAATAAGCAGCAATAATGAAATTCCCTCGCGTTTATTTATAATCTGATGATAAAAAAGTTGGCCTTTGCGGATTTTTTTTCGAAAAAACAACATACTCATAAATACGTATTAAATTTTATACCGCACGAGGTTTTCACAGCGATATTATTTTTTTGCATATTATCATTTGAACCTTTTCGCAAAACTTGAACAAGGCAACTTCAAAAGGTCCGATAATTCGGCTTACTCCGTGAATTCTGTAATATATCACAGCTAGTGGGGTCTGGTGGCACGGGGTCGGGTCAACTTCTAACCCTTCATTATTTGAATTAAACTGAAACGTTTTCACTAAGCCTTGTTTTGTTTTACAATAAAATGGTTTTTGACCGTTTTCATTCACTTTCATCCATCGTGGAGCATCGGGACATGCTCAATAATTGACAAAGAAAATAATTATCACTAGGACAGTTCCAAGTTATTTCAGCCTATCCTGAAAACCAATTTTTTTATTCCTGACTAATTCAAAGATTACAAGATTAAGTATTTCACAGATTACAATAACTATACTACTAATTCTGATAGTATTGCAGAAATTACAATGATTTTAATCTTAATTATGAAATTATTGCAGAGATTATAATAACTATATTATTTGCTATGAATGTACTACAGTGATCACAATAACTATGATATTAATTATGAAAATATTGCACACATTACGATGGCAAATATATTAATTATTAAAGTATTGTAGAGATTACAATAACTATGATATTAATTATGAATGTATAACAAACATTACAATAACTATTATATTATTTATGAAAATATTGCAGAGATTACAATAATTATGAAAGTATTGAAGAGATAACGTTAACAATAATATTAATTATGAAAATGTTGCATAAATTCCAATAAATATAATATTAATTATGAATGTATTGCATAAATAACAATAACTGATATATAATTATTAAAGTTTTGACGAGAAATTATAATATCAATTTTGAAATATCAAAGATATTTGTGCATTTCCGCTCCTTTTTCCCTTGTTGCTATAATGCGAATGGTTTATTTCAACTAAATAAAGATCTCATTAATTTTCGTCTGCGTAATTGGTCCAAGATTGCAGTTGACTAATACAAATTGCTAACGAAAAGTATTTACAGTTTAATATCAAAACATTATCGTTAATTATTTTTTATGTGAATACCGCACAAGAGTCCCAGCTGCTCCCAACCGTATGGCATCCCTAATCGAAGTGCTCACAAAGTTGATAATTGTAGGGAGTGGAAGGAGATGGAGAAGAGAAAGGTGGGGAAGTACTAATCATGTCTAATCAGATCTGGTCACCAAACACGACTAAAACCATTTCAAGCAACGCGGTGTAGTGGTACGCCACTACTTGATTCGAATGTTATTCTAGAAGTTACGACTTTTGCGAAACGAAGCATCTAGGATTTTCTTTTATTTTTTTAATAGTTATTACTGTGGCAACTGGAATGTTCGAGATTGTTTTATTTTCCACTTATATAAGCGACAACGTGAACGAAATGGTCAGTACCATGTCAGTACATTATCAGCAACCGTGACATCGAGATCGAATTGTTTTGCCTACGTTACGCGCTAGCAAATATTCTCGAACCTTCCTTTCGTAAATCATTCTGTTGTATTTTCTACGTTTATTCATTTTTCGGATATGTTATAATAAACGGCTTATGCCAAATCAGTAGTTATTTATTAATAATTAGAATACCGAATATAACTACAGCGGCAACGTTTCAATTCTGAATGGTGGCCCTGCACCAGGGCGATACTGTAAGAATTTTCCTCACTGAAACGTCCCGCAAATGGGTTTACCTTACATTGTGAATGATTAAATTGAAAAAAGGTTAAATGACAAATTAATCAAATAAAAAAATTCTCACTCCGGGATTGACCTGCGATCTCAGGATTTGCTAGTTGAGAGCCTTACCCCTCTACCACGGAGACCGTCAAGTCATTGGATAAAAAATAAATATTATACCTATTTACCGTATTAAAAATACTAATTTCGGTTACCTGTTTGACTCCGGTTCAATGAACACTGTGATTTGCTTTAAATTTAAATTTAAAAATTTTCAAAAATGGAAGTATTTGTAACCCACCTAATATACTTTTAAACGAAAATGATTATAGTTGCCATTTTCAAAATCGGAACTGATTTTTCCGAAATGAGGTCGTCTCCTTTTGTGAAATTTTGAGTTAAAAACATATCGTATTAATTAGAACACGCCGAGGGAAGATGGATTTTTGGTAAAATATCGAATAGTTCCAACCGAATATATAAGCGGTCAAAATGTTGAAATTTGCGTCAGCAGTACTGATTTGCGCTGAATAGTGTATCGTGTGACGTAATTTGCATACGTTTTATCTTAGTTCACTTTAAAAGCTAACGACTTGAGTTATTGAAAAGCTAATTTTGCTCTCGTAATATTAATTCTTTAAATATATAATACATTTTCAACAAACCAAAAAAAAAACTAGTTAACTAGGACCTCGTTCAGACCATCCCAAAATTTATTCTGACCGTAACAGCGACCTAATAATTTTAGTAGAGGACCTCGTTCAGATATCTCATGATTTTTTGTGACCGTAACAGTGACCCAATAGTATTAGATATTCTGAAATAATAATAATTACATATTTTTTACTAAACATTAGTTAAAAGTAAACGATACACATATTTTTCTTTCTTACCTTAGAAGTAAGCCTTAACCTTAACCATACCTTTGCTTATCGTGAAGGATTATCTGGTCAATTTGGAACTTATAATGACCGAATTTTGCACTACAAACTACACTCACTGACGGTCAGACGTAAACTTTCTGACGTACTGCTCCTACACAAAATTATACATGCATCAGTTGATACACCAAACATTTTATCCCAAATTAACATCAATATTCCATCAAGAAAATCAACAAGGGGGATGAACGACATTTTCTATATTAAAGCCTACCACACAAATACAGGATATTTTTCCCCTGTACCGCGAACATTAAGAAATTATAACATTATGCATGGCTCTAATAATGTAATAGACATTTTTAATGACCAATTTAAACACTTCAAAAAAAATGTATTACCTTTAATCATATTAAGCTGATATTGTGATGAAACCCTTTATTTAATGAGAAGCAACATTGTACCTACCTAATCAGTGTCTCACCAGTACAGGTGTGACAATAACAAATCGTTTATGAACATATTTGTATTTACCTTTTACCCATTCTTATTTGTTATTTACTTCTGCATATTTAGCTTATTCATTTTGTTACTATTTTTGTTGTTATTATGTATTTAAACATCCATGTATGTAAATTCTTGGGCACCATGCCTGTTTTATGTACTTAAATAAAAAAATTAAAAAAATAAATAAAAAAAAGTACACATTAAAAAAATCTAAATATTATTTTATACTACCTAACTAAAGTTCCGTAAGTACATTTTAATTTAAGACCGAACAGATTTTTTCTTAAGTAAGATACATTCTATTTACTGTTGTCAGGCTATGGAGGAGATTGTATGTTTACACACCCTTACGGACGATGTTTCATTTACCCCTTTCAGTTTTATTCAAATTGTGTATAGTTTATTATGTTGTCTTGTGTAGCGTTCATGTACTTGTGATGTTTTTATAAATATTGTGTTCGTGTGTATAAATCTATTTTCGATTGTGTAGATAAATAGGCATATGTTATATTCGCACGGTTTTCTGATTTTCAGTATGTTCCTTTCTTGACAAATGGGTTTCTGGATATTCCCTTTTTTATTTGTTTTGGTAGAATATTTTACGACGTAAACAAAAAGATTAGTGGGATAATTTTTTCTTTAAGATTTTATATGTGGTTTTGCATGGGTTCACTCGACCTAGACTTTATCCTTTACGTCTTTTATGAATCTCCCCCGGCTTTATCAATTTAGTAATGCTGTACGAAACAATATACTGTCCGTACAATAACTGTAGATACGAAGGTAGCTGGGTACACTTTTAGGCGTTTTCAGTCTTGGTAGATGTTGTAGAGCCTTTGTGGTGGAGTTTAATGCCACGATCAGAGAGGAATTTATTCCAGATCTGAACTGACGAAAGGAATTTAATACTGGCAAAAACTGAATTTACTACTGAATAAAACACTTGAAAATATTTCTTGAGACTTTTGGAGACTTGGAGATGGTTTCTTCAGGAGAGAGGATTCTCTTTCAGAGGTAGTTGTTGAACTGACTTTGTATGGAATTCGGTTCTCTATTTATAGAACGTTTTCAAATCGAACCCTCTCGGAGGCGTTCTATCCTCTTTCGTGAGGAGTAAAGTGGTTAGGTATTTTTCCTCTCTGCAATTATCTTGTTGAGATGAAAGTTATATTTTAATATGATACCTTTCACCAAGTCAGTTCAATCTGCCAAAACCATCTCCCGCAGTCCAGTTTATTTATTTTATAAATAATTATACAAGTTTTCATATTGGGTTTGAAATTAAATATCTTTGGTTTGAACATTTCCCAAAGGGTAACAAATATAGTTAGATATAATTATTCATGTTATTATATTAGTATATAATCATTTCTTGATGTTGATAAATATTTCGTAGTCATATCTTGCATCTTTTTCCCGTAAATCCAGTCTGATGATATCACAATTAATCACATTTGAATCTGTTATCAGTATTTGATAAGGAGGTCAAGGTGATATGCTGGGCTGTGATTGGTTGGAAAACGGCGGCCATCATGGAATTCCATCCGGGGAGTAGTGGAGGGGGTCCCACGTAAATACTGCGTAGCCTTCCTAGCTGTGGTCACTTCGTGGGTTGGTGTGTCCGAGGGAGGTAGTGGATGATTATTTTCAGATGTGTTCCAGGTTCTGCTATTATATTGCTATGTAATTGTCTTGATTAATCACATATAATACATCATTTGATTGAGTTATTTTGATGTAAAGATTTCAAAATGTGTCGGCGACACGGTATCAAGCGGTTTCGGGGTTGAAGTGTTTTTGTGTTTTACGGCGGCACAACTTCAAGGACCCCCAGAAAACAGCGCAATTACAAGGATGCGAACTGGGAAGGATTCAAAAAAGAAGTCAACGAACGAATTCATCTCACTTCGGGAACTCTGCGCTCGCCACAAGAAATCGACGCAGCTACAAGCACTCTCACAGAGATTCTTCAAACAGCACAAGATACACACATTCCTCTCAAAGAAATACACCCATACACGATCAAGCTTCCCGAGTACGTTTTATCGCTCATCAAGGAGAAAAATCGCCTGCGACGCATGTTTCACCGCACACGCGACGAATATTTCAAGACAGCGTATAACTGCCTGCAGAGGGAAATCAAGACCGAAATCGCAGAACTCAAGCGCAAACTTTGGGACAAAAAAGTCGCATCACTCACGCCGAAGGATAATTCCCTATGGAAAATGGCAAGCGCGCTGCGACATAAAGACTTCACAATCCCCCCGCTACAGAAATTGAACGGCCCCGGGACGGCGCTTTCGTTACAAGAAAAAGCTGAAACACTCGCCGACGGATTCGAGAGAGCCTACGCCGCTACAGACGGCCTTTCCGACCCGGCTACGGACCGGATCGTAGCTGACTCTCTACGAGACTTGAGGGAAGCGGAGCAGACAAACGCTGAAGATATTCACTTTGCTACGCCAAGCGAGATTGCTGTCACAATCAGGCGATTGAGAACAAACAAGGCGCCGGGAAGCGATCAAATTCACAACATTTTACTCAAACATCTCCCCCAAAAAGCCATCATCTACACAACAAAATTGTTCAATGCCTGCCTCATGACCGGGCATTTCCCCCAGATTTGGAAATCGGCGACCGTGCTGCCTTTCGCAAAGCCGAATAAAGATAGAACGCAGCCGACAAGTTACCGGCCGATTAGCCTATTATCTACGCTGAGCAAGGTATTTGAACAAATTATACTCAACAGGCTTGTACCGCACCACGACGACAACAAAACGTTGCCAGACGAGCAGTTCGGCTTCAGAAAGAGGCACTCCACGACCCATCAACTCACCAGAGTAGCGGAATACATCGCAAGAAAATTTAACGAACATCGCTTCACCGCCGCTGCGCTCATCGACCTAGAGAAGGCATTCGACACCGTATGGATAGACGGGCTCGTGCATAAACTGCACCGCACTAACACGCTCATATACCTAACGAGACTGATACAGGAATACCTAAAGAATAGATCGTTCAGAGTGTTCATAAGGAACGTGCTATCTTCAATGCGTGAGATTCCAAAAGGCGTGCCGCAAGGAAGTTTACTTGGACCATTTCTCTTCATTCTGTTTACCTTCGACATCCCCCGAGACGAGAGATGCAATCTGTCTATCTACGCAGATGACGTCAAACTATACGTTTCCTCGCTGAAAGCGAATATGGCCGCTATTTACCTACACCAAGCGAAGATGCACATGCGCACGCGACAAGCGATCGGCATGATGAAGCCAATTTTCAATAGACGGAGTCCGCTACTTCCCAAAACCAAACTCCTCGTCTACTACTCGCTCATTCGTCCTGTACTCTCTTATGCGATTCCCGTATGGAGCAGCATCTCACACACAGACCACAAGAATCTACAGACACTTCAAAATCTCTGCATTAAAATCACATACAACACGAGACTCAGAACAAACTTGAAGAGATTACACGAACGAGAACAAATTCCAACTCTATACGAATTCACACACAGACTGACTGACCGCTTTTACAAATCACTCACACTTAGTAAAAATCAACTAATACGAGACATAGGACAATACAATGCTCCGAGCGACCTGACATTCAGATACACACATAGACTACCTAAACACATCCTCATGGACCATGACCACATATGGCACATACCAGAACTAGACGCGGACGAATAGCGAGCAGTAGGTATTTCCTAAACTCCCGACCTTCTTCCCAAATATATAATGTTTATATATCTATTTATATATTTATATAATATTTTATAATTTGTATGTATATGTATGTTTATTTTCTATCTTCCCATAAGTATATATTAACATAAAAACAGACACACACACACACATCTCAAAAATGCAGGACATCATATACCGATGTTACTGAAGGCCGCAAACGTTTCAAGTTGACGTTCGGCCGCTCCTTCCTGGGTAAGGTTTTCTGCGATTTTCCTTACTCCCAACGGCAAATGCGGAAGGACTCCAACAAAAGGGCGCAGCCAAAATTTCCTCCCCATTCCCAACACAACACAAACAGACACGTATGTAGTATATGGCCGCTGTAGGTCGCCGCTGGTGCTGATGCTGGATGATGATACATGCAATTTTAGTAGGGTTTTTAGGTAACAAATTTTTTCCCTACCGAGAAAATACAAGGCCTCTAAGTCTATAAAAGCCAGGTAATATTTAAATAAACCCATATGAGGTAAAAATTGTGAGGCGCATATGACGCCGTTCTATTTGTATAAAGAACATTAACTTTAAATTCAGTAAATTTAAATGATTCACCACTTCATGGAATATAAGAATCTAGAAAATGAAAAAAAAAAAAATTTTTTTGGCGTAAATATGAATTCTCTTGAAATATTCTGGAGGTCTGGATACGTATGATACAAATGCCTTATAACACTATCTGTGATCGTACATTAGCATGCAAATGTATTTAAAATTCACGTCCGTATTGAAGGAGGCGCTGAGTAAATACGCATCGCGTCAGCCTTTGTCAGCCGAATTTGCATATAAATTGACGTAGCAATTTGATTCCCCAAAGATGACAATCTCTTTCCGAGGAAGGGAATATTCTCATTAGGGTACCGATATGAATTTCTAACATTTCCCTGATAATAATTGACATTGGGTTTATTCATCGGAAGGAATAATTCCCGCGGAATCGTCAAATTGGACAGACGTCACATTTAATGATCCAGAATGAGGAATGAGGAATGGAGACTGTTGCTGACCTCCAAACCTATCTGCCGGATCTGTCAGGAACACCGGTAATTCTAAATCAAAGCCGAAATGTCAAAATATTGAAATAATATTCCCTTATTATCTCTCTAGAGGAGGAAGTAGATACCCACAGCTTTATTCAATTTTATTTTTATACCGAGCGGAAAGTAAATCGATTTCTGTAATTCTGTGTCAATTTTTTTTTTGGGATGAAGGGATAACCAACACTTCTGCCACAGGACACCCATTGTAGCTTGCTGCGTTTGGTGACTTAGCAAGGGTGCTAGTTTGAGTTTTGATCAGGTCTTGTCGGCAGATGCGTCTGCCCATCTTCGGTGTGGAGAAATGTATCGAGAGAGGCTGGAAGAGGGAGACCCTTTGACTTCTCCAGTCGGACCCTTGCTTGCCTCGCAGTGGGAGGGATGGATTCATTCGTCCATCCACAATACATACATACGTACATCTACACACTGACCCCCAAATTCGTACCCACCCCATTATCATTCCTTAAAAATACCCCTCCACACAGCATCCCCAAATATGTTAAAAAATATATTCAATCACAAAATTAATTGACCATCTTTCATAATCCTCTATATTCGCACTGTACAAGAGTTGTTCGCCGTTGTATTTACATTCAATATTTTATCATTTAGAATTGGTTGGCAAAGAGGACGGAACAACACGTAAGTCAATAATGGTATATGTGCCAAGAATTGATTTATACACACGAACACAAGATTTATGAAAACATCAGAAGTAGGTACATGAATACTACACAAGGAGCAAGAAGTGTGGCTGCTTGATTCATCAACATTCATACACCGTCTTTATTACAATTTTAGTTTTTGATACACTTGGTCGTAACCTCTTCCCGGGACTTCCCCCCTTCCTTCTATTCATTTTATAAATTAAATATTATATCATCATGATAATCCATTCTTCATCCAAATGCTCTACATATCTGAACCGTATAAATACATATTTAATACCACATTCAGTCCACTCGTACAACACTCCACACGAGAGTGTGATATATTTCAATTTCCACATTTAAAATCCGCGCAACATTGCACAGGGTTCTTTGTTGAAACATAAACCGCAATTTTGTTAGTTTTCCTCAAAAATGCAAGTGAAATATTCACGACCGCCGTTCAGACCAGAGCATAACCGAGTGTACCGTACCGGCACACCGCGCACAACGGGTAACAGTTTGTTCACTTCCCGCTGTAGGAGGCTGTAGTTCATGCACTTCCTTCCTGCCTCCTCCCTCTCCGACCCTCCTCCAACTACCCCCAGCTATCTCCAACTACCCTCGGCTAGTGGAGGGCAGCCTAATGATTCCACAGGGACGCAATTTTTCATCGAGTATAGCAACTGTACAGACTTTTACGTTTATTTGACCCGTGCCCCATTTATGGCACTCTGATGAATCGATTAATCGAGAGGATCTGCTGGCAGTTGGTTTGTATACTCTGTACTCAGTTCTGAGTATTTGATCGAGGTATTTCATTCTTGTAACGACTTTATAAAGTGAGGTCCTGTGGAATTAATAAAAAATCTGAATATTTATATATAAATAAAATGTAATAAATTATAAATTTGCAATTCATCACTGAAATTTTCTTCGAAGTGCGCTTTACTCCTCAACCAATTTTGTACAATGCATTTGCATAGGTAATCTACATATTCAAATGTATCTCTCGGTTGTGTTTTCGGTTTATTATAATGCAATTAATTCTAGGGTTATCTATTTTAATTTTAAGTTAGTTATGCAGAATATGAAAGTCAAAATATAAATGCATATAAAATACTACTAGTAAACGTGTTTTAATTTTTTACACAATTTATAAACAAAAGTTTACGACACATAAATGGTTGTTCATTAGTTGTAATTAAGGTAACTAACTTGAAGTGTTTATTGGAAAAACAAATTTCTGATCGTCAAATTAGAATTTGTCAACAAAAATTATAATAACATAATAATGAATGTTTCTTTGTTTGTCCTCTATAGACTGACCGATTTAGAGTTCTTAATAGTATCAGGAGTCTTTAGATAGTGATTTGAATGATAAAAGAAGTCGGGGATGCGCGAGGAAGGCTTTTATATGGGACGTGTAGGATTACACTAACCTCCCCACGTCCTGGTATAAAAATTATTATTATTATTAATGCATTATCTATGCTCTGTTATGATATACAAAGATGAACTAAAGTTGATATTATGGAGTTTTTTAATAGTCACAGCGTGGTATACAGAATTAGTGAATGGTAGAAAAATTCGGGGACGCCCGAAGAAGACTTAACGAATTATCTCTGCACTGGAATGAAATACGGAGTCCAATGAAAGTCGATATAAATTAGTTTTGTTTAAGTTACAATATACCGTAGTGAATGGTAGAAGTCAGGGTTGCCAGAGGAAGAAAAGGCACGATCAAGTAATTCAAAAGCTTAGAAAAGTTAACTTTTTCAAATCTTTAGAATAATATTATTTCCACCTTAAGAATTTAACCATTTCTGCTATTTATAAAGAAAATTGACAATATTTGTTTTAGAAAAGTATGGATCCAGAGGCAAATATTTTATAAATACTTTCAACTTCACTAGTGAATAATAATTTTCACGGATCTGCGCTAGTGAATAATAATTAGGCAGAATCCTTTGAAGAACGAAAACCAATTTTCTTGTTAATTGTTGTTTACGTGTCGACTAAAATAACGAACTCCACTTTGAGATTGTTAAAATATAATGTATAAGGGCCATTTGTTATACAGAAATTAAACAATTCATCATTTCTAAGTTATTTTTCAAATTCTGTAAAGTTTCAATTGAAGTTATATATTCAATTCAGTATAGTGTGTACATAATTAATTAGTGTGATCTATTTCAATAATTTTCAATAATTTCACAAATTTTTCATTTTCTTATAATTCTCTAACTTCTCCATACTCTTCTTGCAACCCAAACTAGTTATACATCATTTTTCTCTTTTATATTATAGTAATGTATAGATTCCATGTCCGCAAACTGTAAAATTCTCCCGCTATAATAGCACCCTAACATGGAGGGTGAAATATCACAAAAAAAACATGTACCCTCCAAATCATGTATCAATAAAATAAAAAAAAGTTCTGTTATTAAATTATTATTTGCCAATTGTATGACGTAATTTGAATAGTAACAAAACTTGATGAGAACTTGGAAATTAACTTTTTTATGTGAAACTGCACAGTCCCAACGGCTCTCAACCACCCCAGTCTGGAGCCAGTGACACTATGGCATCCCCCATTTGGGTACGTTATGAGGTTGAAGGTAGTGAGGAGGGGAAGAAGATAGGGTAGAGGAAGTTGGGAAAGTACCTGGCTATTCAGATTTTGTCACTAAACACGGCCAAAGCTATTTCAAGTAACGTTTCAATTCTGAATGGTGGTATTACACCATGGCGATATTAAGAGTATCTTCTACCATGGAACGTGCCGCAAATATACTATATATATTATTTTTAAATAGTAATTTGTGAAATAACATTAATTAATTATTATTTTTATAAGCAATAATTATTAGCCTGAAACACTCATTCACATTGAAAAATCTCCTGATAAAAGATACATGACGCCAACGGGACATTTTCGGGAAAAATCTCCTGATAAAAGATACATGACGACAACGGGTCTTTTATCAGGAGATTTTTCAATGTGGATGAGTGTTTCAGGCTAATAATTATTGCTTATAAAAAAATTGTTACCCTTTGTGCTATGCATAAAAAATCTTGTCTTTAACATTAGTTTACCAAAAATAATAATTAATTAATTAAATAATATTTTCTTGCGCACGCCGTGATTTGAACCTGCGACCTCTAACGTGCTAGTTTTAATTCTGTAAAGGATCTATTCAAGTTGTGTTATTATATTATTATTATTATTTAGGTCAGTTGTATAACATAATGGAATAGAATACTAATAATAAGAATTTAACTGATAACAAAACTAGAATAGAATTTTCACAGAACTTGAAAATTAACTTTGAAATTCGATGAATTGTTCCATTTCTGTGAAACAAGTGGCCCTAAGTGAAGAAAATTTCTGCTTCACTAACTTAAAACACATTCTCGTAACAGTCTTCGTTAAAGCAAACAGCGCCAACGCTACACTTATCTTGGACAATACATTTTCTTCAATGGAGTTGTTTATTATAAATAAAGTTTTAACACAAAGTTAAGCTGGAACCGAGTGCTTCTGTATGCTTGCCTGCTCTTCTAAAACTTCCTGCTATGCATCGGGTCTAAATGACTAGCTTTTTGATCAATGCATGTTTGATACTACTAGCAAGAAAAATTTTCACGAATCAGGTGTAAAATGAAAATTACATGGTACGCTATGCATAAACCTACTTCTGAGATCGAAAAAGAAACGAATTGTTGAAATAAAGCTAATAGAAATATGGGTAAACAACACATTGCATTCTTCGATTTACAAATCATAATACAAAAGTACACAAAACTGTACTAATTTAATATATTAGACGAATACAATATTTATTAAAACGTAACAAGTACACGAACACTACGCAAAACAACAACACCAATTATACAAATAAAAAGATTAAAAAGATCAAAGAAATAAAGACTGAAAGTGGTAAAATAAGCTATGGGGGAATACACATTTATTTCTTTCCGATATCTAAAAAAAACGATTTTATACTTTGAATGTAACTTTGTGGTTATCCATTAAAAATAATGAAAACAATGTTACTTTGTTTGTACCACCATATTTTTTTATATTCCGTTGGAATTTTGTTTCTGAAGAACCATTAAACTTACAAAACAACGTGTAAATATATATTACAGATGTTGAAGTGGGGTGGAGGCATCACTAGGGATTGATAAAGAGTGGGGGGGGGGAGTTTTTTTTAATTATTTTAATGCACATAATTTTAATGCACCTAAACAAAAATAATAAGTTCTACGATAAATGTAAGTAACATACATAATTTTTGTAAGATAAAAATAATAAATATGTTTTATAAGAACAATATAACGTAAGTTAAGAATTAGTATGATAATAATAATAATAATAATAATTGGATAATTTGTAGAGCGCCGTTTTTTGTGAAAAATCACCTCAAGGGCGCTGTACAATTTATTTCCTAGGATCTACATTTGTTATTTAGAAAAGATACCAAAGCATACTTACCTGGCAAGTCACTTCCAACAAACACACTTATATTAAAAAAGTTTATGCTTATAAAAGATAGAACTGCACGAGATGTATCAGAAATGAAATCAAAACGATAACAACTTCTAGAAAAGCCGATATTATTCCACAGGTATTATGCGAATTGTGTTTCCAAGAATAATGTATCCTTTTGACTTTGTGGAATTTGAACGTTTGGTAGAGATAACGGCCTCCGGTAGTTGCTGGTGCGGGGGCAGGGAGAGGTCTAACTCCCACCCACACTCCCACCCCTCCGGCCAAATGCCTCCGGAGCTGCAACCGCTGTCAAGCCGTGACAGATGACATTAAAACATCCTCCGGCTTTGTTTTTCACACAATAGGTTTTGTGTTGATGAAGGAATACATTAAGATTTATTTTTTATACATTTGAATTTATTTTTATTTCATACTTTTTTTGATTTTTGCGCGAAGGATCAAAGTTTTTTAAATTCTTAGTTTTTCTATAAAATTTAACGAATATTGGACAAAAACGCTTTATAACTGATATAAGGAACATTACCAGGTACACGAAGAAAACTTACTGATATAAAATATTGCTAATTCATTCAAAATCTCTTCAAATTATTTATATTCCTTTTGAAAACTGGACTACAGGCCTTGAACGAATGAATTGATAGATTTCCCAGTAAAATACTCGTATCATTAAAACACGATTGTGTTTCGGCGAGGTCGGAACACGTGTTCATAAAAATACTAACATGTTCGCATTTCGTCATTACACAATAACAGGATAAGCCTAGCAGTGTGAAGACGTGTTCCGATATATTATGAAATTGTTGGAAAATGGCATGCTGTCACCCTTTTAATTGGATGTCAATAAATCATCAATGCTCATTTTTGTCCGTGTAGGTACCTAAAGAGTATTTAACCTAATTTCGGAAACAACCTTTTGTGGATGGCAGTGAAAGAAAAAAATATAAAATAAAATAAATGCTTAAAGCGAAGTAAGCTAAATATATATAGCGAAGATACGTTAGTGGGGAGAAAGAATGTTTATTTGAGATAAAAATTATTGTGACTTTTTGAAATTTCCTAATATTTTCAATGAAAGCGAAAAAAGTACCTAAATGAAATATCTACATTCTTTAAAGGCAGACAGAAACCATGCGAGTGTGAATACTTGTAAAACCTTACAAGAATTTCAAAAGAAAAGTTGTGAAAACACAAAAAGACACATTCTTTTGACAGCACTTTGGTCGTAAATTGTAATGTTCCGACGTTAGCGGCACATTTGTCTCGGAACTTTCTCGTGCATATTTTCCAACAGCAATACTTACCAAATAACCACAATATAGCACAAAATACACAAGCCAGATCTTGACAGCCGGAACCTTTAATCTTACTACTGGAGGATTGAAAATAAAAATACACGCCTTTAGCAAACTGACGGATTGCGGTTGAAGAGTTCATCAGATCTTCAAGTGCATACACACAAAGACACAGGCTTCTGAAATACTCGTCTTTGAATATGCGCACTTAAGACTTAGCTCTAATAAAACGCTTCTAGGGGAATGTTGTACACTTTTGGTCTTGGATTCGAAGTTATTCTGAAAATTTCAGAATAGCCAGGTTTAAAAACCGAATATCTGCTATACCTATGTAGGTAGCAATGGATTTTATGATGTGTGGAAAAAATTTCTTGAGTAAATCACTTCAGTATTTATAATTTTAACTTGGTATCTTAACTTATGGCAATCATATTATCGTTCCCTCGAAATCGTAAATTATAAACATACTTATCTGAATTTAGCGCTATCTGATACTTATGTCGGCAAGATTCCCACTAAACTTTATTTTAGTAATTTGCTCGGACAAATTCAACCGTGGGTCTGTCCACTACAGATTTCGACTTTATTTTAGGGTATTATCCTAGTAAGAAAAAAAATCATACTTAAAATAAATACCTGAATTTATTTAAGGACACACTGATGGTGATAATATCTATTGCACCATTGCCAACATCTCTCTTGCTCTGAAAGTTTCACATTGTTTATTGTACGCCCTTCCTGACGGACGGACAGAAACACTCGTAAAGAAAATGGATTAGTTGGTTTCTTCCTTCTACTTCCTTTTGCCTTCCTACAACAGCACACATTATTAAACACTGGCCATACAGCACGAAATCAGATGATGGACGTTGAACGAGTTGGTAAAAGTTGTTTCTAGATAACCCCTTCGAATAAGAAACGTGTATTTTACTTCATCTGGGATATCAACAAGTTTTAAAAAATCTCTGTATTAATGAAAAGATTAGTTCATTTCTGTAGAATCATTAAAAAATACTAATTTCGGATATGTGTCTGTATGTGGTTCAATAAACATAGATTGTCTTTTTCAAAATTGGAACTGATGTGTTAAGAACTCACACTATCCCGTGATTTTTCACGGATCTGCTCTACTTAAACTAGTTTAAAAGTTCTCCTGAGTTTTGAGGGATAATACAATAGTTTTCAGTTTGCAAAACGTAGCAAAAATAAAAAAAATAATTGTTACAGTAATGGCCTCGTTAAATTAATGATACCAAGAAATATAATTGATAAGTTTTATTCTTTAAAACACACATCACTGGTAACAAAAAACAACGACCCTCGAATTCCTTAATTATTTCATGGTTGTTATTGATCCGTTATTTAGAGAGAGAAGAGGAAGAAAATGGGCTTGCAAACCTATTTATAAACTAATTCATTTGAATGTATTTGGTATATATAATCACAATTATTGCCCTTAGGGGAGACATCTGTCGGATATTTCAATTACTCAATACAGATACAGGTGGCATTTTTCGTTGGTTTGATTCTTGGCTAAAGTCTGAACATGCTGCCAGGGCACGGAAGAATTTATTTTTTTACACATAAACAAAAAAATAATAATTTTTTTTTTAAATAACTATAATATAAACAAAAATAATTTGAAAAATAAACATAATATAAATATGGACAAATTAATTTGAAAAACAATCATGAGATGAATATGAACAAAAAGTTCTAAAATAAGAGAATCATAATATGAACAAGTTAATTCGATGTTCCTAGGTCATCCTTCAGGTAGGTTGCTAATTCTTCTCCTTCTTATGACTGCTAGCAAAAATTTGATGGTCCAAGGTCATCCTTCAGGTAGATTGCTAATTCTTCTCCTTTTTATGACTGCAGGAACTTATTTATTCAGTCCGGGGGGTACATCGGGCGTCCCTGTAGCAATGCTTGAATCCCTTTCCATGGGTAATAAACATATTTTGCTGATAGGTCTCTTCAATGTTCCTTGTGCGGTTTTGAGGGTAACCACCCGCACTTTCCCGTCAGCTCCAGGGTGAGTAGCTAGGATCCTGGCTAGTTTCCACATATTAGGCGGCAGGTTGTCCTCCTTTAGTATGACCATGTCGTCCCTTTCAACAGTCCTGAGGCCCTTGTCTTCCTTCCATTTGGTACGTCTTTGTAATTCTGCAAGATATTCCAGTTTCCACCTGCACCAAAATGTTTGAATCAGTGCATTTAATTTTTGATATTGATTCAATCGATTATATTGTATCTCCCGAACATCCTTCTCAGAGATAGAAGCTATCCCTCCGCCAATCAGGAAATGATTTGGAGTCAAAGGATTCAGGTCAGTCGGATCGTTGGACAGAGGAGTGAGCGGACGTGAATTTAGACAGCATTCTACCTGACACAATAAAGTATATAATTGTTCAAAGGTTAAACTTGAATTATCGGTTATTCTTTTTAAATGATATTTGGCGGATTTCACTGCTGCTTCCCAGAGTCCAGCGAAATTCGGTGACCGTGGTGGAATAAATCCCCACAGTATTGACAAATCAGCTAAATATTTTTGAATCTTGTCATCAGATTTCTTTGACTTATCATACAATTCTCTCAGTTGATTATATGCTCCCTTAAAATTGGTCGCATTATCTGAATATATTTTAAAGGGTTTGCCCCTCCGCGCAATGAAACGTTTTAAACAATTTAAAAAGTTGTCAGTGGTGAGGTCCGTTACCAGTTCCAAATGCACAGCTTTCGTTGAGAAACAAACAAAAATGCATAAATAAGATTTCACCAATGGAGCCTTCCTGGTGATACCGCTTTTCATCATGATAGGACCTGCGTAATCAATCCCGGTAACCTCGAACGGCCTGCTAGGTGTTATTCTGTTTTCCGGCAAGTCACCCATGATAACTTGACTGGTTACTGGATTTTTTCTGAAACATACTATACATTTATGTAATATTTGCTTAACAGTGGTTTTTCCGGCAATCGGCCAGAACTGTAATCTCACTAGAGATAACAAAGTTTGTGTCCCTGCATGTAAATGTACATAATGAAGATGTCGAATAATTAATTCTGTTAACTTATTATTTTTTGGTAAAATTATTGGGTGTCGTTGCTGGTATGATAAATGTTTCGCCTTTGTTAGCCTGCCCCCGACACAAATTAATCCATTATTTATAAATGGATTAAGCGACAAAATAACGCTACGTTTATCCAGTGGACATTTATTACTTAAAGCCCTGAACTCATCCTTAAAATGGTAGCGTTGAATTATTGCTATTAGACGATGCAATGTATTGTCCAGCTCCGGCACGCTTAACCTCCCGGTTAATTTACAGTTTTTTGTGTTACAATTATTAAAGAAACGCAATATATATGCAGTTACTCTCTTTAGCTTGTTGAGAGAGGAAAATTTTGAAAAGATGTCCCACTCCGTGACATTAGTAGACACGCATACCGCCTTGGTTTTTATCTCTGGAGGATTTATACAGGAATTTTCTGGCTTCGGCCAGTGATCGGCCTCTCTTATTAGCCAATCTGGACCCTTCCACCAAATATCTGCTTGTAATAGTTTGTTTGCTGTAACTCCTCTTGATAAAATATCAGCGGCGTTTTCCTGCGATGAAACATGTCGCCAATGGGCGGGATCGCCGGCCTCTTGTATCTCGGCAACCCTGTTGGCCACAAAGGTATTCCATCTAGCTGGCTGTCCTCTTATCCAGCATAGTGCGATGGTAGAGTCACACCAGTAGTATGTATCCACCTCAACCATGTTGAGCGCTTCTTTGATGTTTTTTAATAATTTCGTTAACAGCACCGCACCACAAAGTTCCAATTTTGGCAGGGATATGTTTTTTAATGGCGCTATCCTGGACCTGGAAGATATTAACTGAGAGTGCATCTTACCCTCGGCGTCCCTGGATACTAGATACGCACAGGCTCCGTAGGCCTTTTCCGATGCGTCGCAAAAACCATGGATTTGTAGGCCGTTTTGACCCCACAAGATTCTTCTCTTTATTTTCAACAGGTTTATTTGAGATAAATTTTTCATGTAATTTTCCCAATCTTTTAATATTCCCTCGGGTATTTCTTCGTCCCAGGAAGTCTTAGATATCCATAATCTCTGCATAATTAGTTTTGCTACAACCGTTACTGGTCCTAGCAGTCCTAAAGGATCGAACGTTGAGGCGATACTTGACAATATCCGCCGTTTGCTTTGTACGGTACATACTGGTTTTTTCACTATATATGAAAAATAATCAAACTCACTGTTCCAGATTAATCCTAGTATTTTTTCTTCTTGGGGTTCTTTAGATATCAATCCTTACCTGGTTCGGAAGATAATTCTGCCACGTTCGATCTCCATTTTCTTAGATTCATCCCTGCAGATTTTAGTAAACTGATTACCTGTTGTTTTAGAAGGTGGCACAATTCAACGTCATTTCCTCCCGTTAATAGGTCGTCCATGTAAAAGTCGTTTTCAATGACATTGCTTGCTATAGGAAATGAAAGTCTATTTTCAATACCTATTTGCTTCAGGCATCTTGTCGCCAGGAAAGATGACGGTCCTAATCCATAAGTCACTGTCCTTAGCTTGTAATGCTTCAAATCCTCATCCTGTGAAAAGCGCCAAACAATTTTCTATAGATTGCGGTCGCTTTCCTGCACGTTTATCTGGCGGTACATTTTCTCTATGTCCGCAGTTATGACTACAGGATGTTTTCTGAAATGTAAAATTTGCATATTTAAATCCTTTTGTATGTTAGGTCCGACCATCAGAGCATCATTAAGGGAAATACCAGAAGATGTTTTTGCCGATCCATCGAACACCACGCGAACTTTAGTAGTGGTGCTTGACTCCTTCATCACCGCATGATGTGGTAAAAAATATGATCTCGCATCGCATTCGGATTTTCGGCACTCTTCCATATGACCCAATTGTAAATATTCTCTCATAAACATGCTATATTGACATTTCAATTCTTTATTGGTGGAAAATTTTCTTTCCAATGTATGAAACCTTTTTTCAGCCATTGACAAAGAACTCCCTAGTTGGTCTATACAAGGGCGGGTTGGTAAGGCTACCGTAAATCTGCCCTCCGTGTCTCTACTATGACACTCTGTAAAGTTGACTTCGCAAGCCTTTTCTTCAAAATTCTGAGGTTTCATGGCATCCACCTCCTCTAGTTTCCAGAATCTTTCCATCTGGTTACCTATTTTATTAATGGCTAGATTACAATTAATTGATACTGGCCTTGTTTTAGTGATGATGTCGATCGCTCCGGAAACAATCCAACCGAGTTCAGTCCTTTGAATAGTTGGCCCGCCCTCCGTTAAGCGTATTCGATCATTATTCATTATTTCCCAAAAAACTTCCGCACCCAACAGGATGTCAATTGGAGACGTGACATTGAAATCCTTATCCGCTAGTTGCAAGCCAGATGGGATCTTCAACTATTGTTTCCTGAAGGTCATTTGGGGTAGGTCGGTTGTTATAGCCTGCAATACTAAACAAGAAATTTTCTTATTATAATCACTATTCACTGCTAACATGTCAATTGTAACTCTTCGATTGATATGTGTGATGCGATTTTGTATTCCAGACACCGGAGTATTTATTTTTTCTGTTTTTAATTTTAATTTTTTTGCAAAACTCCCTCTTATGAAATTCGATTGGGCGCCTGAATCCAATAATACCCTCGCTTTGTGTAAACGGTTGTCGCTACCTACGATATTCACGATCGCTGTAGATAATAAAATTATCTTTTCATTTTTATTTAACACCGTATGATTTGCCACTGATGTCGAGCTGTGTGCCTCTTCATTTGTGTTTTCACTATTTAATTCATTAACATGTATCAAAGTATTATGTTGATCACTTGCACAGATTTTACATTTGAATTTATTTTTGCAATCTTGTGTAAAATGTCCTACCCTCAAACATTTGAAACAGGCTCGGGCCTTTCTTAAAAATTCTAATCTTCCCTGGATATTTAATTTGAGAAATTTTTTACAATAATACACTGGATGATTTTCTTTACATAGGATGCATCCGTGTTTGGTTGCTATCAATGAGACAGACAAATCTTTCTTGCGATCATCACGTGTTGTAACATTCTTGTAGGTAGGCCTTTTTTCTTGCAAATTTGTGAACTCCAGTACCTCAACACGTTTGGTTAGACATGTAATAAATTCTTTCAACGTTGGGAGTGCACCATCTATTGGCTGCTCTTCCCAAAATCTACGAGTTGATCCATCCAATTTATTAGATATAACATGTAATCCTAGATTTTTTAACGCTTCTAAATTTATATTAGCCTGATCAATAATATGCCTTAACGCGACTGGACATTCTTGTTTCATATCTTTTAACTGAAATAAAGATGCAACATGCCTATGAACTATTATTTTTTTTATTCGCGTAACGTTCCTGCAGTATCTGCCACGCAGATTCGTAATTGTCGTGCGATATGGTCAAGGAGGCAATCAATTTAGCTGCGTCTTTTTTAAGGCACGATTGTAAATAAAAGAATTTTTGAGAATTGTTTAACGTATTATTTTCATGAACAAGTGCTTTAAAGGTCTCAGCGAATTTAGCATAATCAGTAATTTCACCATGAAATTCAATAAGTTTCAAAGTTGGTAATTTAATTTCACATTTTTCATGATTTACTGAATTCAATAAACCTTTTGCTAATGCAAGTACAGAGAAATATTGATTTTCAAAGGATTCACGTTGACTTACGTGTTCTGCCTCGTCATCCGAAAGTTCTTCGATTTGAGATTGAATTTTTTCAAAGTCATCTAACAATTTTTCGACCTTTTGATAACGTAATTCTAGTTCCGTTTTATCGAGTGTCTTTAAAATATCATTAAACCTTGTCAATTTCGCTTTCAAAACTCCACGCTTGTTGATTAACTGCTTTAACTTTTCCATCTTTAATGGTAAATAATAAACAATTTAACTCTTAACCTCAAACAACTGACAGTTTACGAATGAAAACACGGCGAGTAAAAATGCTTGTCAGTGCCAGGGCTGACAACCTTTTAAATCAGAACGGAACAACCACTCACCACTGACAACTTTTTAAATCAGAAATTCGCTGAAATTATTTTGTAGCGAGATTTTACCCGGTAATTTTGAATATTCGCGTGAATTATTTTTAATTAAATAAATCCAATGACAAAACTCTTACAATTGAGATGCTCATTTAACAATAATCGTATCAATTTGCAATGAAAAATCAGAAACAACAATAATTTTTTTTTAATCTTTGTTGCATATTTAAATATTTCATTTGGGATAATTTGAAATAGGAAGGATTCGGGATTTGGTCACAGTTTTGATAGGATGGCGTTGGGATACTTATCTGATGATGATCTGCATCTTCTTGGTTTTTTGCTGGTTCATATTTCGGCTCTTTCTGGTGCACGATGCGGCTCGATTGGACCATATGTTACAGTAATGGCCTCGTTAAATTAATGATACCAAGAAATATAATTGATAAGTTTTATTCTTTAAAACACACATCACTGGTAACAAAAAACAACGACCCTCGAATTCCTTAATTATTTCATGGTTGTTATTGATCCGTTATTTAGAGAGAGAAGAGGAAGAAAATGGGCTTGCAAACCTATTTATAAACTAATTCATTTGAATGTATTTGGTATATATAATCACAATTATTGCCCTTAGGGGAGACATCTGTCGGATATTTCAATTACTCAATACAGATACAGGTGGCATTTTTCGTTGGTTTGATTCTTGGCTAAAGTCTGAACAATAATTGCAAAAAATCAGTAGTAACTTAAAAAATTTAAACATTAAATGTATGTACTAGTATATATGATGATACGACATCTAGTTTCTTCTGAAAATTGATTCAGAAATACCTAAAATTTTCAATTTGAATGGTAAATAAAGGATTTTAGTAAAATACTCGTAGGCTGGCGTTTAAATTTTTAGTTTGTAAGCAATTTTCCAGCATAAAATAACCATAAACTCAAGGTGGTTCGTTCAGCCGAATTATTTTCAGCATTCCTGACTGGCTCTCTTTCGCAACGCCGAATTAAAGCTCGCAATAAGCTCCGTTGATATATAACAACCTTTTTTTCATACATGTTAAGCAAGTTGCTTTGGCTGGTAACTTAAGTACGCTGGTACATTAAGTTATGAAATATACTAGCTATTATGAATTAATTATGAAGTTATTAATAACGAGCTACTCCGAACTTGGTTTTGTTCTAATCCTCTAAAACTACTTAAATTATCGCAGCAAACAGAAGCACTATGCGCCGATTAATGTGTTCACTGGTTAAAAGGTTTAGTTGCGTCTTTTAACTGGTGTGGAATTATAATAACTTATTTCTCTGAGACATATTATTACTTTATTTAACAGCCGTACTGAAAAACGTGGTGTAAATATTAGGCGGCGCGAAAGGTCAGAATAGTGAAATAATTGACTTATTAGGATAGCGTTTGTTTGGTTAAAACGGTCTCAAACCAGGCTCAAGGCCGGCTTTACTACAACAACGTTGAACGGGCATGTAAGAATCTCAATTTTAAGACTATCAATGTTTAATTTCTATTTTACTGCAAGCATTTTTTGTTTTTATTCGTACATATTATGTATGTTATCCTTTAGATAAGCTGTCAAGATTTATTTATTTATTTTAAACTTACTAACTAACCGAGAGGTTGAACCGCCAATTCTCTTCATTCACATTCATACAAGACACATAGCCTTCTGTTTTCTGGCTCTCGACATTGCTTTGCTCATTTGGTATTTGGTTCGCTTGATCGTGACATATCTTCCTCGGGCGATCTCGACTTCAACTGCCATCCGCATTATCGTCCTATATTCTCCTTACAATCCTTTCTTCGTGCGTTCGCTTTAAATGCCTAAACCATCTAAGCTTCCCTTTCTTAATCTTTCTCATTACGCTTACATCAGCCTTCCATTCTATCCTAATTTCCACACTTCTTGCAAGATCATACGCGGTTTTACCACACACGCGCCTCTGGGATCTCATTCCTTCTGAATTCAGTCTGTTTTTATCCATAATCTTCCAGTTCCATATCACTCTGCCATAAGGTAAGTACCAGCATTGCATTGTGAACTGTTTATTTCATTATTAACAGTATGATACATATAATACATATTAATAGAAGTAAGTAAGATTATCAGTAAGTGTACAGCAGATGGAGGGTTAACATTAAGAACATTACAAAGTATATATATACCAACCGTCAAATGACAGTGTACACCAGTATGTTACTTCAAATGATCTGCATAAGGAGAAGTATATAATATATGTTTCAAGCTATTAATTAATACCTCCCTAATTGAGAACAACTCGTGTTTAGGGATGGAATATAATGTATTATTATTCTACGAACTGTATATTATTCTATGTATCGTATATTATTTTACGTATTGTGAACGTATTTTACGTATTGTATTTTATTTTGCGTATTAAATATTATAATATACATTGTTTATTGTTCTACGTATTGTAATCTTATTCATGTATATTGTTCATTGTATATTGTTCTTTCTATTATTTTATTTACTGTACATCGTTTTTTGTGCTGTTTATTATTATATGTATTGTATATTATTTTACTTAAAGTCTTTATCAATGTAACGTATATTGATCTGTGTATTGTATATTATTCTATGAATTGTATAAAATTCTATGTATTGTTTATTATTTTATGTTTTATTCAATGTATTGTATAGTATTATACGTTTGGTATATTATTCAATGTATCGCATGTATTATATGGATTTTACATTATTATACGTATTGTATATTAATCATGGATTATTATTTCAGGAACACAATAGGAAGAAAGAGAGAGAGAGAGGATGAGAGGTATATAAATATTTAAATATATTAATTTATTCTGTTCCATCTTTCTTTAAAAGTTGGTGCCGCATTTTAAAACACTTAATGAGAATCATAATGAAGGGATTAATACAAATTTCATTTGAAAAGTTAGGGAGTATCAAAGTAAGTCATTTTGTAATTATAATATAGAAAGACGTTTAGGTCCAATCTCAATTTTTTCGATTTTCATTAATCCTTCTTCATTAAAGTCGGTAACTCCTACTCCACCCTAAAGCCCTCCCGAGTCCTTTGATGCGGCGGTAAATACGTTATCGCTGATGATCTTAGAAAGGGAAATTTAAGACAGTAATTTGTTACTCAAAACGCTCCAGGAATTTAAAACTTCACCAGTTCAACGTAGTTATAAACAAGGTAGTGATCTTTGACAAGATGATGATGTTAATTTATTGGTAAAAATTATATTTTCTTTAAAAACGAACATGATTTTGATTTTAACCTAAGATTTACAGTATACAGTTTGTAAGAAATTTTATAAATCTTATTACAAGAAATTTTCGCAAAAGTAAACACTGGCGCAACGAGCACTCGGACAGCATGGGCAGAATGGGCACCCGCACGGTGAATCGGGTGTCAGAAAGCACAAATAATGGTGAGATCTTAAAAGAAGAAGAAAAGGTGTATAGAATTTTAGAAAGCCATTTTGAGTAATTTCGATTGCAAATATAAATAAGTATGTAAAAATTTTCATTACAATTAAACTCGGCATTATTTGAAAAAAATTAATAAATTTAATTTGATTTTACTGTCTTCTCCTGATTTTGAATCCGTCAACCAGATCCAAGGATCTTGCGGCTCTGTCGATTATCAATTTATTAATTGCTAGGTAAAGTGGTACTTTCATATCTATATTTATGCTGTTCGTATCTAATTAGCGAAGTCGTCATAGAAAGCCAAATACTAAATAAACACTTGTGTGTAAACAATGACATTATCTTGTCTTTATACATCTACGCTTCAATATACAAGATGTTAAGAAACGTGCCTGAGAGCAAAAACGTAAATGACATTTTGGTCTCCAGTGAGTTTTAAACTATAAACATAAACAGTCAGTGCGCATTGAACAGTTAGGGTCAGGTGGGAAGTCAGGCAGTTAATCGACAGTTAAGTGACCAGTGACGACATTTGAAAGAAGACAAAAAGTTCGTTTTTAAATAAAACAAAAAATATGACCGGAGACAAAACTTATTTATGCATTTTTTACTCCAAATTACGTCAGGAATCTTTGAAAAAAATAAGATAAGCACGTACTCAGAGAAAAATCAATTTTGCTAATTTATTAAGAATTTTTTCAAATTATAGGTAATCCGATTAAAAACGGGATTGATAGCCATTTCCAGATAAAATTTTAATAAATTCATAATATATCGGAAATCGTGTTCATGTACCTTCATTTGCCTTAATAATATATAATGACGAAATGCAAATATATAAGGATTTTTATGAACACGTGTTCCGACATTGTGGTGATATATTCGTAGTTTACTAAAAGTTTAACAGGAAACCTATCAATTCGTTCATTAAAGGCCTGAAATCCCGTTTTTAATCGGATAACTAATAATTTAAAGAGATTCCTAATAAATTAGCAATACTCATTTTTCTCCGTGTGCATGTGATGGTCTAAAGCTAATCTCTTTAGGGCATACTTCCCAGCACCCCGACGGTTGCCCCATCACCCGGTTGGTCACTACGCCACTGGATTCAATACTATTTATGAACACGCTTTCAAGCCGAGAATCAGTTGTACCACAATGAAATAAAATTAATGCTGTACGGAGAGAGGAAGATTCACTTATAAACGGTTGGTACGAGTATCTCCTTAAGTTAGGCCTTTCCCGAACCATGAAAGACGAACGATTTTCCTCGAAGTGAGGCGGAACCTTTCAAAGGTTTCCTTGAAATAAATCCTTTAGAGCGATGGCATTTCTGTTTTATGTCCTATCTCAAGTCTACTGGACGGAAATAAGCGGGATTAACATCACGACAAGTCTTTAACTGCAACCTATCAAAGGTGATTTAGCGCACGACCATTCCGATTCCTTGCCGAACATTAATTAATTGATTTAAATCCGATCAAATATTTCCTTTTCAAATTGCAAAGAGTAGAGACTCACAGAAAGAGATTTGTTTGACTTGAGTCGATTAATGTTAATGATTAAAAGTCGAGATACACCTACTACATTATACAGGTTGTCCGAGGGTAGAGCGCGCTAGCTTCGGGGGATGATTCTACATGATTATATAAATAAAAAAGATAAATTTAAAGTTGTTTTATGGTAAAAAATATGAATTGTTTGTGTGGGAATATAAACATTCTTCTATCGAAAAATATGTTTTGAAATATTGAAAAAGGTTATTTGTCTTTTTTACTTCTACCATCATGTAGAATCACATTCCGAAGTTAGCACACTTTACCCACGGACGACCTGTATATATTACAGCTTACTCCGTAGCGTAGGTCGTTGTTAGTGAATAAAATAATGAAATAAATTTGTTTATAACCGCGAAATGTATTTATTATTAATTTTAACGAATTAATATTTCAAACTACAATTCTGTTTCTTTATTTTTTAATGTGAAACAGCACAGAGTCCCTAACTGCTCCCAACTGTCTGGAACCAGTGAGACTATGGCATCCCCAATTGGGGTATATTGTGAGGCTAAATATAGTGAGGATGGAAAGGAGAGGAGGAAGAGTAAGGTGGTAAAATACCTAGCTCTTCAGATCTGGTCAGCAAACACAGCAAGTCATTTTAAGCAACTTTTCAATTCTGAATAGTGGTCTCACACTAGGGTTATACTGAGAGTATCTTCTAATCTAGAACGTGCCGAAAATAAACGTTATATTTTTTAAATGAGTAGTCTGTGAATTAACACAAATAAATCTAATAAAATCAACTTGCGTATGCTGGGATTTGAACCCGCAACCTCCAGCCGTCGAGAGCCTTACCCCTCGACCACGGAGGCCGTCAATTGTAGTTTTGCTCTAGGCCGTGATTAGAGTATTTCCATAGCGCCGCTTTAGAGGAAAAATCACCTCAAGGGGACTTTTCAACTCAATTTATTAAACTATTTGCCAACACAACACAATAAAACTTACAATTAAGACCTCCAACTAGTTATAGTAACTTACTACTTACTAACGGCGCAACGTTTCATATTTGAATTGTGGTCTAGTCTACATTATGAGTGTTTTAATGAAAAATATGCAACATAATTTTTTTTTTCTTTATTATATTTTATATGTTCTGAAGCTGAAGATGGTAGGAGGGAAGGATATGGGAAAGAGGAATCTTGGGAATGGCTTAGTTATAAATGCAATATGGTATTATATTCTTCTTCTTCTTTCGGATGATGGGGGATCAGAGTGAGACATCTAGATCTGCGAGCCAATCTAGGGCCTCAGGCGTCGCCATGTGGACCTCGTCAATCCCAACCGAGAATCAATTGAGTGGGCATTCGTTGATAACATGATGGCCTCAATAAGACTATTAGATGACAATGATTTTCAAAGCCTGTAAAATAAAAGTAGGTATCTGTTCTGAGAAACAATCCGATAATTTTCACAATGCTGGAAACTTTTTGTGCTGAAAGATATAATTGGAATATTATTTTCAGTGAAAATTTAAAACGTTGAAGCTCAATGAACGCCATTATCTGTGATATTTGTAACATTATTTCCATATTTCTCTAGTTTAAACTCAGTGCGAATATTTTAATATCGCCAACAAGAAACCAAAATGTTTTCAGATTACAAGAAGGACGAATTATTTAGGAAAAGCCTGTTTTTGTGGGATATTGTTGACTAGTATCTCGGAATAATCACTGTCATGATAAGTAATATATTTTCTCTTTCTTGGAAAGTATCAATTAATGATGTTCCCTTTTCGTGCAAAGATTGATAAAAAAGGGTTTTCCGTTGATAAAAAATATTGTTTACGTTTTAATAATAAACGTTCAGAAATGTAAAAAAAATACTTTTAGCGCGAAAAGTAAGCAATAAAAAAATTAATCCATGACCTGTATTTTACTTCTGTAACTTCTGTTCCGTGATAACTCAACACAATGACAAATCTACACACCTTTAAAAAGTGATAGTCATTAAAAGCGATTTAAAAATATCATATAAACGTACGTAACCTTTTTAAACTAGTTTTTATCATGTGTTTAAGGTGTGTTGATGAGTTATTCAGTCAGCCATAAAAGTAAATCTTCATCGCCCCATGAGAAACTAAAAGAACTTTTTTCAACGGATTATTCTGTTTCCTTAATGTTTTTTTGTTAGGAATATATTATATACATGTGCAGACGATTTTCTAAAAAGTCAAACTCAATATTTTACAATATCCAATATGTTTTCAACCCTAGGAATGCTAGTGGTAATATGCTAATCACCCGCCATTCACTGGCTGACACTATCTTTGTAATAACTTACTTGTTTTTTTTTTGCAAAATTATGTTTTTGTAAACTTTACTGTCTTACTAGATAATGTTTTTTATATATCTTCTATCCTACGTTGTTTTCCCGGGATAGCTACTTTTCAGAGAAATGTTTTTTTTTCTAATGTTATAAAAAAATATAATATGTTGAAGAAAAAATTCTTGAGTTTTATTACATTTTACAGCTAAATAAGCATTCTTCACAATTATAAAATCATATCAGATTTTGCATCATATATCCTCCTTACACTCCTATCTTCGCTCATTCGCTCTACATGCCCAAACCATTTAAGCGTCCCTTTCTTAATCTTACTCATTACGCTTACATCAGCCTTACACTCTTTACGGATCTCCACATTCCTCACACGATCATACATGGTTTTACCACACATACATGGTAGCAGAAGTCGGGTACGCCCGAGGACATGGCACGATCAAGTGAATCAGATACTCGAGTCGGGCCATGTTAAGAGTCAGAATAATAGAAGAGTACATATGAGACGATGTATGAATGTGAATGAGGCAAGAAGTGTGTGCCAAGACCGAGCTGTTTGGCGGTCCGTTCTCTCTGCCTACCCCTGCGGGGAAACGGCGTGATGGTTAGTTAGTTAGTTAGTTTTTTATCAGATTTTTCTGTAAATATCCAAGTACAGTTCTACGGCTTTTAAAAATCCGAACTATGACATTTAACTATGCGAAACGCCTTTTTACAGAAATAAAAAAAATGCTGGTGACGAAAAGACAACTTGGAATATAATTGATATTTCCAAGGAAATGAGATATATTTTAGTATGCTAGGAGCACTTTTTTAAGGTTCAAGTAGTAGTAGGTTTAGATTTTTTAAGGTTCAGTAAACTACTCGAAAATCTACGGTGGATTTATTGGCACACTATGGGTTAATAGCAAACAACGTAGTTAGAACACGTTCATTGTAGCCTCAATATTATCTTTAAATACGGCTTCCGGGGTTTTGACACAAGCGGTAGCTGGCATAAATCCAGTTTTACCTTCTAGCCTCAGGCCTTAATTCACCCTCGTCTACTGCCTACTACGAGTATCTACCCTCCAGACAGGGACAATCATAATATGGCATTTTGCCCCAGGTGGGGAGTTTTACTAAAGGGTAAATATCACCACGTCCACCAATATTGCATGTTATTATTTGTGTACTGCACTACAGCATTATTCTCAAAACCTAATTCATAGAACTAAGGCACATTTTCCAAAAATAACAGTGGAAATATCGATAATGGTCCCTCCATTATGACATAGGATGACAAAGGCCACGATGGACATTATTTCTATCAGGGTCTCCTGTGAAAAGTTAATTTGAAAAAATATGTTCTAAATCATATTCCTTTTGCAGTGTAAAGTGTTATCGTGATTATTTTTTGGGTTAGTGTGCTTTTGTTGCGCTTCATCCTTTAAACGTTAGACAAAGTAAGATAAAGCGCAAAACCGCACAGTAATCCAAAAATAATCACGCCTTTACTTATTTTGGACCTTAAAATTTGAAATCATTTCCAGCTAATGTGCTGTTTAAAATATCTAGGAATTTTAATTTGTATTTTTGTTTTCAAAGTATCCTTATGATATCACGCTGTTGACTAAACAAGTCGGATTTTTTTTAATTAAAAAAAGACAATGAAACAAACTTTAATATTAATAAATAAGCGTAATTTTTAAATAAAAATATTTATCTTTAGTTGTTTGTTGGTTCTGCTTTGAAAGATTAAGATAATACAAATTATTCACGAAAAAAGTTTTCTGAAGTTCGTCTTATTAGCTCTAACCTAACTCAAATACCATTTTCTCAGAATTTCGATTGAGTTTAAAACTTAAAAATCCCCCCAACAAGTTAAATTGAAGGGATCTACTCTTTGAGATTAACTTCGGATTGTTTTCAATCAGAATTCGGAAGTTATAATTTTTATTCGTTTGAGAATACGGTAAAAGAAAACACCGGCAAGGTATCAAGTAGCTTTTCATGATAAACCTGAGGTAACTACTTACTAACGGTGGCTGTTTTCTCTAAAGTGCATTTGTGCAGTAAACCCATAAAAAAGACCGGAAAATATTGTGTAATGTATGCCAATGTAGTGTAGCGGGTGAAGGTCGTACACAATAATGATACGTTATCTTGTAGTCATATTTATTGGGGAGCTGCTATTTACAAAAGAGGGACAATCCTAGTATGCATCGCCTTTTATAGCATCTCGCAAGCATGCTATCTCGCTTGCACTTACACACATTCATACAAACACCACATATTGTAACGTAGTTATTGAATTGTATTGCGCCCTTCGTGGCAGCAGGACGCGTCCTAACGCTTCCTCCAACAGCTTTGTGTTTTTTTTAGTATTTTCAAATGAAATGAGGCAACATCCCTTTGAAATTATTTTTTAAATCAATCAATCAACATTTGAACTTAAATAAAAATAAACTTAATAATTATTAGAACTTTATAATACGTGATTTGAGTGCAGTGTTTTTTTTAAAGTGAATATTCTTAAATTTGCTCAAAAATATTGGACATTCGAAACGAACGGCGATCGGTAAATGCACTCCGGATGTCTTCAACAAAATTCTCGGAAACTGGGCAAGTTTGGACCGTGCAAGTTTTTTATTAAGCCCAGGGTTTATTACCCCAACCGTTGCTTTTTATTGCGGACAGAATGCACCACTTCAACAATTACCAGGAACAGGATTACATGGAGATAAATGATGGACTTGCCGAACGTCACAGCGGTGCTGCCAGGGTCTCTTATCTATGTGAGGTGTCAGCGCTTTATTAGCAGCAGATACATACCTGGACGCTGTTGTTGGACGCGGTGGACTCTCTTACTGCAGCAGCTGGTCCAGTTCCTTCACCACTTAGGATTCTTGCTGCAGAGCCTCCATCTTTTATCTTCGTAGAACGTCACAGCGGTGCTGCCAAGGTCTGGTATCTGTGAGAGGATAGTGTGTCAGCGCTTTATTAGCAGCAGACACATACCTGGACGGATGACGAACCTCGTGCTGGCACTGTTGGTGGACGCGGTGGACTCTTTCGCTGCAGCAGCTGGCCCAGTTTCCTCACCACCTAGGATTCTTGCTGCAGAGTCTCCATCTTCTATCTTCGTGTCACCTGTTCCTATACTTCATTTTACTTAACTTAACTTCACTCTATTTTTGTAATATTTATATTTTCTGTAATACCTGCATCAACTGTAAAGTGCCCCAGGTGATATCTCACAAAAGCGGCGCTATACAAATTATCCAATAATAAATAAATAAATAAATATTTCAAGAAATGTGGATGGACCTTATATTTGGCAAGTTGAACCTGGTGGAAGAGGAGACAGCGGAATCGGGAGGTGGCTAGAGAGAGACAAGATGGCGGACGACTTGGATTTGTTTTGCGACACGGAGACCGGATTTTGCCTTGAAAATCCACGCAGTTTAATAGAATTGTGTTATTTCTTCCATTGACGGCGTGATTTCCTGCATTCTACTGCGTTTTCTAACAAAATTATGAAAATGGCAGCCATGGTTGGTGCGGGCGTCTCCCTTTGCACGATCGGAGGTGAAAACAAGCCTTGGAAAATATGCCGAGACAAGATCGGAAACAGATTGCTGCTTGATTCCAAGATACGAGGGATGGACCTCGTTACCTTCATACCAGAAGAAAATCCTTGAAGAACACACCTGGAATAGAATGCTACCTTCAACCAGAAGAAGACGCGTATGTAAATTCCTTTCTTTTTCTCTCTCCCTGATTTTATATGCCAAATATATTGATAGTTGTTAGACGCATTTATTCTTTTTTTGTACCTTCATTAATCAAGGAGATAAAATCATCGCCCCTCTGACTGAAAAAAGTGTCTTAAAACAGTATTCTTGACCGACGAATCCTGAGTTTAATTTGCTTCATGCTCTCGTCATATTTATCACACGTAAAAATGTGTGTGAAAAATGTGATTTTTCTACGTCACAGAATATACGTAATAATATGTGCCCAAATAATAATTATGTCGTTACAAAATATTTTTTACCGGGGAGCAGTTAGAATTCTCGTGCGGCGTTTACATAAAAATATTTAAAAAACACCATATTTTCAATAATTTAAAATCATTTCCAAGACAGTATTTTGAAAATGCTCCTGACTAAAACATACATGTTTCTTCTCGCTTAAGACAACAGCTTTGAAATAAACACATTTTCTTTAAGACGCAGGTTTCACTGGTACACTATGAACACTTCCAGTAATGAATTTTATTAATGATTAAAACCATCCAACCTGTCCGCCTCTTGCCGCCAATACATATTCATTTCTTTACCTGGTCCTAATGTAAAATTAAAACACTTTTTTTATTTATTTTTATTGGAATAACTTTTAATCACTTTGAAGGTTAAAAAAGGTTAGTTTAACTTTTAAAGGTTAATTTTAAAGTTTCAAATTTTAATTTTTAAGTTTAACTTTCACTTTTAAAGGTTAGTTTTAACCCATCAAAGTTATGTATCATTGAAGAAGACAAATAAATCTAAACGAAACATAAAACAGAAAAAGAAACAAGAAAAATAAAAAGATAACGGTTCAAACTGGGAATCTAACCAGGATCTCTAACTTACCGGGACAACGCCTCTAACCACTAGGCCATTGGGACCTAATTATTATGCGTCATTTTTATCGATATCATATTTCAAATTCAGAATTAGCAATATTATCTTGCAATTATGTTTTCCCATATTTTTGGCAGCTATCTTTTTGAAAGATTACAAATTTCTAAATAATGTAGTTATAATATTTGGTCCCAACGGTCGAGAGGTTAGAGGCGTTATTCGATAAGACAGAGATCTTAGGTTCGATGCTCAGTTAACCTTTTTATTTTTCCGCGTCTGGTTCCGATTTATTTCAACGGAGCTCTCAGCGACATGAACATTCCGCCATTATATATCTGCTTTTGGGAAAATCTTTTCCGTGAAAAATTCACGCAGCTTGCGTGCTCCAATAATAACTTCCGGCTTATATCAGGCCATTTCCCGTTCCGGCTGAGGACAGATTGAGTAATGAGATTCAAACACAACTTCTTCCGCAAAGTTCCTTTTAGAATTCAACACGACAAGACTCAAGGCAAAGAATCCTTCCCAAACAAATACCTCATAATCCTTATTGCGAGCGAAGGAAATTTCCATTTAATCCCTTGTGCCTTCTTAATCTGATAGTACATTTAAATGTAATTATTTTCCTTTTGACCGCTGAAAGTGAAGAAAAACCAACGTAATTATGTCCAACTTCTATAAGGCGGGTTTACAACAGGAATAATATAGCTCATTTCTGAACACTTTGTCCCAAACCCAATAAAACCCCTGATTTTTTGCCCAGCGAATTTTCGTTGGTTCACATTTATTTAATTCGGTAATTGACAAATTATATTATTCTAGTGGGCCCATTAATACGTTGTCCTGCCACATACCTTCTATGTAGACCGCATTTAATATAGACCTCATTGTTGCTGTTGTCGGATATTTTATGCATTTTACATACATAGAACAAACACATACGCAATTCACATCCATCGTAGATATTGTTTTACGTTTCATTTGATATCGATCATTTCAGCAGATTATGATTATTATTCAATACGATAATAAGTAAAAATGCGACCGGTACCGTTCTATACTCCTATTATAGAACGAAATTTTATTATTTATCCATACTAAAATTTCAGTTTATATATCTATACTGAAATTTCCTTGAAGTTTATGTCTTTCACAGTGTGACAGATTGCCGCACGAATACGATCCATAGAAAACACTTTTTTATTTCATTTTTTATTCATCTCATATTCAAGTGTAATTAATAAAATGAAAATTGTTAATTGATAATTGAATCAAATGTTATAAATGAGGTAAATAAAGATTGATTTTAAGTTTAAACAATATTGTTGTTTTAAATCATATTAATAAATTTTAATTTAATGTCAAACAATATTTTTGTTAATCTGTCTTTTTCCAATATGAATGGATAAAGCTTATTAACAAACATAAAAATGAATTACGACCCTTTTTTTCTTATAAAAAAAACTTAAAATCGCATAAAACAATATTGAGAGGGTGTGGAGAAGTTAAAATGTGTGGTTGCGTGCATTTTTGAATGGTAAAGCTGTAAAAAAATTATAATTTTAAATCTTGACAAACAGCCCTATCTGTCGGGTCAAAAACTACCCTATGTTAGAAAACTGGAACCAATGTATGGTTGGTGAAATTAAAATTCAAACCTAAAAAACATTTTTTTAAAGATTATTTATTACGCATTTTTTAATTTAATATTTCATTATATACTATTATTCACTCATTTAATGGTCCTTATTTAATAATTTATTCAAACAAATAAATAAAATAGTTCATATTATTTGATTAATTAATTAATTCTAGATATTTGCTAAAATGCATTCAGATTTTTTTAAATATTTAGTTTAAGATTTCGGCCTCAAATCCAAACATAAGTATGGTATGAAAAAGGTCGCGCATTAGTTCCTATACGCCGTAAAGATCTGAAACTCACTACGTTTTTAAAATGTAAGTAGGTCCTTCCTGCACTAATTCATTCTAAGAACATCCCTTAAATACAATCCTTAATTTTTTTTCTGACCAACTAATATATAATATATCCATTATTTTGCTATTGACTTGATTTAAAGGGAATCACCTGCTATACAGATCTGGCTTTGTTTTATACAATTAATTTATAGTACATCTCCAGAATGGCCACTGCGCGTCTCGCGCTGAGAACTTGAACGTATTTATTAATTTCAGAGTCCGAGGTCAGCCGTGACTACTGTAACTTACCTATCTTCCGGGACGTGAAGACTTCGGGCAGTGGGTGGTGTTGGAGGCGGGAGTGGCAGGAAGAAAGGGGGAAGGGATGGTGGTGAGATGGAGACAATAATTCTGGGGGGAAGATTCCAGCTGAAGGTTCCGTCGCGCGTCGGTCAGCAGTTCCGGGCCATGTGGCGACTAACAGCCCGAGGAATTGTCCTAATCCCGTGATGTACGAGAGAGCTTTAATTATTTTCCTTCGGTGAAGATTTTAAGTCGTCAGTATTTCTATTGGACAAATGATGTCACTGTAAGATTTGCTCTTCAGAAATATTTTGTTTAAACTAAAGCGCGCGGTATGGCGAAAGATTTTTCGTGCGTTTTTTAGGGATTTGAAGCCTAAAATTTGGCTAAAGAAGGAGGTAACGCAACACGACATAATACCCCAAAAATTAATTAATTTTCCTTCAAGTTTGAAAGTCAACTGTCATTTCACTTTTGAATAAATATTTCGATAACAATGCATTCTATCAACTTTTTATGGCAAACACGTACAAAAATGTTGAAATATACGCATCCTTGAAATCGGGTGATATTACGGCAGTTAATATACGAGATAAATGTTGGTCCCACCCGATCGGCATTTGGCGAGGTTGATAGAGTTGTCGACTCCAGTTCCTGGCTAGGAAGGTTCAATTCTCAGTCAAACCAAAAAAAATAAAAATATATTAAGTTGTAGACGACATAATTAAATAGATGCATTAAGGGCAAGAAGAAAATAACCTATTTTCCGACATCCGATCGAGATAAGACTCGGCAGATTGACTCGTTGTCGTTATTACATGCGGATTGATACGCATTTCTCTGAAATCGGATTACATTACTTTATCTCTTAAGTTGGATACTAGATAAATGTAGTTCCTGGGATGGATGGTTCAATCGTCAGTCAAATCAAGCAACAACAACAAAATAACAAAAACATTAAAAAATAAATGCATTACAGTAATGAACACTTGTTACATCTTGTTTTTATTAAAATTGATTTTTATTTAAATTTTTCAATACATATGACTTTTTTAATGTTGATTTTTGTGTTTATTTTACAATACATTTTACTTTTTCAATGTTGATTTTTATGTTTATTTTACAATACATTTTACTTTTCCAATGTAGATTTTTATGTTTATTTTGCAATACATCTTACTTTTTCTTTGAATGTTTATTTTACAATATGTCTTACTTTTTTAATGTTAATTTTAATGTTTATTTTACAATTCATTTTACATTCTCAATGTTGATTTTTATGTTTATTTTACAATACACATTACTTTTTATTCAAATTTTGATTTTTTTTTCAAAGTTTTTTTTTTCTCTTCTCTTATCTTTATAGTACCTACCTACGAGTACCTTTACGTTGATTCATTTTGTTCCCATCTTATTTTTAATATTCTGTCATTTGCTATAGTGCCTACATGGAAATATTGTATTACATATTCCATTCGTGTAACTGGGAATTAAAATATATATGTATACAGATATAATTTATTAAGAATCGTATGTAAAAGCCCTAAGTAAAGAAAATTCATCAAGAAGTATCAAAATTCTATTTAAGGGTTGGGAAAGGGAGATAGAATGATGTTTAAAAATCATCTAGATAGTGACGTGTCTCTTATTTTGAAGGTCAAGTGTGCAACATTTCATCAATCTCGGAATAAAACTGTAGATTCGTATAAAAACAAACCCACACGTCGCACCATAACACCCTTCTTTAAATATATATATATAAAGACTGGTAATACATTTAAACGTGTGAAATCCGCACAACTAACCCACACTGACCGGATTCATATACAGGGTAATTTAAGGGGCTAAATAAAATAGATTAGGAAATATATGATGATGTGGAAGATTTATAAGTACCTGCCTATTCAGTTATGGTCGCTAAATCCTGCAAAAGCAAATTCAAGCAATTATTTGATTCAGAATATTGATTTTTCACCAGAACGATACTGAGAATATCTAAGGCTCTAAATATTATCATAAAACCTAACATAATCTTGGATTCAACACGCAGCAAAATTAGTATTACTGATTCCAGGCCGTTTCCTGTTCAACTTTTAGTACATCCCTGATAAATCGGAACCCATGCTCTTGCACCTGTATTTGCCTTAATGATTGTGTTCCTACATCGCTATGATACATTACTCTTTTTACTAAAAGTTTAACATGAATCCTATCAATTCATTCGTTAAGGGCGTGCAATCCCGCTTTTAACCGGATTATGAATAATTTGAAGTGTCTTAGGTATATTTTAGCGTTTAGCGTACCGATAAACTCGTCAAATATTTATTTATTTAAAAAACATGGGTGCTACGTACATCCAAACATTACCTAGCCTAATCTACCTTAACGGATAGAATGTTACTTGGTTTATGAAAAACAAACTTGGCAGGCTATCATGTCTTGGTAAACACTTAATTACATTTCGATGGACGAAGGCAACTGCGGTGGGCCGCACGCTAATGTAATTTTACATAGCGCTATACAGTAAACGTGAGATAATTACTTTGCACCTACGTCATTACAGCAGGCCGCCTGAAGGGCTTATAAAGTAGTGACACCTATGAGGTCTCCCTCTATGTTTTTACATCGCCTGGCATTGAAAATAAAATAATAAGAACAGAAATGAGGCTCGAACATGAACCAACAATTCCAGAAGATCGTATTTTTAGGTGAGAGAATTTCAATTGCATTGATAAAATAGGGGATGATTGCCCGCGAAGGGAAATTTAGAGATTGAATGTGTGTAGGTTTAGTCCTCCCTATCACATTGCAAAACAATAAATAGTTTCATAATATTCAATTACCTATCAAATCCTTCAATCGATTACATTGCACTGTAGCTAAATTACTTTTTTTAAGTAACAGAAACTAAATGCACAATGATTGCCCACTTTGATGATTCGATGAAAATCCTTAATTTAACAACCTGAAAATGGTACACATTATTTTTATTATTGAAATTATAATACATACAAAACAATAATATGTTCGATAGCATAATTAATTAACTAATTCAATTACCGAGTTAGTCGAGAAATATTCTCGGGTCTAACTGGGGAGCTAGTCTATTTACGTATACAATATTCTCGGTTCTAACTGGGGAGCTAGTCCTAGCTAGTAGCTAGCTTATGCAATATTTTTTTTAATAAATATTATTTACTTGTACAATATAATTGCTTAAAAATAGTAATTTTATCTAGTTACAAAATTTTCCAGTAATTTTCTAAAATATTAAAAATATTGGATAATATAATCAGAGGAAATACGTCTAAAATAGCAAACGAATGGCAATAGAAAAAGCGAAATAAAATATCTGAAAATCATCAGTAAAATATCAAACAGCTGGTTTTGAATAAAAAAGTTAAATATATATTTTTTTTGTATTTGGAATAGCTTTTCTCACTTTTTATTACAATAGGTAAACCATTTGATTTTATAAATTTTGAAAAATTTCAATTTTTGTGATTTTCTCAACTACCATACTAGGCTCGTGCCCGTATTATGGAAATCGTACATGATTTATGTAAGAATAACAATAATAAAACATAAGGGAAAAGGAGATTTTTGGAAAATAAAAATTTTTAAAATCAATATATTACAGAAACCATATTAGAAATAAAAATAAAGATAAAACTGATTGATAAAAAGATATTATAAAATAGAAATAAAAATATTTAAAGTAAGCATGCCAAATTATACTAAATTATTTTACATTATTATTTCTTTCTTCAAAACAGGTTCTTGGTACGTACTTATCTAGAAATTAATATATTTACTAATTATTTTTATAAGCAATAATTGTTCATTCAATCCTTTCTCATATAAAATAAAGTTGGTTGTTCTCAGGTGAAAAAAAAAAAAAAAAATGCAACAAAAAAAAAAAAAAAAAAATGTTACAAGCAGTAATTGTTGAATGAAACACTAGCATATATTGAATAATTTCGCGGGTAAGAGATAAGCCTCCATAGCTCAGTGGTCAGAGCTTTCGACCGGAAATCGAATGGACACGGGTTCGAGTCTCGTTGGCGTCATGTATTTTTTATCAGGAGATTTTTTCAATGTGGATGAGTGTTTCAGGCGAACAATTATTGCTTATAAAAATAATTGTTATCCTTTGTGCTATGCATAAATAAAATCTTGTCTTAAAAACATTAATTTATCAAAAAAATAATAATTAATATATTTACGGTCACATTGTCACATTTGAATTTAGCGATGTAAAAAAATAAAAGATGGAGTTAAATAGCTTTGTGCCTAGGTATTCGTAATGGTGTTTTGCAGCTGTCCATTTAATATCTTCCCTGATTTTCTAGGTCTTTCACTTCGCGTTGAGGAAGTATATTATTGTTTTATAGTATATTAGGTTTATTTTTGTTTCATTATCAATACAAATATGTTAAGTTCATAAGAAATACCTTTACTAAATCTGATTTCACTTTTCAACAATATTGCTGTTTTCGTCAATATGGTGGTTTGTCGATTCGCATTGAACGAATAGATATTTATTTATGTTAGTGACAAAAGGACCGTCAAAGTGAGAGTGGGCAATCAATAGTTGCGGGTAATCATAGTCTAGTTTACGAAATAACTTTTTAAGGACAATTCTAGAGTAAGGACTTCAATTGGGCCGCCTCGGAAAAAGGTGGGAAAAAAATCAAGAAGGTGCGCGAGGATAAATTGGATGAAGGCCGCTGAAATAAACCAACAAAATTGGGACACGCTGAGACATATGGAAGATTATGAGAGAGGATGGGACTAAATAAAATTTAAAAGCAACGAAATTCTTAAAAATATTTACTACGCTCTAGCCCATTCAACAATACAGTATGGTATCGTTGCATGGGGGGGAGCTTACAAATCATCACTTTTACCGCTGGAAATCACTCAAAGGCTGTTTATAAAAATTTTAGTAAAAAAACCATCAGACTACCCAACCTCACAACTTTTCAAATCCCACCACTAAAAAAATATATACAAAAAATACGCTGCTTCAAATCCACAAAGATCTGTATAAGAAGTCACACCATGCCATGGTTCGTGTTGAGAGCAATAAGCAAAATACAATGGGTCGCTTATGCGCTCAATTAATGCACACCAGTTTTGCACAACACTATTACACGTACACTGGAGTGGTGTGGTTTAATCAACTAACGACAGAGATAAGGTTAGAACCGGACTATAATAAATTTAAAAATAAAATGAATTTCACTACCTTAAATAATTTAGCGAATTAGAATGTCGATGACATCTCACTACATTACATTATATATTAAAAAAAATCCTTCACTTTATTTTGAATCCTTGAATTTTTTTTCTTCTATTTACATATGTATGTTAAGTTTTTATTTTTATTTTTTTTCCCTTTACGCACGAGTTTTTGACTCTTGTAAAGGAAAACATGTTAACTTTTATTTGAAATATGTTCTTACTATGTAAATTTAAGTAATAAAAAAATTTAGATTTTACTGAAAATAATAACACAAATTTTGAAGACGTTAACTTTTAACTGTAGCAACTTTTTTCAAATATCTAAAATTAATAAAGCTGTCCGACATAAGATTCGTATCTAATGTCATTTTTCAAAACATTAGTTACCTTATTGACAGCGCCGCGTTATTTCAAGTGTTTTCATTTCATGTTCCTAATATTGTCTAAAAATATTGTTAGAAATTGGAGTTTGGTTGGCTTTGCATAGATGTCGCTGTGTGTATATGCTTGCCTTTCCAACGGACTGAAGTTAATAAATAAGTTGATAGTTTTTTCAATAGATGTCGCCATAAATGCTCCCCTGCTAAAAGTCAATAAATAGGTTGATTTATAATTTTCTTCCTCTTCTGCAATAAACATTTCTGGCGAAATAAGTGGTTTAAATTTCTACCTGGATCCAAAATTATACATTGGACCTTCGTGCCGCATCCGTATTATCGATTGAATCGCGGATGATAAAAGAACCAGCAAACATCTTCAACATCCAACATCAGAGGGGATCTTCAGAAAAACGGGCAAGTGACCATATCCCATATACCTACCTTATTTTCCCAGGCAGGAGAGCATGATTTATTACACAGCCGTATTTCTTTGTTTGTTTTAAAATTGAATCGGGCTGATTGTTACCAAGTGTTGTTTGAATTGATTTCATACCCATCATCGAAATTGTAGTAAGCAATAATAATTGTTACAACAATATAAAAAGAAGTTAGAATACAAAGCAAGTATTTTAAATTTCTTAAAAGATTTATTACGAGCGGTTATATTTGAAAATCCGTTAGTTTAAATTTCGAAAGTTACCGCGAGTCGGTAAAAACACCAACCCAGCCGCGAAGCAAGCTGACGCATGCGCGGTGGAGATTGTGGAGAGAATAACAGGTCATATTTTTTCCTTTTTGACAGCCATCGAGCTGTTGCATTTATAAAATTCAGATAAAATTCATTGTTTATCGGTTAATTAGTAAAGTTCTGTGATCAAGGACAGTGCACGTGTAGTGATTGATTACAAGTGATTATCATTTGACAATACGTTCTGTGAATACCTCCTTTCTTGATATTTAAAAATGGATCTCAAAACTTTGACTAACCAGCGTGGAATTTGCAAGGCGAAATTAACTAGGTTCAATGAATATATAAACGGTGATAATTTGTCGCAATCTGAAATTGAAGTCAGATTGAAGAAACTTGAACCAATTTTAGACACTTTCGACTCATTACAAGATAACATAGAAGCAATTTCGCCGGAAGAATTAACCAAAACAGAAAGGCAAGCATTTGAAAATTTATATTATAATCTTGTTGCTAAGGCTAAAGATAAATTGTTAAATAAAGTTCAGAATACAACATCACATAACATACGTTTGCCTATACTTGAGTTGCCAAAATTTAATGGGAGTTACGAAAATTGGTTGAATTTTCGGGATACTTTTGTTGCTTTAGTTGATAATAATCCATCTTTAGAAGTTATTCAAAAATTGTATTATCTGCGATCATGCCTTGAAGGTGACGCAGCTAAATTATTAACCTCACTTCCAAATAACCAGGAGAACTATCATACTGCATGGGAGATGTTAACTTCTCGCTATCAAAATATAAAAATTATTATACATAAGCACGTTGAAGCATTATTCAAATTGCCTGAAATAAAATTTGAAAATTCCGTAGCATTAAGGAATTTTATCGATGAATCCGAACTACATTTAAAATCGTTAAATAAGTTAAATATACCCACCGAAAATTGGGATATCATGTTAATATATTTATTGTCGCGAAAACTAGATAGTGAAACTCGACATCATTGGGAAGTATTTGCCACAAAAGAAAATCTACCCACATATAAAGAGTTTATAAAATATTTATCAGATCGAGTTCAGATTTTAGAATTTGCTGGAATTACTGAAGGAAAATTTAATCAAAATAAAACTTTTCCTTTCAAATACCGAAAAGAAGCTATGATTTCTTTAACGCCTCAAATGGCAAAATGTATTATTTGCAAAGGCGATCATAAGGTTTATAATTGTAAAAATTTTTTAATATTAAATACTAAGGATAGAATTATAAAGATACGTCAAGTAAATGCGTGTTTGAAATGTTTGTGCTTGGGTCATAAGCTAAAAGAATGTAAAAGTAAATACAATTGTCGTATATGCGAAAATAACTCGCACAATACTTTGTTGCATTTAAAAAAGGAAACAGATAATTCGAAGTCTCAGGATAAGGATTCACCATCAACATCAAATAATGAACCTTTAGTTACAAATCACTCTACGAAAATATCTAATAGTTTTGTTTTGTTACCTACCGCCGTTATTAAAGTGTTGAATAATAACGGAAATTTGATTAAGGCTAGAGTTTTATTGGATAGTGGTTCTCAGTCCAATTTTATAACAGAAGAATTTGCAACAAGGTTGCAATTAAAACCCAAAAGGGCAAACATACCGATTACCGGAATCCAAAACAAAATATTGAATATTAAAAATAGCATAAATTTAAGAATTTTCTCGAACTATTCACCGTATGAAAGAGACATAGAATGTCTCGTTTTGAAAGAAGTAACAAGTCATCTGCCGCAAATTTCTTTACAGAAAAAGGATGCCAACATACCTGATGGTCTTCAGTTAGCGGATCCTGCCTTCTATGAAACAAGCTCCATAGATATGCTACTCGGAGCGGAAATCTTTTGGGAAATTATGAAGCAAGATCAACTTCGAAATGGAGACTCAGGACCCATATTACAGAGAACTGAATTCGGATGGCTGGTGTCAGGACCCATCGTCACAACAAAAATAAAAAGGCCAGTAAAATCTTGTCAACTATCATTAAATATAATCCATAAACAGATTGAAAACTTCTGGAAATTAGAAGAATTCCAACCGGTGAAGCACCGGAGCCATGAGGAGCGAGCGTGCGAGGAGATTTTCAAGGACACTTATAAAAGGAATGACAATGGTCGTTTCATGGTAAGCTTACCACAGCGCCCCTGTGTTAAACAGTTGGGAGAAACGCTGCCCATGGCGGAAAAAAGACTTTGCAATTTGCAAAGGAAATTTTCTTCAAATCCTGACCTGATGAAAAAATATAAAGAATTCATGCAAGAATATATAGACTTGGGTCACATGACCCGGTGCGAAGCACCTTCTAATGAAGATTGTTATTTTTATTTGCCACATCATGCAGTATTGAAAGAATCGAGCACTACCACTAAGACTCGAGTGGTATTTGACGGTTCAGCAAAATCATCCAATGGTATATCGTTAAACGATGCTCTCATGATAGGACCTGTTTTACAGAAAGATTTAGCCGCACAATTGATATGTTTCAGAAAACACCAGTACGCGATAACAGCCGACATTGAGAAAATGTACAGGCAAGTATTGGTGCGACCCGAAGACAGAGATCTACAGCGAATAGTATGGAAAAATTTCCCGGAGGAGGAAATTCAGCATTATCGACTTAACACCGTTACCTACGGTCTGGGGCCGTCATCATTTTTAGCAACTAGATGCCTCCAGCAGCTGGGAAATGAAAATATATCATCAAACCACAAGGTCAGTCAGATTATAAAGAATAATTTTTATGTGGATGATTTAATTACTGGAGATGAAACTGAAGAAAACTGTTTAATAATTAAAGAACAACTAATATCTATCATGGCATCCGCTGGGATGAACTTAAGGAAATGGCGGTCGAATTTGCCCTCGTTATGTTCGAAGGAAAAAAGCATGTCAGATATGATTATTAGCACAGATTCAAATGACAACAAAATATTAGGCCTGTCTTGGAACAATCAGCAGGATAATTTCCTATACACAGTGAAGTTATTAAAAAATTCAATTAATAGCAAACGACAAATACTGTCATGCATTGCGTCCATATTTGACCCATTAGGATTAATAGGTCCTGTTACTGTTATTGCTAAATTATTGATGCAAAAATTGTGGCAGGCAAAGCTTCAATGGGATGAGCCTATTCCATATGATATGTTGAAGACATGGGAAGCATATGTGAATGAACTGCCTCAATTAAATAATTTAAGAATAGGTAGAAAGATAATATGTCAATATCATGTAAATTTACAGCTACATGGATTTTGTGACGCCTCAGAAAAGGCATATTCGTCCTGTGTTTATATGGTGTCTACTGACAAATTGGGTAAGAAGTACTCCAATTTGATAATGTCCAAATCACGGGTAGCGCCTTTGAAAAGTGTTTCTCTACCCAAGTTAGAATTATGTGGAGCCGTATTACTGACAAGACTAGTGAATTACATTAAAGATGCTCTATGTACTCCGGATATACCTACTACATACTGGTGTGATTCCCAAATAGTACTGTGCTGGATCAGGGATCAGCCGGTAAGATGGAACACTTTCGTTGCTAATAGAGTGGCGGAAATCCAGGAAACCAGTCAGCCGGAGCAATGGAACCATGTACGGTCAGAAGACAATGCAGCAGACGTGCTTTCCAGAGGAATCAGCGTTTCACAGTTATTAATTTCCCGCATTTGGTGGCATGGTCCAGGTTGGCTGACGTTGGATTCAGCGTGCTGGCCAAATTCCAACTCATTTTGTATTGATCCACCAGAGATCAAAACAAGCTCGGCACTGTTGTCTGCTGTGAAACAGGACTGGGACATTTTTGATAGATATTCCAATTTTTCCAAATTACAGAGAGTAACAGCATACATTAATAGATTTATTTTTAATTGTAGAAACCCTTCGCAGCGCCGCTATAGTAAATTGACAGTGAGTGAGTTGGAAAATTCAGTAAACAAATTAATATCTCGGGCGCAATCATACTGTTTCAGAGACGAAATTCGAGCTTTAAATAATGGAAGTAATATACCTAGGAATAGTGCACTAAAGTCATTAGATCCTTTTATTGAAAGGGATCTAATTCGTGTGGGGGGAAGGCTCTCCAAAGGTAAAATGGTAACCGAAGGCCAGCAGCACCCAATTTTGTTACCTTCGCATCATAAATTAACAGAGCTAATTGTAAAACACTATCATTACTTGAACTTACACTCGGGAACGCAGTCATTATTGGCGTTGATTAGAATGAAATTTTGGCCGATTAAGGGAAGGAATGTTGTAAAAAAAATAATAAAAAAATGTATAATTTGTTATAGATGTAATCCCAAATCCGAACAGCAGTTGATGGCCGACCTACCAGCTGAAAGAATAACTGAATGTAGGCCATTTCAGATAACAGGAGTGGACTACTGTGGACCAATATTAATAAAGTCGGGTATTCACAGAAAATCACATAGCGTTAAATCATATATTTGCTTGTTCGTATGCATGGTCACTAAAGCCGTGCACTTAGAAGCTGTGCTGTCCTTGAGCGCAGAGAGTTTTTTAAACTCTTTGAAACGGTTTATCTCGCGTCGTGGTAGACCAAGCAAAATGTTCTCGGACAATGCAACCAATTTTAAAGCGGCTAATAATGAACTAAGAGAAATTTATAATTTTTTAAATATGTCTAATGATAAAATTGATAATTATTTATCCACATTAGGAATACAATGGCAATTTATACCAGCTCGTGCGCCGAACTTTGGGGGGCTCTGGGAGGCTGGGATAAAGTCAGTTAAGCATCACTTAAAAAGAATAACCAGTATCGCTTCATTAACTTATGAAGAGATTAATACGGTGTTGTGTCAAATTGAATCTTGCTTAAACTCCAGGCCACTGTCTCCCTTATCAAATGATCCTTATGACCTTAATCCCTTGACTCCCGGTCACTTTCTAATAGGAACTAGTTTGGCGGCGATTCCAGAACAAAATTTGGAACATATCACATTCAATCGATTAAACAATTACCAAAAACTAATCCAGATTGTACAATTTTTCTGGTCGAGGTGGCGGAAGGAGTACTTAGCAGAACTTCAAACCAGAAGCAAATGGACCAATAGGAATCAAAGGCAGATGCGGTCTGGCGACATGGTCGTAATAAAGGAGGACAACGTCCCTTCTTGCTACTGGAGGCTGGGACGTGTGAGCGCCGTTCATCCTGGCGCTGATGGAAGAGTTCGCGTGGCGACCATCATCACGTCGAAAGGCATCATCCAGAGGGCCATATCAAAGATCTGTCTGTTGCCAATAGATGACAACGAGGAGTTGAAAATGTCGACACCCCCACCCAACGGACCAGACGCTGAGTAAGCGCAAAATAAAAAAAGGTTTTGTGCAAAACAATATAAAAAGTTTCGTGATAAAAACAATATAAAATTTTTGTGTATTATCATAAATAAAAATAAAAAATAATAATAATAAATTAAAAGAAGATAAGGAAGAAATAATAATAAATAAAAGGTAAAAACAGTGCATAAAAAAGTGGATAACAATAAAACTTGCGAGTTTGATAAAAAATGTACAAAATAAAAAAAAGGATTGTAGATCCGTATATACCAAGAAAAAAAAAACACTTTAAAAATGAACGCTTATAAACCGAGATAGCCTGCTGGCTATATGTAATTTCAAACTACACAAATACATCTGAAGAAACTAATTATAAATGTGGTAATGAACTATAGAAAAACACAAACCCTTAAGAAGGATGACCAGGAAACCAGCGCTCCATGTTGTGTTGTCTATATTATTTGTTTTATGTTTGATTATTGTTATGATTTCTGTTAGAACAAGGTTATTGGAATTATCTTAGTTGTTAAATTATAGTATAGAATAGCTTAGTGAATTGCATGAATTTGATTTGAACGAAAGTAATAATTTTAATCTCATAATTAATTTGTATAATTTGAGTTAGTTTGAAATTGTCATTTCGTTTTTAGAGTAGTCTTATGTTTAAACTTATGCTTAGAAATAGGTTACCTATTATTTCAAATATTTATTGTTAATCAATTTTTTTTTGTATTAACAGTAATAGTAAATAATTACTATTTTTGTTTCTTCCAAATTAATTTTGGCATATATGTAGATATTTAGCTGCTTAATTTTTATTCTTATGTTTTGGGGTTTGTTTCAGAAAAAATGACCTCCAATCCTTTTTTCGGGGGGAGTTTATGTTAGAAATTGGAGTTTGGTTGGCTTTGCATAGATGTCGCTGTGTGTATATGCTTGCCTTTCCAACGGACTGAAGTTAATAAATAAGTTGATAGTTTTTTCAATAGATGTCGCCATAAATGCTCCCCTGCTAAAAGTCAATAAATAGGTTGATTTATAATTTTCTTCCTCTTCTGCAATAAACATTTCTGGCGAAATAAGTGGTTTAAATTTCTACCTGGATCCAAAATTATACAAATATCTTTCACTGAAACAATAATATCAATATCAATTCGTTTTCCATCTCCCTTAGAAGACGCACGGGTAAACGCGGATACATATATATATATATATATATATGTTGTTGCAAATGTTAAAAGTTAACTAATATTATTTATCGTTGAAGAAGAAAATAATACTAAAAAATCTAAACGAAACATGAAACACTAGAATAAAAAATAGAAAAATAACGGTCACAACTAGGAATAGAAGCCAGGATCTCTTGTCTTACCGGGATAGGAATCTTAACCAGCAGGATCATTGGGACCTATTTATTAACACGTAATACCCGGAGGTTCAAAATAAAACACATGCGGCGATGGTGGGTCCAGATTGACCCGGCTGAAATGATGAAATTAAAGGGCTTTTTAAACAAAGTCACAAACAAAAATCACAATACTAGAAATGTGCCTGAATGGTTGACAACATCTGCGCGGGACTGAGAGACAAAGACGGAAGGACAGAGCAAGAGATATGCTGTTTCGTCGGCTGCTCGAATTCAACTGAAGAAATGGAGTTTTTGGGTGTTTTTATACACAATTATTCTAATAACTTTTTTAAAACGTGTCCGATTTTAATCATTTTTAAGTCGAAATGTGCGTAAATATTTGATGAAAGAATAGACAAAAGTAAATTAGCCTAAACAAGATATTTGCGGCAAAATCTTTTATTTAAAAAAACACTGGGTCAAATCAGACTCATCACCGGAGTCGAGGTGTTAATAATTCATATTTCAAATTCAGAATTAACAATTGACCGGTTGGTGGCTGATTTAACATCGCATTTGGATCCCACCCATGTGTGTGTTCAATATCAAGGCTGGCTAAGTCCTCCATCACAACACAAGCAACATTTTCCGCTTACTGTGGTGGTAGTAAGAGATTTTCAAATATTGTCAGGTTATTCGTAACCGGGAAAGAAAAGAAGAAAAAAAACTATATTTTTTTCCTTATTTTTGGCATCTACCTTTTTATATGGAAACAAAATTTCTAATGAAATTGGTTTGTAACCTAGATAGTGTCTCGGATTAACAAATCCAATTTTTAATTATATGGCGTTTAGCAACAATAGTCAAGACGCCTATCCAGGTAAAACAAGAGATCCTGGGTTCGATTCTTAGTTGTGACCATTATCTTTTAATTTTTCTGTGTCTTTATCTGTAATGTTTAATGTTTCGTTTAGACCTATTAGCATTATCTTGTTCTTCAATATTATATTACATTGATGTGCATAACCTTTAAAATAAATTAAAAAAGAATAAGTTGTTCCTAAATACTATGTAATCTGTCAATTCAAAGGTATCTACTTAAATCGTAAATAAATCTGAAAGGGTATCGTACTCGGGAATATTAAATATCTCGTTTGAGGAACACGAGTTTTTCATGGAATCAGGTCAGTGGATGTGACTAGGTACTATAAAACTACTACAAAACCGACCGTCGCGTCGTTGGTTTAGTGTCTCCGTGCATATTTTACTATTTAACCAGGGGTTAAAGTTTATCCAACATTACTCGGCTAAGCACTGTTATTTACGATCTTCTTATTTTCTTCGTTGGTAAACTTTTTTTTGGAAAAATATAGATGTTAACAAAAACAGTTTTATTATGTCAGAACTCTGGCAAACTTTTTTTTTACTCTTAATGTTGTGTGTGGACCTGAACAACTTTTTGTAAACTATTTTTGAGTCTGTAGAACTTGACAACTGAAGGGTATTTACGTTGAGAAATTCATAAAAATATACAAATAGATATTTCTTTTTGTTGTTTTATTAGTCCAGCTATTGGCCTGGTAAGGTAGATTTCGGTAAAATTTATTTGATTTATACCAGCCATTTCCAAGTGAACAAACAGGTCACAACAGAGGCGATTCGTGGTAAGATTACCTAGACTAGACGATTTTCATATTGATTGTTAAAAATATACACATACATATATGGAGGTATAATGTACTGGTGTACTGTTTAATTATCTTCTTATCATACTATGCATAGCTATTCCATAGAGTACTCTTAAGATCAGGAGTATTCAATAAACGCTTTGCTTAATCAAAGATTTCAAGTATTTGCATAATATGCTGTCTCTGCCATTTGACGTAAGCCATCTATGGAAATACCTTAAAACTATGCCAAATAAATGTTTGACCAACCCGATGAGTTTTGAAGCGATGCGATGTATTGTTTCAATCTCGATAGTCATAACATTGTTTTAACTTATTTCAGTGCGTTCTGACCATAGAATAAAGAATATAACACTAGTAGTGCCTTCCGTACGAATTCTTTTAGAAAAACATGTGCCACTGACTTAGTACCTTTTGGTTCTAAACTGTCTAGCATTTTGTCTTTCTTTCTTAGTTGAATTTCGTTATCATGACATAAACAGTTGTGCATGGAAATATAGGCTAAAATTAAAACTATAATTAAATCACGAAACACGCTCTCACTTCTTGTGTTTTCTTTTTATTTTAAGATTGGGACCATTTTTTTTTTGTATTAGGCAATTCACCCTAAAAAGAGTGCTTTGTGCCGTAAGAGTTAAAATATATGGTTTAACTGTTGTGGATTATCTATAAGGTGACAGGACATGTCATATGTTAAAGTCATTCAAATCTTTGAACTTATATAGAATTGAATATACGCGAGAGTTGTTGAGGGATAGCAGGTACGGAATACTAAGGGGAGACTGGCAGGTGATTTTAATAAGCAAACGATACATGCCTTTGAAAGAAAAACGGTTTTTACAATTGAAGAAGACATGGTCAAGAGTCCTATCCTCCCCAGCATAATGGCAGAATTAACTCTGGAGTACCCGAATTTTAAACAAATGAGCTGCAATAGAGCAGTGGCCAATTCTCATCGGACCAACTTCATGGCCACTATTTGAAATGCACATTCTACGCCATAGTTTATAAAAGCATTTATTCCCGAAATAAACGGTTGCTTTATTTTTTTGCCGTTTTAGGCAAAACCTTAAACGTATTTATCATAAATACAGGTACCATATTTAATACCTTGTTAATTCTGCAGAACGTAAATCCTCAACTCATTAAAATTCCACCTCACAAAAAACCTCATTATCTCTGTCTCGTAAAAAGTATGTTATTATGTTCCGCCACTGGGTCCTATTGTATTCCTACGTGGGATTAATATTTTTGAGGTGAAAAGTGTCAGCTAAATATTTCCGAAAGCGTTTTACTGGAAGGAAAGAAGCCAAGGGATTAAATATTTTTTTCCACATTTACTTATAGAAATAAAACGGTTCGGTTCATACGTCACGAATTTACGACGCCATAAATATGGCCGTGGTTTCTGAATCATGGGAGAAGGGCGGAGAGATAATGAAAGGTTCTACCCTTCGGCGGATGTGTGTTGAGGGGGGTGGAGGTAGAAGGTCGGTGGGTCAGGGGGGTTGCTAGCCGTGGGGCGATTCACAGAAGTGTGGGCGCTTTTTATTAATGACGAACACGGAGCTTACTCTACCTTATAATATATTTCAACAACCAAACAACTGTCGAATTCGTAACATTACATTACATACATTTTCAATATTGCTTTTATGATATACCAGCTGACATCTACCCGACGTTGCCCGAGGACTTATACCTACATGTTTTGGGGTAAAGTTTTGAGGTTGTGAATTCTAAAGTTCCTGACCACTTGGTGCATTTTTAAGATGGAAATAATATTATTGTATTTATTTCACTTGATCGTGCTATGTATTTCTCGACTGTCCTCGACCCCTTCAACCATTCACATCCGAGACACACATTCTCCTAACACATCTTTCATCGTTCATGAGTTACGTCTCATTTTACCACAATTTATTATTTTATTAGATCTATTAAACCCTATACCATGACGATATTGACGGAATCCGTCATCTGTTGGCGGTGTTTGCGAGCACTGTCAGAATATGATTCCGACAGACAAAAGCAGACAGACAAAAACCGCTGCTTTTAGCGCGGCCTCCAAGATGAGTTAAGTTGTCAATATGCACAACTTTTTGGTAAATATCGTTCGGTGTGCAAAATAACTGGCTTGTTAATGAATGGAGGTGCTAATAACTAATTAAACTCTTAAAATGGAAATAAATCGTATACACGATGCGTCGGCTTAATTAATCCATCTAAGACGCGATCGATTGATTCCATTCCGACTTGGAGAAACAAAAGTAGCTGTTATGACTTATTACTATTACTTAAGACCGCATGAACTAATTAAATCCCTTTTAGTGTCAAAAAGTAGTTGCGGACTGACAATCTATATAAAATTAATTATTGCAAGTCGACATTGTCAATGTATTAGTATTTTTAACTTTTACGTAGCCGCCTGACGTATATGAATTTCAATTCATTTGCAATACAGATGCGCCAGTGTTGCAAGCGTATCTCGATTTCTTATTGCATTATCAATTTCGGTCTGGCTATAAACAGCGCGACCGTGCTTGGGAAATCGGTAAAAAGTTCGTATCGATTTCGCTGTGTTAGACCCCTTGGGAAAACTATTAATAACTTTACTCACTTTATTTTATATTTATACTACCACCGTTGCGTGACGGGCCGGATCCAGTCTTTGACCTCAGCAACAGTAATATATCGACCAATAGCCTTGCACCTCAGTGGGAGGAATAAATTCATACCACTCCTAAACCTCTTTCCTTCCCAGAACTTGGTCTACTTTGTTTCTTTAAAAATGCCCTCTACACAATATATCCAAAGATGACATTGGCCAATATTTTCCTTGTGTATTGCCGTGTGGAGATAATGTAAACAAACCTTAAAGCCTAAATAACGTTTTCGTAATACGATTAATAATGATGCGAATAAGACCACAAGTTCCGACGTTTTTTGAAATGAAAAAATATATTTAAGGATTGTTCAATGTCATTATATTTTCAGTCCCTAATCTCCATACAATTCCACAGAATAAGATATGTTGAACGGATCCAATGGGATATATGGACACTATAAAAAGAGACCAAAAAATGAGACTGGCATATTCAAGACGTGTGCGAACTAATGAGGAGTAATAATTTTTGGGGGTATTTATTATATTCCAAATTTCGATTGATGTTCAGTAATCTATTAGTGACTTAGTTATATATCGCCCTCACTATGTATATCTGTCGGCGAGAAGCCTATGAAAGAGCATAAAATAAAGGATATCTAAAATCTGATAGTATTATTATCCTAGCGTCTGGACGATGTAGGCTCTCTGATTGGTCAAATTGAAATTGTGTGATTCGGATAAATTCTGCATAGGGGGTCTGCAGGTAAAAAATACCACTCTACCCCTCAATTTTAAGCAACCGTAAGGTTCATTTCGGTTTGCAAGCGACCGGATACAAAAAATAATAAGACCTTAAAAATTAAGACACGATTTCATACTGAAATAGAATCGCCACATGTAGTACGATATTTCTTCAAAAATATCGTTTCTGCTCATACAATTTTTGGATAATATCGAAGAAAATATGTTTAGAAAGTTCAAATTCCATTGGATTAATTACATTACGGTGAAAATTATCCACAATTACGTGATTTTTTTTTTTTATTGAATTTTTTTTTATACATACATGGTTACATAAAATATTGAAAAATGTATAAAAAATATTGAAGTAAATGTACATAATTAAAAAAAATCCCACGAAGGCGAAGCCTGAGTGTGGGTATTATAAGTATTTTTATCTCATTTCTATGGTTTAATTGAAGATACAATATTAAATATAAATTTAAGTTATTTTAAAAGAGTTACTGTAGAGATGCAATACAAGAAACTAAATCATGTAACATGTAAAAGTTTTAAAATAACACAAAAAATAAGGTAAATACTAGTTTTTGAAGACATCTTAAAAAGTGAATTAGCAGACAAAGCATTACAAACAATAAAATATATCCGCTGTTTTGTATGCATGTGAAATAATAAAAAATAATGTATACATTGATATAAATGTTACAGATAGCTTTGCAAAAACTTATAAGAAAAAAATATCTAGTTCAGTGTTTTTTAGCCAAGATTTGATGTACTTTTTCAAAGATTGAAGGTTTACACACGTGTCCCTTTTAAAGGTTGTACATAAAGAATTATACATTTTTGGAGCAATAAAACTATTAATTAATGATGACGTTTGACGTTTGACGAAAATAGCACGCGTTCATTCAATATGGCCGATACGCACCGCGTCAATAGATGGCCGACAGAGCGCTCCTCTGGCGGTGTAAGAACGAACCAAATGGCTGGCGCGAATATTTATATATGCAAAATTACTTGACCATCAAGCGTTTAATAAGAAGATTTCTTCTGGAAGTTTATTTAAACTTTGCAATGACATTTTTCATTATTATTTATATATTTTTTTGCTTATTAATTATATCTGATTTTATATTGACATGTTTTCTAATTTCTAAAATTTCTAAATTATTTATTTGCGATGCTTTAATCCTGAGTGAAGTATTTTATGACCTGAATTTTTATCGAAAGTGTGATTCAAAAGATGATTTGCAAACTCAGATTCACTATTTCCATTTAGAGCCCTAAAATGTTTTTTAGTTCTGACTTCAAAGTTTCTATTGGTTCTACCTTTGTAAAAGAAATTACAATCATCCCAATTGAGTTTCTAAACTCCTGATTTTTTTTTATTAAACCCGCGGAGCGGGTTTTTAACTGCTAGTACAATATAATTATGAATGAAGCCAACAGTGAGCACAGTATTAAGAAATATTTTTCTACCTTCCGTAGTAAGATCATAGCTGGCATTTCTCGCCCAAACTAAAATAACAACGATAACTCGTTACTTGGTAACCAGAAGGCTAAACTCAGCGCAATAATGTTAAAAACTTCCTCAATTTAGAATGAAGTTAGCACGTTCCTTTAAAACACAATGTTCATTCTCCGTAATGCGTACACCTTCACAAAGCCGGAGTAATTAGTAATTATAATTTCCTCGAATAAGCTACTACCACAACAAATAATGGTAACTTGTTTAGTTCGAATGTGTAAATGTCGTATGTTAACTAAATCGCGTTAATTTTATTTATTCCTCGCTTGAGAGAAGTGTTAGCACGCAACGAAACATAATGACAACATTTATGAATATTTGAAGCCATAAAAGATTCGTTGTCTTCACCGTTTGCGGAACCCTTAGAATGTTTTGTTTACATCGGCGGAAATTGATGAAGTTTTCACAAAAAAACCAATGAAATTACTGCCACCCTAATAAAAACGACATCATAATGCTAGGTAATAAAGCAAAGCTACTTTCGTATCCAGCAATAAATGTTTGTTATTCCCGTCGACTGTGAGAAATGAGGTAGAATCGAATAACCCACATTTAAAAACTTTTTTATATGTTATGTAAAAAATACTTTTAGTGTCAAACTGTTCTCTCTTTATAATTTTATTTTAGATGTATATATATTTCATAAACTAAAGGCAAAAATACACAGCCAATGTTTTTAAATTGTGGTTCGTTAATTGTGGTTAATTATTTATGTTGTATTTCACACCCAGCTGGGCTTTTAATGTTTTTTTTAACACAAATAACATATAAATGAGTATCACATCACAAAAAATAAATACTTCATGTACAATAGAAGATAGAAAAATAGTATACATATTAAGAATAGTACAAAAAATAAATTAAATGAGATTGATACGTTATAATCATTAATTATTATCCAAATTCTGTGTACGGCGAACGGGAGTATACAATTCTGATTCCGTGTTGGAGTTGTCGCAATAATACAGTAGTTATTGCTCAATTATTGACCAAAATTGAATATAATAGATTTAAAGAAATAAAACAAAGATGTTATAAATGGAAGAAAATTATTTATACCTCTATAAAAACTCTGCTAGATAATTATTGAAATAGATAAAAATTAAGCATTAAATAAACATTTAATTTACAAATGGATAAATGTCCAAAATTATTATCCAAACGGACTTAACCATTAACCAAATGGATTGATTACTTTTTAAATATTTATATTGAGGGATCAGTAGGATTTATAGGTCCAATTAGAAGTTCTACCGAGCCAAACCCTCTGATATGAAAATATCTGGAGTCGGTGAATTATTTTCCAATTTGATCTCTGGTGAGTTGACGTGTTATTCTTGTATTGTTTTGTATTTATTACGCTTATATAATGCACTTAATGTTGATTGACTAGATGATGATTTGTGGAAAAGTGTGTGGAAGGGCTTAGTTTTTCCTGTGGGGAAGATTTATCCCGGACATAAAGCAGAAAAAATATTTAACTATACTAAATATTTAAAGATACTTATAAATAAAAATTAATAATAATAAGTAAACTTTTTTTGTGAAAACTATTACAATTTTAACAACGTGCTCAGTAAAGCCGATCAACTTTACTGAATCCATGTGAATATTTGAGTTAGTTACATTTAAAGCCTTTTTGGTTTAGAATGTCATTCGCTCTTGGGATTAATTACTATGCTCGTGGTGACTGGTAAGGCCAGGTAATATCGCAGTGGCGGACTTCCACACGTGCAAAATACCTGCGGCGCACACAGGCGGCCGATCTTGGCGGAGGCTGTAGACCGGCAATCGTTCGATCAAAGAGATTTCTATTTCGCAAAGGTAAATGATGAAATTAATAGAAGTATAGATAACTTGTACACTCTTTCAAGTCGATAATTTTCCTTTTATGCGGCGCCTTAAATATTTGTTAATACACATGTTAGGCGAATTTTTGGTTGGCGGTTACTTAAGACATTCTGTTTCTATTTGAATTTAAATACAATTATTTAGATTATTTTATTTTTTAACACATAGTTTATTACCGTCAACCAACCATACGCATTTCCGCTCATTGGCGGTTATATCCTTGTATATAATATAATCCAATTTAAAATTAAACAATAACTTTGTAAACATCACTTATAGTTAAATACTTAATGCCGACTGGGTTTCGCTACAACCCTAGCTTCATCAGGGCAGTATAATACTAAACATCTAAAATATAAATTAACATGTGTTGATATCACGGTAAGTAGACAGTCTGAGCTACAGTGGAAGAGGTAGGGATAGTTGAGAGGCGAGTGCTCTTTGTCAATAGGGAACAATCTGAGTATAGGGCTTTTATTTAGGATTATTTGGTTATTGGTGACTTTGATTTTGACGTTTTTGGCTTTCCTTAACTCTAGCGCCTCTAAGTTATCCAACCTAAGGCCTATTCCGTTTTTATGTAATAGACTGACGCCAGTATTTTTGTCAAACGATATTTGTCAATATAATCCTTTCGTAATTATTGTGTAAATTGTACATGTTTGTAAAGAGAAAACGTCATTTATTAGTCAAAGGTAATTCCGGTTGAAAAAAAATATTTCTTTAGAGTGGTATTAAACATTTAACTTTTTTTTTCTTAAATGTGTACTTGTTACTTATTTATAATTTAAATATCACTTTTATTTTCGGTAATGAATGAATGCAAATCTTGTAAGCAGAAATTAAACCACTTCGCGATATCCGTTCGAGCTGAAACTCGTCAGATAGACTCGTATTCTGTTAACACTTGATGGCAATCACGCACATAAACACTGACTTATGTGCATGACATTACAGCGGTTAATATACAAATTGTCGGTCCTACCCGTTCAACATTTAGCAAAGTTGGCTGACTTGTCGACTACAGTTTCTGGTTAGGAAGATTTCGTCGTCAGTTAAACCAAAAAATGTTAAAAAGACATTTAAAACAGATGATTTACGCAAAAAACTGTTTTTTTTATTGTTGGTTGATTTTTTAAAGTTCATTAATAATGCTACACTACACAAAATACAAACAGGTTTCATTGTTCATTCATTCATTCCAATTTTTTTTACGTTTTTTTAAAACTATACAATATTCTTTGTAAAATTTTGTTTTAATTTATATAATATATATTTTTTAAATTAGTTTTACCTACGATATTAAATTAAATTCTTCTTCCTATCAAATTAATCAGATTACGTTTATAAAATATTATACACAACACAGCAGGTGAACTCTGAGATTTGGAGGACATTTATCTTAAAATTTAACCCATGTGTACAGTCCATTAAATGAACCAAATCTTTTTTTTTAAAAGAAGAAGAAGTTTACATTTTTTCCAAGCTATATTAATTTGAAAAGAGTGATAATATTATTACTATTTTTTATAAATTTTGATCAGGATGAATTAACGAAATCTGAATCAATATTAAAAAAATATGTTTTTTTTTACTTTTACTCCACACAGGCCCTGAGGAAAATAATTTTCATAATAAGGTCCATGTCAAATTTGGAGATGCTGTGTGGAGGGTCTTTTTGAGGAGAGGAAAAGGTGAACGTGGGTTTTAAAGAGACCCATGTTGTGGGAGGTAATAATTGTAGTTGAGCTGTTGAACTCAATAAAGAGTCACTCAATCAATTTCACTGGTTCCTGGAAGCATCTTCTATTGAAACACAGGCAGAACAATGAAAGCATTCGCACCTAACGCCTGTGCTCTACATATTGCATTCCGTTTTTTAAGGTAGGGGAATCTATCAAATGGATGATTTAAGTACTTTGAGGTTCCAGACCAGAGGTGGCTTCTAAATTTAACAGTGAAGCGCACTTGCAATTCTTATAGGGTCAGCAGTTGTGTTCCTAATATTAAAGTATCTATGGACTCTGTACAGTACTCCCAACTGCTGAGAGGCTAACTTGATTCTGCCTTCGTTGGACTCCCCGTGTCTGGCCACAATATATAAAAAACTTGCAAAACTCGAAAAGCAGTCTACTGATATCGTTAAAAATTTCAAAGTTAGTTCTTATTAGTGCCAAGAGTGTTTATAGAGTAGTTTAAGTGGTAGACATCTGGAGTGCCCGAGGAATACTTAACGCAATATCTCTACACCGCAAGGAGATACGGAGTCTGTATAACTAGATGTAATGTTATGTTTATATGTACGTTCATAAAAAAATTATCTCTATATTAACTTTCAACAAAAACTTTATATTACGCTGATGGGATTATTCTTATTTTTATTTCTACTATCCCTAACATGACTATAATTTTTATTTGTATCTTACTTTATTTTTATTTTTATTTTACAAGATTCACCTACTTCAACTCTTTCCTGTATGTGATCATCTGCTTAATATTATATATTCAGAATTGGTTATTTATGAAGGGAAGGAACTATTTTAAAGAATGCCTGACATAATTAAATTAAGTTCATTTGCTTTATTATTCTTTTTTTCATTTAAATTCTGTTTAAAATTTATTTTTAAAATAATTAATTAATTTACCTTTATTTTCATTATATCACCAAGTAAAGTCATTTGTTTATTTGCCTATTTGTATATATATTTTTTTAATCTCATTAAAATCAACAGTTTGCAATACGGCTGGTTTCTTGTGAAATGTACTTAACTAGAAAACCAGTTAAAGTATTACCTATTTTACAAATATATTGCATTTCACAAAATAATATATTAACAAATGAACATGTATTACATTTATGTAATTATACACAAATTTCGACTACCACAAACTGTATACAAATAAATTTTACGAATAAAGGAAAGAAAAAAACATATTATATATATTTTTTTAACAGTAAAATTGTGGTATACCTACAATGGCGGCATTTTTAGTTTTCGAACACGGCGGCCTCTCGCAGCGGCCCTGGTACCAGGGGAGCCTAGTGAGCCAGGTAGTCCAGGTGGGCGGGAAGTTCAGCCAACGGGAACAGGAAGCGGATCCGGAATGTGGGTGGGAAATTCAGTTTCCGGGAATGGCGCCATTCATGTGTCATGGTGGACGCGGACACGGACCACCTTTATTCCGGAACTACAGCTCCGATGAAGTAAAGGTAATCTCATTACGGGGAATGTAAGCTCACGATGGCACGTTCCGTCCTGTTCCGAGTAACACTTCAACTCGAATTATTCGTACGAGTAGTTTTGTTTACCTCCTTCCCATCCATCCCTGACGTGTTATACCCAACCGTGTGTACTTTATTATTTGATGAAAATAAAACAACTACAAAAATAACTGTTTAGGATTTCTTCCTGATTTTTGCCTTCTTCTTTCACTCCCTGGTTTTTATTTATTTTTTATATGAATACCGCGTAAGTCACAAACGCCTGGAGCCAGTGGAATTATGGCATCCCCAATTAGGGTATGTTATGAGGCTGAGAGTAGTGGTGATGGGAAGGAGATGGTAAAGGGTAAGTTGGGGAAGAACTTGGTTATTCAGATCTGGTCACCAAACACGGCTAAAGCCATTTCAAGCAATATTATATTTCAGAATGGTGGTCTTACAGCAGGGCGATACTGAGAGCATCTTCCACCCTGAAACGTGCCTCAAGTACAATATATATGAACAAATTGTGAAATAATTCAAATTCATCAAATAAAATTTACTTGCGCACCCCGCGATTTGAACCCGCGACCTTCTAATTGCTAGTCGAGAGCCTTGACCATGGAGGCCGTCATAATTCTTTAAGCTGACAACATTTCCTAAATGGTTTTTTTTAATTTCCACTGATTCCGAGCAGTAAAAACTCTTGAGCCTGTGACAGACCACGCTATAAGCGCGCTATATTCTCATGACTTGGCCTATTTCAGCACATCGCTCGCCATACATTCCCATTGGTAGTGTATGACGAGCGATATGCTGAAATAAGCTAAGCCATAGTGCGTATAGCGTAATGTGTCTCCACCCTTACGCGGCAACAAATTGATTCTTTGAAATATTTGGAAAAAACCTACCTTTAAAGCATAAAACAAAATTTGTCGTGCCTTCAAATTATAATATTTTGTTTTTGTAAAGTCGAGTGTTTCACCAAATGTTTTCAAAACATCAGACAAAACAAAAACATTGGGAAGGGTCATAACGTTTTTTTGTTTTCCAGTTGCCACGGAGAACAAAAACGTTGAGGCCCTGCCCCAATGTTTCACGTTTACACAAACATTTGGTTCAATGTTTGTGGTAATATGTCGCTGGAGACCCAGCTTTAGTATTAACTTTGACGAAAGAACAAAGATATTCTCAATATTTTGTTTGTACATACAGACGCTTTCGTTTGCTAGCCATTATTGAAAATAGGAACAAAGATCAACGTTAATACATATGAACGAATATAATTTGTTTTTAAATAAAATAATTTCACTCTATTTAGAGAATTTTTGTGACCTATTAAGTCATCTTTTTTAATGAACAACCACAAGGTTAGAAAACATTTTTTTTATCAATTTCGAGAATGTCTGAATTATTATGCTGTGTTTTGATGTTAGTTATTAAAACCATAATAATTAGAGGTTAAAAAAATAATTTTAAATTGATAATTTGTCAATAGTTAAATCAAGCACTGGTTGCTGGTTGTATTTACCATAAATTTGTAATTTGGTATAACATCGAAGCCCGATACTTGAATATTTATGCAAATGGCTCACACTGGGATTGAATGTATCTATTTCCACGTATCGGTTCTGCACCTCCCCCACCCTCCTTTCCCAGGCGGCCGAATCAAAAATTCGATTTATCAGGCCGAGATGCAATTTCCTGCAGACTTCCATCGGCGGCGGAGCCCCCTGGAAAACCACTTTACCAGGCCCAGGCAGGATATCCAGTTCAATTGGTTACTTGAAGCCAAAGCGAATAAAAACACTGATAAAATAACAAAACTGGGACGAGCCGCCACTGTTACCGAAAGGTTCCTCTGTTCACTAGGTTTAGCACATACGATCAATAAAGAATTATGTCAATACGATATTAGCGAAATCCGTCATCTATGGTCAGCGATATTTGCGAGCACGGTCAGTAAATTGTTCCGATTGCCGGTAGATAAAACCCGCTACTTTTAGCGCAGCCTCTAAGATGTCAGATAAGCTGTCAATATGCACAACTTTTTGTATAATGATAATGAATGGGGATGAACTAACTAAGCTATTAGAACTGAAATAAATCATATACACGATCCATAGACTTAATTAATTCATCTACGATGCGATCAATGGATTCCGTTCCAGCTTCGAGAACGAATAGTTGTTAGTTATGACCCTTTTTAGTGTCAAAAACTCCATGCAGACTGCCAATTTATATTAAAGTTAATATTCCAATCCAAAAATGTCAATTAATTAGTATTTTTCAACTTTTGCGTTGCTGTCTGACGTTTAGGAATATCAATTCGCCCAGAGATGCGCCAGTGTTGCCAGCGTATATCGAGTTATGATTTATTGCATCATCAATGTCGGTCTGGATATCAACAGTGCGACCGTGCTCGGGAAATCGGTAATTACGACTATCGATCCAACATTGCAAAGTTATCGAATGTTCACTGTTCTAGACTTCCTAAACAAAGGCACATGTTAAAGAAATTATTGTTCCTCTTCATATTCGAGATTATCAGAGGTTGCATAACACCGGTCACAGCATCCTAGAATAGATACAACCACAGAATAAATAAGAAAACTAGAAGTGTATTCCAAAAAAAATTGAATTGAAACATATGTTCCATTTAGCCAAATGCTCAGCGCTCCGTCTCACTTACACTCGACTCACGTCCTCCATCCCATTTTAATTTCGTAGACACAGTTTTATACTGGAAATTTAAGCCTCGATTGGGCAAATATTTGTATCACAAAACGCGCCTACAAAGCGTTTCTCATTTTTTTCTTTATTCTGTATATCTCGTATCCGTATCCGGCACATTCTCTTTTTTTAATGTTACATTAGAATTATTTTTTAATAAAATATTATTTGCTAATTTGAACCTCTCTGGGTGATAACCCGTGCTGCAGCCCCCATTTTACAAGTTTAGGTGACAAATAATGTAAATAAAATGGACTGTATTGATTTTTTAAATTAAATGAAATAATAAGAATTAAAATTTAAATAATTAAGGCTGTTATAAAAAACTAAGCAATATGTATGTAATTATTGGTCCGGTTGTGAATAATAATATATGTTTACTATGTAGTTATATTTTTTATCATTGGAAGATTTTTTTTTGTTTGTAATGTAGCATTTATTTGTTCTTTAATCTATATCTTAATTTTTTTTTGTAAAATGCTTTTTTGTTTCCTTCCTTTTTTTGTGTCGAATGTCAGATTGTTAAATGCTTTTATTGTCTGGTATTTGTGGTGTCTCTGTCCAAAGCTTGTGCATATCGGTGGAGCTTTATTTTATGTACGCTCGCCCAACTGGTATATTTATGTTAGTGTTTGTTTATTAAAATTTAGTTTTTTTGGTCAAAAGTGTACTTTAATAGTGTTTTTTATGTTTATTCGGCATATATCTAGTACGTCAAACATTTTGAATATTAGGTCAGTTATTTTATGTTGAAGTATTACCTTTATGATAGTTTTCTGTGTAATTTACATTTGACCAATATATGAGTTTGTTGCTCCTCCACAAGCTATTATACCTCTTTCTATAATGGTTCAAAACATATAAAATTATTGAAGACAATATTAGCGATTTCTGAACGAAAATCTGAAACAGAAAAATCAGAAAAGGATACGGTCACATCTAGGACGTCTTGTCCTAGATTGTAGTTGTCCTAGATGTGACCGTATCCTTTTCTGATTTTTCTGTTTCAGATTTTCGTTTAGAAATCGCTAATATTGTCTTCAATAATTAAATATTACAATTTGAGGTTTTACTCAATAAAGTTTGAGTAAAAGATTGAGTAGGTTTTACTCAATAAAGTTTGAGTCCGAAAAATAAAGGTTCAAAACATATTTTATTATTTTTTTAATTAAAAAAATGTGTTTTTTATATTCAGGAAAATATGTATTGTTTTAAGGAATTTATTTATGATGTGTTTGATATAATATGTTCATCTGAAGTTTTGATCTATTATAATTCCTAGATACTTTATTTGGTTAGTTTTTTTCTAGAGTGGGGTCTTCTGGTATTTATACAGTACGTTGTGAATTTGGTTTTCAATGTGTTTATTGAAAGTAAGTTTGTGTCTAACAACGTTTTCGGTTGCGTGATTCCTAATTCCGCTATATTATATACGAGTACATACTTTGGTCCAATCTTTAGATTTGCATAGTAAAACTAACGATTTCCCCGTCTATTTTCATGTTGCATAGATCATTTATATAATTAGTGAATAGAACGGGCCCTAGTACGCTTCCTAGTGGAATTCCTTCCATAATTTGGGCATTTCTAAAGAATGCCTAAATTACGATAACGTACTTTGTTAATTAAATTTATTAAAATTATCTGATCCTAGAATCATTTCCGATTTAACCTTTTTGTATAAAATCATTAATTCAATGTTTGATATCCCTGGTTTATTATATGCAATCTCTTTTCATACTCCAAGCAGGTCCGTTACAAAACAGTACCTACCATATTATTGTAGCAATTCTATTTCAACGTCTCAATATTACACTCCTATGCGACGGATTCAACAGCTAGGAAACAAGTACTCCGATGTTGTTGATATATTTAGTATATCTATTTCAATATATAAGCATGCCTTATTGAAGTTTATTTCATCAAGTAGGGGAATATTATCTTCTTCTTCTTTCGTATGGTGGGGGGTCAGAGGGGGACATCTAGATCTGCGAGCCATTTTAGGGCCTCAGGCGTCGCCATGTGGACCTCATCAATCCCGCCGGGGAATGAATGGAGCGGGCATTCGTTGACCACATGTTCGGTAGTCTGCACCGCACCACATTCACACATCGCCGACTCTTTAAGGCCCCATCTGTGCATCATGTGGGCACAGCGGCTATGCCAACTACCGCACGCAACGGTTGTGTCCGCCGCGATGTTCGCGATGCCACCGGCTCGTTATTGTTACCGCGCGTGCAGGTAGTGCAGTGAGTGAAGCGGATACCAAATTAAGTGGGCCTCCAACTACAAACTATGCCGCTATTTAAGGGGCCGAAGACCGATAGGTCTCCCGGCCAAGGGGAGTCAAAAAAAAATATCGGGGAATATTATTAAAGCCATTTAAATGGATACATTAACAGTATTTTGTCGGCTGAAAAAGAAAAATAATATTTTAGTTTTTTTTTATATTTTATACCTACAATCAAATTCAATAATATTTTTACTTTATATTTATTTTTGTGCAAGTATTTTAAACAATCGTTTCCTGCACTATTTACAAGTATAATTTAGAAAATATTGTTATATAAATGTAAAAGCCTTAATAGGCGTTAAATAAATCAACTGTAATCAGCGGTGGCTTGCTAGTGCGGTGATTAATTATGACTTGTTGTGTTCTGTTACTTATGTAACTTTTCATTTGTTAGAGTTCCTTACTTTTGGTATCAATGATTTCTATTTTTTCAGACTCCTCCTATCTGGGCTGCCCGGGCTTTACCCTCGCAAGCAAATTCCGACTGAAAGGAGGAGTCTTCCTCTATAGTCGAGCTGACGTCAACTGTGTGCGACTATTGAGTCTGGAAAACTCCAGATTCGACGTAATGTGGGTGCGCGTCAATCTTGCCAGTACGGCAAGATTCTACGCATGTCTATACCGCTCACCGAACCATAGCGAATCAGACACTTCCGAGCTCTTCAAACATTTGAGCGATACTATTGATGATCTCTTGCCCCGCTACCCTTCGGCCGAGTTTGTTGTTCTGGGGGACTTCAACGTTCATAACGAACCATGGTTGAAGTTCTCAGGCCCAACGAACTCGGCTGGCCGACAGGCGGAATCCTTTGCCATTTGCTACGGATTAGAGCAATTGGTTCAGGAGCCTACAAGGGTTCCTGATGTCCAGACTCACCGCTCCAATCTGTTAGACCTATTCTTAACTACTGTGCCACACGGTTATAAGATTGACGTCACAGCGCCTCTGGGATCATCTGACCACTGCCTAGTGACGACATCAATCCCCGCTAGCCTCAGACCAACCAATGAGAGGCTGAGGAGAAAAGTGTGGCACTATAGGTCAGCTGATTGGTTCGGTATGCGGGCCCATTTCAATGCTTTTCCGTGGTCAGCTATTTGTTTTCGGACTTCAGACCCTTCAAGATGTGCCCAGGAGATTGGTGAAGTCATCAATTCGGCGATGGATGGCTTCATACAATCGACTACTAAAGAAACTGGTGTGGGCTCAAAGCCGTGGTTCAGTCGACAATGCTCCGAAGCAGTTCGACGAAAAAACGCGGCTTACCGAGCCTACAACACATCTCGAACGCCTGAAAGCAGATCAGCATACAACAAATCGGCAAAGGAATGCAAGAGAATCATCAATAGGTCAAAATTCGAACACGACCTGCAGATCAGCAAAAAGCTGGCTGCCTGCCCGCATGGCAGCAGAGCATTCTGGTCGCTTGCGGGCTCAATAGGTCGAAATTTTTGCAAACCCAGTTTGCCACCTCTTACCAGACCTGACGGCTCACTAGCAAACACCGCCACCGAAAAGGCAAACCTTTTAGGGAAAATGTTTGCGGAAAACTCGACCCTCGACGACGGGGGTGCTGTTCCGCCGTCGGTTCCTCACTGCGGCTTCTATATGAAAAAGCTGAGGATCCGGCATCGGGATGTACTCCACGTCATACGGGGGCTCGATGTTAACAAAGCTAGTGGACCTGATGGAATACCTGCCCTGGTATTGCAGAGGTGTGCTGCGGAAATAGTTCCAGTTTTGACAAAGCTCTTCAAAATGTCCCTGAAGTGTGGCACTGTGCCCTCTGGTTGGAAAAAAGCGGTAATTCACCCTATTCCCAAGAAAGGTGACCGCTCCAACCCGGCCAACTACCGCCCCATAGCGATCACATCAGTTCTGTCCAAAGTGATGGAACGTGTGATCAACGACAAACTGCTCACATACCTCGAGAAGAACAAAATTATCAACGACCGTCAATACGGATTCCGGCGGAACCGCTCGTGCGGTGATCTTCTCGCGTATGTGACGCATGTTTGGGGGCGGTGCCTGGAACGTCACGGTGAGACCCAAACGGTCGCACTAGACATATCCAAGGCCTTTGACCGGGTCTGGCACCGAGGACTTGTCAACAAATTGCATTCTTACGGACTTCCCGCATCCCTGTGTACGTGGATTGCTGACTTTTTAAGGGATAGGTCGATTCAGGCGGTTGCTGACGGTTTCACCTCTTCCTCGCACTCCATAAATGCTGGCGTCCCACAGGGATCGGTTCTGTCTCCAACTTTGTTTTTGTTGCACATCAATGACCTTTTGACATGTGCACCGATTCATTGTTACGCGGATGACAGTACAGTTCATGATAGCTTTTTGTTTGACAAGCCCCCAAAGGGCACACAAACTCCAACGGCTCGGAGGGCTTTGAAGCAGAGAATGGACGGTTATCTCGAGAGTATTTCCTCCTGGGGTAAAAATAATCTCGTCGAATTTAATGTTTCAAAGACCCAATCCTGTCTGATTACGTCTAAAAGGGATCCAAATGATAATCTAGTCTCCTTCAACGGAAGCAATCTTCCGAACAGGCCTTCCATTGATATGCTTGGTGTAACTATAAGTGACCAGCTCAGGTACGGGGGCTCCATCGAAGCTAGAGTAAAGTTGGCCTCTCAGAAGCTGGGCGTACTGTACAGGGCCCGCAGATACTTTAATAGTACACAACTGCTCACCCTGTACAAATCGCAAGTGCGCCCTACTGTCGAATTTGGCAGCCATCTCTGGTCTGGAGCCCCAAAATACCTGAAAAAAACCCTTGACTCTGTGCAGAAACGGGCGGTCCGTTTGATAGATTCCCCAATCTTAACAAACGGACTGCAATCTTTAGAGCACAGGCGTCAGGTAGGTATGCTGTCCTTGTTCTATCGGTATTACAATGGAAGATGCTCTGAAGAACTAGCGTCATTGATCCCTTCGGCACCGGTGCGTAGTCGGGATACACGCCAAACGCGCGCCCAACATTTGTACACAGTTGACACTTGTCACATGAGAACGGGTCGCTTCTACGATTCGTTCTTAAGTTCAACAGCTCGGCTGTGGAACGAACTGCCGGCCTCTGTGTTTCCTCCCTCCTACAACATGGGACTCTTCAAGACCCATGTTCACTCCTTCCTCTCCACAAAAAGACCCTCCACACAGCATCCCCAAAGATGACATAGGCCCTGAGGGAAATTATTTTCTTCAGGGCCTCCTGTGTGGAGTAAATATAAAAAAAAAAAAAAAAAAAAAAAAAAGAATTTTGTGGCAGATCGAATCAAAGACTTAATATAAATCTAAATATAACGCTATGAATGTATGTCCTTGATCTAGGTTTCTATGTATAAAATGGTGACCGGGTATGTGATCAAAATGACAATTCAACACACCTACAAAAAGTGATATAAAGTCATGAAAAGTAATGAAACAAAAACTAAGTTAAATAGGTTAGATAAGTAACTATTAAACCTAGTTTTGTTTCATGACTTTTAATGACTCTATATCACTTTTTGAAGGTGTGTTAAAGGTGTGTTGAATTTTCATTTTGATGAAATATCATGGAACCGTTTTGGTTTTTAATTTTGCCTTAATCATTATATTATGATCTATACTGTTGTTATTGTTTTGTGTAACTTTCTCTGCATCACGTTAATTGATTTTTTAAAATAATATTGAATTTTTTCCCTTTCCCCCTGCAGTGTTTGATTTTGTTGTTATTCTTTACATACTACGCATGTTGCTTACGTTCTAATGTCAATTGGTTGACTTTTTTCCTCCCCTAAACTGCTAACTCAACACTTCCCCGAATTCTTTCAGTTTCCCACTTGATGGTGCCATAGTTCCACTGGCTCGGAGCAGCGCGACTCTCGTGTTGTGAAGATGACGAAAGAGGACAGAGAAGAGAAGGTTCAGAAATAATTGGATACAAATGAATTATTAGATTTTCTTATTTACTGTGATCGATAGAAGTTTTGGTTTCGGTTTCGTCAGTTTCGATCAATAAATGAGTTTAGGCCGCAGTTTCGGTTTCGGCCAAAAATTAGCCGAAACTTCGGCTCAGCCGAAGGATAGTATGGATATGTGCTATTTTCATTATTTGTGTTTTAAACTATGATATATATAGACTATTAAAGAATTAAATTTTGCGTGATTTTAGATGCAACTTTGACATTTTTTGTGAGTTGAAGAATGTATTAAAAAATAATCTTACCCTGTCTATTGTGTTTATATAATTTTTTTGTGTGTAGAAATTTTACTTTATTTACGATTTTTTTGTTCCAAAGCAAAGCAAAGTCGTTTGTAAATGAATTAACGCTCACGAAAATGCTTTTAAATAAGTTTTGTTTTTTATTATATAATTCATTATATTTGAATAGTAAACAAAGCAAAAAAGTAAAAAATAATTAGCATTAACTTACGAGTACAAATAATTGCTAAATTTGCCTCTAAAATCATGAATAATTGAATTCTTTAATGCACTATACTTAATATTTTAAAACATAAAGTAGCACATTTCCGTACTAGATATTTGCTACTAATTTTATGTTTATTATTCCATTTTCCATTGATCCCTACTTATTTGGTCCCTCACGACCCGACGGGAATAATAATAATTTGTTGCATTGATATTATCCAACGTAAGGACTAAAAGACTCAGCTGATTGTTTTCCATAGTTAAATATTTTGTATTTTTGAAATTCCTTTAAACATATAGCGTAAAACGAAACCAATGGCACTGTATTTTATCGATTATTGTGCATTTTATTTAATACTTACTTAATGAACTCTTAGAAATATAACAATAAAATTACAAATTTTGGGGCCTAGAGTGTTAATTATTTAAACAAGTTTCGATTTCTGTTTCGGCTGAAACTAAAACGAAATTTCGGCTGAAATTCCATTTTCCATTGATCCCTACTTATTTGGTCCCTCACGACCCGACGCGCGACTACGTCATTTTTGGAAAGTCATTTTGTAACATGACTCGTATAAGGAACATCTCTAAATGGTGGTCGGCCTGTATTAAATATTTTTATTCTGTCAATTTTCGACTTTGTTTATTATTACATTAAAATAGTTTCGGTATTCGAATTTCCACATCCCACAGTTACATGATCTACCGTCGACGCGTAAAGACTCTTTTGGAAGTTAACTGCTTTACGGCTCCTTTTCCCTTTTAATTTGGCTGATGAAAGTTTTAAGAATCCCTCACTACATAAAATCTTTCTGGCGGGAATGGACTTCAAAAGAAATTCATATCCTGAGAATGTCTCCTTTTATTACAAAAGGCGACGGAAAGAAGAAGCATTTCATCTGTGAGAGTATATTTCTATTACCCAAACAAATAACAAGAAGTTACGCAGTGTTTTCAAAAGCATAAAAGTTCTTGTTTTTATAAAACATATTATTTTGATAATTAAGACACGATTCCAATGGGTGTCCATCAACACAAATCCTTGTTCCGTTGAAGCAATACAATGGCGGAAAGGGCAATGATTGTTGATTGTTCTGAATTCTTAAAGTAGAATTTTGAGATGGAATGGATTTTGCAAATTGAAATCTTTTCAGAAATTTACACATAACATTTTTGAAACTCGCGTATTTTAGAGGTACCTACGTCTAAAAGTTCAGGTAGGTCGTAGGTATTCAAATGCTTATTAGCATCACTGTTAGTAAATCACACAAATTCGAGCGCACGGAGAAAAATGACTAATGCTAGAATCTCTTCAAATTATGGTAATTCCGGTTAAAACAGGATTGCAGGCTGTATGAATGAATGTACAGGTTTCCTGATAAACTTTTAGTAAATTACGAAAATATTATCATGATGTCGGAACACGTATTCATGAAATTATGTTCAATCATTATTTCTGAATTACAACTAATTTTTTTGTATCGACCTTTTCATGGTTAATAGATAATTCTTAAATTGATGTCTTATTAATATTTATTTCCTGTTAATTTATCGTGCATAATTTGAATTTCCAAAAAATTTTTAGATATTATTTAAAATACTAATTTCGGTTGTGCTTCTTGTGTAACTCCAGTTCAATTAACTCTAGAACGTTTGCTTTAAATTTAAGCCTAATTTTAAAAATATTAAGTTTTTGTTTGGAGAATCCAGACAAGTGATAAAGTACCTACCTGTATTGTCGGTTACTCAGACTATCCCCATTGATTTATTATATTTAGATGAGACACGAAGCGAAAAAAATGGTTTCGTTTTTTTACCTCCAATTTGTCCGGTCCCCGCACACTGCTACTTGTGTGATAATAGTGGAACACCTATCGATAAGTTATATTAAAATATGTTAAAAGGAAGATTAATTCCTCGTGATGAATAATTGTTTTTGCGCAAAATAATTTAATTTACGGATCCGTTTCATCTAAACTAGGTCACCGAGAAAATTCAACGAAGAACTCATCATTAATTGGCAATTATTGACAGAATGCTGAAATATACGTAAAACTTTAGGACCCAGGTTAAGTGGAAATAATTGCTAAATCTAAAATATTAAAAAGAGGTTAAGAGCCACGTTTTATAATCTCGCAACACTTTTTTTAAGATGAGTCGCGGTTGGTTAATAAGACTACACGGTACTCTAAGTGAGAATCTTAACGACGTAAGTGAAGAAGGCGTCTACAAAAATATTCAGCGCGCGGCCCTGTGTATTGGGCGGACATACGTTCGAATTTGCTCTGACAGGCCCAGCTAATTGATATTTCCGCAGGGTTTATTTTAATAAATTCTAATAAACGTATTACTAAAATCTCGGATGTTTCTGAGAAGTTACTAATTAATCGTCTAGAAATATAAAATCTGGTGCTTACGGGTAATTTTTTAGTTGAAAAACGTTTTTTATGATTCTTTCAAACCGTTTTGCGTTAAATATTTTAATGGTAAAGTACCGTTTTTATTAATCTTTAATATAAATAACTTGAAACCTTGGGTATCGGTCAGAAAAAAGTATTGTATTTTCGAATTCATTTTAATTAATTTAAATGTGAGTCTAGAGCAAACCCTCGTTATTAGTCTTGTGTCGCCTTAAGGGGAATAGCTGCACGGCCTTTTTCACACAAAAATTAAATTTGGATTTGAGGCCAAAATACCCAACCAAACAGCATAATTATTTTTTTATCAAAAGGTATTGCAAATATCTAGTATGGATATATATATATATAGATAAATAGTTAAATTATTTAGTTTGGATGAGTATTTGTGCCTTAAATCCAAATTCAAATTTAGTATAAAATATATTATATTAATATTAAATACAAAAACAAATACTTACGTTTTATAAATTTTAAAATGGGTATTCCAGCAATTATGTTGAACTAAAACACTCATATAATTATAAGAATATGTTCAAATTGTCAGACAGAAGAATTTTCACTGACTTGATATTTCTATATAAAATTCTAAATAATTTAGTTGATAGTCCGGTATTGCTAGAATTTTTAAGCTTCCAGATTCCACAACGTAATACTAGAAGTCAGGATTTATATCAGTTCAGAAATTCTAGGACTAACTACCATATGTATTCCTCTTTGCCGATAATACTAATAAAGGGAAACAACCATAACAATTCAGTGGACATCTTCAATTTATCTTTAAACAAATATAAAATGTTATTAATGAAGCAATTCAGTTATGTACAATAAATCGTCTATATTTATTAATATTCATATGTAAAAGCCCCGAAAAAGGGCGTTAATTAATAAATAAATAATTAAATAAGGGCCGTGCAGCCCTTCCCCTTAAATGGATTGCTGAAACGTACCTACCTACTTTTACCTAAACTTAATTTGAGAAAAGAACATAGTTTTTTTTTCTTGAAATTATAAAGCCAAGACTCAAATTAATAATATGTTGCATAAGATTTTTAATTAACTAATTTAATAGGAGCTAGTCAATTTACTAATAATAAAGGTGAAATATAATTTCTTAAAAATAGTAGGTATATGGAGGGTGTCCGGCGGTAAAGTGCGCTAACTTCGGGAGATGATTCTACATGATGGTAGAAGTAAAAAAGGAGAATAACTTTTTTCGAAATTATTTTTTTTTCCCATACTAAAATATTTTTCCATAGAAGAATATTTATTTTCCAACAAAAACAATTCATCTTTTTTACATAAACACTAACTTAAAACCCCCCGAAGTTTTCGCATTTTACTTAAAATTAAAACAAAACAAGAATAAACTAAATAAATAACTAATAATTTCAAAAAACTTACTGTTTCGTCATGTGCAGTTTTATGTTGCATAAAATTTTCTTTTAAAATAAATTATTTTTACTTTCTATATGTTGTCTTATTAGAGGTAAAGACGCAAAGAGAAAATCGATTTGGCTATATTTATACCACAAACTGATAAAACGTGATCTGTCGATATCCCGAAAATGAATAAATAAATAAAATATTAACATTATCGTAATGCTAAAAAAAAAAAGTTAAAGTAAAAAAAGTTAAAGTTAAAGTTAATTATTTACTTAAAGTTCATTGAAAACTAATTTCGATAGTGCCTCTGGTTCATTGAACTCTACAACTTTTGCTATGAAGTTCAGTTTCATTTTGAAAATTGAAAGTGTTTGTAGAATTCAATAAAGTAACAACTACACATAACATAATACTTAAAAAACCTATTTTTATTGCCATTTCCAAAACTGAAACTGATTTGTCTAGTATTCAGACTATTCCATTTAGATAAGACACGAAGCGAGAAAATTGGTTCCAACTTTTTTACCTACAATTAGTCAAATATGACCTCCAACGCTCCCAAAATGATGAACGACCGAAACCGAATCCGGTCCCCGAAAACTGCTATTCGCGTGATAATAGTGGAACACGTTACACGTCCTATTCATATCCCTGACCTTAACATCAACTATGTTGATATTGTGAACCTTTAAAAGAAAGATTCATCAAGAGATCCATATCCCTGATCTTAACATCAACTATGTTGATATTGTGAACCTTTAAAAGAAAGATTCATCAAGAGATCCATATCCCTGATCTTAACATCAACTATGTTGATATTGTAAACCTTTAAAAGAAAGAGTCATCTAGAGCAGTGTTCCGCAAAGTGTGCTCCGCGGCACACTGGTGTGCCGTGGCCATTTGTAAGTGTGCCGCGAGTCCCGCGTCACTTCTCACAAAGTGCTCTGTAAATCGGTCTTTACTTTTCTGTGCGGCGCAACTGCTTAAGCATTTGCACAGACGGAGCAGCAGCTATGACAGGAAAAATTAGGGGATTTATAACCAGGGCTTCTGAAAAAAATCCTAATATTAAAAATTTACATTGCTTTTTACACAGAGAGGCACTGACGACGAAGTCTCTGCCTGATGAATTGTTGTCTGTCTTACAAGAAGTCGTCAAAATTGTCAATTACATCATGTCGCGACCGCTGAACTCTCGTCTGTTTAATGCATTGTGTCAGGAAATGGGAGCAGATCATCAGTCACTTCTGTTTCATACAGAAGTACGATGGCTTTCTCGCGGAAAAGTGCTTTCTCGGATTTACGAGCTGAAAAATGAGACCCAGACATTTCTAGAAACCCAGGGTTCAGACTTTGCTTCTCTATTTAAAAAAGAAGAATGGGTAGCAAAACTTGCATATCTGGCGGACATATTCGCTCAATTAAATGAGCTGAACAAAAAAATATAAGGAAGAAATTGTAACATTTTAACGTCTTCGGACAAGATTGAAAGCTTTCGCGCTAAGTTGGTGCTATGGATCAGCCACGCTACCAATGGTAGTAACGAAATGTTTCCAAATGTCATGGCTGCCGATTCAGAAAAAAAAGTGCAGGCTTTGATAGTGAAACACTTAGCTATTAGCAGAAAAAACTCATATTTTCCTAAGTGTGACCTGCAACCTATGGACTGGGTAAGAAATCCATTTTCGGAAAGCATTTCCCTTGGACATTTACCAATAAACGAGCAGGAAGAATTCATGGAGCTTAAAACTGATCGGACACTAAAATTAAAATTTTCTGAAACAGAGTTAGCACATTTTTGGCTCCACGTAAAAAATGAGTATCCACTGCTGTCAAAGCGAGCTATTGCAATTCTATTACCATTTGCCACGACCTATTTATGCGAATTGGGGTTTTAAACTCTCACAACGATAAAGTCAAAAAAAAGAGAACGCCTGAGGACGATCGACGAAGAGATGCGAGCAGCGTTATCAACGATTGTTCCAAATTTTGATCGTCTGTGTTCAGTTAAACAGGCTCACATTTCGCATCAAACATCTTTTCATGTTATATTGATTTTAATAATAAATATTAATAAAATATTGTTTTTGGTAAATTTTGGTTCGGAGTGGCCACGCTTATTACGAATAATTTTTAGAAAAAAACTTTGGATATGCCGTAATTACTATAAAAGGAAACTTTTTGGCTTGGTGGCGGCGGAAAAAGATGCATTTTAATTATCAATTGCGTAAAATTAAAATTCACTTCTCGAACCGATTCGGTGACAGTTCGCGGTCATTCTGTCACTGTTATGTGATAAATATCAATCATAATTACACAAACCCGGCTAGACAAACCCTGCTTTGCCAAACAAATTTTTAAATTATGATGACATGCAGCTTTCGTAGTTTGCCCTCAAAGTTCGCCGTTATTTGTAATAAGCCTAGCCAATCCTATCCAAAATTTACCTTGTTTTTTTTTCTTTGGTGTACCGTTAAAATTTCTTGATTAGTTAGGTGTACCGTGAACATAAAAAGTTTGCGGAACACTGATCTAGAGATCCATATCCTTGACTTTAACATCAACTATGTTGATATTGTGAACCTTAGAAAGAAAAAGTCATCTAGAGATCCATATCCTTGACTTTAACATCAACTACGTTGATATTGTGAACCTTAGAAAGAAAGAGTCATCTAGAGATCCATATCCTTAACTTTAACATCAACTTCATTGACGGCCGGCGTGGTCTAGTGGTATACGCTTTTGACTACAGATCCGAAGGTCGCGGGTTCGAACCCGGCGTGCGCAAATAAATTTTATTTGATTAATTTGTGTTATTTCACAATTAATTAATTAAAAATAATATATAGTATATTTGCGGCACGTTCCAGAGTGGAAGATACTCTCAGTATCGCCCTGGTGTAAGACCACCATTCAGAATTGAAACGTTGCTTGAAATGGCTTTAGCCGTGTTTGGTGACCAGATCTGAATAGCCAGGTACTTCCCCACCTTCCTCTTCCCCATCTCCCTCCCCTCCCCAATACCCTCAGCCTCACAACATACCCCAATTGGGGATGCCATAGTCTCACTGGCTCCAGACGGGAGCAGTTGGGACTCTTGTGCGGTAATACTGTAAAAAAAAAAAAAAAAAAACTATGTTGATATTGTGAACCTTAGAAAGAAAGAGTCATCTAGAGATCCATATCCCTGACCTTAACATCAACTATGTTGATATTGTGAACCTTAGAAAGAAAAAGTCATCTAGAGATCCATATCCTTGACTTTAACATCAACTATGTTGATATTGTGAACCTTAGAAAGAAAAAGTCATCTAGAGATCCATATCCTTGACTTTAACATCAACTATGTTGATATTGTGAACCTTAGAAAGAAAGAGTCATCTAGAGATCCATATCCTTAACTTTAACATCAACTATGTTGATATTGTGAACTTTAGAAAGAAAGAGTCATCTAGAGATACATATCCCTGACCTTAACATCAACTATGTTGATATTGTGAACCTTAGAAAGAAAGAGTCATCTAGAGTTATTTTGTTTATGTTTTTGCGCAAAATAACGTTTTATACACTACAAAAGAGATCCATTTACGGAATTATCGCTTCACTAGTAGTATAATTTATAATAGCCGGTGTGAGGAAAGCATAGAATCAAGAAGAACACTAGAGATGCCTTCCATATAGATTTGAATGGAAGCCAATATCGGCACTTAGAACCCTTTGGTTCAAGGATCTAGCCCATTTAGCACGCGCTCTATCTCTTTTACACTTTGCCTGACAATCCTGACATCACCTGTTTCACCATCCACGATGGACACATTTTTTATGTTATTACTTTTAAAAGAAAGACAAATATTCCTGGGTTACGAATAAACTGACAATATTTGAAAATCTCTTTCTACCACCACAGTAAGCGGAAAATGTTGTGTGTGTTGTGATGGAGGACTTAGCCAGCCGAGGAATTGAACACACTACGCCTGGGTGGGACCCAACCGCGATGTCAACTCAGCCACCGACCGGTTCTGCATGTTAAATTTAAGCAAAAAATGGTCCGACTTTTGGATCACGAAACACCCACACAAGGCATTACTTGTATTTTTCTTTATTCTATGCGGAAAGGTGAGATAAATTTAGTTCGCAAGTTTAGTTTTGGAATGATTTTTCGTGTATTACATGACTGATTACATATTACGGCTGTAAAGCACCAATGTAAAGAGACAATGTATATTTAAGAGCGCGTTTGGGAATACCTTTAAAGAATGAACAAGCGCCATAGTAACAGTAAATTACCACAAAAAACCGATCCGGGATTAGAATGTTTTAACGTAATTCATAATACTTTCCTGAAATAACACATTAATGACTAAGAATATTTTCGCGTCAGCATGTCGTCACCTCCAGACTTAAGTTGCGAATCTGGCATTGAAGCGAAAATGACTTTTTGATTTTAAAAAAATCTCTATTTGATGATACGCATAAGAGAAAAATCAACAATATTTTATCTCCAGTAAACCACGGTAAATTTACAAAAAAGTAGATTTACCATGGTATAAAATATTCACTATCAATAAAACAGACCACAAATGACTTGCGTATCCGTTATACATATTTTTTTTGCATCAAGGGTTTTTTCAGGTATTTTGGGGCTCCAGACCAGAGGTGGCTGCCAAATTCAGCAGTGGAGCGCACTAGCGATTTATGCAGGGTCAGCAGTTGTGTACTATCTGCAGTATCTGCGGGCTCTGTACAGTACGCCCAGCTTCTGAAAGGCTAACACATAACTCTGGCTTCGATGGAGCTGGTTACTTAGAATTACACCAAGAGTTACATATCAATGGAAGGCTTGTTGGGAAGATTGTTTCCATTGAAGGACACTAGATTGTCGTTTCGATCTCTTTTACATGTAATCATACAATCGGGTCTTCTAATTTAGTTGAACATCTTTCAACTACTCTAAAAATGATAAAATTAATGTCGCCAATTTTCCAGCTGAACAATATTAGAAAAAAAAAATCAAAAACACTCACCTCAATACTTGTGTATATCTCCCAGTTTCTGGCTCGTCTATCCCCACCCAACTCTTGACTTCCAGCTTTGACTGAACGTTATTTCTTCTATCAGAGACACACAGACACACGCTGCTCTTTAAAATAGTAATAAAACTGGCGAATCTTCGTTGTGAAGAAACTTCCTTCATCACACGATTAACGAACTTGGTCCACATTATTGGAAGGGTTTTTTTTTAATTAACTCCACACATAGGGCCCTGGGGAAAATAATTTCTCTCAGGGCCTACGTCATTTTTGGGGTTGGTGTGTGGAGGGTTTTTTTGAGAGGAAGGAGTGAACATGGCCTATGAGTCTTGAAAAGATGCATTTTGTAGGAGGGAGGAAACGTAGAGGCTGGTAAATCGTTCCACTGCAGTGTATAAATGTTTGGCGTGTTTCCCGAATTTGCACCGGTACTGAAGGGATCAATGACATTAGTTCCTCAGAGCATCTTCCATTGAAATACCGGTGAAATAATTCGCACCTGATGTCTGTGCTGAGATTGTAATCTCCCATCCAATCATCTAAAAAAATCCCATTGTTGTTTATGTAAGCGTTTTTTTGTTATTTCTGTATTCTTTTTTCCTATTTTATTACTATTCATACAAATTTTGGTTAAAAGGTTTTACTTCTATTTTATTCCGAGTTGGTTGGAAAAAATTACCAAATGGCAACAAACCCACCTTCATACCACTACCTTCAGCCTCACAGTATACCCCAATTGGGGATGCCATAGTCTCACTGGCTCCAGACGGTAGGGAGCAGTTCGAATTCTTGTGCGGTATTCCAGACCCAATTCAACTATTATTCTTCCAGAAAACTCTCTGCACTACATCCCCAGAACCAACATTCCACAGAAGAGAGGAAAATTCCGTGAAAAATCCTCATGGCATTTATTATTTTTTTGGTTCCAGGGCAAAATGTTCTTTTCTTTATTTCTATATCACTTTTCAAAAGTGTTCTGATTTGTCCATTAGCCATGTTTTTTTATGTTATTGCTACACAAGAGTACTAACTGCCCAGAGACAATGGGACTATGGAATCCCCTATTTGAGATGTTTTGTAAGAAAGTTTTTTTGGAACCTTTTCAGCTGATTTTTTGTAAATCCAGAACTATCTGTTAAAAAGTAAAAAGTTTAATGCTAAAAGTGAAAGATTGGGAGAAAACAAAAAACGCAGTTGGAATAAACAACACTTTATTCAGATTACATTTAGTATATTGAGAAACATTGGAACATACATTTATGGTTTCATGCTACACTCAAGTACATTTATTCAACTTAATGTGACACCTATAACACATATAGAATGACTTCTGAGAAGAAATTATCAGTTGAAACAAACACATCACTCAAACCAAGTACATTTAGTTACGGCTGGAGTAGACTCTTGGAACACTTGGGACAGTCCTGCATCAAGTACCACGCACCAAGCACCACACACCACGCACCACGCATCACATACATAATCATTCCCAATAAACAACAGCAATGGCTCTATCTCGCAATCACTTTAAAGACTATTGTTAACATTGGTCATTTTCAAATTAAAATGAAAAAGAAGGAAAGCAACATTTATGTGAAGTGATGTAATCATTTATGTATGTGATTCCAATGCATTGAAAAGTGGGTTATGAGAATCTTTAAGGTAATCAACACATATTCTTACAATATTTATTCACAAAAAAAATTCCCTGGTTTTCATTTCATCAATGAAAATCTGACTAATAGTAAATTCTATTAGTAAGAGGATTCTTCTTTTCCATACCTGATTGCAAAATGCTAAATAAATAAAATTTAATCCTTTTCAAATGAAAATAAAATTTATTGGACGATTACGGTTGAAATGTAAAACAAGTCCGGGAGCTTAGGATCACAGGGGTCTAACTACAAAAATGGGTGTTTTGAGTTAAGCTTGTTTTCAGTAATGCCATAATCATATTTGTTACCGACACGAAGCTCTATATTGCACATACAGACCTTTAAGAGATACAGTTGGGCATACAAGCACTCCAATCTTTATTTGCGTTTATTACAAAACTATGTTTTTGTAGATAGGTCCCTGCATTGATATATTATACTAGATTAGCCCTGTCTAGTTAAATTCATTTTAAAAATAACGCCACGTAGCGTACGTCACAAAAATGGAGATGAACTTAACAATCCAACTCTGTTTAAACTCCTTGTACAAGCGTTCAAACTCGTAAGCGAAACCATGGAGAATTTGTTGTCAGAGGTGTTGTAATATGGACATAATTCAAATTTAAATATTTGGAACTGGGTTATTTTTGTGATTGAAAAAATGAACTTGCCCAGCATAGCTGAGAAGCAAAATAGCTTACTCTGGACCAACAAAAGGTAAAACGCAATGCACAGTGCCCATTTCGCATTGCGAAACAGTGCGTGGGCCTTTTCATAAATGTGCACGTGAACCAAACCAAAATTGTGTTGGGGTTATTTTTAAATGAATATGCCGTGTCTAGTCTAATTTAGTCTATGGGTCCCTGTGATCCTAAACCCCCGAAGTGATATTTGTAATCATGTAATCAATAATTAAAATGATATGATTATGACTTTTAATACATAAAATTATGTGTTTATTGTAGATATTAAATTGCTATGGTGACTAAAATGAATTCAATAATAGCTGAAACACCCGGCATTTCCAGGGCTTTATTCCGCTTTCACATGAGAAGTTTCAAAATTTTGCTTTAAAGAATGGGAAAATGGGATTTTACTAAATCTCATCACAGATGATGATGTTCCTCTTGCTTTGAAGGTCAAGTGTGCAAAATTACATAATCTCGGACAAAACTACATATGTATAAAAAACAAAGCCATGCAAGCAAAAGTCACCAACCAACATGCACAAATTTTGACATATTTTTATTTTAATGTTAGAGAAATAATCAAATTTGAATACTTTTAAATCTTTTGTATTATTGTACGGGTAGATAAAACTTTTATTTCCATTTCACAAACTTTACAACCATTTTTTTATGTTTCTGTAATATATTTTAGCTTTCAAATTTAAATGTGTGTTGTGGTTCGGTTACTTTTGTCTAAATGGCGATGAAATACAATAATATACACAGAAAAATAGATTGATGATGTAATCATTATCGGTAAAGTAAGAATCGTCACATCACTTCATAAATAAAATAAACATATGTTTTTTATTACACATCATTTTCCAAAGATCACTTTTACGAGATCAGCAGTCATCAAAATAGATTTAATTAAACCATCATTATACAGTGAGAGCCTACTCCTGCCATTACACATCCATTCAAAGAAAAACACATTCATTACACTTATAAAATAAATGTATGAGGAGATATTACCTTAACATATTATGTAAAATATACATAACCAAAGTTAAGAAAAAGTGTGAAAACTGTAACTATACATCCAGCAACCAAGTACTTAACTTAAACTTACTTACAGAACGTCTCTGAACATTCCTTAGAAGCAAAGTGCCAATATCCAATAGGGGTTGAACTACAGAAGCGAACAATTTATCTTTTACATTGAGCCAAATATTATATTTAAAATTGAATTCAACTTTTGTAAATTTCATTACATACTTACCAGGGGCGTGCTGCAATATATATATACATCGATTTCAAAATAACAGGTGATTGTTTAGCCCCATTTCCGGGAGATCAACCTTGTCTATGAACAGGCTGTCAGATAAAAAAATCCAAAAATGAAGATACTGAATATACAAAATGATAAATTTTAAATCATTATTGAAATGAGGTTTTCGATAAATAATGGCTCACTACAAGCAGCACATCCCCAGTGAGTAGATTCCAAAGTAATAGCTGCAAAATTAGGTGGTTCTAGAACACAAAGCAATATGGAAAACAATGAAGACTTTATAAAAGTTATGTTCCTTAATTTTTTTCTATTTCAACTTCTTATTTTAGACCCTGTAAAGTAATAATACATTTCGATAGTGACCTCCCGTCGCTAGCATTAGCCTAATTGGCAAACATACTTGATATTACTTTGTCTTTAAGCAACCAAATTTAAATATTACATTCTCGGTTATGTTTCAATGGCCGATTTAGAATGCAAGTTGTAGAATATATTTATTGTGTCCACATTGAAAAGACAGAAGGGAATAACACAGTGGCGTAGCAATAAACTTCCAGGCCAGGAGCAAGACCGTTTTTCACCTTTTATAACAACATAAGAAATTAAAATACTGAAAGCATTTTCATCATAATGTAAAATTTTCCATATCACTTTATTTTAATGAGTTGTACGTATTGACTAAAACAAATTAGGAATTGAGTTATAATATAGTTATTTGGTTTGTTGGTCAACATCCTTCCAGAAATTATGTCTAAGCCATTTATGTATACCTCTGGGTATTGCCCACACTGGCAGTGCCAATGTATGAAATGAAAAAATCCATTTCAACAAATTTTGGTACAGCAACAGGAATCTAATTACAACCTGCTGCAATATTGACTACTAGGCCAGAGAGGCCGCCCGGGATGCATTAATCTTAATTTCAATTAATTCGGGAGGATTAGCACCGCAGGCAGAATGAAGGCAATTATTGAACATATAAATCTTTTTTGTAATAATGTCCTTATACCAACCCCTGTAAGGCCTTGCCCCTAGGCAACCAACCAGGCCGCACAGACAGTTGCTACGCCACTGCACAAATATAATTTTTTTGTAAAATCTCAGTATTGCAAATGTCTAGATAAACAAGCTTCAAATACATACTATTTTTTATGAAAAAATATTTTTTTATTTAACTCAAAAGCTTAAATTATGTTTCACACCAAGTCAAAAGGAGTTAAGCCATTCTCGGTAAGCATTTCGTGGCAAGTATGTCAAATAGCTGCCAAAAAATATATATATATATATATTTTATGTTAAAAAGGCAGAAGATACCAAGCCAAATTATAGGTTGTACAAAACATAATTTATTAACATAAAAACAGACATCTTTAAAATTTTAAATATGCATAAGTATAATTAATTTAATTTTTAAGTAACGTTTGTTAACTGTGGGTAACTCCCATCTGCCTAGTCAATGGACATGAAGAAATCTCTGACATAGGATACGCAAGTGTGGCTCCAGTGAGTCATTTAACACGTACACCGTACAGTTGAAAGAAGGTATCATTGTGGCAAAATCTGTAAATACATTGTTTTGTGTCTGGAAAATAGACAACATTGAAAACTATTTAATATATGATCCAGTTTGACAAAGATTCATTACTACACTGGATATCTTCTATAGGGGAACACATAATAATTCTGTATGATCTCATTCCTAAAACAAACATTTTCTGTCAATCTGTCACTTAAATACAAGTCATTTAATGTCGGCATTGTAATACACAGATAAATGTACACGTCTGAGTCAAAGTTGAAAAACTAAACATCCAATATTATAACGATTGTGTCAGATTGCGCTGTTGGCAGCTTAACTGACAGCGACATCTCCAGACAATAATTCTAACCGATAGCATCACATTATCTGACAGTAAAGTTTGTTTGGCATACTTTCTCTATCAGCAACATTATCTAGATATTATAATACCGGCCCTTAAACTCTTACATCAAATTTCACATTCTTGTCAACCAATAAATTATGCCACCCAAATTCATTTAACATGTGGTATGATTGAAATCCAGATTCGATTACATCAATATTATTTTTTAAGCTTTATACGTACAAGGGGACAAACAATGGTACCAACAAATATGTACAATATTGAAACTTCTGTTATATCGTCGGTGTAAGTTCAATACGGCGAAAGAACCATTTCGAAATGTGACAAATAACCTCCCAATATCATCAAAAAAATTAATTTTTATTTTGTGTTCTTATTTTATATCTGAAAATATTTTTTTACTATTATTTGCATCTTTGCAAAATTAGTTGTGGCATATACGCGATATTGCCATAGGACTTTTTGTACTGTATTCACTGTATTGGATCTAGGGATACACTGCGTATAGTGTTGGTTGCTTCTTTATTTTAATTAAAGCAGAGACTGTTTACGGAGCACTCGAGGCCATTTCGATGTTCACCAGGGTTATCATTTGATATTTGACATGTCTCCCGGTTCCACCTCCTTCTTTAGTGGGGATGCTTCATTCACAGTATTGACTTTAACCGAGTGTAAGCAGTGTGTTGGTCAATTTTAAAAATTTATATGCGGCTTGCGCTGTTCAACTGCAACTCAAATGCCAAAAAAAGTATATGTATAACATATATTTTGAAATTATTGACTTATACGCAGTATTGAACTTATACTGATGATATTATGTAGGTACATAATTAAATGATGCACAGATACAATATTTCAAATACAAGATAAAATGGCGATAGAAAAAAATAGCAGCGTTATCATACTTTATAAAATATCAAAAAAATCAATAATAATTATAACTTGAATAAAAGTATGAATTACATAATGCTCCATATTGTCTTTTTCATATTAATCTTTAAACAGGCACCTTTTAATTCCTCTGAGCTTCTTGAGGGTGGCTCTAGGAGCCCCGGTAGCTCCGCCCTCGACTTGGTGAACTTCTCAGAGCAAATAACAGTTTGGTGTGCTCTCCCTCCGTAGCTCCTACTCTTATCATATCAATATTCCCTTAAGCGTAATAATCTCAAACAAAATATAACTTTACCAACTATATTATGACCGTTTAATTCGTATTTAAAGCGTGTATAAAAAACTTGAAATCAATTGAAGAAAGCTGCCTGAAGCTAGCACCCAATTTGAAGGAAATTATTTGTTTCAATACAAAAACTACTGAAATAAGATTTACCTATAACTAGTGATGCAATGATTCCAATTCAGATTTGTAATTTGTAGGTTGTATTTTCCTGTGTACATCTGTACATGCGCGATACGTTTTTTTAACAATAAGGGCGGCATCAAATAAATACACTTTTAATAGAGAGATTTAGTACCGTAAAATGGGGCGGCTGATCAATTTTCAACTCGAAACAAAATAACTTTTTTATAAAAACATTTGTGTTGTAAAATTTCATTTTTTTAAAATTGTATATGTGTTTGGAGAATCAAAAAATACACGGTGATCTAAAGTCACCTTTTAGATTGGGGCAATTTTGAGATATAACATTTTTTGTTGATTTTTCTGTTGGAAATATCTAAAAAATAAGAAAATAAAAACTTCACGATCTTTGAATATACATAAATATACATAACTAGAAACTAAATAAATTGACAGTTATTTTCGAAAAGTCAATTTATCTACATTGCCAGAAAAAGAGTCGCCCCCTATTCAAAAGTCACCCCATATTACGGCCATTTACAAAGGGCCGAGTTGAATAAATGGTTTTTATTTCCAGTCAAAACGTTTAATCGTAATAATCGAAGTACATATTGTTACCAATCATTGCACCACTATTAATAACCCTTTGTTTACATGTTCAAGATATGGGTAGAATCAACATAAAGACATAATGCGGGTGGCAAAGAAATGAAATAGCAAACCATCCAAACAAATTATATTTGTATATAAAATGGTAAATTACATCAAAGTGGACCCACGCACACACTCTACTTAAAAACTACACCTCAATCTTTACCGTACGTTTAGTGTTAATAGTAATAATTCTGCATTCTGCGTGTATTTTCACTAGAGAAAGAAATCACAAAGAATACACAAACTCAGACCAGAGCCAATTTCAGTTGAAGAGTGCAATGGCAATTTGAAAAGTGGTCCAACATTTTTATATAATGACTATAAAATGTTTTAAAGAGATTGTGTACTTTTATTTGGCACATAGATGTATTGTATTTCTTAACCGACTCTACTTTACACAATAGTTTAAGCGAGATACAAAATAAATACAAGTCTTTAGCAAAAAAAACAGTTCATGAGACGGAAAAGCATTTTACAAGGAAAATACATATATGAAAATAAATGCATTGGACTGCTCTCCTTATAAAACATTAAAAATGTGAATGATCAAAGTGAAAAAGTGACGGAAAACATTAAATTACCCAAATGGAATGTGACAGTAACTTTGAAGTTTTAGTGCCAAGGAAATATATAATATTTCAAATACTGAAGCCTGTATTTTTGCATTTAACTAATATTATCGAAGAGTGTTTAATGTTATCAATCAATATATCAAACAAGGTTACGTTACTCATTGGAAACAATTATTAAATATGTAACATCACATAATAATAAATACATAATAATAACATGTATTAAACATTTATAACAATTATCATTTATTTGTGCACAACATTTATGCATAAGGAACACGGTTGTGAAAATAAGAAATGCATAGTATACTAAATTAGTAACACGCGTAACATCTATTTCCACCTTACAAAACTAAACCACATTTACATCTTCAGCAGGCTGGATACCAGGTAGTTCTCGATAACAATTTGAGCTGAAAATCCAAAACAAATCATTTATTATTTATATGTTTAAGGCTGCATATAGTGCAACGTGGACGTCGGTTGCATACATCGGTCGCGTATGGTAATGTGTGGGTGAATGATTGATGACCTGAAAGAAAATGTGTTTAAACATCGGCCTCACACCTCGGAAGAACTCAAGGATCGAATTTGGGAGGAAATCGCCGCTATACCCGTGCCAAAATGCAGTTCGATATCGCCTTCATCAATGTATCGCTGCTGGGGGCCATCATCTTTCTGATGTCGTCTTCAGGACTTGATGCATAAAACAGCGTGATGTACCGAATAGTGGTGTAATAAGTCGTGCCAAGTGTTGTGTAAGTGTTTTTTTTAATAGTCCTTCAAATTATTGAAATACAGTAGAACCCCGTTAATTCGAACCCCGATAATTCGAAAAAACGCGTAATTCGAAATTTTCGCAAAAAAAATTTCCGCTGAAAAATTTTTTCTTACAAAATTTTTTTTAATTCGAAATTCGTTAATTCGTAATTCGAAATTTATTTTTGTCCGCGCACGAAAATTTGTTCGTGTAATTCGAAAAAATTTGATTTTTGCGAAAATAAATCATAATATTTCGTAAATCTGATGGAAAATTACCGCGAAATCTCGATTTACGCGGAAATATATCGTATTTTTACGAATATCTCAATTTAAAGGGTAGGCCGCGACCGAAATCGGCAGCAAAATCTCGATTTACGCGTAAATATATAGCATTTTTACGAATTTATTGCGAATATCTGAATTTACAGGGCCGGCCGCTACGGTAATCGACCGCGAAAATAAAGAAATAATTAGTATTAATACGAATTTACAACTAAAATACCACCCGGATTTGAAGAGGCGGCCGAGAAAATCGATTTTCGGCGTATTTTTTTTTTTTTTTTTTTCATAAAATTTCGAATTACGTGGGAATTCGTTAATTCGAAATTTTAATTTTGATGTCCGCTGGATTTCGAATTAACGAGGTTCTACTGTAAATGTCCCCAATTCCCATTGTGAGACCATAGCATTTTTCACCTGAATATTTTCAAAAATAATATCACCTATTTTAGTCCTTTGACCCAAATGTGTCGACTGTATAATAAGATATATTTGCTTCTTCAAAATTATAAATGGTATTATTGATTCACCTACTCTACTGCAACTCATTCCCTTCAATATCCCCTCGCAAAGACTCAGAAATAATGAACTGCTCTTCCTCAACCATCATTCGACAAATTATGGATATTATTCACCATTGTCCAGAATGTGTAGACTGGTCAACTCAAGTCAAAACCTTAACTTTTTTGGAATAAGTCTGAATGATTTTTGCCAGTCGCTAAACAAGTGACGGAATATTATAAGTGTCCTGTGGTCCTGACCCACGGCGTATTCTTGACTTGATTCGACTTGTCACTTTATTTTCTTATATTATATCTACCATATGTCTTTGCTTTCATGTACCTTTGTCTACTCCTGTATTTTTCATTTTACTTTATTTGTGTTATTATTTTGTAATTTGGACGATGTCCGTTAATAAATAAATAAATAAAGATTGAGTGTGCTGAAGTAGATATTTTTGTTAATAATTTATATGGATTCAGAAAAAAAAATTTGCTATGTTAAATAATATGTTGCACTGATTATATTATGTATTACTTGCGTCTCTTACTTTTCTGTAATATTTGTATTTCATATATATTTTTAATTTTGAATTTTTATTTTTATTTGTTTTATATTTTTATCTTTATTTAGGCATATGAAAATTAATGTGTCTTTGTATGTGTATTTGTATGTTAACTGAGTTTTTATAGCTGGATTGTTCTCACGTAAGTGAGATCGTCTGTAAAAACCCAGTATAAATAAATAAATAAAAGGTATGCTAAATACAAACATGCTTTACATAACAAACTTTTCATGTTTTATTTTTACTAATGTCAACAAAGTTATATGTATTGCTCTGTAACTACTTTCATAGTATCTGTACTTATTTTGTACTCTTGTTATAATATTCCACTACAGTACATACATTTTAATTTCTTATTAAATACATTAGGAGACTAAAATAAACGATTTAACTTTAAAAATTAAAAAAAAAAAAGACATTGCAAGCTCCCGTACGTTGCGCAGTACTTTGTGTTATTTTTTGGATTACATTTTAAAAAGTTAACTGTTAAATACATTGATGCTGTGCGGTTCATCTGGAATCTTTGTGTGGTGTCTTACCAGAGCAACACTGAGAGTAACATTCGTTCAGGAAAAAAGTGAAAATATTAATAATTAAATTCTACAAATGAAAAAACCAACATTTCAAATGAATTTTTATTTGTCCATGACAGGTATTGAACCTGTGTCCAAAATCGAAGAGCTTATCATTATGACAAAGAAGTCATCTCAGAAAGTTTTCATAACAACCGGTTATGATAAACATTTAAGCAATAATAAACATAGAATAGCTGATGATGATGAATATGTAGCTCGTGGGGGGGCATTGATTAACAGTCTATTCACCCGGCAGGATGAATGACACGGTATTGAATGAAGTAATTGAATGTGGCCATACCCAATTTGCTCCCGTTAGAGATGGCGATCCCATAGGCATCCTGATCACACTCGTTGGTGAGCGTGAGGTCAGCCCCCTTCACCAGCAGCTCATAGCAGGCGTAGGGATAGTCCCCTCCGGCAGCGTACATCAGGGCCGTATTGCCCACCTGCAAACAAACAAACAACCATGTAATGTAATAATGGTCTCAATTAACCCCTTGGCTAATTTGTATATCAACAGTAATCATCATCGGGACAAACTGCTGGGTAACCTGAAGTCGGTGTTCACTGCATTTAATATGCAGTGAAATGAAAAACAATAGTCTTTCAGGGTAAGGTGTTGGCGGTCAATATTGCCATAATGCATAAGACAAATTCACACACCTAAAACTATCTTCACTCAACTGGTACATATAAATTTGAAAAAAAAAGCATATCGGTTGACCGGAGTTGGTGAACAAAGATGCTCATACGTAACAGAATAAGAAGGAAGTAGAATCGGCCCGGAAATATTGTCATAATATCAGTAGCCGCGCGAACTCACCATCAAAACAGGGCAATACACAACAATATTGCTCAATCTTAGCCGACAATATGGGAATCTTGACTGAAATACCTTGCGGGTAAGAAATTGTTGGAAAAACTTGCTTGTTTACTGGAGCCTTAAGATATCTAATACATACTGATTTCATCATCATCTTCACATGTGCAGGTGGGATTTGGCCTCCTCCGCAAGTGTCCTCCGCTGGCTGCAGTCTTGCAGTATTTGAAATATTTAAATATAATATAAGTTGGTTACATTGTCCTGGTGGTTGACGTCGGCGCCCTCCTTCAGCAGTATTCGGACCACATCGTGGTGGCCACCCGCCGCCGCCAGCAGCAGCGCCGTCTCCCCCTCCAGTCCCACGCAGTTCACTGACGCTCCACACCTGAAAACAGAACACCTAACGTTTAGAAAGACAATAAGAGTACTCAGGATCATATATATAACACTTTTTGAATACATAATTTCGTTCATGATGCAAAAATACTGGCTTATAAATGAAAGGAGGCAAACTAACGAAGCTCATAGAATTGAAAGACATCTTATACGCAATCAATTGAATTCGTTGGAGCTTGGAAAAATGGAGTTCAGAAAGTTGCGCAGATGAGTGTCTTTTGTGACGAGTATAAAAAAAGTCCTAAATAACCGGATGATCTCATAATCCATCTTTATCTCGGAGGTGGAATTTAACACCTAAATATATTATGTGCCATTGTTTCGAACATGAATACACAACCCCATTGTTTTTTGTACACATTTGTATGTATTACTTATTTACAACCATCGCACAATGTAAGTCACAGACATTGATTTATTATTATGCGATTAAATGAGTACAACATAAGCCACGCATACATAGCATGCTTTATTTTTAATATATTTAATATACACAACAACTGGGAGCTAATAAACTGGGTAGGAACTAGTCCCGGGTCATTCATGAACTGCCCGACAATTGTAACCCGCTGTAACCAATGATCGACCAGCTCTTCGATTTTGGACACAGGTTCAATACCTGTCATGGACAAATAAAAATTCATTTGATTAATGTTGGTTTTTTCATTTGTAGAATTTAATTTTTCCGATTTTGTGTCCGGGTTAAATCTTCCACACAGGAAAAACTAAACCCTTCCACACACTTTTCCACAAATGATCATCTAGTCCAGGGGTCTCCAAACATTTCAGCCGGAGGGCCACATTGACTACTCCAGTGAGTTCAGAGGGCCAAAACCGTTTTAATTTCTAGACACCCATATTTTCTGTCCTAGGGAGGGGGGGGGGGTAGACAATAGAATTTTCAGGGATGAAAATATAGCTTTAGATAACGTAGCTTTGAAGATAATTTTTGATATTCGTTTCTCAGACCTTGTTATCATTGCGAATCAAATAAAGATTTTTCAAAAAAATCCTCTCGATATATTCGCGCGATGCTTGTGGACGCAATGTATTGGTGCCAAGTACCTCGCCAACGAGCATATTTATTTATTCGCACGAAAAAATTCGCGGAGTTTTCGCCCCTTCTGAGCAAGGTCTTAGCCATTAGCTGTCGCGGGTCCTTGATGACACTGGTCATAAGATGTCGCGGGCCGGATGGAAGACACTGGCGGGCCGGATACGGCCCGCGGGCCGTTGTTTGGAGACCCCTGATCTAGTCAATCAACATTATCCAAGTGCATTATATAAGCATAATAAATACAAAAAAAAACAATACAGGACAGATTGTAGACAGTACGGCGAGACTCCTTTTCTTCTTACATTTCTAGTACGAAATCAGTGATTAACAAGATCTGCTATTTAAGAAGAGTAAATGCAGGTAACTCCATTAATGGAGAAATCAGTGATTAACAAGATCTGCTATTTAAGAAGAGTAAATGCAGGTAACTCCATTAATGGAGAAATCAGTGATTAACAAGATCTGCTATTTAAGAAGAGTAAATGCAGGTAACTCCATTAATGGAGAAATCAGTGATTAACAAGATCTGCTATTTAAGAAGAGTAAATGCAGGTAACTCCATTAATGGAGAAATCAGTGATTGACAAGATCAACTATTTAAGAAGAGTAAATGCAGGTAACTCCATTAATGGAGAAATCAGTGATTAACAAGATCTGCTATTTAAGAAGAGTAAATGCAGGTAACTCCATTAATGGAGAAATCAGTGATTAACAAGATCTGCTATTTAAGAAGAGTAAATGCAGGTAACTCCATTAATGGAGAAATCAGTGATTAACAAGATCTGCTATTTAAGAAGAGTAAATGCAGGTAACTCCATTAATGGAGAAATCAGTGATTAACAAGATCTGCTATTTAAGAAGAGTAAATGCAGGTAACTCCATTAATGGAGAAATCAGTGATTAACAAGATCTGCTATTTAAGAAGAGTAAATGCAGGTAACTCCATTAATGGAGAAATCAGTGATTAACCAGATCTGCTATTTAAGAAGAGTAAATGCAGGTAACTCCATTAATGGAGAAATCAGTGATTAACCAGATCTGCTATTTAAGAAGAGTAAATGCAGGTAACTCCATTAATGGAGAAATCAGTGATTAACCAGATCTGCTATTTAAGAAGAGTAAATGCAGGTAACTCCATTAATGGAGAAATCAGTGATTAACCAGATCTGCTATTTAAGAAGAGTAAATGCAGGTAACTCCATTAATGGAGAAATCAGTGATTAACAAGATCTGCTATTTAAGAAGAGTAAATGCAGGTAACTCCATTAATGGAGAAATCAGTGATTAACAAGATCTGCTATTTAAGAAAAGTAAATGCAGGTAACTCCATTAATGGAGAAATCAGTGATTAACAAGATCTGCTATTTAAGAAGAGTAAATGCAGGTAACTCCATTAATGGAGAAATCAGTGATTAACAAGATCTGCTATTTAAGAAGAGTAAATGCAGGTAACTCCATTAATGGAGAAATCAGTGATTAACAAGATCTGCTATTTAAGAAGAGTAAATGCAGGTAACTCCATTAATGGAGAAATCAGTGATTAACAAGATCTGCTATTTAAGAAGAGTAAATGCAGGTAACTCCATTAATGGAGAAATCAGTGATTAACAAGATCTGCTATTTAAGAAGAGTAAATGCAGGTAACTCCATTAATGGAGAAATCAGTGATTAACAAGATCTGCTATTTAAGAAGAGTAAATGCAGGTAACTCCATTAATGGAGAAATCAGTGATTAACAAGATCTGCTATTTAAGAAGAGTAAATGCAGGTAACTCCATTAATGGAGAAATCAGTGATTAACAATATCTGCTATTTAAGAAGAGTAAATGCAGGTAACTCCATTAATGGAGAAATCAGTGATTAACAAGATCTGCTATTTAAGAAGAGTAAATGCAGGTAACTCCATTAATGGAGAAATCAGTGATTAACAAGATCAACTATTTAAGAAGAGTAAATGCAGGTAACTCCATTAATGGGGAAATCAGTGATTAACAAGATCTGCTATTTAAGAAGAGTAAATGCAGGTAACTCCATTAATTGAGAAATCAGTGATTAACAAGATCTGCTATTTAAGAAGAGTAAATGCAGGTAACTCCATTAATGGAGAAATCAGTGATTAACAAGATCTGCTATTTAAGAAGAGTAAATGCAGGTAACTCCATTAATGGAGAAATCAGTGATTAACAAGATCTGCTATTTAAGAAGAGTAAATGCAGGTAACTCCATTAATGGAGAAATCAGTGATTAACAAGATCTGCTATTTAAGAAGAGTAAATGCAGGTAACTCCATTAATGGAGAAATCAGTGATTAACAAGATCTGCTATTTAAGAAGAGTAAATGCAGGTAACTCCATTAATGGAGAAATCAGTGATTAACAAGATCTGCTATTTAAGAAGAGTAAATGCAGGTAACTCCATTAATGGAGAAATCAGTGATTAACAAGATCTGCTATTTAAGAAGAGTAAATGCAGGTAACTCCATTAATGGAGAAATCAGTGATTAACAAGATCTGCTATTTAAAAAGAGTAAATGCAGGTAACTCCATTAATGGAGAAATCAGTGATTAACCAGATCTGCTATTTAAGAAGAGTAAATGCAGGTAACTCCATTAATGGAGAAATCAGTGATTAACAAGATCTGCTATTTAAGAAGAGTAAATGCAGGTAACTCCATTAATGGAGAAATCAGTGATTAACCAGATCTGCTATTTAAGAAGAGTAAATGCAGGTTACTCCATTAATGGAGAAATCAGTGATTAACCAGATCTGCTATTTAAGAAGAGTAAATGCAGGTAACTCCATTAATGGAGAAATCAGTGATTAACAAGATCTGCTATTTAAGAAGAGTAAATGCAGGTAACTCCATTAATGGAGAAATCAGTGATTAACCATATCTGCTATTTAAGAAGAGTAAATGCAGGTAACTCCATTAATGGAGAAATCAGTGATTAACCTGTCCGGTGGTATGACCGTACAGGTACGGTGAGAAAAAAAATCCTCGTAAGGAGTATGACCGTACCCGTACGGTTGCGCCTAAAATTAATTAACTATTGAATTTCTTCCGGAAAACCGATAGTTACTGCTATCTAGGGACAATTTGTCATAACTTGCAAAAGTTTTTATCGATTTAGGTACATTACCAACGGAGTTATTCACAATTAAAATATTCCGTGACGTCACCGTCTGGCAGTTGGTGGTAAACAACATTTTTATTGTGAGCGACGTCTTTTGTGAAGTGAAATTTGTGGTTTTTGTTTGTTTTTACACTGAATAACCTAATCATCTTGCATTAAAAATTACCTCACGTGTTTGGATGTGAATATTTATTACATATATTGTACCGACAGTGTTTGTTTTCAGTTTGAATACAGTTTTTGACACTGAGTTTCTACACACACATGTAACAAAAAAAAGATAAGCCGTTGTTTCTTTTATGTACACACATACTTTTGCGCAGCTCAATGAGAGATTGCGCGTAATAATTAGGCAATTTTATCGTGTTAAATTTCAAAGATTGTTTGTTAGTTGAACTGGGAATATGAGTACCTATTATATTTTTATGGCGTCTTATAAATTCATTGGACCTTTACTTTTATGAGATAATCCCGAGGATGTTATGACAATAATCATTTCCTGAATGAGAGATAACACAAAAATTGTTTAGCAATTGGATATATTCCTGGTACTCGTTACTTGTGAAGATAGAGTGGCGCTAATATACACGTGCTTTAGTTATGATATACAGAGTTACAAAACAGACGTGTTTTTAGTGGAATTTATTTAATTGATATTTTCTTTTACCCTTCAAAAATTTCTTCAGATACTAACGAAAGGGATGAGGATATATTTTTGTGCTAATCGCGAAAAACATCCGCTATAGGCTAGAGTCTATTGTTTGAAACGCCCGACTACAAAGTGTTATTATCATTGACATTTTATTATTTTAGGTTATTCATAATTTGGACAGTGTTTTACTGTGATTTGACTTTGTGATTCGTATTGATAACTAGTTCAATTTATATATTTTACTTTTATAAAAAAATGGTTAACCCTTTGAATGAACAAGACATTGCTGACATTTTAATCGAAAGTGAAGATGAAGATGTTTACGAGGATCTTTATGATTTGCCAATACATTCAGATAGCTCATCCGACGAATCTGATGGGGATGAAACTTTCCCTAGTTGTTCAACATCCAAAAAGAGAAAAGTTGATCATCGTAAATGGGATCAGGGTAAGTTTACGCCCATTATTCATGAATTCGATTCAACTAACTCAGGTATAAGAGCAAATATTCCCGTTAGTGAAAATTCATTGGAAATAGACTTTTTTGAGTTATTCTTCACACTTGATATAGTAAAAATAATTGTCAGCGAAACAAATAAATACGCTGCAAAAATTTCTTTAGACATTTCTCTGAAGTCTAAAATGATGAAGTGGAAAGACACCACGGAGGCTGAAATATATACATTTTTAGTCACGATTATGCTTATGGGACTTGTGGGAAAAAACTCGCTGAAGAAATACTGGACAAATAATCCAATAATTGAAACACCTTTTTTCAAAGTATTATTTCCGCAAGATAGATTTTTTCTTTTGCTCCGAGCTCTTCATTTTTCTGATAACGATACTGCGACAACCGATAAATTATATAAAATAAGAAATCTTCTGGAACCATTGAAGACCATTTTCAAATCAACTTTTTACCCATATCAAAATCTGTGCATAGATGAGAGTCTCTTGTTGTGGAAGGGAAGACTTTCATTCAAAATTTATATTCCCTCAAAACGACATAGATTTGGGATTAAATTGTTTGTACACTGTGATGCACTCACCGGATATGTTTTGGATGTAATTGTGTACACTGGCTCTGAATCAGACATACAAATGAATCCCGACATTGGTATATCAGGATCAGTCGTTACCACTATGCTTGCAGATTATTTGGAAAAAGGTCACAGAATGTTTGTAGATAATTGGTATACAAGTCCAGCCCTGTTCGATTTCTTGCATAAACATAAAACTAATGCATGTGGAACGGCTAGAGCAAACCGAAAAGATATGCCCAAATTTGGTAAGGAGAAAATGAAAAAAGGGGAAATGAAGTCTTTGAATTCGAACAATCTCATGGCGCTGAAATGGCACGATAAAAGGGATGTCCTTATGCTTAGTAACATACATACAGATGCAATGATTGTTACTGATAAAATTGACTTCTCCACGGGAGAAAATAAAATAAAACCAGAGGTAGTTTTAGATTATACCAAGAATATGGGAGCTGTTGACAAAGTGGACCGCATATTGGGCTTCGCAAGTAGTTCCAGGAAGTCTCTAAAATGGTATAAGAAAATTTTCTTCAGATTGATAGACATTGGAACACTAAATGCTTTCTTTTTGCATCGTTTGAAAACGCAAAAGGTTTTATCATTTAGCGAATTCCGGGAAAACTTAGTGTCTCAAATGATCGAAAAATATCACACGCCAAGGCCGGCATCATCTGGAGGAAGGAGAGTAGTGGATCAACCAACTCGCCTTTTAGGAAAACATTTTCTCCGTCCTGTACCAGAAACTGCAGCCCAAGGAAAGCGAACTCAACGACAATGCCATGTGTGTAGACATACAGCAGTTCGAGCTCAAAAAAGAAGTGACACGAAATATATGTGCACCGACTGCAATCTTGCATTTTGCGTATATCCATGTTTCGAAGACTACCATACGAAAAAGCAGTATTAGTTAGTGAAGACAATTTTATTCCTAAGATAGTGTACATAATAATTAGAATAGTGTTATTTTTATCGTAATTATTGACTGCATATACATTGTATACCTATGTTTAATTTTTATAATGAAAATACAATAGTATAAGTGTAAATAATAATATGTATATGTTAGTGTGTATAAAAAGTCGTTCTTCCCCCCTTGGCTTCATTAAAATTGTGGTAAGTGAATCTGATTTTTATTAAGTAAAAACAAAAATCTGCTCCGATTTCGATGGTTGGCGATTTCTGCAAAATTGTTTTTATTTTTTCCTTCTAAATAGCTTAGTATTTGTTTTTTCGTGCTAGTTTCTAAGGATTTTATTTTTATTTTTTTATACTCTACGAGGTGGCATTTATTTTTTTCTATATTTTGATTGTTGAAAAAACTCCCTCCAGCGGGACCGTTTTCTTTCCAGAAACTCACCACCGGACAGGTTAACAAGATCTGCTATTTAAGAAGAGTAAATGCAGGTAACTCCATTAATGGAGAAATCAGTGATTAACAAGACCTGCTATTTAAGAAGAGTAAATGCAGGTAACTCCATTAATGGAGAAATCAGTGATTAACAAGATCTGCTATTTAAGAAGAGTAAATGCAGGTAACTCCATTAATGGAGAACTGAACGCAGTTGGCGCTAACAAAAAATTGTCCAAAGAAGCGAAGTTAGCAGTCCACAATGGAGTGCTGGTACCTACCCTGATGTATGGAGATGAGGCATGGAACTGGCAAAGAAAGGATGAAAGTAGATTGAATGCTGTTGAAATGAGATCCCTGAGGTGTATGTGTGGTAAAACCATGTATGATCGTGTGAGGAATGAGGATATCCGCAAAGATTGCAAGGCTGATGTAAGCGTAATGAGTAAGATCAAGAAAGGGACGCTTAGATGGTTTGGGCATGTAGAGCGAATGAGCGAAGAAAGGAGTGTAAGGAGAATATACAATGCAAATGTGAATGGTAGCAGAAGTCGGGGACGCCCGAGGAAGAAATGGCACGACCAAGTGAATCAGATACTTGAGTCGGGCCATGTCAAGAGTCAGAATAATAGAAGAGTATGTATGAGACGATGTATGAATGTGAATGAGGCAAGGAGTGTGTGCTAAGACCGAGTTGTTTGGCGGTCCGTCCTCTCTGCCTACCCCTGCGGGGAAACGGCGTGATGGTTAGTTAGTTAGTTTAGCTATTTAAATCTTGGTGTACTCAAGTAATTTGTGTAACTTGTGTAACGTGCATAATTTTTGTAACAGTGAATAGATACTCACGACAATTTCATAAATAAGCTTTATGATTCTCCTTACCACCTTCAATACAGCACAGCATCTACAACGGCCACAAAACTATTTGAATTACTTATTTTTATATGAAACAACAAAAAGCGACGTGACCAATAATGTTTATAATACATTTTTCTAATAAAATAAGTTTTTTATTTGCATTATAAGTAATTTTAGTTCAGCGCTTTAGTGAAAAAAAGTAATGTAAGCCATTTTTAAATCATCTATTTAATGTTTGCATTCAAAATTTGAAAATTTTAAATTTATGTTTATTTTCAATAATCGTATTTGAAAGAATATTACTTCATCCTTTCAAGAACAATTTTTAGTTTTCGAATATGTTCAGAAATATTACATTTATTTGGATTTTATTGCAAAGCAGAAATACACACAAATTCTCTGACCTATTGATAGCATTTTTAAGAAATACACGGTCAATATGCAATAGGGGTTAAGACGAGACAATACCTTAAAATAAAGTCAAAATCTTAATGACGTAAGTGAAGAAGCTATGCACGAAAATATGAGACAATATGGTCAATTGGACAGACCTCTTAACAACATAAGTTATGAAGTCGTGTACAAACAATACACGACTTCGGCGTGCGGCCAGGCGTAATGAACGGACCTACGGTCGAATTTGGCCTAGCAGGCCTAGAAAATTTATCTTTCGGTGAGATTCATTTAAATTATTTCTGATGAACTTATTACTAAAATCTCAGACATTTCTATAGGAATCCCTCGGGAAAATACTAATTTATCATCTAGAAAAATAAAATCTGATGCTTACCACTAACTTTATAGTTGAAAAACGTTTTATATAAAATATTTTAATGGTAAGTATGTTTTTATTAATCATAAATATAAATAACTTACATCCGTAAGGATCACTCTAAAAAATATATATTATCAGAATTCATTAAAATGTGAGCCTTGAGCAATCCCTCGTTATTAGAGTCTCGTGTCGCCAATGAATGAAACAGTATATATTGTGGAACCTAATGGTAAATTGAAACAGACTTTGACATAATATATTATATTCACCCGCATCCAATCTTCAATAGGAAACTACTATTACAGGTATCATATTTAGAACAAAATGAAATGTTGTCATTTTCCAGACTTCTCTTATAATACAAAGCAAAGAGGACATTCTTATCTCATTGTTTGTTTGTTAGTGAGAAATATGATCTTCTCTGTGAAAATCTATTTATAAATAAATAAACTAATAACATGTAACATCAAAAGTGGATTCCAACCACTGAAAAGATAAACCGATAGAAAGGTTTTTCGAATTGTTTATGTACTCGAAGGAAAGTCAATTTCATCTTAGTCAGATGAAATTCATCAACATTTTGAAATAGCGAAACTCTTTCTCAAACAGATAATCAATTTCATTGAGCTTTGGCTTATGTAAATTGTCAACAAATTGTAACAAAACATCAGTTTTGTAATATCTATTAGGTTACCCATAGATCGCATTTAGCTGTTGAGTATTATAGAGACCGAGTGTATGATAAATAAGGTGGGAATTTGCATGTCGGAGTCCAGATTATTCCAACTGCCTGCTAAATAAAATATTGTCAATCTATCACATTAAAAGTCCAAGTGTTTTGTTATAGCCGGAGTTTTATTTAACAAGAGAGTTTGTGAGAAAACCCGGATACACAGCAAGTCTTTTTTTCAAATCAATCACAATCACACTTCTAGAGATAATCTGGTCAGTGGGACAAGTGTACCTACTACCATAATATGTGCAAAAGTTATCAGCTTGGGTTACACTGTTGCAAAATCCTGACAGAATGTGATAACCGTCTCACAGTTGGATATGAAACAGCATTAATCCTTCTGCACCGAAGGAAGGTAATACACATCCCCCAAATAAGAAAGCTGTGCGATATCTAAGTTGTTTTATACATGACATATTCTGTAATTTAGGAAATCCTAGAAAAACTACTCGCTAATCGATCTGCATTTAAAAAAATATATCTCATTACCATTTCACCACTTCTTCAACAATTTTTTAACTTTCTTGAAGAGTAGGCACTTTTGTTCACCGGACGGTTAATTTTTAAGGTTGAAATGCTCAAAAACTAGAAAGTAAAAAGATAACCGCACTCTCTTTGAATGTCAAACAACAACTATTGTCTAACTAACTAACCATCACGCTCCTTGCCTCATTCACATTCATACATCGTTTCATACATACTCTTCTATTATTCTGACTCTTGTCATGTATCTGATTCACTTGGAAGTGTTGCATGTGTTAGGGAGAAAGGTGGTTTTACGGGTTGGTTTGATATCACAAAAGGTGTTTAACCACTCGGAACATTAGAACGTCAAAAGACGTAAATATGATAATAGCGGTCAAGACATTAGTACGTCTTTTCACGTAAACGCGCGAGATTTTACAAAAATCGATTTATTTCCATCACTAGTATACGGATTGCCATGATTTAAAAAACAGAGTATCGATAATGAATAACGCTACGCGTCTGCATTCAAGAATATCTATGGAATCTAGAGGTGCATTATCTGAGTCGATTGAATCTGTCATCTTGTTCGTTCATAATTTATTGCGTTTTTAAATAATTTATTAAAAATATTTTAGTTTGGACGGTTAATATTTTGAGGTGACTAATAGTTTTTAATTATATTTCTTCAATATATAAAGTGTTATTTCTTTATGATACTCAGAAAAAAGTACATTTTTCACAGCTTTGAAATAATGGTCAGCGATTTTTACATATTTTTGACGTTTTCAGAAAATGTATATTTAGACACGCAAATATTTACGTGTAACAAAACAATACGATAGTGAATTTCATAATCTTTCCAAAACATTTTTTAGAATGAGGCTACGTTTCCCAAAACGTGAGTTATGAAGCTTTTAACAAAACTCGTGAATAACACAAAAATTTTCGCGTTTTGACAGTTCGCAAAGGAACACAAAGTAAATAAAAGTCCTTTTCTGAGAGGTTAAACATGGCTGCATAATGTCCCTATGGTTATTCAATCTTTACATGGATAATTGTATGCAAGAATTGAAAGAGTTGGATTGGGGGCGAATATGAGTAATCTGAAAGTATGTTGCCTGTGTATGCTGATGATGCGGTGCTGATTGCTAACAGAATGGAAGATCTACAGTCTCTCGTGTCTAGGATGAATAAAATAGTGCAATAATGATTGATGGCTGGATGAAGTCGGGTTAAAACAATAGGTAGTTACTAATATCTGAATGTCACTGGAAATAGCTAAAGGACACCATTGCTCCTTGATATATGAGGGATCCTAGTGAACCCCCTTTGGGTGATTTGTTACTTCTAGATTCAGGTACGTAATGTATAATAGTGTGGGAATAGTATTACCGGACGAGATTGGTGGTGGCAGCTACCTGCCCGTAGGAGGCGGCCCAGTGCAGCGGCGTCAGCCCATTCTCGTCCAGGTGGTCCACGTCCTTCTCCAGCATGATCTCTTCGCGTGTCACCTCCCCGCGGCCCGCTCGCTTGTGGAACCCCGCGTCGGGCGCTTGCAGCTCTGGCGTGCTAGCCTGTGTGTTACCTGCAACACCATTCAGAGTGTCAGTATCAAACTATACCACGTCAGCAACAATCAGTTGCGCATGGCGAACTGCCTGTGGTGAGAATATTTCAATATCATTTATTTCTATAGATTTGTTTACAAATATGAAAATGACTGTTTCACAAGACTTTTCCTTTGAATTAGCATTTTTTTTTAAATAGTCTATTTAATGTGAGAATTTTTCGTCAAACAATTACAGAACAATGCTTTTTTTTAAATATGGATACAGAGAATTGCTTATAAATTCAACATAACAAAAATAAAATTATATTTACATAACTGAAAAAAGCACTACGAAATAGGGTAAAGTCAGTCCACTTGTATTTTAGAATAACAATTTGATAATTTCCATAGTGAAGTTTTTGTGAAAAAATCGTTTGAAGTGTGAATTAAAATTCGAACCTAACATACTTCATTATAATCAAACCACCATTCAAAACTTAAACATTGTTTGAAATGACTTTAGCCGTGTTTGTTGATCAGAACTTAATATCCAGGTACTTCCCCACTTTCCTCTTACCCATCTCGTTCCCCTATACATTACCTTTAGCCTCACAACATACCCTAATTGGGGATGCCATAGTTTCACTGGCTTCAGATGCTTAGGAACAGATGGGACTCTTGTGCGGAATTCAAACCTTTTTTTTACAACATATTAATGTTGGTTGTCTGTAGTATGTTTTAGTTATTCCTGCATGAAATCTAATTCAATCAACTCAAATGCAATGAATTTAAATGTCATTTAAAATGATTATTGTTTGAAGAATTCAGGCAAGCGATAAAGTACCTACTTGTATGCATAATATAATATTTTTAACAGAAAATCATTATAATTGCAATTTTCATTTTCGAAATTGGAACTGATTTTTCAAGAATTCAGGCTATCCCATGATTTTATATGATCTGCACCAGTTTATTGATAAAAATCCTCATTGCTTCAATCTAACATAGATGCTGGGGATCATGTCTAAAGTCCAATGTTGAACCACTAAATATTACTCAAAAAGTGTACAAAAAAAAAATTACGTTATCCATCCAACCTACTTTATAAGGAATGTAATTTTATGTGTATAAAAGAGCTATATATCACTCAAATTTCTTACTTTCTTAAAATTTTTACTTTCGTCGATTTTTTATCAATATTAAATTTGCTAAAAGAACACAACTAGAATTAGCTCTACATTGAACTTTGTGGCGGTACATACTAAAACTTCTTTTGGTCAAAGAAACTATTTATATCAGGCACCACTTATGTTTAATATTCTTCCAAATCATATTATGTCTACCAATTCCTTAGTTAAATTTAAAAAGTTAATTAAGATTTTTGTATTGACAGACGATTGTCTTAATATTTTTTCATCCTTGTCCTTTCTTAAATAATAAGCTTTTATAATAAGTCCCATTTGCTAAAAACTGAATGTCACCCTATCTGTCTTTATTATCTACTTTGTTTCTTCTTTTGAATAATGATTAGTTATGGTTCAAATATTGTTACAATATACTGTCAAATTACCCATCTGGTAACACATCTAATACATATTTTTCTTTAATTTTGAAATATTTTGTGTTTGTGTGTAGACTTACTTTATGTTTGTGATTGCTCTTATGTTTGGTTCACTCAAATGTAAATTGTTAACCTTGATACAGGCTCCTAGTGAGGTTGATTTTAATGTGAAAAAAAAATGTGTTGTGCACAAAGAGGTGAGGTGACTTTTCACAAAAATGGCGCTCTAGAAATTATCTAAATAAATATGTTTTTTTTTATTAAAGAAATAAAGTAATTATGTATAAAATCGTATTTACATTGGGTTTTATATATTACGAGATTTGAATATTATTCTTCCGTTAAGCGTTAGCTTGTGTTTGGAAGAGGAGTGCACAGTACATTATTGTAGTTATTTATAAGCAATTAATAATATTATAGGTATTACGTGGTGTAGTAAGTACATTACAGTGAGAAAGTAAAAAATAGTTACATTGTATGTTTGGTAGATGTGATATAAGTGTAAGTAGTGAAAGTATAAAGTAATATACTTTATACAGAAAACTGGTTATTTATACCCACGGTGTGGTAAAGCCAGCCTTGAGCCTGGTTTAAGACTGTTTTAACCAAACAAACGCCATGGTAATATGTCAAGTTCTTCACTCTTCTGATTTTAGGCGCCGAGTAATATTTACGCCACATTTTTTAGTAAGGCTGTGTATATTTACCAAAACTTTATCGAAGAATACTAATTAATATTAAATTAATATTAATTGCTGCAATAATTCTTAACTCAAATTTGTAATTTTTCAAATAAAATTTACTTTTGAATATGGAATTAAACAACTCAATCGAAAATTCATAAATATTGCAACAAAGCTGTGTGCGAATTGCAGTGAAATTATTTATCTTGATAACCTTTTTCAATTATTTTTATGAAAACAATGAGGCATGTTGACATCTGATAAAACCAATGTCATTACAAACCTTAATGTCATTGGATAAAACAAGTAAACAAAACAAAAATATTAATACATAAATGTATTCCAGCCTACCAGCCTATTATGTCAAGGTAACGCTCAACAGATGGAGCAAAAGAAGATGAAAAAACCAATAGAACTGATCACAAACCCTACACCCTTGCTTCAAATCATCAACCAACGAAAATATCCACAAAATAATAGTAACACAAAGAAAACTACACACAACTTCGATGTTATTTAGAAACTGAACGTTTAGACGTCATTCGATACACCGCACTGCTCAAACCTACTTTGATCTACTATATCCGATGAAAGACCGCAACATTGTTGTGAAAAAAAGATGGTTGACACTAACAAAGGAAGTCTTTTTTCAATGACTCACCTCGTTGTAAATTAGTTAAAACCGTGCACTGAACTGGTTTGTAGGGCAAGAAAGCACTCTTTCGCATGCCATCAGTTAAATTAGGCGCCCATCTCGGATAGTTGTTTCCACTGTTTCGGCTGGCAATGCTATCTTGGCTACTAGAGTCAAACTCATTCTTTATTTGGTCGACGATCTCCTGTTTAATGTCAGTATTGTGTTGTTGCGATGAATTACTTGAAAATTCGTCCATTATACTCTCATTTCATCGCAACGACGCGTATGCAGCCAGCCGAACTTATGAATTGAAGTAGATTTACGGAAACACAGTTTTTGCACAACTCTACGCACAGGAAATTTCTAAGATCAAGACAAAAGACGTCAAAAGACAGCTGTACTTGGTGATGCCATACTCTGGCACAAGTAAATCCTATTTTCTCTGAAACAAAACGTCACATTGTATTACTCGGAAACGATCGTATTTTATTAATTTTTCTCACATGTTGCGAAAAAATATTGTTATAATTTCTGTTCTCAAAAGCTGTAGTTTTATTTTTACCATTGTAAAGAATTTTTATTGCAATAATTTTTTTCTCATGTCTTTTCCAAGGAATAAATAAATTTCATATGGCAGGCCCACAATATACGAGAAGCTATAAACCTGGATGGTTTAACTACGCTATAAACCACTTTAAACTTTTCAATTCTTGCGTACGTTGTGAGTGGTTTATTTATGCATTTATGTATTTAATTTGTATTGCATAGGTAATGTAAATGCCTAAGTAGAAATTATCCTATCAACAAATTCAATTACGGCATAATACCCCAAAATAATATTGTAATAATTTTGGCTGTGAAAATCTCAAATCAAATCCAAATTTAATTAAATATGTCTATTTGGTTCTTTTGGCTTTTGGCGGCTTCATAAAATTCTTGACTTCTTGACAAGGTTCATTCTGAAGACAAAGAATTGTCGAATGCAATAATGAGCTCTACGGAATGGTTGTTTAGAGGTTGTTATCCCTGAATAGTGCTTAGTCAGATAAAACTCAATTTATTATTGTTCTAACTGCATTTCCCGAAGCCAAAGAAGTAAAATATAAAATAATTAGGAATTTCCCAAATATTCTTCATTCCTTCGTTCGTATATTTTGAAAGATTTTTTAAAAATTTATTTCCCCCTATTTTCATTTTTATTTTTCCTCAGGGCCTCAGGGATATTTTTGGGGATGCTGTCTGGATTCTTGAAGAGACCCAAGGGAAGGAGGATACAGAGAGGCCGGCAAATCATTCCAAAGTTGGACTGATGGAAAGCCCGAACGAAGCCTAAAAAAATAAAAGTGTCGTAGAAGAAACTTATTCTGATGTTAACAAAATGTCAACCTAGAACAAATAATTTCGAGAGTGGGTTTGGCACGTTTCTCAGGTTCCGAAGGGACTAATGACGCTAGTTCCTAGGAGCATCTTCTATTGAAATACCGGTAGAACAAGCATAGCATTTCCACCTGCCACCTGTGCTTCAAATATAGCAATCTGTTTGCTAAGATAGGGAAATCTATTTAATGGACCACCCGTTTCTGCAGTTAATGCATTTTTCTTCCTTTCCTTTACCCCTTTTCCACTTTCAACGTTTGCTTGGTACTGGAAATGCACAAAGCCCATCAACACCTATATAACTTTATTTGAGGAATACCCAACGCACAAATAAACATGTCGATTTACTATACTGCATCAACCTGGTGATAAACTTTGCGAGGCTGGCACGAGAAGAACATAGACCAGTTGCATGGCTCAACTCCCAAAAACGAAGAAAAACATTTGTAATCGTTTTACTTACTCATCAAAATTTCGTCTTTGGTACGTAATGATGAACAACTTAATTTAACGGAATTTGAAAAGTAAGGTAGGGTGAAAATTGACAAAAAAATATATTCTACGTGGTGTAAAAATCACTGTGAAAATAAAATTGCTGTTTAAAAAACATTAGCACACACAGTGCCATCTAGCACTAGACACTACAACGGGTTTAGTATCTACATATGTAGTATGTTCCTGTTACACACAGTCACGAATTGCTTAGTTTGGTCATAAAACCTGACGGATGCAAATACCCCTTAGGTGCCCTTACTCACTGACCTTACATTAACCCCTATGAGATGGATGAAATTTAGTAAATTTCTCAAATCAAATATAATATTTAAAATTTTAATAGAAATTATTGACACACTTCCACAATGTCAACTTTTTTAGTTAGGAATTTTCATTGACAGTAACGAAATACATCCAAAACATTTAAAACTTAGCTTTACACACTGCACACTGCAGTGCACCTTGAGGTAGGTATAATTTCACTGGACTGCAAATGTAGCCAGCCGCACTATAGGGGTCAAGAATGTTTATTTTATTTGATTGCTGGCTATGTCCAAATGAAAACATATTTGAATTTGGCGTAGTGATAACATGCATACCTTTACTTAACGTTGAAGATAAAACTGATGCAGTATGTTTTCTGTCGACGGCGGTTCCTGCTTCTTCTGTTGCTGATGAAGAACACGAAGATGACGTTGATGGTAATGTTGATGAATGCCAATCTGTATTTAACTGTCCCAGTCTTTCTTCTAAATGAGATAATCCAAAATCATTATCTTCATCTGTATCATTGTCACTTTGCGAAGACTTTGAATTCATTTCGACCATAATTTTTCTAATAATTTGCTCGTTGATACGACTATGTGCCATTTTCACTGTTTTATTATTGAGAAACAAATAAAGAAAATATTAATCAAACTACTAACACACAGGCTTCTGATTATAAATTAGCAGGCACACAACACGATTAACGAAATGCTATCCTTTGGAAGGGTTGCAGAAAACTGAATGTGTTTTTAGATTACATATATTTTCACAGTTGCAAGTTCCAAACCTTTTATGGACATAGTTCATAGAATTTTATTATCAGTGAGGTTATTTTGTCCCCTTTTGTTTGACCCTTTTAGTTGACATACCTACATATATTGTTAGTACCTGAACTTTCCAAGAATTGGTCAACCTCCCCTACCATGGCACTTTTCCTAGAAGTTAATTATTGGGTTCTCCCCACAGACATAGGAATTAAGTCTATGGTTCTCCCTATGTTTCATCACAGAATGGGGGAGTCTATGTGTGAAGCAAAAAAACTAAAGTATTTAAATAATTAATTTTATTTAAGTAAATGTACAACTTCTTTCATTTTCATCAATGGACAGTTCATATTATTTATTATTGTTCAACGTGCAATTTACATATTACATTGTGTTTATTTATTTATTTTTGGTTTAAACATGACGTAAAATTGGCATTCAGATTGACTAAAGCAGTAAATCGCAAACCTTTGGTTGTTTTCCTCTTCTTCATGTTATAAACTCTAAAGGCCTTATTTTAATCAAATTTGTAACCAGTAAGAGAAGTTACTGCTTCGAAAAACCAGGTCATTATGTAGAAGTTTAGTGTTTGGTGGAAATTGAAGTAAAAACCAACAATTCAATAATACACGACTCACAATGTAAGAACAACTATAAGGGCGATCCACCACGGCATATCACATTCGGAATCAGGCAAAATCAAGTGCTCCTTGGTAGTAAAATTGAAATTCCAGCTTAACACTGGCCGCCTGTTTTTATTAATCTATCTATACAAATAAAAATGTTTGTTTGTTCAAAATCTTAAATCTCCAAAAGTTCTTCACCGATTGCTTTGAAATTTTGACACAACTTTGCATTTGAATAAGTGTGTGTTTTTATATACCTTTATTATATAGATGTCACCTGTGACAGGTAAAAACATGGGTTTTTGAAAACCAGTGCCATCTGTTGGACGTAAAACGTGTCTCTATCTGCACAGAATGACTGACCCACAGCAACGCGTGGCGGGGTACAGTTAGTAAAAAATAATTAAAAAAACATCACCAAAATGCATATTTTATTTTATTTTGCGATGTTCAGACACAACTATTAAAATGTACTCTGATAATTATCTAAAGAACTTAATTAGAATAATAGAAGAGTATGTATGAATGTGAATGAGGCAAGGAGTGTGTGTCAAGACCAAGTTGTTTGGCAGTCCATCCTCTCTGCCTACTCCTGCGGAGAAAGGGCGTGATGGTTAGTTAGTTAGTTAGTTTCATACGATAAAACCTTATCCGAACTGGGTGCGCAGTAGGAAATTTTTTATAGGCCTGATACTTTTAGGCTTATAAAAAGACTCGACTATAGTTAAGGCCAAGATGTGTTCTAGTCGCAGTATTTAATCAAAGCATCTTTCAATAATATTTTTTCCAAGCAATCAAATTTTCAATCCAAAAACACATGATATTGCATTACTTCACATTGCATCGCCTTAGTAGGGTACATTTGTTTAGATAATCATACAAAGACCGGTCAGCCATCCTCCCATTTTAGGAATCAATGGACAGAAGTAACACATTTTAGAACCATTGAATTGCACACTGTCCAACAATATATTATGATGCTAAAATTTTGTTTGAAGCCGTATTCAGATGAGAGTAAAAAGCAGCCTAGAGTCTAGCGAAGACTAAAAAGGCCGCCATTGTCACCGTGGCTAGAAAGGACTGCTTTTTTTTTACTCTCATCTGAATGCGGCTTTACAATTTGATTGACAAATTGTTTACGTCATTACACAATTGTTTCCAAATAAATTTTGTATGATGAAAGTACTAACAAAGTAGTAACAATAGATAGATTTTTTAAATGATGCTCATAGCATTTAAATTAATAAGTAAAAAGAGCGTGAAAGAGACAAGTTTACTACGAATAATAAGTTTTCTACAAGCAATGTAAAAATAATACCATGTAGTGATGCAACAATATCATTATTGTAAATCTTTAAGGTTATTGTAATCGTCGATTATCTTTAGAAAAATATACTACAAAATAACATTTTTCAAAAGTAGTATGTATGAATATTGAAGACAGCGAAAACTGATTATGTTTTTGAAAATACAAAGATAAACTTCTCGATTTCCGTTGCACGCTTAAAATATGCGAAAAAATTATAAATATCACTCAGTTTTAACAATTACTACAAGAAATAACTATTTATGTCGGGTAGATGGTAAAAAGAAAAAAAAATTCTCAATCAGCGTTAAGTTTAAAGGTTAGGAAATAAGCATAAATTATTAAAATAACCCAAACTATCAACCTAAAAACCTATTTTGTGCATGTTTACTCAAACCCCCCACTTAAATAGTTGTCTCCGTTAGATATTTAAGATGAAATCAAGTGTTATTTTTTAAAAAGCCTTTGCATGCAGCGAAATTCTTTAAGTTTACCAACAAAAATTTATATAATTTTTTATAATTTATAATTTTAAAAGAAAGACAAAGATTTCAGAGTTTCCTGATAACCTGACAACATTTGAAAATCTACTAACATCACAGTAAGCGAAAAATATTGCTTGTGTCGTGATGAAGAATTTAGCCGGCTGTGGAATTGAACTCACAACGTCTGGCCACTATACAATGCTGTAAACAATAATGAATGCATTATTCAGTTGGATTTTTAGTAATACATATTTGTAACAAGTACACTCAATTATTTTTTATATAATTGTGCCAAATTTATAAAACTTAAGAATATGGGATGAACGGTGAAATCTAGGTGGATTCATTGGCTTTAAACCGCAGTAAGCAGTTAATATATGTTTCCAGATTAATATTTCGAGGAATGCTATTAATCAAATAATATAGAAATGTGTATATGACAGCAATGGCTCAAGTAGCTTACAATTATTCCATTGGTAATATAGGGTTAAGTGCAAAATGCAAAGTGCATTTCATATTACATAACAGTTTATTCTCTCGGGGGATACCTTTTTATTATTTTGCTTCCTTTTTACCAAATTACTGTAATCATAAACGACAAAGTAAGAATCGTTGCATCACCAACAAACCCTCTTTACAAAACAAGCCTATTATAAAAAAAGATTACTAGTAACAATTTATGGCTAGTAAATAGTTTTTGGGGAAGAGTGTTCAAAATTCTTCCTTCAAATAACAATTTATTTAACTACGGTTCCTAATTTATTTTGGTTGAAGTTAGGTGTGTAAAAATATAAGCTATTTTTCCATTTTGTTGAATATGAAATGGAATGTTTTATCTATGGTTTTATTTTTTCTGCGCTGCTCCATATTATTAAATAATGTGTTTTAAAAATTGATAGGCAGATACCTACCCGCTAATATCCAAATTTTAATTTGATTCCTAATTTTGGAAAGAGGGAAATAATAACCTACCTTAATATTTCCGAAAATAAATTTATGTTTTTATGTTTAGAAAACGGAGAATAGGTACCTACCTTCATGCATTCAAAATAAATTAATTTTATAAATTTAGAAAGCGGTAAATAGGTACCTACCTTAATGCATTCAAAATAAGAATATGATATATATAAGAACAAAATATTCAAATAAGCAGTTATCTAGCAGACACCCATGATTTTACTCCCTGGTTTAATCTTTGGAACACCTTGCTTCCACGACACACAAACAGAAAGCATGTATTCCAGATTACCAATCTGATACGCCAGCGCTTAACGGATACAAATTTTTCATATCCGATGGGTACCTTGGCGTTTGAGAAGTTAATAATAGTTTTCGACATAAAATAAAGAATGACACAACACAAGAAGTGTCTTGTGGGCGTGATACAAATATTTGGAATTTTACAAAATTCAAATGTGATGGAGATCTACAATGTCAGGCAAGTGTAAGTGAAAATTGAGCTTAATGGAACATTTGTTTCCATTCAAATGTGTAAATTTGAATGGAAATCACTTATTTTCTTCTTTATTCCACGGTTTTCGGTAATCTTTTATTTTAGATATTTTTTTCCAAGGAGCAGAATTTTTTAAATCTTTAAGAATTATCAGCCATTTATGGAACAACATTTTTGATTCATCTTAGTTATAAAATTCTGAAAATTGTGTGACAATATTAATTCACTTATAAAAACTAGCTTATGTAAATATGGCTGGATAATATAATGATTGGTGTTAAAGATAGGCCACACCACATTATTTACATAGTATATAATACGACCTTATCATTAAATACTTTTATTATGTATGTAGAAGAATAAACATATTTGTTCATGAGAACATTCATTTTAAATATTGTTGTGATGTGTTTTTTTCAAAGTTTTATCAAAACACATAATATTCAATTTTAATACCAAACAAACAATTTTTTTTTAGAATAATATAAAGAAACACAAATCTAAAATCCCAAATAGCTTTCTATGTCTTAAAACAATTTATTTTTTGATTTTGGCAGATGTTGTTTATTCATTGATGATATTTGGCAAAATTTGATGCCTAAGTTTAAGAAAAGGAAAAGTTACACTTTTTACTGTATTTCTTGGATATTTATATATTTATCAACACATTTAATATAATATAATATTTATCCTACACCTATATTGATTTAAAAACATTAATTAGTGACCATTTTTTGTTTTCATGCTACCATAAATTGGGGCTTTTGTTCCAGTAATACATATATCTACATATAGTCAAACAAATTACATAATGATTATAAAATATTGGAATTAAATTGGGGTAGATAGGTACTTTCTAGTTATATTTTCTTTCACATTTGGCTGTGTTCTTTTTTCAAATTATATTAAACGAAAGCACAGTCAGTTTTTCAAAAGAATCAGTGGCAAAAAAATTGAGTTTGGTAGGGAAAATAGAAAAAAAATTATGGGGTTGGAAATAGGTATAGTTAGGTAAATCTGATTACTGAGCAGATTAATTCACATCAATGATATGATAAATCAAAGACAAGAAAAAAATAAGAATCTTAATTCGGTGGCAAAGTGCACACACTTTGGGATGTGTGTCTACATGATGATAGAATTAAAAAAGATGAATAACTTCTTTTGAAATTCCATTTTTTTCTGGTACAAAATATTTTTCCTTAGAATATTTATTTTTTCAATTTTACTACCTGAAAACTAACTTAAAATGTTGGAATTTCGAAAAATTTTTTTTTTCATTTTTACTTGTATTATCATGCAAAATCACCTCCCGAAGTTAGTGCACTTTACCCCCGGACACCTTGTAATGTCATCTGAATGTTTGAGCCCTAAGAAATGTACATAAAATGTTATTGAAAAATGTTACAGATTGAAATTCACAACATCCCTAAAGCTTAGTAGGTAAATTTATAAAAATTCATTATGGATGTACAACCAATTTCCATTCTGACTATGGCCAACATCAATAATTTCCTGAAGCTGATACATTCGTCATTATTTGTAGCTGTAATACACATATTGACTGCTATTACGTACAAACTATATGTGATTGAAATATGAATCTATGTTTCTACAGCGCCCTTGAGGTGATTTTGCACAAAAACGGCGCTTTAAAAATCATCGAAAAAATTATTATTATTATTATTTAACGGGTGTCGCAAAAGTCATCACCCTATTGGAAGACGGGTGATGACTTCATTTCAAATGCTATCGATCCTAGATCAGTTATGGGATCTATTGTATAATATGACAGTACAATCTATCTTGGATTTACCCTCGGCCGTTGAAACACTTGTTATCAGACCAAAGAAGACCTCGACATGCCCTAATACAAAATCTGTATATCATTTCGACAAGCCAGAGGCAAGCCATGTGATAATCTTTTTGGGGCCAAAAAGGTTTAAGCATGTCTAAAATAAACTATGACATCATTCGTACTTTGATCTCTGACGAATGCACACCGAAAAAATCAGACTATGTGCAGAAAAGAGGTCGCTACAGTAAGTGCAGTCCATTGTGAGACTTTTCTGCGAAAGGTGTTCTCTCATATCTCACAAGTTCATTTTTACTACAGTGAGTAAATTATTATATTATTACGCAGTATATTATTAAGCCGTATCTTGTTCACCCGACATGGGATTCTCAGTTACGAGTATTACGTAGCCCGCAATTCGCATGTTATTGTAAAAGGGACTAGTTATTTGTATGCAGACTTTATTTTTTAACACAATAATAATAATAATGATTAGATTATTTGTATAGCACCGTTTTCGTGAGAAAATCACTTCAAGGGCGCAAGGGACTATAGTGATTCTACAATACGAATAGACTGCCGGATTCATTTATTGACAAATCATTAAAAGGGACGCTGTTATAGGCAGATCTATCTTTTCTTTGGTCTATGGTTGTAATAATATATTTGACAAGGTATTTTGTTGCTGTTACATACTTATCTAGAATAAGTATGTAATTATCTAGGACTTGGCTTTTTAGGATCATGCAACAGAAATGATGTTTATGTTTTTGTGGTATTGTAATTACATTTATTTCTGTTTGTACAACATCTTCAAATAGAGACATATCAAACTAAACAATATGAATTGGTTCTGGCAAACCGTGTGGGTTAAGTACACAATCCATTTTGTTGAATTTTCTAAAATATCTTTTAGTTGATGGTCCTTTTGCTTTGTTTTCATTCTAGGATTCATAATCATTAAGTACAATTCAGCAAACTGACAAATATATGAAGTGAAAATCGGCAGTGACAACTATTATTAATTGTTTACGAGGAATTTTTTGAATTCCCTTAGCTATGACTACTTTAGCAATTTTTAGTGTTCAGTTCTATAAATAAGACAGTTTCCACAAATTCAACTATTTTTCCAGAAAATCAACACGTTTTAAAGTTGTGTAAGAGAAGCGTGACTTTCCACAGAATTTTTATTTTAGATATTCTATCATTTCACATCATTGCAAACACATACGAAACGGTAACGGGTGTCAGAATTTGAATATGAATTACCCAACGAAACAGTATACTTGTTCGTCTTTACATCCCAATCCCGATAGCAGTGTTTTGGTGAGAGTGGTGAATGCCGTTGGGCCGCAGATGCAGAGGTACAGCTCCTTGTGGAGGGCCTTCAGTAGCTTGTCGAGGTTGCTCTTGAGGGGAGAGGGCCCGGAGCGAGAGGTGTCCAGCTCCTCGTGGTACACCTTGGAGAAGTGGCTGATGAGGACGGCCTGGTTGATGTGGCCACGCAGGCCCTCCCATGTGGAAGACGCGGCTGATAAGATGTTTGTTAGGTTAAACCTGGAACAATAAACAAAAATTTATGAAGAAATGTGTGACTTTGTAAATTTTAAAAATAAATTTTGTCTGTCTTCTGTACTAAACTAAATACAGTCGAACTTGGTTATAACGATCAGGGCAATAGCGAGTTCACGGCTATAATGATCAATTACAAAACGATATTTTAGTTCAGGCTTATCTTCATATAACTATTAACTATTATAACGAGTTTCGTTTCACTGATATACCGTGCAAATAATTTTGTCAACACAATTTTTGAATACGTGAATGGGTCGTTGGGTCTGAAAAAGTAGTTGGGAATGATTCAAGAATTATTCTCGAAGTAGTAACAACCAAGGGGCGGTTAGCTTCCCGTCGCACAATGGCGGCTGTATTTCCTATCCCTTTAGGGATGGATTCATATTTTTATGGCACTACCTGAGTAAGATTGTCGTCAATGTGAGCCATTGCTATCCATTGGGCATGATGTAAAATCATCATAAAATCTGCGAAAGTCATGAAAAATTTTAGCTTCTCAAATTTGTTCCCTTTTTATGTCTTCTTTTGTATTACAACTCATCGTCAATTTTGTTTCAAAAACCATTAAATATGTTTATGAAGGTACCTAGTTATGAGTACCTACATCCCCGCACGGGGTAAATTTATGATAGTGAAGCACAACTTTTTCAGCAGAGGGGCCACCTTGCCTATTTTTCAAACAGGCCGCGACCTACGAGCAGTTTTTTGTTGTTGTATTAGTACAGTATTTATAATAAAAATGCCATAGAAAATTCTTTGCTAACCTTTCATCTTTACTGGATAACGCAGAGAGCTGATCATGCCATAGAATATCCTTCTCGGAGCGGTTGAAGAAGAGCAGCTCTATTCTTTTGCTGAAAGTTTTAAAAGTTTATTAATGGCTGACAAATGAGGAGTTTGAGGGGACCGATATTTACACTAAATGAGAAAATTCTTAAGCTAAACCTGACAGTGTTTGGAGAACTTGGGGCAAGGTATTGCCGATGACAGAAATATTTTATAGAGACAAAACAGTGTTACCAAATAATACCAAAGTGGTGTCAGAAGCATGTCCATATTACTACATTAATGCTGAATATTAGCTAATGGTTAATGGGACAAATAGAATTTTATTTTTTACCAACAGAAAATAGTTTTGTTATGCATTGTGGGGGTGAGGGGAGCGAATATAATATACAAGACAATGATATGCAGTGTTCAGTACTAATTCACATATCTCACACCTCACTTCATTTGAGGTGGGACATCATGGGGTCATTTCATTACATATTTGAGTACCTCAATCAAACTCATTCTGAAATTGTGTCCTACTCAACTCTACTTTCAGGTAAGTCAAAAATCTATTGCTTCTACTAATCATATAATACAACCACAAATTTTACACCCTCTCCCCCTCAATATTTTTGTAATGCTTTTTTAAGGATTTTTTATAGGAAAAAAGGATCATAATTCATTTTTTCGTTGTGTAAGCTTTCAATAGATGGCGGTGTGAACACATCTGTATTACGAATTATTATTATAGAGAAAATACCACTCTCAAACATCGCTACATTTTCAGTGCTGATTTAAACATTCCCTGAAAATGCAACGATGTTTGAGTGTGGTATTTTCTTTATATGTGTAATAGAGATGTCAATACATAGAAGACTTTCTGTGGCAGGACAACGTCTGCCCGGGCCCACTAGTATATTATAAAAATGGTACCATCTTGGATTTCTTCTCTGCAAGGCAAACTGGATAACGCTTAACATCGGAGTAAGCCCGGTCCCGGCTGCTATCAAGAAATATTGTGAGGCATCCTGCATCTGCAAAATTACAATTTTGTTTAATGAGCAACATTATTACTATTGCCTTTTTGTATGCACTTTTTCTAAACATAGAATAATTAAAAATAAAAAGTTTGAGTAATAATTTGAACTTCTTAAAAGCCAAAACTGTTTTCAAATTTCTCTTAATTAAATTAGGTATAAATTTTTTTTTGTCCTGCAAAACTTCTCTGTAATCATTTGTCTGTGAGACCATATTTCCAAAATTTTTATGAGGGAAATCGCATCACAGGGGAAACATCTTAACGGGAACAAAATTCCGGGGATGGGATGAATAACATCTTTGATGCGAAAACATATTTTTTATTTTTTTTTTATTTTTTTTTATTGTTTAACTTATAACATTGTTACATTGTACATAAAATAAGTTAAAAATAAGTAATAGTGTAAAACATATGTTGTTGAATTTCTACTCCAATGAAGAGTGCTAGCTCTTGAGCTTGGCGTAGGAGTTATTTGACAATTATTTCATGTTTATATCAGTAATTAACATTATTACAGTACAATAAATATAAACTTAAAAGAGGATTGTGACGTTAATTTTGGTTGAAACATGAATTGAAGTTATAACATTTGATAGGTGATATTAATTTTTTTTAAAGATAAATTTGACCTTCTTTTTGAATAAAATAAAATCTGGTATTTTTTTCACTTCTTCGGGAAGACTATTAAAATATATTATGCCTTTGTAAATGTAGTTATTGTGCATTTGTTGTGTTGAAAATAGAGGAATTTGGATGTTAAAATTATGCCTTAAGGATGAGTTAAATTTAACTTTTTTTACTACAGTTTCTTTATATATTTGTAATATTGCATCTTTTTTATAGAGGTCTTCAATTTTTGGTACTTCGAAAATTTTGAACAATGATGCTGAAGAGAAAGTTGGTTTTTTTTTCAAAATTACTTTGATAATTAGTTTTTGTACCACTTTAACAGAGCTTAAAAATTTTTCATATGCACCTCCCCACCCAATGATTCCATACTGAAGTAATGATTGGACTAGTGCGTAATAGACTTTTTTCAGGTTGTTTATCTTGAGAACATTTCTTAATCTAATGAATATATAGATACATTTTCTAATGCGTTTAACAAGTTCACATATGTGTCTGTTCCATTTCATATGTTGGTCTACAATTACACCGAGGTATTTTATTTCAGTTGTTTGGTTTAGTATGGTACATGATTCATTACAAACATCTTTGTTACATTTTTTGTTGTGTATTATTATATGAATGTTGGGGTTAGTTTTGAATATTTATTGTGAATGGTATATAAACTGTTTTTTTTGCGTTAATTGTAAGTAGATTTGTATCGAACCAGTTTTTTAGGATTTGGATGTCATTATTTGCATTTTCATTTACAATTTTCCAGTCATTACCCTTAATTATGATAATTGTATCATCTGCGTAAGATATAACTGTTCCACTGAGGTTTTGTTTGAAAATATCGTTTACGTACATGATAAAAAGTAAAGGACCCAAAACAGTACCTTGTGGTATCCCAAAATCACTTGTGAGTGGTAGACTAGATGCGTGATTAATTTTTACAACTTATGTTCTTTGGTGAAGATAACTTTTTAGCCAACTTAATGCTGTGTCATTAAAACCTACGATCTTTAATTTTTGTATTAGTTTGACATGAGATATGCTGTCGAAGGCTTTTTGGAGATCAACAAAAATACCAACACATTTTAATGATTTGTCTAAAGCGTCTTGTATGGTACTAGATAATTTGGCAATGGCGTCTTTTGTGCTTTTGTTTTCCATGAATCCAAACTGATTTTCGTGAATTATATTATTAATCTTTATGAACTGAGTTATTCTTTTTTTGGCAATTTTTTCAAATATTTTTGCAATGTTTGATAGTAAAGAAATAGGGCGGTAATTGGTTGGTTCTTCCGGATTGCCGGTTTTAAATATTGGTATAATTACAGATTGTTTGTACATGGATGGAAAAACTCCGCTTTGAAAACTTGTATTGATTATATGAGTTAATGGTTTTGATACTTGTGATTTTATACATTTCAGTGTTTGTATTGTGACCCCATCAAAACCAGGGGCAGAACCTCCTTTCATACCTGTAATAATTTGTTCAATTTCTTCTGGTGTTGTTGGTTGAAATAATTCAAATTTATGCTCGTTATTTACTGTAGTATTTGGGTCATTTGGGGTAAGGCCTTGTTGGATTTTTTTAGCGAGGTTTTTTCCTACATTAGCAAAAAAATTGTTAAATACATTTGCGGCTTCTAGAGGTTTATCTTTACAGCAGATTTTTGAATCATTATGATTTACATTGTTGATTGTTTTATTTTTTAAATGTTTTTTATCGACAATTTCATTTATGATGGACCAAATCCTTTTACTGTCATTTCCAGATAATTCAAGTTTTTGTTTGTAGTAGTCATCCTTTGTGTTTTTTATTAGATATGTAAGTTTTTTTTTATAAGCTTTGAAATGTTTTTGTAATGTTATATTTTCCGGTTGTTTTGTATATTGTTTGTAGAGTGTTTCTTTGTGTCTAATTGAGATGATTAATCCGTGAGTTATCCATGGTTTGATTGGCTTTAGTTTTGAAGATGTTTTGTTAGATTTAATATTTCTACAAGCATTTATGTGAAAACTCAGTTTTTTATCAAATATTTTGCAGCATTCTTCTACATCGTTACATTGATATATTTCTTGCCATTCTTTTTCGTTACTTAATATTTTAGTGAGAAAATTTATATTAATACTATAGTTGTATTTATCAGTATTATTAACGGCCGTTGTGGTTGGTAATGAGAGGTTTTGATGTTTGTAGTCATATTTAAATATACATGCAAAATGATCCGTTACAGATGTTTTAATTACCGCAGATGATATATTTTGTATATCTTTGGTGTTTGTGAATATGTGATCGATACAAGATGGTCGTTGTCCGATAATGTTTCTGGTGTATGAATTTATACATGAAATGTAATTTAATTCTGCTAACATATTTAAATAATTATCTTTATCGTTAGAGGAGTAGTCATTAGCGATATTTAAGTTAATATCTCCGATGAGTATTGTTTTTTTGTTTCTATGATGTTGTAATATTTTTTTTAATTCTTCTATGTATGTGGTTATAGCAGAAGAGTGTGTCCGATAAATAGCAATGATATCAAATGAATAATTCATAAAATTTATCTCCAAGTTTAATAAATTGACATTATTCACCATTATTTCATTTACACTTGTGACAGCGTAAATATTTGATACAAATATGGCGACGCCGCTATTTCTGTTAATTTTATATTTTGTTGCATAGTACGAGTAACCCGGTATATTATAATTAATTTCACTCGATGAATGCGTTTCTGATAGTATTATACAGTCAAGTCTATTTAATTGTTTAATAGTTATTAGAAATTCTTCGAAATTTTTTTCCAAAGATCTAACGTTCATGTGTATTATTATTAGGCTGGCTGTAGGTTTTATATCTATAAAATCGTTTGTATTATTTACCGTGTCAAAAATCCTTTCGTCTATTTTATATGAATTATCTATTGCGTTTATTATAAAGTCGTTCATTTTGAGGTAGTAATAAAATTAACAATAATGTTGGCGCTGGGAATACACTTCACATTTGCAATTATAATATTATATGTGTTTGCTTGTACATTATCACTGCGTGTTAACACTTTGCGGGCGGGCTTTTCGTAATATTTTTTTGAAATATTGTGCATATTATTTAGGTTTTCGTTACACTTGTAATTAATAATATGCATCATTAGTCGTATTCGATGCGATCCCTCGCAATTTTCAGCATTTTGTTTCTATAGTTGCACCTAATACTGTTGGCTGCGTGGTCCGTGGTGTTTTTTTCTCCATATTTAGAATTTTGTCTGGTGCAGTTTACACATGCTGGTACTGTTTTTTCTCTTCCCGGACATTTTGAAAGGATGTGATCGCCCATGCAGTGTGGGCAAATTGGAGGGCTGGTTCGGTGTAGGCATCTTTTAGCCGTATGCATGAACATACAGCAATGAAAACATTGAGTCAGTGGATCGCAATCTTCAATTTTTACTCGTTGAAACTGTATATTTAGTTTACCGAGTGCAAGGAGACTTTTTCGCATTTTGCCACTAGTTTCCATGATGTAGCTAGTGAACTGGCGCTGCTTTTCGTTTATGTTTGTGTTTTTTATCTCCGTTATAAGTGTGATTTTGTTGTCTTCACTTTCCTTGTAAACATCTTCAATTCCTTCGTTCTGGGTAATTATTCCGCAAACTATTTCGTCTTCAGTAAGATTGGATTTTAATCCTTTTATTATTATTTTTGGTCTTTTCTTTTGAATTTCATTTACCACCAAATCGGTATTCAGTTTTTTTATTTCGGCGGTTAAGGTATTTGCATATTCCTTTTTTGGGCATGATATTATTATTTTTTCTTCTTTTGTTTTTCTCAAACCATTTATTCCTATCTTTATGTTGCTTAAATTTATTTCTTTTTTTATTATCTTTTCAATTTCTTCTGCTTTAGCATTATTTTTGGTCGACGAAATGATGATTGAGAATCTCTCTTCTTCTCGAGGAGTGACTTTGGTTGTTGATAATACCTGTGCATAGGATGGTGTTGATGCGCTTTTCATTATTTTTTCAAAGTTTCCCACCAGTTGGTCGTTTTTTTCGATAAGTTTGTCTTGTAGTTGAATTATTTGTTGTTGCATTTTTAATATTTCAGATTTCACTTCATTGTCAAGATCAATAATAATTTTTTCGATATTTGTTTTAGTTTTCGAGTCTTTAACGGTTTGTATTTTTTGAACTTCATTTTTTAGCGTATTTAACAACTCTTCTACCGTCATGAAAGTGTTACGTTGCGGTGTAACGGGAGCGCGAAGACAGTACCGTGCGGGCTGCCGTTACGAGCGTAAGATTAATACATATTGAACGGGAACTTTTCAAGCGGGTTTTAGGGTATTTGATTTAATCAGAAAGTTACCATATTCAACTGGAAGCTGCCGAGTGGGCGTGAAATGGTGATCTGGTCCCCGACCTCCCGGGAAGTGAGCCATGTGCTGGCCTCCCCCTGCTCGTACTTCTTCACCATCAGACAGATGGCGTCGGGTATCCACCGCATCGGCCGGAACTCTGCCACCATGCAAGGGGGCACCGTGGTGTACGATCTGGATAGGGAATCTGGAATCAAATTACATAATGTTAAAATAGTGGGTATTTACAGTAAAATTCATTTTTTAAATTGTATTACTCTTGTTGGGGAAATTAAATTCATTAAAAATGTAAGTAAGACAAGATACATAACGTGACACACATCCCATTTTGAAAGGTGTAGTCCCGTTTTTAGGAACCCTGTCCCATTGTCGCGAAGGAAAGCATCATGATGCGGGATTTTCATAAAGCGGGCCACTCAGACACACTGGTGGCTCTATTGAGTGTAATAGAGTGCCAAGTTTGAAAAATTCGACATTATTGATGTTATTTACTAACATCAATAACTAACTTAACAATTTTTATTTCGTAATTCCGTCTTTTTTAGGAAGGTTTTCAGGAAATTTCAGTTAGGCAGTGGGCTTCACTTATTTCCTGAGAATATTCATTAAAAATATTCAAAAAAAAAATAAAAAAAACCGTATTTTCAAAAAAACAAAAAGCGTTTTCGGCTACAAGAACATCAGTAATGCATTTTTTAATATAAGCACTCTAGTATACCCGCCACGAGCCGCTACTGCTCTGACTTGAATTGAAAGAAAAAAAAATCATTACAACTATCAGATATCGTCATAGATAAATGGAAAGTTTTGGAAATGTGATCTCTTTACTGATGTGAAAGAAAACTGGTGTCGCCAATTAGATAAGCCATACTTTTCGACACCTAGGCCCCAGGGAGATAATGAAAATTGAACATCTGTTCAAGATAGACATGATATTTGTGATTGTTTCTCTCTGAGTTAGATAAAATTAACCTTGCTCACACAACATACTTCCACCGTTTTATTTCTTCAGTGAGTATTGTGTATCCCATTTCTAGAGATAGTCCCGGTGACTTTAGGAGGGGGGGGATCACAGCGGTCAAAACAAAGTGATTAGAGCAGTTGCTTGGCCGGCAGAAGATCTCAGTCGCAGCAATAGCCTGTGTTCTTGTATATTAACCGTTTGGGTGCCAATCGTCGATTTTCGTCGATTCGTGTTTTAGCGAAGATTGCCGATCGTCGATTTCCGTCGATTGCGTCAGTCGTGTTCTGATTCGCGCGTACGTCTGTACGTAAAATTCTCATTTTTTCAAAACGCCTGGACTTCGGGATCCTCCTCCGCGTGATTCTAAACCAATATTCTTTAATAAAACACCGAAAAAATCATCGAAATCCTTGAAAATTCAAAGAATTTATGGGGTTTTAAAAAAATATATAGTTTCATTAAAAATAATGTTTTTTTGGTGGCATTTTACAAGCAACTGTATGAATTTTTTTGGCACTCAAACGGTTAAAATGTCTTATTCAAGACATTTTTGTTGAAATATCCGTAAAATGGTTATGGGTAAAGGGGTATTTAAATGACTTTGACATTCCATATAATAGAAAACCCTCGAATGATAACCAATCGGGAAAGTGATGTAGTCGTCCCTCAGGCACTTAATGAGAATGAGAGCTGTATTATGAATGTGAATAGAGCTTACCTTCTACACAATAGAAAACCCTCAAATGATAACCAATCGGGAAAGTGATGTATTCGTCTCTCAGGCACTTAATGAGAATAAGAGCTATATTATGACTTTGAATAGAGCTTACCTTCCACACAATAGAAAACCCTCGAATGATAACCAATCGGAAAAGTGATGTATTCGTCCCTCAGGCACTTAATGAGAATGAGAGCTGTATTATGATTAATATTCAATTTATCCAAAACAGAATACTGCAAGGAGTTATCGCTTATTATAATAGATTGTTCTAGAATCTCTGAACTTCTCGTTAGACCGTAGGAATTCCAGATCTTAGATTTCTCTTTTTGTAAATGAATTTCCAACTTTCCAGTTTCGTGATTTGCACTAACAGAGCAAGGCCAATTGATTAAGTTTTCTAAAATGATATCAAACTGGTATGTGTTGAACTCATAGCTTAATTTTATAAGTAAACTATGGTTGTCGCCTTTGGTTAGAGAAACACAGCACTGGGCGTTACACAATGGTTTGGTATAAAAAATTAAGGTTAGAGAATCAGTTTTCTGTATCCAATCGAATTTGGGTAACGCTCTTTTGGGCGTGGAATCATATTTATCATCGGCATATTCCGATGCTCCTGACTTGGAGGAATCAGCTTTGGTTAATGTGAGCGTTGGATATTTGAACTTGGATATTGAGAACTCGTCCGAAGTGTCTTCACTGATGACAACATTGATGTCGACGACTTTAACAGTAGAACTGTTGCTGAACGTTCTGTCGCTAGATCTAGATTCATTGACATTGAGACTGCTTTCACTAGAACTCTTGTTGGCTAAATCACTCTCGTTCTGTAGATTGAAAGTGTTGGAATCTTTACTCTGCGACTGATTATCTCCAGAGCTCTTCAAGCTCTCCATTGATTTCCTCAAGATTTGCTTTTCCTGGGATTTTGGGCTCTCCGTGGAGTCACCAAAAAGAATTTTCTTGAATTCTTCATCAGAAATTTCGGAATTCTTAAGTGGTCCGATCAAACACTTGGACAGAAGGGACTCGTAGTTGACCCAGGCGTGGACCTGGTCAAAGAGTTTGGTTGCGTCTTGGCCTGCTCCTCTCATCAGTTCGTCCGGACCTGAAATCACAGAAATCAAAACCGGTTTTCAAAAATAAATCACTTATGAAAGCAGGGTTGATAAAAACCTGTTTTTTAAAGATTACCCAGTAGGTTTTTTGTGGGTTTTTCGGGCTTTCCAAAAGATTATTTCGGGCATAGCCGATTATTATTAGTTTAATCCATAAATCTACGTCACCCACCTATCATATCATTTTGTCACTAGAAGAAGAATGAGTGCCCGTGCAGTACATTTTCTACTGTGTAACAAATAACAAGTAATAAGTTCATATCCGCATGCCGCGCAAAGTGAATCAATTCGCCGTGGAGTTTTTTGTACATCTGAAGGAATAAAGAGAATACCATCATCAAGATAGGCCCATTTGATATTCTGGTGGCATCCTCACTGCAGTACCATTTTCCGTTATTTTATATATCCTTCAATTCATTTCGTGATCAAGAATGAACTCGCGGACCTAAGTTGCATTTCCAACAGCTATCGAAACACCGGTCGAAGAAACTGTGAATTAGTGAAGGATTTTAAATTACAAAAAAAATTTGCTTCTGTAAACCAGATGGTTACATTTTCAAAGTTATTTTATACACTCATCTCATGAATATTTTCTCAGTGCTCTTATTCTACTGTATTTTTATTGTACAGGGATATATTTTACATTTTAGTACCTAAATCACACGGTTCCATGATAACTCAACACAGTGACAATTCAACACACTTTTAAAAAGTGATATAAAGTCATTAGAAACGATGAAAGAATTTTTTAAACCTAACCTAACCTAACCTACATAACCCACTTAATAAAGTTTGTGTTTCATCACTTTCCATAACTGAATATAACTTTTTAAAGATGTGATGAATTATCATTGTGATGATTTATCCGGTTACCAAATCACACACGGTTACTTATGCATTACCGTATCGCCCTGATGTAAGACCACCATCCAGAATTGAAACATTGTTTGAAATGGCTTTAGATTTGAATAGCCAGGTACTTCCCCACCTTCCTCTTCCCCATCTCCTTCTCCTCCCCACTACCTTCAGCCTTAGAACAAATTGTGGGTATCATTTTCACACGGGCTCCAAACTGTTGCGAGCAGTTGGGACTATTGTGCGCTTTAAAATTAAAAAAAAATAATAATTAAGTGATAAATAAGTTTTATTATCCGAAAAACGTTAGCCATAAAAACCTAAAGGGCTTGGTCATACACAGATTTAGCAAACCTACGTATGAGGAATCTCATTTGTGTAAATTTTGGTCCAGTTTTCCAGGACATACGGCCAAAACATCAGAGTTGAAAAAGTGGAGATTTATGAGGTACGCTATAATATATAATGTACTTGCAGATTTGTTTTTAAACCTACTAAAAATATAGGGTAATACCTTTTATATCATCGTAACTACAAACTATTTTTAAAAATAACATTAAAATATATTTACCTCCAGGGTGATAGTTCATATATTCTGAGATGTTGTAGACTCTTCCACGGATTGCTATCCAAGCGTTTGCTGGAAAAGAAGATATAATCTGTTAATAGGAATATCGTAGAACTTTTTATGAAAAAAATGTAATAATAAATTTAACAAACTAACATCATTAAATTTATCAGAATTTATAAAATAAAATTTAATTTGTACTCGCTGCTTGTTCCAATAATAATTAGAATTAAAATGCTACACTATTTTTCAACGAATCTTCGCAAAAATCGACTTCAACAATCAAATTCTAATTTTTTAAATTTATTTTGTAGAACTTCATTTTAATTTAATTTTTTTTTTAATATTAATGTTTAATAATTTTATTATTTAACTTTTAAAAGGAGTTTAAATTTATAAACACATTCTGCAGTGTAATTATTGTTAATAAGCGTAACAGCTGTTTCGAATTCCGAAGGCATTGTAATGAAACTGTAAGGAAGCCACTTACGGACGATCTATTTATATTACTTCTTTATAGCAGTGGCGGCTCGTGACTTTTGGGTATACTAGAGTGCTAATATTTAATTAAATGGCATTATTGATATTGTTGTAGCCTGAAACTTTTTTTACGATAATTCGATTTTTGTATGAAGATTTTCAGGAAATTTCAGTTTGAAAGTGCACTGCACCGATTTCCTGAAAATCTTCATACAAAAAATCGAATTTTCGATCAGAAAAATCATCAATAACACCATTTTATTTAATATAAGCACACCTAACACAGCACCCTGTATGTAGATTTTATAAAATCAGAGTCAGGGCAAAGTATTCTTTCATAGTGTGTTAATCAATCATTTATTATTACACAAAAAATAGTTTGCTGTACAAAGGAATATAATATTATAATCCACTGCCGGAAAGTATAAAGACTGCATCAATTGATTGATTAAAGATGGATTGTATGAACCATATTAATAAAAAGGAATAAATAATAAAAAAAATATAAATGTATGTTTGTAATTAATAATTAATTAGACATTTGTAAACTTCGATGTACAAATAGCTAAAATAAAATTTATTTTTGGAATAATTAATGAATAAAACCTTAAGGCCATGCCATACGTAGTAATGCAAAATCATGTGTTTTGGTTTGAAAATTTGGTCACCTAGAAATGTTTCAGATGCTTTAATTAAATACTGCGAGTAGAATACATCTTGGCCTTTGAAATAATCAATTATTTTTTAGATGAGTCTTTTTATAAGCCCTAAAGAAAGAAAAAATTATGTATAAGGCCTATGAAAACGGCTTTAAAGTTAAAAATCTTATGAAAACATTATTAATTAAATTATAAGAAAAAAAATATGTATAAGGCCTATGAAAACTGCTTTAAAGTTCAAAATCTCCTACATACGAACCCATTTTCGGTTATGATTTTATTTTATAATGTGGCAAATTAAGTTATTTATAAAATGATCGAAAAAAATTAATATTTATGCCTGAACATCCGCAAAATAAAATAAAAGGCACTTTTTGGCCATGTTTTTTTCTTGCATAAATCAAAACAGGCGGATGGTGTAAAGCGGGAATTTAAACCTTATCGCCATCTACGTAAGGGTTGTTATTGATAGCGACTCAATTTAAAATATTACACGACGTAGTGCATCGCCTTAAATTGTAATATTTGATTATTGAAGACAATATTAGCGAATCTTGAACGGAAATTTGATACAGAAAAAGATACAACTCACCTCGTACCACGAGAAAAATAAGATGCTAGGTAATTAAAGGTACATACATGTAGTACGCACGTCCATGTCCAGATGTCGGACTGTCAGACGCCGTACGAGTACGTAATAACTAATAACAATGAATACGTGGATAATTTTAATAGCGTTATTTTTCTAAAACATATCCTGATAAATTCGTACGAATACGGGTCATCAAAAAAGCAAGCTCAATTGTACGGCGCGTTCATGAACGACTTACCGCTTGTGTTCATCTATATCGAAGTTCGTAAAAGGATTCGACACAAATTTACATGGAGAGCAATGTGGAAAATTTTCCAAAGGTTTTTAGTTAGGTACTAGAACTAGACAACCTAAACAATACGAAGCAGCCATTGCTGGGAAGATGCTTTCAGAGAAATGATTTCAATTTCGTTTGAAGTGAGTGTGAGCTGTAAAACACATTATTAGAAACTTCTTATATAATAAATACAATTTATCACTTTCAAACATTTATCAGTTATAGCTCTTCATAGATCACAGATACCTCCACAATATTAAACATTAGATTTTTCTCCAAACCTACTAGATACTATTATAAAGGGTTGATCTATATAAAGAATCTGCGTTTGTCCTAACACAGGAATTTTCCAGTGAGATAGGCATAGAATAATCAATAATTATATTTTATCGTGATAAATAAATAAGTATATATACATAAAAAAACCTTTGGATAACGAATGAATTGAAAGTATCAGTATAAACTATCGTATCACCAAAGCCATCAAGAAGATTGACGGAACCATTGAGTTATATAAATAGATTCTAAATTCCTGAAAATTTTGTGTAAAATACTCTTCTTGTGCGGGAAGTGGGCAGGGTAATGGGCGGCTGTCGATGTCGCCTGAATCCTTCCGACCCCGAACGAGCCCAACGAACTGAGTCGCCGGTAACGCCATATTTGGGTTACCGGCGCGGCGCCACAACTTCAAGCGCTGCTTGAGTTTTTTAACATTAAAAACCAATTAACATGACTACTGATTATAATAAACCATACCGTAAATAAATAATAAGGATAAAACCTTTAACACGGAAAATAGCCTACAAAATACCAATATGTTCTTTTAGAACTATTTTTTAAACTTTGATATTCTTTGTGTTAATATATTAATATTTAACACTTTTAGAGCCATTGACAATCTAAAATAAACTAATCTACGTAATATAGTGATTTATGTTTGGGGTATTATGCCGTGTTGCGCTACCTCCTACTTTAGCCAACGTTTTCACACATCTGCCCTGATAATTGACACTGTAATGCTGTCCGAAATGTTGGATAAACATGGTGGTAGCACAACGCGGCATAATACCCCAATAATAAATCACTATAATACCTTTGCCCGTGAAAATCTCAAATCATATCTAATCTATGTAAGTTGGGCTATTTTAGTTATTTTCTAAGTTCTTATAAAAAGAACAAAGTAGAAATATATATTTTAACTTGGTATTTCTCATGATAATTGTCATTAACTTCTGTTTGCGGTTCATCGGAATAGTAAAATGGGCGTTGGATGTAAAGAAAGGTGGAATTCCATTCCCAGAATTTATTTATTTATTCAATATCTTTCGTACGAGTTTACACACTGTAACTCGGTATCATTAAAAAAATCTCAGTCGAAATTGGCAATTATTTAGGCTGTTCAATTCACATGTTTAATTCTACAGTAAATCTTCATTTGAATGAAGAGTGGCGGAAACGTTCCTTCACATAATTTATTTTCATTTGGTACCTACATATCTAACAAATCACATGGTGCTTTTGATGATATATGTTTTTCATAGACCTGTCGGAATCCTTCCCAATCTAGATATAGAATAATAAAATACTGTCGACTCACGAATGTATTTACCATTCAAAATATTCATTAAAGCCGATGAAAATGTGAAACTGCTCAAACTACGCAGTAACTAAAGAAACACAGGTCATTGCTTCAGCTTAATGCTCTTATTGCCGCTTGAATACGTAGGTTTGATAATAAAATTATATTTCTGCCATCTTAAGGGGGGTCCCGTTTTACGATATATTCCCCGGAGGAACTTAAATGCGGCAAAGTCACTTTATAAAGAACTGAGTAAAAGTAATTTTTTTGGACTCTGGTTAGAAAAATGAAATTGTTACAGTAAAATATACAAAGAAATTGAAAATTGTATTAGGACCGGGAAAAAATGGCTAGAGTAAGGATGCCGGTGAAGAGCACCTAAACACGAAAGAGTCCATCCCATCCTAAGGCTAGTTTTACATTCATAAGTAAAATTTATGACTTACGTAAGTTTTTGATAAGTTACTTACTTACTAAGGGCGTTGACATATGCATTCACTTTATGATATTTAAAGCTCGCGTAATTGGTTCGGAATTTCAACTTATGTTAGTGCTAATATCGATCGTAATATCTGTATGTTTATTTGCGGTAAGATGGCTTCCTTAGAACAACGATTTGCTGCTGTCATATTTATGCGATTTTGTCTATAAAGAGGAAAGGTCCAAAATAAATTGTTGGACTCGGGCTTCAGTTGGCATGTTTACAGTTAGGCCCTTCGTACACAGATTTACTTACAAAGCTATGTAACTGTGACGCAACCACAAGTAGCCTACCGATATGCTACTCTTTAATACTGGTTTCCGTCTACGGCGCTACCCGAATTATGGTGAACTTGATATTTGTTTCAAGTACAGTCGCGGAATTCGATGTCATGTGAATCTAGCGATGAAGACAGTAATATTGTTATTCTTTATATATTTACAAGCATAAAACACGATCTAAAAGAAGATTGTGGGTTCACCCATACAAAGAAATAAATTTTAATTGTAAGGCATTTGTCGACGCTAACGAACTACATGAGGATGATGTCAAATTGACTTTTCTTTCCTACTTCACTACACGCCTTCTATGCTAAATCATCTCTAACGTATTCCGGTAAATTGTAGTTACATAAAAACGGATGTAACTCCCACAAGCGGAACAAATTTAATATTAAATGCATGACTAGTAGTAGATGCGAATGCAACTCGCATAGCGTTCTACCAGCACTGTAAGTAGCGTACAACTGACGTCAAATCCGTAGTCAACGGGAGGCGTATGGCGGATACTCACAAGCAGCGCGTATGCTACGCGCACAAAACCCGAGTCGCTTGTAAGTATCTCCTTGTACGAATGGCCTAAGCGTCTCAACTTATCAAACTGGTTTCATAAGTTGTGAGAAGGCTGTATTCGCGCGGACACGATTAGACCTGTCAAAAACTTACGCCTCTTACAACTTCTGTAACTTGCTATAAATTACAGTAAGAGACTTATAATGTCGTTTAAGTTGGTAATTTTACCATAAGTCATAGAAGTCATAACGTAGGCGTCTTATGGAAAAAAACTTACGTGTCCAAAGAGAGCCTAAGATATTATATCACGTGATGAAAAGGAACTAAGAGTAATGTACCCAAAAATATTTCTATTCCATGAACATCAAAAATTGATAATATCTGGGTATCATTTCAACAACCTGGAGGCAAACCATGTGACCATGTTTTTAGTACCAGGAGGGTTCGAGAATACTTGGAATAAACTACCTACGTCATCAGTCGTACGTTGACCGCCGAAGAGCGCACGTTCAAATAACCAGACCCTGTTATTAACTGAACCTTCAACGAATCGGGTTGCGTAACGACGCAAAAACGAGAGGTGAGTAAATTATAGCACATTTGCAAAAGTGTTTAACTAAATAGTGGAACAAAATATTCGATTTTGGAAAAAAACCCATCTTTTGTTTACCCGATTTGGAAATTGTAACGCCGCCAGCAATTTGCTCGCCATTGTAAAACGGATTAGTATTTTTTTATTTTTTTCTTATATGCGTTCGTAATTTTCGAATAAAAAATATTATTCATTAGTTTACGCTCATTTTTTTTAAAGTGTAATAAACATTTTTATTTTTATTACACTCACATTACTAAGAAATTTTTCAATTTATCCAAGCATATTATTTTTTGGTATTCATAATGTAAACCGATTCGTGGTAAATATTGATCGAAAATAATGTTTTCACTGATAGATTCGTCTCAACTAACTAGTTGTTTGTGAATTTTTAATTTCTAATCTTCTCTCATTTAATAAATCAAACCCAAAATTACCTCTTAAATCATAAGATTTTTATGTAGGTACTTAAATACCTATCTACTTATTTTTAAACTATATATTTAAGTTTTTTTTTTTTAAATTTCAGATAAGGAGTTATAAAATTTGTCCAAAGAAATGTCAATTGTTTTTTGCAAACTTTCTGCAGGCAAGTAGGTACCATAATATTAATAAAAATGCCAATAAGAAAGCCCGAAAAACACGACAATTTCATATTATTTTAAAATATAATCTTTACGGAAGCAATAAAACGACAACCATCTTGAAATGGAAACGGAACGTTTAAATACATTTACAGAGAGACGAAATGCAAATCGTTAAAACAGGAGCGGTCAACAAGCTAAAATTATTTTTTAAACTCTCGAACGGTGAGCTATGACCTTTTGAAGTTTTAATTGCTGAAGTTTATAAGCCATCGCAACTAATTTCGTCAATTCCATCGCGAGCTATAGAGCTTTTTAAAATAAGACAGGATGCCATGTTGCGTCTTTGGTATTTTTCAAATTTTTTCAAAGAGTATTCTAGGCGAAGCAGGTGAGGATATTTTCATAAAAAAAGTTTTGAAATTACTGTATGCATGTCTGTCGGACAGATCCATCCACATAGTACAGAATGAGATGATTTTGCACAAAAACTGCGCTATAAAAATCATCCAAATATTATTATTATTAAATGCTCCTATGATGTCATGCTCGGACGGAAATGTCCGTACGTGACTCTAGACTCGAAAAAAACTCGATATTTCCGCATTTAGCCCGGATCTAGAAGCGAACAGCACGGCTTAGGTAGGAAGAATAATATATATTTATGAATGAAAACCCGCCATACAATATTAATTACTTGGAAAGAGAATCACACACACAGAAGGCTGGAACAAGAGAGGCGCAGAGCGAGCGGATATAAAATATGCAAGATGCCATATCTACTGTCATATTGTCATTCTCTGAAACTGGGGAATACGTGCCATTTCAAATACAAGAAGTTTAGGAACATGACTGAACGGAACAAGATTGTTCAGGGACGGACTCTGCCCAAGGCAAACTAGTCGACTGCCTAGGGCCGTGATTTTGTTGAGCCCGTAAAACGGGTTTACTATGTTTTAGCTACCTAGCTTAGCTAAAACTTTTCGTAATTAGAATTTTATATGAAATATGTGTATACTTGACCAAGATGTCACTTTTGACAGTGATCATTTTTGACGATGCCACTTTTAGCAGTTGTCACTTTTGATGGTAAAGTTGTCGATTTTGACAATTGTTTTAATTCGTACATTTTTCACTTGCCAGGCTAAGACTCTTAAGAGACTCGTAAGTCTCTTTTTTAATTAGTCGGTATTTGTTCAGCTATGAAACTACTAGCTTCTATTATACTCGCTGTACCACCCTTCGTATTGTTAACGATTTTAGATTTGAATTAATTATTAATATATTATATTATGTAACTATTGTGTAATTAATCTGACAATATATGTCTCATAAATTATACTCCTTTTATATTATTATTAATTTATTGTCTGAGTCACGGTCAAGTGAATCAAGTAGTTACTTGAGTCGTGTAATGTAGTGTTGATAAATAGTTATAGTTATAGTTTCAATACCACTCAACAAATATTGTTAGTGTGTGTAGATTTAAATTAATGATAACTGATTTTTGTAGTTATAAGATACATGACAGATGATACATTCTGTAATAAAATAAAATCTGTGAAATGTACCTACTTAGAAATAAGACTTACTCATGTACACATAATCATACAATGTTATAGACATAGACTTAAGATATTTTGATTCGGTAGATCCTGCAGACAAGCTGGCATGTGACAGCTTTGTTGGTCTACCTATTTTGTTAAATAAAAACGTGTTATTCAAAAAAAAAAATGACAGAGACAACATGTTGGCCATACAAATTGTTACGTGTACAGCCAATGCTAGCCGATCTTCAGGCGAGCATCTCAGTACGAGTTTACTAGCGCAACAGAATAACTTAGAGCCGCCTATACAATGGACGTAAGTCGAGTGAGATATCCATTGTAAATACTTCACGATAATAAACTTACTCGTAATCTCAGACGAACCGAAGTAATTATTGAAAATCTCCCGATCATCAAATGTATACCTAATTTACAGTACACTTTCGGTAAACATATGGATACATGAATGTGATTGAAGCAAGGAGCGTGTGCCGTGAAAGAGTTGAGTGGTGGTCTATTTGGTTAGTTAGTTTAAGAGGAAGCTACAAACTAAAAATGTGTATATTCTTGGTATACCTTATATTGTAGGTAATAGGCATTAAAATTGCTTGACAAACGGAGTCTAGAAACGTTTGATTTCAAGCACAAAACTGGTTCTTATTTATTTTTATTTTATAAGAAAGCAAAAAAGTTAATCAAGTGAAACTGTCACAGATAATCTTAGCTACAAAACTGTATTTTTTTTAAAGTTGTTTCTTTTACGCGTTCATACATTTCTGTTGAAAAAAAAAAATTTTTAGTAGTTTACATTTATGTTTTTTATTGAGTAATTTATTATTTATTTGTATTTCACTCAAGCGAAACGATAGGAAAATCATCAATTTATCTAAATCATATTTTTTGGTATTCATAATGTACACCAATTCGTTAAAAAAATTAATCAAAAAAGTGATTAAGCATTAAGCTTCGCCTTAAATAAAACCATTCCTAAGTTCCCGATTTCACCAAGTCCGCAGCTGAGGTTGCGAAGAAGTCGAGACGGTTGTCAAGGTTGTCAGTTTTTTAAAAAGTAATGGAGTTATCAAAAAAATAAAAATAAATTTCTTCGACTTGCTGAAGTACCAGGCATTTCCTGGGGATTAACTCAGAGTTTTTTTTAAATCTAATGTATAGAAAGTCACTTAACTCTTGTTTTGAAGATAAAGTGTGTAAAATTTCATTTCAATTTTCAATAGATTTTCTCGAAATTAAACTGTAGATTTGTGTATACATAAAAACCACACCGTCAGCCACAGGCAGTTTTCTTTATATAAATAGATAGTGGATTCAATAACATCAGTAGGAAAGAAAAATTCTACATTAAAAGTCTGACCTATTTTTCACTCTCCGAAAACTGAACGGTATAATTATGACATTAAAATTAACCTAGATGGAAACTGGGCTTCATCCGGAGATTTCATACTACTTAAAATATTACTTTAAATGTGAATCTCTTATACAAAGGGGATGTCGTTAAGTTGAACACCGGTCCTTTAATGTGCACAAGTATATTTTAACTGATGAATTTAAGGATTTAATAGGAGATACATTTTCATGACACATCATGATGAGATAATTTTGACATTACGCTTCTATTAGAAATAATTGATATTTGTTTAATCAATTTTTCCACATTTTTTATTGTAATTATTACACCAGAAATCTGTAAGATAACGGAGTAAAGCATTCGTACCACTGCAAATGAAACGATATAGACGGGGTGTTCTTTGGTTTTTACCAAGTTACCTAGCGAGTTAGAGGTGTCTTTCGAATTAAATAATGCGCATTCAAAAATACTTGTTTCTAATGATTGCGTTTACATCAATGCAAAGACAGTGTGTAGTCATTTGTTGGAGTAGCAATCGACAACGAAAGAACAGTGTGGGGTCATTTGTCGGCGTAGCAATCATCAATGCAAGAACAGTGTTGGGTCATTTGTTGGCGTAGCAATCATCAATGCAAGGACAGTGTGTGGTCAGTTGTCGGCGTAGCAATCATCAATGCAAGAACAGTGTTGGGTCATTTGTTGGCGTAGCAATCATCAATGCAAGGAGAGTGTGCGGTCAGTTGTCGGCGTAGCAATCATCAATGCAAGAACAGTGTTGGGTCATTTGTTGGCGTAGCAATCATCAATGCAAGGACAGTGTGCGGTCAGTTGTCGGCGTAGCAATCATCAATGCAAGAACAGTGTTGGGTCATTTGTTGGCGTAGCAATCATCAATGCAAGAACAGTGTTGGGTCATTTGTTGGCGTAGCAATCATCAATGCAAGAACAGTGTTGGGTCATTTGTTGACGTAGCAATCATCAATGTAAGGACAGTGTGTGGTCAGTTGTCGGCGTAGCAATCATCAATGCAAGAACAGTGTTGGGTCGTTTTTTGGCGTAGCAATCATCAATGAAAGGACAGTGTGGGGTCAGTTGTCGGCGTAGCAATCAACGACAAATATTTCTTAATTTATTATCACGTTCAGATTCTGTTTTTTGTTAATACATTTCATATTTCACTTTTGTTTTTTGCAATGAATGAATGCAAATCTTGGAAGCGGAAATTTACCCACTTTCTGAAATCTGATAAAGCTGAAACTCGACAAATAGACTCGTTGTCAATGACAATGCATTAATTCAATCACGTACACTCACGTGGACATATACGTATTTATCAGAAAACGGACATTTCTGCAGTTAATGTACTAAATAAATGTCGGTCTTCCCAATTTTTAGCGAGAGTTGCGGACTTCATTTCCTGGATGGGAAGGTTCAATCTTGAGTGAAACCAAAAAAACTTTTAAAAGACATATAAAAATAGACGTGTTAGAGAAAAAAATAGCCACCATCCTGGGTTTCCCGTATACCGCTCGAAATACTATACATAAAAAGAATTTAAAAAAATTTCTACACAAAATTTTAATTTAAAAAAAAATTAAATTCAATGAATTAAATTAAATCGACTAACATAATACGGACATGTGTCTAGTGTGGTAGTCTAAAAGCATGTAAAAAACCTGTATCCAAATATATTTTTATGAATAAAGAAAAATAAAAAAATTATGAACTAAAGTAACTCACAAGGTTTCATATTCTTTCCTTATATGACATATTGTACTCTCCCAAATTCAATCAAATTATTTTTGCACTCCACTTTGATCGAATGCATCGACTAGGGAATAATTTGTTTTGTTTCGAAGGAATAGAATATTATTCAGGTCAAGTTTTGCTTCAGGAATTACTCGAGGGAGTTATTATAACATTAATCTCAAAAGCGTCCAATTATTCTATTAAAGCCCGAGTAAACAACAATATATTTTTGCAAAATCTATTTTCTTATTGAAGATTCCAGAAATACACTTTAAAAATATTATTACATGAAGACGGCCTCCGTGGTCGAGGGGTAAAGCTCTCAACTTTAAATCCCGTCGCGCGCAATTCAATTTTATTTGATTAATTTGTGTTATCTCACAATTGATTCATTTAAAATAAAATATATAATGATTCTCTCAATATTGCCCTGGTGTAAGACCACCATTCATAATAGAAACGTTGCTTTAAATGGCATTGGCCGTATTTGGTGACCAGATATGAATAGCCAGGTACTTCCCCATCTTCCTCTTCCCCATCTTCCTCTTCCCCATCTTCCTCTTCCCCATCTCCTTCCCCTTCCCATTACATTCAGTCTCACAACATACGAACGACTATTTAAAAGCAACGTAGCCTAGGAATGAAATTACGGCACGATTTGAAAAAAAAGTTCTTTTATGCATTAAACAATGTAATTTTTTAATTAAAAAAAACGTTTTTATTAATAAGTTCTGCTGTGTACTTATTATTATGCATGACAGCTGGTTCGCCTTAAAGGCATTATCAAACTAAGGCGAAACAGCTGTCTCGCTTAGCAATAATTACACAAAAGAACTTTTTTATATATAAACTGTTTTTTTATGAATTCAATAAAAATATTATTGAATATAAAAAGAAAAAAATTAAATTAAAATGGAGTTAGCTACAAATTTGACTTGAAATGAATTAATGAATAAATACATTCTGTTGCCCTAGAAAAACGGGATTTTTTTCTTGACATCAGATTTGACCGTTCAAGAGTTTTTGCTGCTTTAAAACCAACAATTTTTCTCATATAAATTAAAGATTAATTCATTATTTACGCTATGCTGAATATTTCTTAGTTCTACACCATTCTGTTCGGAAACCATGGAAAGTTCTGTTCGGGCGGATAAAATCAATATATTAATTTATAAACTTGAAGTTATGAAGATCAACTTATTGTTAAAACTTTCGGGAGCCAATCTCCGACAAATCGACTAGAACTTTTGTAATTATTTCTTTAGACGCACTGTGAAAATATAAATGCTATGATATATTTTGATCTACGCACCGCGAAAGCTTTTCTCCGTATTTTTAGACCGTTCTATTTCTTTTCGCACCGGCCATAAATTACGATGCGTGAAAATTATTTATCGACCTCAAAATATAAACTATTTTATGCTTGCGTATAATTTTATTATGAAGCATAGGTGTGAAAATATTACCCATTTGGCTGAAGCAATAAAGTCTTATTTTATTGATATGAAATTTTTTTATTTTTAATATTGATTACATTTTATGCTTTTGACTCTCCAACTAGGCTTCCCGTTTTAGGACAGTCAAATTTACAGGTTTCAAGTTATCCTAGACGAATACAGGATTTAAGACTAGATAAAATAAGTATGTTAAAACGAAGATACATAAAAGGATACATAAAAAGATACATAAAAGATACATAAAGATACATAGAGGAGTTCGTGATAAATAATTATCAAATTACATTTTTTAGTAACATTTTGGAATCAGTCCTGCCTAGATCCAACAACCATTTTGTCACTCTTGGACCGAAGGATGACAATTCAGACAGTTTCAGCTGAGAGGGGATTTTATTATATATTTTAGAACCGAAATATGAGAATATTTTTGATAAGCCGCTCTGTTGCTTGTTGGAACGGAAAAGTCATTTCTTCCCTTACTTCTGGTTTAATGTTTGTGTTCGGCTGTTTTCATTTTGTTTTTATTTTTATGAATATGGATTGCTGTTTTATATAGCACTGTCAGACATCTAGTACATTAAATTCCTTGAAGAGAGCGTCGCTCGAATATCTGAAAGGTTTCTTCATAATAACACGTAAAATAGATTTCTGTGCCTTCAATAATGGGTTTAATGTTCTATACGTCTATATTTAACTAATTATTATAAGCATTAATTATTCGCCTGAAATATCCATACAAATTAAAAATATCTCCCGAGTAAAAATAAATGCCGCCGACGGGAATTGAACCCGCACCTTCTGATGTCCGGTCAGGTGCTCTAGACCACTGAGCTACGTCGGCTTATTCCCAACCCGCTAAATAATTCAATATGTACAAGTACTTTAATCGACAATTACTGCTTATTATATTTTTTTCACCTGCAAACAATCAAATTTATTTTTGTAGGAAAGACTTTGTTAGTGCTGAATTTCCCACTAGATGGCGTCGATATATATATTATATCAACATTTGTTGAAAAAATCTATATTTAATGTTCCTACCTACCTTTACTTTAGTGGAGAAATTAAACAAATAATTGCTAAATCGTTAAATCTAGTTAATGATCTCAGCAGCGCGAAAAGAAGTCATTTGTCTGACTCCTACTTATGTAAATATTTAGGAGCGAGGCACTGGCAATCTTCTTTCCTTTATCATTTAATCTGTGTATTTTCAAGACCCTCATTAACTGATCCGTTAAGCGTCATCGTGCAACATTTGGAATCGGGCTGCTAACATTAACGCTTCTTGTGTAGATGTGGATTTGTGGATATTTAGATATCGGTCTAAATTCCCGCTTAACACCTGCCCGCTGTTTTGATTTATACAAGAAAAAAACATCAACTAAAAGTGCTTTTTTATTTTATTTGATGATTATTTGATGTTCAGGCACCAATAATCAAAAGTTTTACGATAATTAAATAACTTTATTTGCCACATCATACAATAAAACCATACCAGAAAATTGGTTCGTAAGTGGGAGCTTTTGATCTTTGAAGCAGTTTTCATATTCCTGATCCATTATTTTTTTCTGGGCTTACAAAAAGACTAAAAATGCTCTAGTATTTCAAAGCCCAATATGTGTTCAACTAGCAATATTTAATTAAATCACCTAAAATATTTCTAAGCGATAGAAATTTCAAACCAAAAACATATGATTTTTAATTATTTTTTATGTACGTAGTGCTTCGCCTTAATCTAGAATGCAGGTGCAGATAAATGTAGTTCCTAGTTCCCATGGTTGCACGTAGAACAGACAGAAAAGCTCTAGTGAAGTTCTACTAGTTCATGAACTGGAACATTTTTAAGTCGAATATTTTTTTGAAACCCTCATAGTATCTTTGAGATTCCACCGCAAGTTCGTCTCGTATCCCAACACTGAATACAGCCTCACAAAGCAGCCTACAAATATCATGAGATCATCATCCGATACCTGTCGGCCATCATATCATTACAGACAATTTGACTAAGTATATTTACATTTACATTAATCGATATGTTTGCATTTAGTTTATCTTAGGTTAACAAGACATAGACTGCTAAATAAACACGCACACAATTTGTACCGTAATATTATAGTAAACAGGTTTTAAATTGCATACCGGTATGAAGTAATTCAGAAGAAACCGAATCGTCAACATAATAAAAACAATTTTAAAAATCTATCCATTTATCATGTTGTAAAAAACAGGCAGTACCTATAAAAATAAGTAGGCATGAAAATTTCACTGATCGCACATTATAGAGGTCTCAAGATAAGGCTTCAGACTTTTTTATTGTGATATTCTCTTGATATTAGTATATTTATTTATTTTTTATATATTTTAGGAAAAGTTGACAGCAAATCTTTAATTATACAACGATACAATAATAATATAATTAATTATGCCAATTATGAACTTTCCACTGAAGAATAGTTAATGGTAAGGTGTACAATGTCATAGAGATGTTCTCTTAAATTAATTTCTTGTTTAGTTAGAAAATATTAAAATAAAGGAGGGTGGGGGGGGGGGAGGAGGAAATATAGGATAAGGATTAAGAGGCAAAGGACGGGAATATATGGGAATTGAACTTCTAGTTTGAGTTTTGTTGATTATTGAGTTTTTGTTTTATGTCGCGTAAAGTCGAGTTAAAAATGTGAATATGGTAATAATTTAAGTTAAATGAATGTGTGGATCTATAGATAAAAAAGTTATGTTTGGAATTGGTCTTACAACGAGGAAGATTAAAAGTAAGCGACTGTCTGCTGTTGCGATTGGGAACATGGAATAATAGGCGTTGAAGAAGATCAGGACTATCGATTAAATTGTGTGTAATTTTAAATAACATTACCGAATCTGCTATATTTCTTCGGAAAGTTAACGTCTGTATATTGAAGAACTTTTCAGAGTCTTCACTACTAATATGAGATTGAAAAGAGCGGAAATTAAGGTACCTTAAAAATCTATTATGAGCTCAAACATAGATGGTGTTAGCTGTCGAGTATTGAAGAGACCGAGGGGATAGTAAATAAGGTAAGAACCTCAAGGTCGGGATCCATATTATTCGAACCCATATTACAGCATATTATCAATCTATCATATTAAAAATCCAAGTGTTTTGTTGAAGCCGGAGTTCTATTTAATAAGAACGTTTGTGAGAAACCCCGGAGAAACAACTTTTTTATTATTTTTTGAAAGAAGATTGTATATTAGAAAAGTTTTATTTTTCAATCACATTCACCAAATCCAAATTAAGTCTACACAAACAGTATTCGGTAGTCGGCTAAATCCATGTCAGGTCAATTACTTTATTTAAGTGATTATTTTGAAGGGTTTTAAAAGCAGCATAGAAAAGGCGGTATGGAAAGAAGCAAAAAAATATTGGTTAGGCCCACGGAGCCAAAACTTCAAAGCCAAAATTATGAATACAACTTTCCATAAGCCGAGGAGATTAGGCTTCGAGTATTTTTTTAATGAAAACAGCAGTCTACAAAGTACGTACAATTTCGATAAACCAAACAGCTTACCCCCAACGTTGGCTTTCACTGAAAATAAAATATTAATTCTTATGAAAAAAAGGCTGGGATATTTTTAATGCAACATTTTCTAGGAACCAATCTATGAATAGTACCATCATTTTAATTTTGTTACTAATTTACATGAAAATGTGTTTTTACCCAATGCTAATTTCCTTAAATAACCCAGATTTTTATACAAAATTTCGCAATGTAAATGTCAGTCAGCCAAGGGTAAATTTTGCTTAGATTAGCAAAGAAATCTTTACTTTACCAAGCGTAATTAGGTTTCTACACAGAAATAAAACTAAGCAAGGAATTTGAAATTACGGAAAAGAGATGAAAATGAATTCTCTCAGCTCTTTTTTATACTTGAGACTTCAGTCAGACGAAGGCACACATAATCAGTTGAAATTGAATAATATATATTTATAATGTGTGCGTATTTTTAAATCTAATAAATTGTATTATCAGTCAAACAAGAATTACTCATACGTACTCAAAATGTGTAGATAGACCAATTTATTATTCTATTATAGTTAGTAAATTTATGATAGTGTATGCTCTAAAATAATATCTGAAATTAATGATGACTTTAGAATTATTTTAAATCAACAAGTAAAGACTACACGGGATTATTTCGATCATGTCATTTATAAGGTTAGTAACGGTACCAATACTGATCCTTGGAGTAGCCCTAATGTATTATCTATCGGACTTGAAATTACGTTATTGACCTAGTTTGATTGCTGTGCGTAGCGCATTAGACTGAAGCTATATTTAATCTATTAGTTACACAACAATGCATTGTGACTTATGTGTAACTACGAGTGATGCATCGTAACCACAGGTTATAAGAAACTTTGAGGTTATTGTAATCGACCATCAAAGTACTACGATTGTGAAAAAAACAGTATAAGTATACTTCGTACAAGTCTTCCGACTTTGATTAATTTTGTGAAACGCTGACCAATAAATTCCCATGTTATGTCAGGATGGGGAAAACCAACTTTCTTTACGCGGCTTCTAATAGACCAGGCGGTCTAGCGTCTACGCCTATCGATCCGATTTTGATAAGTTATCTATTTCACTGTGCTAGACCCCCGTGTACGCTTGTATTTATGAACAACAGTGTAATATTATTTTGAACTCAACGCGTTGCGTCAGATAAACACTTCTCAATTATCTAGTTCAAAGTGAATTGAGAAGTTATCAGCTAATCAATAATGAACATTTTATTTATTTTACTATTAGAGACGCTACTGCATACTAAAATCTCGTCGAAACTCGTTCCACTATTAGAACGCGATGAGCGGTGCACGTAGACTGGAATCGGTAGTTCTAATTAGAGCGTTGGGAGAGTTGGAGGTCAAAAAGATAATAAACTGCAATACTTCACTCCCATTGTTGCGTAGTTTTAATATTTAATATGTAAATATGGCTATGTTTTGTCTAAAATTTTATACAAAACTTTAGTATTCGTTGCATCATCATTAAACCATAAAATTAACAATTAAATATTATTGTTTTTATGAATTTCTATCCATGAATTCTCTAACATCAAAATATTTACTCTCCTATATCAGATAATATTATTTCAAACACAGAGCGGAGACATCATCAATTCGGCTTGAATTCTCAACGCCTCGCCTGGTGTCTCCTCTTGTACATTCTGCGAACAATAAACTGGCTAGGCGGGAGTACGTGAGACAGGTAGTAACCAGACAGCAGTACAGAAACACGGGCAGGGCAGGTCTTAGGGTACCCACTAATGAAACATAGCCACCAGGCGTAATAAAATATCAGATATAATTTGAAACTCTCGAAATCTGATGGAAATTAATTCAATTAAAAAACCACATACCGTCAAGACCAACCAGAAAAACGATTTTTTTATTTGTCAGTCATCATTTCATGCAGAACTAGTTTTAAGGGACGTACTTGACTTTTAACCAGTGGTTTCTGACATTATTGACGGCTTCAGTGGTCGTGGGGTAAGACTCTCGACTTGCAAGCTGAAGGTCGCGGGTTCATATCCCGGCGTGCGCACATAAATTTTATTGGATTAATTTGTGTTATTTCATTTGAAATAATAAATGATATATTTGCGGCACGTTCCAGCGTAGAAGATATTCTCAATATCGCCTCGGTGTAAGAATACCATTCAATCTTGAAAAAGTTGCTTGAAATGACATGGATCGTGTTTGGTGACCAGATCTGAAAAGCCAGGTTCTTCCCCATCTCCTTCCCCTCCGCACTACCTTCAGCCTCACAAAATATCCCAATTAGGAATGCCATAGTCTCATATGTTCCAGGCGGTTGGGAGCAGTTGGGACTCTTATGCGGTTTTACATAAAAAATATAAAATAAAATTTTGGATTAAAAAAAGTACACCAAATTTTGACTTTTTGATGTATTTAAAAACTTTTACATTGCATCACTAGTCGGTCAGCAAAGTGACCACCCAACCCCTCACACCGACCTTAGCTGTCCAATACCTTCTTGATTTTCTACATTTTTATTTGAAAAAGTTTTTTAGAAAATTGGTCAAAATCACCCTATTTTACGTTATCTATACAATTAGCTAAATATTTTTAGAAGTGTTTTTGATCGATTTTTTTTACTTTTTAAACTTAAAATCTCTTGAGGGAGGACACCAATATGCCAGGTTGATACCAGCCGAGTGGCCTACATCCCTCGTATTTAGAGTATACTCTCAGCAAACGTAGCTGGTCCGGCCCTGGCCACTGAGCAGGTACGGAATGGGTGTGTACTAGATATTATACAGAACCATCCCTCCAGTGACTATGTTATATGATGCTCTCTGGAGTCTTGGCGGCACATGGTGCATCAAATGCAATTTCGTTGCATGCATTTTTGTTCAATTTTATAAAGAGCTTTTGAGGAAACTACTTACACAATGATATAAACAATATTAGAAACAAAATCTATTTGAAAGTAGGTACCATATTGCGAGATCTGTAAATTTCTGACGGTTAAGGCGATGCACAACTTCAGGTAACATTTGGAATCGGGCCGCTAACAATGTAGATGACGATAAAAATTTAAACATTTAAGAAGGGTGACTTTCAAGTCGCGAATCGAACACCGGATTAACCGTTAAACTATTACAAACGTAATTTTACTTCTGACTTTTTTTGAAAATTACCCACCGTCCATATTCCAAGTAGATAACTCTAGAATTTATTCTACATTTCGCAGTCATAAATAAATGGTTCAGAAAAGCGGTTAGGGTTGATGCAATATCAATATATTTACTTTATATTCTTTAAATGCCGAAATGTCAATTCTGTTTTCTTTTGCATGAACTTCACACAGGAGACCCTATGGAACATAATTTATCTCGGAGCCTATGGTGTCTTTGGGGATGCTGTGTGGAGGAGTATTGTCTTAAAAAAACGCGAGGGATTGTTTGATTCAATCAACATATTGGCAACCACAGCAACAACCTCGGTGAAAGTCAGTGGATTTATATTTATAATATGGAGAAGGAATAATAATAAGAAAATCAGTGAATATACGTCTGTAGCAGAAGCATTACTTAGTGGAATCTATCAAAGACACTCCAAATCCATTTGTAATTCGGATTCTATATGTGACAGATGTGACCATATAAAAAGCATGGAAAATATATACACAGACATCGTTGAAGCTCTAAGTAAGGCTGCCAATACCGTATTTCATCGGAAGAACGATCAAAACAAACCAAAAACACATCGTGACATTGCTGGGTGGAATCAACAAGTTAAGGAACACTACAAAAATTCCAGATCGGCGTTGATGGAGTGGATTAAAAATGGGAGACCATTACATGGTCCCATTGCGGATGAAAGAAAACGAAAAAGGAAGGAGTTCAAAATAGCTCTTAAACACTGCAAAAGCTCCTCTGAACAAACAAAAATGGATGATATCGTAAAATCACTTGACACGAAGCAGTTTGCCCAGTTCTGGAAGAAAAGCAATAACCTGATCAAACCAAAAAATCGAATCGCCAGCCAAATTGATGGATCTACAAACACGGAGGAAATTGCTAATACTTTTAGAAGAACCTTTGCAGATATTTCTGGAAATGAAATACCGTCTGTCCCTGATATTATGGAATTTGATGGACAAAACGTTTACCTCTCTGAAAGCAGTATAATGAAGGCCATAACAGGCACTAAGGCTGGTAAGTCTCCGGGACATGATAACTTAAGTATTGAACACATAAAATACGGAGGTAGATACATACCCAAACTACTACACATACTGTTCAACGCAATACTTAAACACAACCATATACCGGGTGCAATGACGAAAACGATTATAACTCCAATCCTGAAATCGGGACAGCCTGACATGACTAACTCCAGCAATTACCGGCCAATATCTTTAGCAACTATAACTGCAAGATTATTTGAAAGGGTAATATTAAATGAGATAAATGATAAACTAATGTCTAAAGATAACCAGATGGGATTTAAATGTAGACTATCCACTAATATGGCAATATATACTGCAAAGCAAATAATAGAATTCTACAAGAAACGAAAAACTACCGTATACGGGTGCTTCTTAGATCTAAGTAAAGCCTTCGACAGGGTCTGTCATAAAACATTATGGGATAAATTGAAAGCTAGGAATATACCTACCTCATTTATAAACATACTATCCCGATGGCACTCCCAGCAAGAAAATGTTGTACGGTGGGCAAGTACATACTCCCAGCCGATATATTTGCGGTCAGGAGTAAGGCAAGGAGGGTGTATGTCCCCCATTCTATTTAATGTATACATGGACGAGTTGTCAAGTCGCCTGGACATCAGAACGGGCTGTCGTGTTAACAGTATATGTATGAATCATATAAGCTACGCGGACGACATGATCCTCCTAGCTCCGTCGATCAAGGGATTAAGATTACTCCTAAACATTTGTGAAGAATATGGAAAACAGCATAATATGATATACAACCCGAAGAAGACGGAATTGATTGCGTTCCACCACGGAAAAAGTCAAGATACAAGTAATATGCTCCCCGTATACCTTAACGAGGCAAAAATAAATACATGTTCGAACGTGAAATACTTGGGGCACATTATTAATGAAAACCTATCGGACGATGGCGATATCGAACGACAAAGGAGAAGCCTTAGCATAGTTTCTAACATGATTGCCCGCAGATTTTGCAAATGCAGCAATACCGTTAAAAAAATACTGTTCAACGCATTCTGTACTGGCCTGTATACTTGTGAGACATGGTGTCACTACCGAACTTGCTCGATGGAACGACTCCGAATTCAATATAATGACGCCTGTAGAATAATATTTGGATACCGAAGATACAGCAGCGCATCGACAATGTTCACGGAACTAGGACTGAATGGATTTGCCGGCCTGATGAGACACCGGGTCACTGGAGCCAGGATGCGGCTAATGGCCTCTGCCAACACGTTGGTGACCGCAGCCTACCAGCACCAAGCGCCACTCCTGAGTGAGCGCTGGGCCCAAGCGCACTCAAGACCACACCCTGCATAGTTTTCCTTATTTGATAATTTATTATATCTATTGTACAAAAAAAATGTATATCTATATGGGACGTGTGGGATTGCACAAACCTCCCCACATCCTGGAATAAAAAATATTATTATTATTATTATTATTATTATGCGCACATGATGTCCGGAAACTAGTGATATAAGCGGGAAACTGGAGAATCTAGAATTTGTTGAATTTGAAATCGATTTTGTAGTAACTATTTTTTTTAGTAAATTGAGTGCGAAGCTGGAATTTTTAGGTCAACATTTGAAAAAAAATCTGTCGCTACGGTAAGTTGTTTGTTGTCTTTTAAAATTATTTGAAGCGACTCGGCTCCAAAAGTTTTTGAAACCATTTTGAAACCAAGTCACATTAAATGTTCAGATCGAAAAAGTTATGGATATTCGTCAGTTTCCTACTTGTACGACTAGTATCTGGACACCGTGTATACAGCAAAACATTTAGTTAAAAGTCTATCAATTTATTTTAATAAACTTAATGAGAAAAACCTCAAATTGTAATATTACATTATTAAAGACATTATTAGCAACTTTTTAAATGAAAATTTGAAAAAAATAAAAAATACGGTCGCATCTAGGACTTGAACCCAAGACCTTTACCTTCCGGGGCTCTACTCCACCAAGTGAGCCAATGGGACCATATTTGCTTCGGTCATATTTAACTGTATAGTTAATACTATCTATCTCATTTTTCAAATATTTTTTGGCAGCCCTAATGCTTGAAAATATTTCAAACCACCGGAAGTAGAACGGTCACAATTCTAAAGGTTAAAGTGATGTTAGCACGAACCAAGCCCTGAAGTTTTATCCAAATAGGGATTCCTTACCGCTATACAAGCAGAAATCTTCGCGAAAGTTTCAAAGTGACTTTCCAAGGCCCTCGACGGAGGATATTTGAACGCGGACCACACTTGACTACCCCTCGTGTCTCACCTGGGAAATTCCCTGCTAAAATACAATATGAGAAGAAGGCAAAGCGGGAGAATTTCAACTTGCGGAGACACCTACAAGAAAAATGCACACAATTTGTAACGGGAAATAATGATTAACTAGCAGTTAAAAACCCGCTCCGCGGGTTTTTGCTGCTAGGCCCTGCGGGCGGCACTTGGTTGGGCTGCGCCCAGTTTAAGTGATATTAACAACAGTTACATTTAATAGATAGATATTAGGTCATTCACAGAGAGAGGGTGAGTATATATTGTTAAAACACGGAACAGGAAGGAGTTAATGAATAATAACATGCTCAATTTAGGCATAATAAGAATGACAGTTGTTTGAATAAATGAAATTTTACGTATTTGTGATGGATTATTTCAAATGAAACACTATTATTGACTACATGTCTACAACTGATATTAACTGTTATGGTACCTAATATAATTTGCTCATAGGAGACTTGCAGTGCTTAAATATGTGTTACAACCGTCAATGTCTATAAGTTGAATCAATATCGTATAGTTTGTCACAACAATTAAAGATAGTTACAACAAATTTGACTGAAATAATACATTATTACATATTGATTAATTGTACCCGTGTTTATGGATAAAAGGAGGGTAATGGTGCAATGTGATTAGCAGTCGGTTTAATTAAAAGGTGTGAATTTTACTCCAACTGGTGGTAATTCTTTTCCTAAAACTGTTACTGTATCTAATAAAGTTTAAAGTTAGATTATATATACACCTTCATCAGGAGAGTAAAAATCTATATATAAAGGTAGATTATTACAATATAGCGCCCCTGAGGTAATATCTCACAAAAGCGGCGCCATGAAAATTGTCCAATTAATAAATAAATATAATGTTTACATTTTATTATGTACGTATGCATTGATATACAATGGAAATAGATAAAATAATGTTATCCGATTAAACTTTATTTTATTAAAAAACAAATAACTTTTTTAACTTCACTTTATTATATACAACCAATACATGTTTCATGAACGAAGTATACACCGAAGTCAAAAATTAAATATAGATTACAATTGGAAAAAAGAAGTGGAAGGAGGGGGGAGGGGTAAGAGTAGGCTGGGTTTATAAGAATTATGAATTACAATATGAAAGACCAGTTAAGTGGGAAAATATTTAAAAGAGAGTTTATAAAAAAAAATTCTTGTTAATTACATCTACTTTTATAAACATGTTCTCTTATTTCTAAAATTTCGAAATTATTTATTTGTGATGCTTTATATCCTGTGTGAAGTATTTTAAGACCTGAAATTTTTTTTTACATATAACCATAAAACAATATATTCGTAAGACAAATAACATTTAATAACGGTTATTCTAATAAATTGATAGTTGAAATACTAAATAAAATAATTAAACATATTATCTTCAAACGGTATTTTTACCCTAGTTCTTAAGATATAAATAAACAATGGCGTAGAATTCTGTTTGTGGATAACGACACTTCTAAAATGATATATATAAACATTCCTGGTACTATTCAACCGGCGTTTTACACTAATAACAGAATGAATAAATATATTCTTAATAATATAGATTGCGAAAATCAAACAAAAAAATCAGGAGTTTATAAACTCAATTGGGCTGGATTTGTAATTTATTTTACAAAGGTAGAACCAATAGAAACTTTGAAGTCAGAACTAAAAAATATCTCAGGGTTCTAAATGGAAATAGTGAATATGAGTTTGCAAATCATCTTTTGAATCACACTTTCGATAAAAATTCAGGTCTTAAAATACTTCACTCAAGATTAAAGCATCGTAAATAAATAATTTAGAAATTTTAGAAATTAGAAAACATGTCAATATAAAATCAGATGTAATTAATAAGCAAAAAAAAATTATAAATAATAATGAAAAATGCCATTGCAAAGTAGAACTAAACTTCCAGAAGAAATCTTATTATTAAATGCTTGATGTTCAAGTAATTTTGCATATTTAAATATACGCGCCAGTCATTTGATTCGTTTCTTCACCGCCAGAGGGGCGCTCTGTCGGCCACCTAGCCGCGATGCGTATCGGGAATCGGCCATATTGAATTAACGCCTGCTTTTTTCGTCAAACGTCAAACGTAATCACGTAATTGTGGATAATTTTCACTGTAATGTAATTAATCCAATGGATTATGAACTTTCTAAGACATATTTTCTTCGATATTATCCAAAAATTGTATGAGCAGAAACGATATTTTTTAAGAAATATCGTATTACATGTGGCGATTCTATTTCAGTATGAAATGGTGTCTTAATCTTTAAAGTCTTATTTAAACACAATTTGAATTTGACCAATCACAGGGCCTACACCGTCCAGACGCTGGAGTAATAATATTATCAGATTTTATGGAGTCTAATTTGCTTCTGTCGGTTACTTATATTAATATCGTATTAGAAATATTATTATAAACAACACCGTCTTAAGTACCTACCTAACTTATTTTTATGTTCTCATTGCGCTTTATTTAACCCCTCAGGCTTCTGGCATATTCTGTCAGAAAGACGGAGTATTCCGGTTTTCAATAAAATCCAAATAAATTGAATATATCCAAACAAATCCAAAAATTAAAAGGTGATAATATAGGCTTTTAAATTTCATTATTAGAAAAAACATCGCATTTTTTAACGCAAACGTAAAAAAGTTTTAAAAATGGCTCACCTTACATTTTTCTGACTAAAATTACTGACAACGAAAAAAACTCATTTATTTTATCTGACTTATGTATTATTAACATTAATTGTCACTCCACTATTTTTATCATTTCGTATAAAAATAATAAAAAGTTCACAAGTTTCTGAAATTTCCCCCAAATTGTAGTCGAAATTTTAGGTTTCATGGGGTATTCATTTAATTCTTCCGTGGTTATCTTATGTATTTTAATATAAAACATTTTCTCTTTCTAATACCGTTTAGACCATATTTCTCACCATAAAAGTAAGGGAGACACAATAATATCTGTGAGACCATACGAGTGGTTCCCAAAAATGAACAATTTTTCTTGAGGGGTAAATAACTTCATATTTTTCTCGGGGAAATGATGAACTTTCATAAAATATTGAAATAGTAATTAAAAGATGGGTAGCATTACAAATAATTTATTTTCATGGAAATTATGAAAGTAGTAAAAAAAACTCTTAACCACTTGAACGATTTTCGCCATATCATTGCAAGTTTGTAAAAACGTCTTCAGCGATCGCTTGCTATCATAATGTGCCAAATTTATATAACCTACCCAGAGAAAAATAAGAATTGATAAATAATTAATTTAATTGATAATGTATTAAGAATCTCTTAAAATTATTGGTAATTTACTAAGAATCTCTTAAAACTAGTGGTAAAAATGATTGGTAATTTATTAAGAAACTGTTCAAATTAGTGGTAATTTATTAAGAATCCATTAAAATTATTGTTAATTATTATTAAATCTTTAAAAAAAATATATTAATATTATACTGAATCTTTTAAAATTAGTGGTGATTCATTAAGAATATCTTAAAATTATTGGTAATTTATTAAGAAACATAATTTTTTGCGATTGCAAGCCTTACTCATAAATCAATAGGACGATTTCCAAGTGACCCACGTTAGTTTACGAATTATCAGATTTTCTTTATAAACTTTTAGTTAGTTACGAATATTTTTATCATAACGTAGAAATGAAAATCCGAATATTTTTGCATTGCTGAAATTCTTTATATCGTCAAAATATATTATGAAGAAAAATCGATTAAACATGCTTAAATTGATGTTTTATTAATAAGGGCAAAAATCGGTTTCTCTCCGTGTGATACCAGCTCTAATCGGAGGTTGGCTATTATAAGATCAATCTTCACAAATCCAAAATACAACATAAAAACTTAAAACGTAGAAACACGCCATGCAAATCGCATAGCACTCGTAAGTGTGTTTACTAGTTTAAGCAATATAGCAAATTCATTTACAATGTATCACGACACGGTAGGGGGAAGTGCCAGCAAACCTAGCACATACAATCTCAAGTGTTTCCCATTTCCATACATTTGTCAGTATCAGGTGTGAGAAAAGGTTTTCCTCTCAACTCTCGCCTTGTCTCGTTAAAAATAACAAATAGCTCGGATAAGACGCTTGCTGTGGATCCTCAGAGCTCCCATACAACTCCAACACTAGCACCTCTAGGCAAATCTAGTTACTGTTCCGTGGGAGCTCGGAACTAGTGTTGGCCATAATCGAGATACTCATTTCGAAATAATCGATCTTTTTAAAATTTCGTGTTAAAAATTCATGTGAATTTATTAAATATGCTTTTAGTAAGGAAATTTGAACGCTAGGCCGTTCTTCGATTACCATAATATTACTACTAATAATATATACTACTCCTTTCTTTTGTTTCAAATTTTCCATTTTCAAATTTTAAATGGATAATTAAGAATTTTCAAAATTAATTATTAAAATGTTTCGTTTTGGAAACTGATAACTTAAATAATTACGAGTATCGTCGTAAGGGGGAAATAAACGTTTCAGTACAAGCTTATTAGGAGAGGAGGGCAGAAATAAACCTATCAAAACTAGGGGATGATATTCGTAGGATATTATATTGAAGAAATCGATACCATTTTTATGATTCTAGTTTTTCGTGAAATATCAATGTTCCAATATAATATATTAGCGATTATTCTTAATAGTATTCGAAATTTCTTTCGATTCTGATTATGATTATGTGATTCGATTATGCTCATCTAGTCTAAGAACGCCGAGTAATTAAGAGAGAAGAACGGAGATTGCAGTTTTGATAGCATGGGTCATTAGTCAATCTAGTAGACGCTCTTTTCAGTGCCTTGCTCTAATTACTTGTCATCAGTCATTACTTGTATAATGGTACGACTGGGTAGATTTTAGAGTTTACGTCGAAAATCATTAATATTTTTTAACAATTAATTTTTTTTAATTAAGAGAAATTGAACCTTCATTCCAATAATTAAAAGCGCAGGCTTGTGAAAAATTACGGAATGTTAGAATTGTAGGATTCGCAAAATATTTGCAAGTTTATGGCCCATCAAAAAAAAATCATTAATGAGGATCACGCCGTTATTAAACTTAAAAAAGTCGTTATTCTGATTTAGATCTACCAAAAATTTTACCAACCGATATGGGCATTTCAAACACAGAAGTAGTATCATTATTATTTATTAAAACAAAATAATATTGGTACCTACACGGAGAAAACTTACTGATATAAAATATTTCTAATTCATTTAAAATTTCTTCAAATTATTCGTAATGCTGTTAAAAATGGGACTGCAGGTTTTATGTTAAACTTTTATTAAAAAGGGAATGTATTAACGCGATGTCGGAACACATGTTCATAAAAATCATTATATTTTTGCATTTCGTCATTACATATTAACAGGTCAAATGCAGGTGCATGAACAAGTGTTCCGATATAAGCGGAAAGTACTAAATTTTTTCTAGGAAACGGCCTCCTGTCCCGTTTTTAACGGGGTTTTAATAAATCAGTAATATAATTATTATCGGTGTACTTTAACGCTTGTCTGATATGATTTAATGGTTATCAGTTCAAATTTTCAAAATTAAAGTTTATTTAACTTGAAAAATTTTATGCATTATGCAAAAAAACGGAGGTATGTTTTACACGGTGACCGGATAAATCATCACAATGATAATTCATCACATCTTTCAAAAGTTATATAAAGTCATAGAAAGTGATGAAACAAAAACTTTATTAACTGGATTAAGAAGGTTAGGTTAAAAAAAAAATTTCATCGTTTCTAACAACTTTATGTCACTTTTTAAAAGTGTGTTGAATTGTCGCTGTGTTGAGTTATCATGGAACCTTTTCACATAACCCATGCACTGACAACCCTAACAAGTATATGGTTCCTTATTAAAAAAATTCCAAGAAAGAAAGACATATACGTAAAAGTGGGTTTGCCGGGACAATACATAAAAATTTAACCAACAAAGTATACTATATAAAATAAATTAATTCGTATTGAAAAGAAAGAGAGAGAAAAATCATCAGCCTAGCGTATTGTATTGTTTTATTATTTTGTTAGAAAGAAAGAGAGACACAGCAATGCTATTATTTGTATTGAGAAATAAACCCATCTCTAAAAACCACCCGTATAAATTTATCAAGACGGTAAAACAAACAAAATAATGGATACGTTTGTAACCATAAATACGAAGAAAAAGCTAAAAATCCAGAAAAACGGAATGAGTCAAACAAGATAGCACTTTGCAAGATTATTTTTTTCACCATCCCTCGGCCATAATAATATCACCAACGGCGTTTATATATTTGTTTATATAACGGGTGTTAAGAACGTACCTGATACCATAACCAGGGATCCATGGGGTTATTTCAACTAAAAAAATTAACTTATATTTTGATATTCGGTGATTTTTTTTCAACTGAAAACATTTTTTAAATCAGTGGTACAGATAGGGCTATAGTGGGGAGGCGGTTACTCGCCCAAGTGACCAGTGATGACAGATGAAAGAAAAAAAAGTAACAAATAATGTCCCCGGAGCAAAAATTTACATTTTTCAGTAATTTGTTTATCTATTGAAGGGCTTTGCGAAACATAACAAATAAATCTGCAATAAAAATAAATAACATTAATAAAAGAAAATAATACAACATATTTTTAAATGAGAGGAATATGACGGCCTCCGTTGTCTAGGGGTGAAGCTCTCGACTAGTAATCCGAAAGTCGCGTAAAAATTTACTAGATGAATTTGTGTTATTTCACAATTTATTAATTTAATATAATAAATAGTATACATGCGGTACGTTACAGAGTGGTAGATACTCTCAATATCGTCCTGGTGTAAGATTACCATTCAGAATTGAAACGTTGCTTGAAATGGCTTTAGCCGTGTTTGGTGACCAGATATGAATAGCCAATAACTCTTCTCTTCCCCATCTTCTTCCCCTCGCCAGTGCCTTCAGTCTGACAAAATACTTTACTTATGGATGCCATATTGGGGATGCCAGCCATTAGAATGACTGCCTACACACGGTTTTGAACAGTTGGGACTCTTGTGCGGTATTCATGCTAAAAACCACAAGCCATTCTAACGCAGCATTATTCATTGGTCAAATGCACATATGTACATATGGTTTTGTATTAGTAATCGACGAACCGGTGGATGAACTCTGTTATCCATAAGTTGATAATAGTTTGTCTAGTCTATAGTTAGTAATAAGATAGAGCATTGCATTGTAGAAATATATTATATATTTGTACAGCGCTTTTGAGGTGATTTTTCACAATAACGGCGGTATAAAAATCTTCCGAATTTGAATATTATTACTAATCAAGGTTTCAGAAAGAAAAATTCAAGATAATTCAGAAAGTCGGGGAGGAGTCATTTGCCAAAATTCGCGTTATCACATTCCAAATGTTTGCAAATTACATTTGCAAGACACAAATCCTGTCAAAAACCAAACAGTTGTGAGAATTTTTTTTAAAATGTTTAATTATTAAAAAAGGCTCGAGAGAAACAAGGTAGCAAAGTAGATTATTATTATTTATTATTATTTCTTTGACACAAAATAGAAGGAGCAAATCAAACCACATTTCTCAAGCAGCTGTCAAGTTATTACATATTTATATTTTTGTTGTTAGCATAGACAGCCCGGATTTACTTAACCTTGCGAGAGCTACTCGTTCCAAAAACATGTTTAAATGTAACAATTTCAGAGAATTAGAACTCGCTTGTATCTAGAGAACATGAAGTTAGTATAGATACGCAGATGTGGCGGACCTATTTAACTACATGGAATATATGTACAAGAAGGCTATACTATCATATCTTTTCAATCAATATTAATTTAACCCAAGTCTACCTGTACCCTTTGCTTGTACTTGTATATCTTACTTATATGTCCTTCTAGAATTTCTGCTCATTTTATTCTTTTCAATTAACGTTTCTGACAGATAGGCGCTTTTTTTGTAACTTTAGTGGACAAATACAAATTTACATCAAATAATAAATTGTCATAATTTTCAACCAAAAACCTAAGTTGATAATGTGTTTGATTTATATTTTGTAGAAGGTTGCAATTTTTAAAGGGTATTTGGGTAAAAATTTGTTCGTATATTTTATTGTTTGAAATTTTTTAAATATATTTTATTTATTTCACAAGATATGTACTATAATAACAAATATAATTTTAAATACAGTTAATAATGTAGGATATTTATTAGCTGCACGGCTGAACTAAAAAGTTTTGTAAGTAGGTACTTACAATATTTATGTAATATTTACTAACGGGGTATTATACTGGGCATACTGAATACATATTGGGCTCTTTCTTACATGGAATTTTACATTATTACATACTTATTACAGGATAAATATTGTAGAAGTACTCATATCGTAACAGCAGATACATAGGTTAAATAGAACTAATATTAATACAATGACGAATATTACATTTTAATAATAAAACTTGAAATAGTGAATAAAATAGTATTAAAACTATGACATATTTAATTATTATAAGCATTAATTACTCTCCTGAAATATCCACACAAATTGAAAATATCTAAGGAGAAAAAATAAATGCCGCTGACGGGAATTGAACCCGCACCTTCTGATGTCCGGTCAGGTGCTCTGGACCACTGAGCTACGTCGGCTAATTTCCAAACCGCCAAAAAAATTAAGTAAAAAGTAAAATTTGTTTCAATTTGTATGGATATTTCAGGCGAGTAATTAATGGTTATAATAATTTGTTATCCTTTGCGCTACGTATAAAAACCTTGTCTAATAAACATTAGTTTATCATTAAAAAATAATAATATAAAATATTAAATTAAGCTTACACGATTATAATGTGTGTGTGGTAGTTACTTACAAGCCAATAAAAAAATAAGAGAGGAGAATAAAAAAAAATATGAAAAAGTCAAAATAATTATTAGCCAATAGAATTGAAATCAATTGCCTTTTGAAACTCGGAAAATTGTCAACAACAAATAAATCGACAATTTCGCAATATGTATTGAAAAATGTTGGTGGAAAGTCATCGCTAGAGAAATTGGATGACACCACTGCCTACAAATACGATAAAAATGTTTCCTTTACATCAAATCGGTCAAAATGGTCGAAATCACATCGGTTTTGCATTCCGTGCTTCTTGGATAACGAGGAAAATTATTTATGTATAGTGTGTTAATATTCTCGCCATATTTAGAGATCGTCTGCCGCATTGGCGCAGAGTTTACTGTAGCTGAGGGTGGCAATTGGACGTTTATGAAATCAAATTACAGTTATTAGGACGTGACGAGCGCCAAATGGAATGCAACTATTCAAAATTGGCAATTATGGCGGGAAGATTACTCGGCGGCGGAGAATTCCGGCAGAAGCGAGCTCCAACACTTAACACTGCTCCCATCGGGCGGGGCGGGAAGGAATAGAAAACTAAAAACATCCACATCCATCATGGAGTTTGGGATAAAATTACGAAACTTTTGAATAAATGGTACGGAGGAAGAAATAAGATTGTAGAAATTTGAATAATGTTCACGTTTGATGGGCTCTATGACAGACAAGACTCGTGATATTTTCATTTCTAGTATGGTCAGACATCTGGTGTGGACAGTTTTAGAAAGCGAGTGAGCATCTAGCTTTATCTTTGCATTTAAATGTTTACTATACATTAGTTAAAAAAATTGAAATAAAATGTCAAGGGGGAATATTTCAAAATAAATCTCTAATCTTACTGTTGACGCAACGTTATGCATATCCCTTAACAAGTGTTCCTTCATTCCTCCACTCAATTACTTATCCCTGTCTGATAGTGTGAAGTAAAAATATGTTTCGTGGTTTTCCTGTAGGTTTAAGATGGTCTTAAGACAACCGGTTCTTAACCCCGAGCAACACCTGGTACACGTCAGCTTATATGTAGGTACATATTTCTAGCTCATGCTGACTACTTCCTTATCCCTTCCCTGTAAGCTCTATAAACCGACCTCCCCCCTACTTTGGAAGCTGAGGACGCCCTCGGTTCCTAATACAAAACAGGGAACTACCAATGCCGCTAATGATTACAGTTAGACAAATCAACCATCTAGTTAACGGTTAGTCAACGGATTCATTAACAGCTTTCAGTCAATATTTAACCAAGGAAATTTAGTAGGATTCCTGTCATTAGTAATTATTGACAATTTCTTCGAAAATGTAACAATTGGAAATTACTAGTATTAGTATTTTCTAGGAGTATATTGGCCTATCGGTGGAATGTTTTATTTGCCAAGCTAAAAGTAATAAATTCAGAAAACACAAACTTAAACTGGAAAAAAGCTTGTAGCCAACTAATAAAAAATATACTAAATGAGTTTGCGATAAAATACATTGTTGGCTGTTACGTCCTGCCTTTTCTCGCCCTTTTCGCTGTCGGCGAAAATCTTCCAATTCCATTTGAGAAAAAATGCCCGAACAGCAAACACATTGATTGTTAAAAGCCAGAATGCAACATTTACAAAATCTTTAGAAAAAAAAATCTTTACCGTTTTCACCAGTTTGGTTAAAAAGTGGTACGTTCAAATTTACTTGAATATAGTATTGGTGAATCCTATCGGCTGCGCCAGAGTTTGTTGTGTCTCCGGGGTTTCTCACAAACTCTCTTACTAAATAAAACTCCGGCTTCAACAAAACACTTGGACTTGTAATAGATTGACAATGCGCTCTGATATCTAAATTAGCAGAAAGGTTTGAATAATCTGGACCCCGACCTTGAGGTTCCCACCTTGTTTATAATATACTTGGTCTCTACAATACTCGTCAGCTGAACACCATATATGGGTAATCTTATAGATCAATCTAGTGCAATCTATGTGTGACCTCTTACAAGGATAATACAGTATATAAAGGCAATCATTAAAATAAGAGCATTCCTTTGATCTGTAAAATGAATCAGAGTTAAAATAAAAAGACAGCTATTTTCCCATTTTGATAATTTGATAGCTTCCTACTTCAAAAATGCGACTTAATCCCTTCTGTCCTGCTGCGAAGGAAAACACGTGGAGTGTTTGACATTGTTAATTCTTCTTCTTTAGTAGGTATGGTGGTTAAGGCAACATAAGACTCTAATAACGAGGTTTTGCTCGACGCTCACATTTCAATTATTTCTCATGAACGCATTACTAATATCTATAATGTTTCTAGAGGGATTCCTAACGATGAAAGATATTTATACTTAAGATAAATTAAAGCAGAAACTTACCATTAAAATATTTCATGTAAAATGTTTTGAAAATTTTATAAAACGTTTTTCAACTTTAGAATTAGCTCTAAGCGCCACATTTTATTTTTGTAGGCGATAAATTAGTAACATCCCGGTGGATCCCTCTAGAAACATTTGAGATTTTAGTAATGCGTTCATCAGAAATAATTCAAATAAACCTCACGGAAAGACAGATTTTCTAAGCCTGCCAGAGCAAAGTCGACCGTAGGTTAGTAATAACACTGATCATTGTAGAAATTAATTATATATTCGTACAGCGCCCTTGAGGTGATTTTGCACAAAAACGGCGCTATTAAAATCATCCAAATATTATCATTATTACTATGCGGCACCCAAATTAAGTGGAACTCCCACTACAAATTTTGCCGCTTCATAAGGGGACGAAGACCGACAGGTCCCCGGCCAAGGGGAATCACTAAATATTTTAGCTACAAATTTTTGAGAGCTTTTTTTTCCTATTTTTTAGTTTCCATCCCTTTCATTACCGGAAAATGCATCATGGTATTTTACTAAATATTAATTCATGATAGAGTAATTTCCTTGTGCCAGGATTAACAATTATAAAAAACCAAAATTCAGACTATCGCAAAGAGTAGACATCTTTTGAAATAAAAAAGGTAAATATTTGTCATAGTGTTATAAAAGTGACCCAAATATTCTTGAGATGGTATACTACCTATTTGTACAATATGTTTTATGAAAAATTGTAATACCTACGTTTCAATACTTTGAAGGTTTTCTTCACCCACGGATGACGACGGTCTTGAAATTGGATTTCCTGAAACAGTTTCCTTACTGACCAATGTAAGGAATAACTTATCTCGTTAGCTCTTCCATCTTTGAATGGAAACCAGGTCAAAGTTGAGATCACAAAGACTTTGTTACCGTTGCCAATGTGTGAACTTCCGATAAAGCAGACGCTCAAGCGAAATTACGCACCTTGATTTATACACTCTGGCTTCGTTGGAGCTTCCCATTGCGAGAGAACTCATACGAACAGTGTTATCCACAATCAAACTGAATGAATTTATTAAAGTTTTTGCTAGCATTTTCACATAAAGGGTATTACGGAATTTGTTGGTGGTTGGTGCAGGGACAGCCTGTAACTTTTTTAAATAGATGATCTCTATTCAACGTTTTGTCCAATTCTGGGATTAAGATTAACGACAATATTTATAGTGAAAAATGCAAAAATAGATTTTGAAAACAACCAACTAACTAACCATCACGCCGTTTCCCCGCAGGGGTGAGCAGATAGGACGGACCGCCAACAACTCGGTCTTGGCACATGCTCGTTGCCTCATTCACATTCATAGATCGTCTCATAGATACCCTTCTATGATTCTGACTCTTGACATGACCTGACTCAAGTATTTGATTCACTTGATCGTGCCTTGTCTTCCTCAGGCGTCCCCGAATTCTTATACTATTCTCATTCACGTCATATATTCTTCTTACACTCCTTTCTTCGTTCATTTGCAACAAATGCCCAAACCATAAAAGCGTCCATTTCTTAATCTTATTCACTACGCTTAAATCAGCTTTACATTATTTGCGGATCGCCACATTTCTCACACGATCATACATAGTTTTACTAAACATACGCCTCAGGGATCTCATATCTACAGCATTCAGTCTGGAAGCAATGAAATATAATAATGGTTGCCTAGAAATGTGGGGAAATCTAGAAAAATCGCTTATTTCTAGACTTTTAGGAAGTTTACACAAATTCGTTGTAAGTATGGAAAAACATATACGAAGAAAAAAGCGAATTAAGGCAGAAAAATTTCAAACATAAATCTTGTAAACATTCAGGGATATGTTTATCGAAAAAATCTATTTATAGTCAATTTAATTGCAACACAGAATTCAAAGAAATTTTACTTTGTTACGAGTTACGTTTTTATATTGTTTGGTAAAAATAAGATTTTCGTGTAAATGAACCCATTTTATTTCAAGCCACAAACATGTAACTTTTTGCTTTGAAATTGGGTAACATAACTACATAATCGCTATTACAGCTACAAGCCACGAACAATAAAAAAAATAACGCTGTCACTTAAACCATTACAAATAGAAGAAAGAAACCTACATATTTTAAATAGTGAAAAATACCTGGTCTAACACTTTGACAAACATCTGACCTTTAAACAGCACGTAGAAAAATTGAAAGAAAAACAATTCCACTAATTGGTGTATTTGGTAGAATCGCTATTCTTCTACCAAGAGAAGTAAAGGGGGCTTATATTATAGCTTAATCCAGCCCCACCTCAATTATCTGGTAGAAATATGGGGGAAAACACACATTACATACTGATACGATTTACAAATAACACAGAATGAAGTTTAAAAAAAAAAAAAGCTCTTCAACTATAACCTAAATACTCCCACGAAAAAACTATACCGAGAAATGAACTTGTTCGAATGATTGTACAAATTGTACTAATATAACATATATGCCTTTTAATTTACAAAATACAAAATTGGTTTATACACACAAATACAACATTTGTAAAACGTCACAAGTACACGAACACTATACAAGACCAACATCGACCAAATTTTTAATTTTTAATTAATCTCTTATCTCTAAATAGTATAAAATAAAGTCGCTATCCGCGTATGACCGTTTGTGCGCTTAGTTCTTCGACACTACACAATGGATTTTGATTCACTATCATTTAGAGAATTTCTTTCGGAAGGTTTATATCTATAATTCATGCATATTATATTTATTAAATTAGAGAAAAGTTGATGATTTGTAATCAAGTCATTTAACAAATATTTTCGGGCACTTACATTGCTAACGCTAGCTAAACATTATGGGATACATCAAAATAATGTACTACGGAATTGTATATCTTAAAAGGGCCTACATAAAAGTCCGCAATGGAATATGTCTATCTCCTAAGGACAACCCCCTGCAACGCCGAGTAAACGTCAGCTAGTGTATTATGTATCGATGAAGATAACATAATAAATTTTACACTAATACAGTAAAGCCTGAAAGTGGTAAGAGAAACATAGGCTATGAGTCTAGGTTCATACAATATCCTTCTCGATAGTCTGAAAACGAAGAATCGAATAAGTATATTTAAGAAAAACTGTTCAATTTTAAGAACCGAATAATAATGACCTTTAATGTAGACTGATTGTTAAGATGACATGTTATATTTTTTCCGACTTTATTTCTGGGTTAAATCTTCCCCACAGAAAAAACTAAACCCTTCCACACACTTTTCCACAAATGATCATCTAGTCAATCCACATTGGGCAAGTGCATTAAATAAGCAAAATAAATACAAAACAATACAATAACAACACGTCAACTCACCAGAGATCAAATGGGAAAATAATTCACCGACTCCAGATATTTTCATATCAGAAGATTCGGCTCGGTAGAACTCCTAAACTCCTAATTGAACCTATAAATCCTACTGATCCCTCAATATAAATATTTTAATAATCTATCGTAATCTTACATGTATTTAAAATGACTGTTTATAATGTGATTATATAAATTCTTTGACATATCTAGGTAGTAGTAGTAGTAGTAGGAGCCGAAATAACAAATGGTAATATTTTTATAGTCTGAGATTGTCAAATTCTTTTAATCTCATTTCCTAAATCTGTGTATTTTCTTATTTTTTCAAAAATAGTTTTTTGAATATTACAGGAATTTGGAATAGCGACATCAGTGATATTTTTGACATTTTGTCTACAATTATAATTGTTGTATTAAGCTTTTATTTATGTAGCTAGTTAGTAAGTGAAATATTTATATTTCGTTAACGACAATCCAATCGATTACTGTATTTTTTTGTATTTTTATCTATTATTATTTTATTTTTATTAATTCTTCTAATGTTTCAAAATTATGGGTCATCTTAAAGTTATACTACCTACACTCCTGCATGTAAAAACCCTCTGGGCGTTACATGAATAAATAAATAAACTACTAGTATAAGAAAATTATATCAGAATGTGACTTCCCAGCTGCCTTTTACTTATGAAGGCAGTATAGTATGTCCTACCTTGCTGGTTGTGGGCGGCGAGCTCCTTGGGGGTGACGGCCCTCATGCGGCCGCCGGTGCCCGCCAGGTCCCGCCCCGAGTTGCCGAGGCGAATCCAGTCCATGAGGCTGTGGCCGGGCTGCAGGGCGCATTTGTTCCGAGGGTTGCCTGAAACAATAATTACATTGTGTTCATTTATCACTTTTCACACCATCTTCTAAATTATATTTATTGGGCACACTGACCCCTTTCTAAGGATGCTTTCCTTCAGCGGGGCACTGAAGGGCGCAGCAGCCTTTCGCCGTCCCATTTGCTCCCGAGGCCATTACTGTCCCAGCTGAATCTCGTCAACCAACCCCTTTGGAAATAACTATTTTACACTATCACAGAATAGTAAACATACAGTCCATATTACAATATAACTAGTGCAGACAAGTGAAAGGTGAACTTGTCGAATCCGCACAAAAATATATATCTAAGATAAAGATTTTTTTAAATTGGTTTCTGTTCGTATTATTACACTAATGTCTGAACAGTTCCAGAATGTTGTAAACGGAAGTGGCGCCCTCTGTTATTTAAAAAAACCGTAGAAGTTTTCAAACAGCGTCAAAAGTCAAAACCTCACCGCTGTGGATTTTTATCTGCGAGTAAAATTGTATTACAGCTCACACAAACAATTCCAATTTTGAAAATGACATTGCATTCAAAGCAAAACCATCATTAAACCCTGTTACAATTACTCCTAGACAGACCCACAACCCATGAAAAGTTACAGATAATCTGAATTTTCGACAAATCAGATCCAAAGTTGAAAATGGCAATTAATGATTTTCTGTTAAAATACTATGTTATATGTAGGTAGTCTAGGTAATTTACCGCTTGTCTGAATTCTGTCACTTCCAATTTTGAAAGTGACACTCAAATTATAAACAAATCTTAGTTATAGAATTCATCGAACTGTAGTTACAGAGAGTTGGACTTGCATTTTTTCTGGCTATTGTTAAAAAAACCTTTTAATTGCTCTGATAAGGCATTTTCAACAATAAGCACAGTTATAAAATTTATTAAAATATGGAGTAATATATTTATAATTATTTCAGAAAAAACACTACTTAATATATTATTCTTACTACTAAATTAAATGCAAATGGAATCCTCAGAACGAGAGATCCCAGTGAGGATATCATTATCTATATTTATTGCATAAAAAGGAGATAACACTTACTATTAATATTCATAAAAATGCATAATTTCGTGGGATTTTTGTGATAAATCTTATTTACAATTTGTTGATCTCACAAACAAAAAAATATGCCAAATTATGAATGATAAACGAGGAATTTCATCTATTGCGAAGAGCGTCTCCGGATTGGAGGGGAAAACACAACAAAAATGAAAGCGTAGTCGGGAGATGTGCTAGAATTATTTATTTATTTTTAAAGTCCCAGCGACTGAACTTGTATTCCACTGTACCTACAACTACTCTGCAATTAAAATACAGTCAGTTATATTATACAGTTGAACTTGGAAGCTATGGAATTTGCAGTAAAAATCCTTTCCTAAGGAAATAACGCATCGCTGCTCGCATTGCTACGCTAATTACGGGTCTAACAACTGTCTGGTTTTATAAAATCAAAGCAGTTGAGGAAAACTTTAACTTTCCATTTGGATGTAGACAAGTATTCGTAAAGATTTCCTCTTATGGAGGATGAAATTTAACAAAGATCGTATTTTATTACGAGTATTATAAAAAAAATTGTAACCGACTTATAGCATCATTATTAATTTACAGACTTACTAGTAGTTCTGTGACCATTAGACCTCGCATCCAAAAAATTACGTTTCTAATTTTAAAAACTCAAAAGTAAAATTTATTTTGAAAACATCTGTAAGTAGTAAAACATACATACGTAATTATTAACAATATATTTTAAAGTAAAATTTTCTTTTTAAAAAAAGGAATCATACAATCGTCCAAAAAAACCACTATTGCAATGAAAATTGATTAATCTAGGTACACCAGAGATGTTCTTGATCTTTACAAAAACGGTGCCATACAAATTATGCTTATTATACATAGTATGTTTATAATATGTTTTCACAGAGGTACATTATAGCTATCATAGGATTTGACTTGCTGCATACATCAATCAAAATCAACTAAAAAGTCAGTCACTCAAAAACAGAAAACAGTAACAAAGGCATGTTTATAGATAGAATCCAAATATAACTATAAAAACTCTACGCTTCGTGATCAATTCATTATTTCACTTTTGAATTGAATTTCAGAGCCACTTCTGGGCTGGAGCTCCAAACTACCGGATAAATCTACTTGATTTTGTACAAAGGAGGGTGGCCCGTCTGATTGAAAATCCGTTGTTAACAGACCGATTACCATTTCATACGCTGAGTCAGTTCTACAGGTATTGTAATGGAGCCTGCTCGAAGTAGTTACCAGCATTGATCCCTTGTGCACTGGTACAAGTTTGTGAAACTTGTCGGATACGAGCGGAACTCCCGTACACAGTTGATGTCGGTTTCATGAGAGCGGTTCGTTTTATTGTAAGTCGGCTCGCATGTGGAACGAGCTACAGGATCTGTTTTTCCTCTAGTCATAACCCAGAACTCGAAACGCCGCCCAGCTGGGCGTTGTTATAGTTCCCCTGTCTTTACACTGCATAGGGGCGCTAAAAGGAATCAATTTGACTAATAGGTAGCGAAATTTCAGGCGAAGCATCATACGGTGTGACATTTCAGTAAGAGATTGGATTGTGGAACAGTACCTGCAATAGTGCTCAATTCTCAGAACTCACTGTTAGGCCTTGGCTTATTACGGCGCTATATCTCCCGGCGAGGATAGGCTCTCAAATCGGGTTATTACACCCTTCTGTGTTTCATAGCAGCTGGTAACTCAATTTCCCATCTTCCACGATATTAATTTTACTTCTGCTTCCTACATTGGTTACTTTGATTGTTCTACTGAAGAGGATGAAGTATTACGTTGAGGCCCTTGAACAAACCGCCAGAGCCCTTAGTGTTATGTCAGTCATTTTTTTGTTTTTTTTTCTAATGTGAAACCGCACTAAAGTCCCAACTGATGCCTGCAGCCAGTGAGACTATGGCATCCCCAATTAGGGAATGTTGTGAGGCTGGAGGTAGTGGGGAGGGGAAGGAGTTGGGGAAGAGGAAGGTGGGGAAGTACCTAGCTATTCAAATATGGTCACAAAACACGGCCAAAGCCATTTCAAGCAACGTTCCAATTCTGAGTGGTGGTTTTACACCAGGGCGATATTGAAGTATATTCCATTCTGTAATACGGCTAACAATGAATAGTGAAATAAAAGTAGCAGATCATGATTTAACAGGTTAGATTATTATAATATTGGGATTAACTTATTGAATAATATATCTTTTTTTATATGGCAAAATTTAAAAAAACATTATACGTAAAAGAAATAACAAATAGTGTTGTATGGTAGTGGTGAAGATCGTGTCAATGAGGAGTAATTCTTTCAAGAAATAATTAATTTCCCTTTGGAATCTCTCCTCACTGTCGGTTTCATGTGTAACTGATTTACCGGCTGTCTTCATATGGAAATAGATTGCGATTATCGTAGAATAATGTTTTCATGTGTAACTGACTGACTGGCTGTCTTCAAATGGAAATAGTTTGCGATTACCATGGAATAACGGTTTCATGTGTAACTGACTGACCGGATGTCTTCAAATGGAAATAGTTTGCCATTACCATAGAATAACGGTTTCATATGTTGACTGATTGACCGGCTGTCTTCAAATGGAAATAGTTTGCGATTATCATAAAATAACGGTTTCATGTGTAACTGATCGACGTAGATTAAAGTATAATATGGAATAATTAAATAGTCTTCAAATGGAAATAGTTTGCGATTATCATAGAATAAAGAATAACACAAGAAGCGCCTTATGGGCGTGTTTCGTGATCCAAATAAACATCTGATTTTTAAGTCCGTATTAAACCGAGTTTCACGAAGAATACAAAATTTAAATGAGATGGCGTTATACAATTTCAGGCAAATGTAAGATAGACAGACCTAAAACCAGAAGGTGCTAAGTCAGCGGCAAATTTGTTTCTATTTAAATATGTATTGAAGGCACTTCTATAGAGTTCTTCGTTATTCTTCGCAAAGTATACGTATACGGCCCAAGTTGCTGTACTTTTTTATATTTAAATCAAAATCGGATAATATGGGAATTCAAACTACATATGGTTATAGTAGTGGAGTAATATCAAATTCCCGAAAATGTTAGCATGTTCCTCATAAAAAACTCTCCCATGCGAAAAAATTCTAAAACAATATTTTTTCAATAAAGCAACAAAAATTTAACAACGCCAAGTGCAGTATTTTATACCACCTTACCACTCAACAGACGAAAAGTAAAAAAAAATAACCACAAATCTATGAAGTAAATCCAACAAAATGAGCCGATTTTTTTAAATATAGCGAAACCGTCTACCTTACTTGACTTTACAAAAGTACACTGAAATATGCAATCGCCTATTTAGAATCCACAATATAAACTTTACAGAGATAGTATAGAACGTATCCAAAAAAAAATTATAAAATATATATCGTACAAATTCAACAATAACTTTGAGTGTACATTTGAAACTTTTCAGCGAAGACGAGCAGTAACCGACTCAATATTTATACACGGAATTTTAAACAATGACATTGACTGTACCGAACTTCTGTCCCTTATTAACTTTAACATACCTTTGAGACGCACACGACATACAGTGAAATTCCACACACTTAATTATAAAACAAATGCAGCATCTAATTCTCCAATTAACCGAGCTCTACATACTCTAAATAATATTTGTCTTAACTATAACATTGACATTTTTTCGGATTCACTGCGCAAATTCAAACGTGGCATCATGTCAATAATTTAAACTATTCAATGCGCATACATACAGACACACATACACACAAACACTCACACATACATTACACACGTCACACACACGCCTATATACTACACACGTCACCTGGTAATTAAGGAATAAACATACCACTTAGCAGACATTACAAGGAAACATATCATAGGTACCCAACATGAAATATCTTATTCCTGTATGTTGTTTCATCTCTGTAAATCATGTACTGTTTGTTTCCATGATATAAAATAAAATAAATAAAAATAAAATAAATGAAACGCATTGTTCATACTTCTTTAGTCGTTCGTTAGAATGGTAGACAAGTAAGTTTACTAACAAGGTTAGATACAGACGCAGACGGACAGAAATGACATTACATTTCCGTATAACTAATTTAATAAGAAGGGTTAATTGGTTCCGTGTTAGACAGAGTGTCTGATAAAATTAGCCAAGTGAAGATTAGTGAAAATACGAAACAGCAAAAAACTAAAACAAAGAAGGGCACAGTGCAACTGATGAAAAAGGTTTATGGTACGTAATCAAATTATCTTTTGTGTTATGTAATCACATTATTATTTAATCCCGACTCACTGGCTACGAAGGTTTCGTAAAAAATATTCCGTGGTTTTTAATGATGCTCACCAGGCAACTTCTTAATATGGACTAAAGCTGGGTACATCGATCATTTTACACGACCCTCTGGCGATGTAATCGAGTAGATAGTGCCCAATCTTTGAACAGATATTTTACACATGGAAAAAATGCAATAGAGTGGAGAAAAAAGATTGACGCGTCGTTCGCCTCGCCAGCCGCCAAGTCAAAAGTACCCGTGATACCCGAGACCTGAGTACCCGTCGCCCAATCTTTGTTAGGATACGTTCTTTTGACATACTTTTCTTTAATATTGATTACATATTTTTTTAATTAATTTTCTATGTTATATTTATATTTGGGCTTATATTGCTGCTTGGCTGTATTAAATGTGCGTACTGTACTGATAAAAAATAATATTTAAAGCTAAATTTGTGCATAAATAAATATTTTTTTTAAATCTACAGCTCAATATTTCTACCTGTGAAGGGTTTGAGACGAAACTTCGCAAATAATAATGACAATCCGTTTTTCGTGTGGATTACCCACACACGATTTTCATATCTGACTACTGACTAGTGCAGTGTTCCGCAAAGTGTGCTCCGCGGCACACTGGTGTGCCGTGGCCATTTAGAAGTGTGCCGCGAGCCCCGCGTCACTTCTCACAAAGTGCTCTGTAAATCGGTCTTTACTTTTCTGTGCGACGCGGCGGCCGGAGGTGGCGTGGGTGGGACTCGATCGCTGCGAAGTGGCCGTGTGCTACGCCGCTACGCTACATTATCACGTGCGCTACACTACATAAGTGGGGTGTTATTGCTACATTATCACGTGATTGCGCACGAGCTATCCGGGTGCATGCGCGTGACAACATAACATTACGAATTACGACGGCGACGTTGCGCCCGCTTGTTTAGTAGTCATTCGTTAATGCTAGTGTTTGGTTGTGTCGTTGCGAACTTAATTGACTTTTTTAATTGCAAAAAAATATCCCATATTACGTGTATATAATGGATAAATTCGTTAAACGTACCGCAAGTTTGTCAAGTGAAACTAATGATTCCCAAGAAGAAGCAGAGTCAACAAAGAAAACACCTAAGCTTTTTGATCGGAAATACGATGAGAGCTATGTGCGTTATGGATTTATATAATGCGGTGACGAATCGTGCCCAATCCCAAAATGTCTTGTTTGTGGAGAAACTTTGGCTAATAATTCGATGGTGCCCAGTAAACTTTCACGACATTTAACAACTAAACACCCATCGGTGGCTCACAAAGATAAAGCCTTCTTTCAACGTATGAAAGACCAGTCTAAGAAACAGGCAACTCTCATGAGTTCGTCTTTCAATACATCAAGCAAAGCGCAAAAAGCAAGCTACGTGATCGCTAATATGCTGGTTAAATCGAAGAAACCTCATTCTCTCGCTGAAACTTTAATTTTACCTGTCTGCAAAGAAATTGTCAAAATTATGATTAGCCAAGAAGCCGCTAAGGAAATCGAAAAAATACCTGCGTCAGCAGATACTATCTCACGTCGCATTAATGAAATATCCACCGACATTCAATCAACGTTAATTGAAAAATTAAGGTTAAGTGGAGTTTTCGCGCTACAAGTCGACGAGTCTACTGATATTAGTGGTCACGCGCATCTCATCACAAATGTGAGGTACACGGATGGATATGAAATAAAAGAGGAGTTTTTAGTTTGTCTGCCACTACCTGGTTATACCACCGGAGAAGAAATATTCAGAGTAACAAACCAGTACTTCAGTGAACATAATTTTGAATGGCGCAATTGCTTAAGCATTTGCACAGACGGAGCAGCAGCTATGACAGGAAAAATTAGGGGATTTATAACCATTGCTTCTGAAAAAACTCCTAATATTAAAAATTTACATTGCCTTTTACACAGAGAGGCACTGATGACGAAGTCTCTGCCTGATGAATTGTTGTCTGTCTTACAAGAAGTCGTCAAAATTGTCAATTAAATCAAGTCGCGACCGCTGAACTCTCGTCTGTTTAATGCATTGTGTCAGGAAATGGGAGCAGATCATCAGTCACTTCTGTTTCATACAGAAGTACGATGGCTTTCTCGCGGAAAAGTGCTTTCTCGGATTTACGAGCTGACAAATGAGACCCAGAAATTTCTAAAAACCCAGGGTTCAGACTTTGCTTCTCTATTTAAAAAAAGAAGAATGGGTAGCAAAACTTGCATATCTGGCGGACATATTCGCTCAATTAAATGAGCTGAGCAAAAAAATGCAAGGAAGAAATTTTAACATTTTAACGTCTTCGGACAAGATTGAAAGCTTTCGCGCTAAGTTGGTGCTATGGATCAGCTACGCTACCAATGGTAGTAACGAAATGTTTCCAAATGTCATGGCTGCCGATTCAGAAAAAAAAGTGCAGGCTTTGATAGTGAAACACTTGGAGCTGTTAGCAGAAAAAATGAACTCATATTTTCCTAAGTGTGACCTGCAACCTATGGACTGGGTAAGATATTCATTTTCGGAAAGCATTTCCCTCGGACATTTACCAATAAACGAGCAGGAAGAATTCATGGAGCTTAAAACTGATCGGACACTAAAATTAAAATTTTCTGGAACAGAGTTAGCACATTTTTGGCTCCACGTAAAAATGACTATCCACTGCTGTCAAAGCGAGCTATTGCAATTCTATTACCATTTGCCACGACCTATTTATGCTAATTGGAGTTTTCAACTCTCACAACGATAAAGTAAAAAAAAAAATAGAACGCCTGAGGACGATCGACGAAGAGATGCGAGCAGCGTTATCAACGATTGTTCCAAATTTTGATCGTCTGTGTTCAGTTAAACAGGCTCACATTTCGCATTAAACATCTTTTCATGTTATATTGATTTTAATAATAAATATTAATAAAATATTGTTTTTGGTAAATTTTGGTTCGGAGTGGCCACGCTTATTACGAATAATTTTTAGAAAAAAACTTTAGAAATGACGTAATTACTATAAAAGGAAACTTTTTGGCTTGGTGGCGGCGGAAAAAGATGCATTTTAATTATCAATTGCGTAAAATTAAAATTCACTTCTTGAACCGATTCGGTGACAGTTCGCGGTCATTCTGTGACTATTATGTGATAAATATCAATCATAATTACACAAACCCGGCTAGACAAACCCGGCTAGACAAACCCTGCTTTGCCAAACAAACCATTCAAAACCTGGGATATTTTTTAAAATTATGATGACATACAGCTTTCGTAGTTTAACCTCAAAGTTCGCCGTTATTCGTAATAAGCCTAGCCAATCCTATCCAAAATTTACCTTGTTTTTTTTTTCTTTGGTGTACCGTTAAAATTTCTTGATTAGTTAGGTGTACCGTGAACATAAAAAGTTTGCGGAACACTGGACTAGTGCACCACAGTGATAGTTTAGTACTTCAATATATATATCAATTAGTATTATTTACATATTAATATTTTAGGGCCTGTTATAACACACTTTATCAATTTAATTTTATCGCAAGCAGTAATACCAGATGAACTAAAAAGTAGCATCACTAGGCCAATTTACAAAGGGGGCAAACATACAGATATTCAAAATTATAGGCCAATAAGCATATTGCCAGCCCTAGAAAAAATACTTGAAAAATACATTTCCATAAAACTTAATAAATATCTAGAATCTTTCTCTTTGTTGGATCCCAACCAATATGGATTTCAAAAGAAAAAAAGTACGGAAATGCTGCTTCAGGAATTTTCAAATCACATAAATTATGAATTAAATCTAAAAAAACAAGTTTTGGTTTTATTCATAGATAACTCTAAGGCATTTGATACCATTGATACAAATAAACTATTAGAAACACTGGAGGCAATAGGAATTAGAGGAAAGCTGCTAGTTTTATTAAAAAATTTACTAACTGATCGACAAATAAGAGTAAAAATTCTTAAAAAATTTAGCAAAAGAAAATATATCTCAACAGGTGTTGCACAGGGGTCAATTCTAGGGCCAACCCTTTATATTATTTATGTCTCAATTATGAGAAAATTGTTTTCATTTGTTAAACATTTTGTATATGCAGACGATACGGCGCTCGTAATATCGCACGAAGATCTGGTTACTGCAATGAACCTTATGCAACATGATTTTATTGCCCTACTGAAATGGTCGCATGATGCAGGCCTCTTTATAAACGCCAAAAAAATTAAAATTATGCACATCAGATCTCCACACGCCAGATGTAATGTAATTCCTTCATTATATACACACACATTTGACTGCATACATAAAAATGTTGCACAGCCCTGTTCATGTGAAACCATTGATTTTGTCAAAAGTTATGTATATTTGGGTGTTACTATTGACTGCTACATGAAATGGGATGTACACATTGCTAATGTTTGTAAACGTCTACGAGCTATTGTGGGTAGGATTTATAAAATAAAATATTTCGTGCCTATAAGTACTTTAAAGTTAATCTACTTATCTCTGGCTGAATCCACTATACGTTATGGAATTACTTCTTGGGGACATTCTTGTAAAACTAATATAAGCTATATACAAACATTACAAAACTCCATTATAAAATTGTTAATCCATAAATATGACAATCAACACAGAAGTAACATTAAATTAATATACAAGTCTCTGAATATTTTACCTGTCAGAGGATTATTGTTTTATAATATTGTAAGTCAACATGTTATATTGTCTGATTCATTGTATAGGGAAAGAGTTTGCCATAAACATAACACAAGATTCACTCAAAATGAAGGACTGGTAGTTCCGAAATGTACTAATAAATATGGTGAAAGAACTTTAAACTATATAGTACCCAAAATGTTTAACTTATTACCAATGACAATTAAAAATAATAACATGTATACTGCTAATGTTAAATATAATCTAAGGAAATGGTTATTGGATAATAATGATCTATACTGATGCCCCTGAAATGGAATTCATATTCTTAGAAAATGGAAAAAAAAAATATTTTGTAATACCTGACTACCTACCTCTATTTATGAAACTATTGATGTACTTGTTGATAATACTAATTTGTTCATACATTTATTTTTACTTGCTTATTTTATAAGGCTTTTATGTTTTATGTTGATAATACTAATTTGTTCATACATTTATTTTTACTTGCTTATTATATAAGGCTGCTATTTAAACTTTTCTGCAATGTAACCAATTTATGTAATTATGTACCGTTCAAATTGTATCTTATGAGTGTATAAATGTTGTCTCTATGTCCCTGCTGACAAACTACATAAGTAGTTTAGCGGGTTTAAATGTGAATAAATAAAAAAAAAAAATTAAAAAATTTCCAACCCCTGCGTCGATCGTCTTATTTTCAAGGGCGTTTCTTCTTTGTTTATTTATGATTTGAAAATTTACATCAATATGTACGGTTTTTGTAAATTTCATGAAAGTGAATTAATATAAAAGGTAAAGCAAAGGATTTATAGTCGTCCAAATGATATTCTGTTTTTTTTTTCTACCAAAAATCACGAAAGATGGTAACTAGCCATCTGTAACCCGATTTTTTATTTATTTATATTTTTTATTGAAAGTTTCATACATTTTAATTTTAAAAATAAAATAATAATATATTGTGTATAAAAAATCCCAGAAATATATTTTTAAAATGAAATGACAGAATTTTAAAATGTCCTACTACCACCACAGTAAGCGAAAAATTTGCTTGTGTTGTGATGGAGGACTTAGCCAGCCGAGTAATTGAATAGATTACGCCCGGGTGGGCCCCAAACGCGATTTCAACTCAGCCACCGAGCGGTCGAACGATTGTTATCACAATTCAATGGTAAGATTATAATTTATAGAACAGATACGATACGAATGTACTACCCCACCCACGAGCACTCCTATCCCAGTGATACCGGTGCACCAGGGCCCACTGATTTGTTTGGACTTGGAACACTTGCTCTGAGGAGAGGAAAGATGTTGGAATTCAAAAGACCGGTTTATTTGGAAACCTAATAACCCAATATTGGAATTAAGGGTGGACAGGAATAAAGGTACTGATTGAGTGTTGTAATTTTTCTTATGTCTTTCATATTCTTGCTTCTTTTTGGCTCTTCTTGGCACTTCTCGACTCGCTTTGACTCTTCTTGCAACTTCTCCCGATGTATAGAACAGATAATATTAATTTATCAATTAAGTTCATCTTACCGTTTACTATCAGACGAACAGCCATTTTTACATTTATCTGCAGAATGTAGTAACAAGTAACCAACTTTGTTATCTTACCTACAAAAAACAAGCCTTTTCCGTCTACATTCTAACCGAGCTATGTACATATTGTACATCTGAACATTGTATTTGTTCAGATATGCTAAATTGTATATTTATGGATTCAACGGTATGGAAGAAATAGAGCAATATTGCGAATAAAGTGCTCAAAAACAAATTATTCATAAAAGCCGGTTTGAAGAGATAACTTAAAATCGACGAATTATTGCAATGTCAAATTCCACGAACGCAAACAGATGAAATATAAATTAACCAAATTCGTTGAATTATTCGCTAAAATAATATATTGTAATTTAAGAATTTATTTTCTAAGTGAAATTTAAATTTATTTGAATTGATGGATTTATACCTCTAAATGAAATGGAAAACTTTTGTCTTTGCAATTTGGGGATAAAAATGATAACGACGGTAATTTATCATTCGGGACAAAACTCCGCATCCTGGATTGGAATTGGTCGTAGAGTGTTTGCTGAATAAAACATAAGTACCAATCTACGTACATTTCCAATCAATTTCTGCGTCTCGACAGTAAATTTAACGGAGGCAAATTTGACAGATTTTTTCGGGATGTGCGCAGTGATGTGCTTGGATAAAAACACTTTCAATTTTGAGGAAGAAAACGTTTTTTAAATTGATTTTGATAAAAAAATATTGAAGAAGAAGATAATACTAATAAATCGAAACGAAATATGAAACTGAAAAGATAACAGGGAATCGAACCCAAGGTTTCTGTCTCTTCCTGGAACATTGCCTCTAACCACTTGGCCATTGGGACCTAATTATTTTATGTCATTTTTGTTGATCTCATATTTCAAATTCAGAATTAACAAATATTATCCAAAACTATTTTTTTCCATATTTTTGGCTACTATCTTTTTGAATGATCAAAACGTTTTAAATAATTTATTATTGTAGAAAGCAATCACTTTGTGGTTTGACATATTTAATAAGATAAAATAAAATACTTTTTGTTTTAAAACCACGAGTTTTTAATAATTTTTAGAACCGACCGGTTTCGCTTTACTCAAGCATCTTCAGGGTACAAATTATTAATGATTAATTATTACTTATTATTAATTTTTTTTTAATAATTTGTTTGTAACTTAGAAAGTGTCTCGGATAAATTAAATTTTAGGGACATATTGACGTTTTTTATTGGAATAATAGATGTTATATATAAATAGATATATGGGATAAGTTAGTTTATATATGATTTGAGATATTCACGCAAAAAATTTGACCGTAATTTTTTAAACTTATTATGCCGTGTCGCGGTACCTACTTCTTTAACCAACGATTCGGACAGCATTACAGTCTCAATCGTCATATCTGCCCTGATGATCGCAGCGAATTTAAATAATGAGGAAGCGCAACCCAAGCATAATAATCAAAAAATTATCACAATAAAATCTTTTCAATTGTCTCCGTATTAGTGTTGTGATTGTTGGTTCGACGCCATTCGAGGGCTAGATATCTCATCAATAGTTATTTTCATTTTATACACGGTATTCGGAAACTCGTAGTACAAGCGGGAATACATGAGTTGGTTTTGTAGCATAATTCTTTTGATTTGAGTTTTCATTTTCGAGTAGTTCGAAGTTGAAATTTTTTTTAGTTAGTTTTTTTTAAATCCGTCGGTAGGCGGTTGATATCAGCTGTTTATATCTTCTGTTGCCGAAAAAATTGAAAAACTTTTTTTAGATTCCAGTTTAACTGTTGTACTACAAGTTTCCGGAAACTGTTTATATGGGCGCTGCGAATGAAGAATCGATTCTTCGTGTGCATGGTTATTTTTTGTTTTCACTTTGTGTTTTTATTTTTTTCTGTAACATAAATTTTATGTGGAGACTACTGGTTCATGCAAATATGTCAAATGTAATTATTTTTACAATATATGTATAACTTTTTATTTCCCCAATTAAACTCAAATAAAAAGTCGAAGGTTAAGACTCTCGATAATATACATACCCTGTCTATTTTAACTAAATACGCTTAAAATACATTCCTCAAAAAATAGAAGAAAAATAAATAACTGATTTTTTTTAAATTATTTTTTCAAACTAAACTGTTGTGAAGTACCGAATCTCATTGACTTTAAAGTACCAAACCGAGCAACCAGGGAAAATATATTATTCTAAAACAATAATTCCGGGTCTGATTACCACACACACGCACCTATATCTCTCCTTCATACACTTGGATACAAATTCACATCAAATCTTCACATATACAGTATAATATAGGCTACCAATACTTAAGAGATACATGCATAATGTTTTTTTATGTATCATAATATTATTGTTTAGGAGCATCGCGTAGTAGTGATTGCATTTATGATTTTAAATATTCTTCCTAAGTAAACTTAAGGCCAACCATGAAAAAAACCATGTTTGTCTAAGAAAAGGCGCTATTTTGCAGAAAAATAATAGGTATATAAAAACACACGCGTAAAGTTGTGTGAAAATTTCAAAGCAATCGGTGAAGAACTGGCAGAGATTTAAGATTTTGAACAATTTTTTGAATAAAAGATCATTTGCATTTTTATTTATAATAGATAGATAGATTATTTGTATTCACTTGTAAATTGTCTGTAAACCTGTACTATTATTTTAATGCTATCTGCACTTTTAAAAGTGGTTTCTTTTTTTTTCTCTTCTTACATCAAACATATTTACATAATGAACAGTTATACAAATAAAACTACATTGTAGTGTGTATTAAAAAATCACACAAAGGCAAAACCTCTGCGTGGGTATTATAGTAGTTGATATTATCACAGTAAAGTTCTAAGTTAAGAATAAAACACCACATTAAGGTCTACACTTTCTTTTAAATACTATTTTATATGTTCCATGTATAGTATTACGTTCATTCTTTAATTTTATTTTGTAAACATTACAATTAACCAATTTAAGAAAACTCCTGTTGTAATTGTAGTATGCAATAAAACTTGTAAAATATATATCATGTAAAAGTCCATCAGGATGTTTAAAATTAATAAATATGTTATGGACTCGTAATCTCTCGTATCTGACAAAAGGACTCGTATCTGCTTAAATTTTAATAAGAGAATCAGGAATACAACCGTAATTAACCAAAAAATTCAGTTTGAAAAAATGCGTAAAAAGCACAGACATAGGAATTAATAGACGAGAAGATAAAGGCGAGGGGTAAAATCAACTGTTGAAGAACGAAGGGAGTGAAGATGACTGTGATTCGTCAATAAATCAATCTGACAGTAAATAGGCATCTCGCATTATAATATCACCATTTACTTCTTAAAAGTAAAATCTGCTTTGAATGAATAGACATTTTTACATGGGAGCGCAAATTACTCGCCACGTTATGAACAAATTTGCGAAGTCCAAATTCGGCAAAGTAAGGCAGCTTCTATATTCAGAGTCATAGTTAGTTCAGAGTATTTAGTTAAGACACTTTTATAAATGTTCATAATTTACTTCCCAGCAACCAACCAGCTTTGTGTTTCGCGTCCAGACGTTTCTCGATGTGATAGTAACAACTGATTCATATTATGCGATGTGAATATGCTTAAAATAAAATAAAATAATGCTTATATATGGAATGTAATACGACAATTGGGTTTATTCTCTTTTTTCGCATCTATTTTTACCAGTTTTCATAGTACAAGTAAACATTTTGCCGTGTTATTTCGTAAAATGAACCGATGATGCCTCGACCATAGTTCGCACAAGAATGATGACGTCACGTTTTCAAATATCACTTGAGGCCGTACGCGAGCCCAGCCGGCTCAATGGAACCGGTATGGGGAGTGGGGATAATACGCTTTTAATCACTTAGGGCAGGTCTACTAATATTCATATGTCTATGGTAAAAAGGCGTATGTCAGCACGGAGAGAAATCAATAGTTGGCGTCACGATAAGCAAAGAGGCCTTATACGACAATTGTAGAATGTTTTATCGATTTGCTTTGATAATATATCATAACTATATAGAGAGTTTTCGTTGTAATGCAAAAATATTCGGATTTTCATGAACACGTGTTCCGAGATCATGATAATATATTCGTAATTTACTAAAACCTTATCAAAAAACCTGTCAATGCATTCGTAAAACCTGCAATCCCGCGTTTAACCGAAATTACCAATAATTTGTAGAGAATTTTAATAAATTGAATACAAGAAATAAAGAAAATTAGCACTAAGTACCAAAAAACTAAAGCTGAAATAAAGGGGATTTAGTGAAGAATCCAAAAAATTTTCATGAAACACCTGTCTATTATCTCCTCTTTATATATAACCTTAAAATATTTCACCATTTTCATGACATATTTTATCAATATAACAAGATGCATACAGTAACAGTTGAAATTAATGGTATTTGGTATCTATTTTAAAAGAAAATATGCTGGCTTTTGCGGACAGATCCATCTTTCGGCATGCGTAGAGGTTGCAAAAAAAAATTTTGGCACCCGGGCCTTGATTCTCGATTAAGTTATTCCACTCGAACACCGAGTGATTCGACCCACTCGTTGCTCGAATGGAATGACTTTTTACGTTTTGCGTATGTAATTATGTACCTTCGACGAAACTCAAGAATAAGAATTACGAGCAATGCATGTACTTACGAGGGCGATTATGAGCGGTCTGGATTCGAGAATCGATACCCCGGACATTTATTTAGGTTATTGGCGATGGCACAAAGAACGTTTCCGCATATTATTTATTTTTTTATGTTTTGGCTCTTAGTGCCTTTTTGATTTCGTGTATTCAATTAGCAATAGTCATTTTTCACCGTGCGACATTAATATCCGGCTCTTCAATTATTGGTTAGAATATTGAAAGGTCGTTATAAAAAGCCTTGTCACTTTTGCCACCATGATATTTAAATTATATTTTTGTAAATTACATCCGGATCGGAGGCACCCCGTAACACCGAGTAGGCTGGGTTAAGGTCACGGACAGACCAATCAATCCGCTGCCCTTTATGTCGCTCCGGCCGCGACGTTTACCTAACTGCGCTAATTTAATTATTCTGTTTGGAAAGCGGCCATCGTTTGCTGATTAGCGTCAAACACGTAATCCTAATCCACATAGATATTACCGGACATTTTGGCTTCTAAAAAGTTTTTAGCTTTGATGAAATATATTACGTCACCTTGGTTGGACAAGGTTCTAACTTCACTTTACCTTTTTCTGAGGATATGGGGTTTCAAAGTGTGCAAGGACGATTTTTTTAATTCATTTAACGATCTCTGATATTTACGTTGGGACGTATTCTTACCATTTAACTTACATAAGTATGCAGATAGCACCATATGCAACCAGCTAAGACAAAATAATTAATTGCATAAGGTTCTAACTAATGCCATTCCATGACGGGGCCAAGTCATATTTAAATATTTTCCTTCAAAATATATTAAACTATAATACTTTACACAAGATACCTCAAAATCAAAAAATTGTTCAATAGATTATGAGAATTCGTCTTTCTCAAACATTGGCACCTCAGAATGCGGTAAGGCGAAGTTAGAACCCTATCTAATCAAACAAGTGACGAACTACACTGCGATTGAAAAAGGATCAATGTGATGTTAAAACCTTGTAAAATTAATGGAAGCCTTAAAAGCTTGATGCTAGAACTTCGTCATACAAATACCTGCGGAAATACATTTCAGAAATCTCTGAATATTATATATAGAAATAAGCAAAAGAAATGGTTTTTGCATTCAAAGGTCATTTAAAAAAAATGAGTTAGGATCTTGTCCAATCAACATGACGATTGGATACTCGTTGTTACTTCCCGGCTTTCGAAAATTTAGTTTTTACATTAACTCACACACGAGGTCCCGATGTCATTTGGGGACGCTGCATAGAGGGTTTTTTTAAGAAATGGAATGAGAGGAAGTTCTGGGAAGGAAAAAGGTATGAGGGGTGGGTAGGAATCGGAGGTCAGTGTGTCCAGGCGTAACGGACGAATGAATCTATCCCTCCCACTGCTGTGCAAAGCAACGAATGAGTCAAAATAGTTAAGTTGAGAGGTCAAAGGGTCCTCCTCAACTGGCAAGTCATTAAACATAGCTAAATACTTGGGTTGACCTATGTCAGAGGTTCTGGTTATCCAAACGGGGTATCCACCTCTTAAACTGTAATTCCTCTAAATCATTATTTTTTATGATGTGAATTTGTCAATATGATTCTCTGGGGAACTAAACTCGGTTTGAGCCCCGAATTAATTCATTTACGATTTTTTATGCTCCATTTTCAAAAAAAGCAATTTGAGAGGCGGGTATCATATAGCCGCCACGGGAACCATTTATTGGATAACCAAAACCCCTACCATAGATGGTTGATGGTTGGGTGATGAGCAGGGGTGCCCGGGTTCATGGGGTGAAGTTTGTCTAGGTCTTGGCAGCGGATGCGTTAGCTCACCGACTAAGTGGCGGGTGGTATCGATAGAGACTGGTCGAGGGAGACTTTTTGACCTTCCCAGCAGGGCTCTCTCGACCCATCAACTTGCACCGCGGTGGGAGGGATGGATTCATTCGTCACTCCTGGACACATTGAGCCCCACATTCCTACCCATCCCTCGTATGTTTTTCCTTCCCAGATCTTCCTCTCCTCCTTCCTTTCCTTAATAAAATCCTCCATATAGTATCCACAAAGATGACATAGACCTAGAGGAAAATTATTTTACTCAGGGCCTCCTGTGTGGAGCTAATGTAAAAACAAATTAAACAAGCCTAGAAAACCACCGTAAAAGTACCAAAAACGAAAAAGTTTAATAAAACATATTATTTCAAAATATGTATAACCTTAGAGGAAAGTTTCGCTTAGAATTTCGTTTGAAAGTGTCCAGAATTTTCTTTCGTAAAGGAAAAGCAGTTATTCTTGAAAAAAAAATACGTTACATTCTCTCGCTTTTCCATACATTTTTTAGAATTGTATTTTTTTACTTATTTGACATGAGTAAAGAAATTTGAGGCCAAAAGCCCGGGGCAAGAGTTAAAGTTGTAAAGAGTCGACAACAAACAACTCCATTTTGTATTATTTATTGTAGCCGGTCATAAATCATACGTGGCTAAACCTGATGGCTACTTATATCCTTACAGGTTTCCTCGATCAGAATAAGAGCAAACATAAATCAGATGTATTATGGTAAGAACACAATAATTATACTTGTACTTGTAGGTATGTATGCTTTTAAAATTAAACCTGATTCCCGCTGAAGGAATTTAACCAATGAAACTTCTTGGTCGATAGAAGCGAGACATTGATATAAAACAGTAGTTCGGTCATCGACATATTTAAGATAAGCCCATTGTTAATCAGTGTAGTTAGCATTTTATGGCGACATTATTAAAAGTATTTTTATACATGTCGTGAAATATTTAAGGAAATTATATTAAGTATTGCTGGAACATACTCAAGAAAAAATGTCTATGTGAACATAGTGTTAAATCTTAACTACTACGGAGACTTAGTAGTTAAGAACAATTAGAATACAATTAGAAATCAATAAACGAACGAATGACCCAAATTTAACACTAATTAATAAAGTACGGAAAATAATTTACTCACCACTTCTCAGTATTTTCACAAAACCCAAGCAGTATAATGCACCCAAATAATTCATAGCAATAAAGTCATTAGTAAATAATTAAGAACCCATTACCATTTACTGAGGGGAAAACATAGATTGGTTTAACCAACAATAGATCATGTCATCGGTGTAACCAGTAATAAATCAATGTATGCACCTTCAAAATTTACATTTGAAATAGTATAAAAACGTCGTCTCAATGTGGACTAACCACAGTTAGAAAATGGCCTTGTAAGCCGAAACAGCTGTCACAATAATAAAAAACTAAAACACTTGCAGAACTTAATAATAATATTATCAAATTTAATCTAAATTAAATTTATAAAAAAATTAAATGGAGTTCTACGAATTAAACACAAAAACAATAAATAAATACTACGGAGACAGTAAAATGTTGAAAAAATAGCACGTTACTTTATTCTAATTCACAGTTTTTTTGTCATGTTTCTATTTTCATTGTGTTTTTTAAGTGACATTTTAAATATTTAAAAATTTTATTTATATTTTTGACTCTTTATGGTAATTAATTAAATAATTTACACCAAGATGTTTAAAATTAAATTGCCCCGTCGTTTTTCTTTGCATTTTGGAGGTGGGAAATTGATGCTTGGCTAAAATTTCTTTACTTTTTGGATTTAGGAGAATTGATGTTTGCCTAAAATTTCTCTACATTTCGGAGTTGGCAGAATTGATGTTTGTCTAATATTTCTTTATATTTTGGAGATGGGAGAATTGATGATTGTCTAAAATTTCTATTATTTTTAGACGGTGTAGTTTAAATTAGAATATTATTTTGTAAATTAGTGATGTTACATGGTAGAAATTAGGTAGCATTTAGCTTTCAGATATTAAATTATAAATAAGTTTTCAGGATCATTTCATTACAAGAAATTAAATTTAATTTTAATTTGTGTTAATGCGAGGCTGAGTATATCTTCTACTCTAGAATTTGCCGAAAACATACCTACAATATATTATTTTAAATGAGTAATTTGAGAAATAACACTAATTAAACAAATAAAATTTACTTTCGCAACCTCCCGCTTGCTAGTCGAGATCCTTACCCCAAGACCAAGGAAGCCGTTAAAATGTGAGTAAACTTGAAAAATTACGACATCTGTTAAACAAAACAAATACACATTTCAAATAAAGAATTATTACTGAGTAAAAATAATGATAGTGCAAGCTTGTTCGATATTATTTAAACCCATCAGTTAGAATTTTGAAAATTAATAGTTAATTGAACTTGCACAGGAATACAATTCCACGTCACTTCACGCTTGCACCAATAATTTAAATTAGTATGTTTAATTATAATATTTTTTGGTATAGGTATCAAAAAAAGTTTTACTTTGAGTCGAACATCCAGTTTATATGATATCAACGAAACACAAAACTCATGGTCGCACGTTCACTGAAAACCTCAGAATGTACCGATATTCAGGACTAATTGGGAATTCCTGCTGGGAGGCAAATGTCGATAGAAGGGAATCAAGTTTTGTAGAACCCCGAGCGCCCGGTCGCAATAATCCATATTCAGGAACAAAGGATTCGATTAATGTGTGGGCGACAGCTTCCACGGAACGTAGACGGTAACGAGTGGAACGTGGAATGTGGAATTGTCCCTTGAGAGCCTTCAGCTTGACTTAATCGCCAGAACGGATGAACAATAATAATAAGGTGTATCGCAAACTTCATGCCTATGTAGGTAGATAATTCATGTACACGTGCCACCTCACCTGTGACAAAGAGAAGGGAATAACCCACAAATACCAAGTATTACAAAGACAGAAAGCTTTAAGTGTTTTTGTGTTTACATAATTCGTAGAACTCCTTTTTTAAATAAATAATGTAAATCATTTTTGCAAGTATTTTTTATTTTTTTATTATTGTGACATCCGTTTCGGCGTTCAAGACCAATTTAAAACTGTGAGTAGGACACGTTGAAACGACTTATTTATTTGATTATATTTGCCCAATTTCAATTTTTATTTTGTCCCCGTTAGGTGTTTTTCAGTTTACTATCAAATTTTAATAAGATGACAAGCTTAACAACAATATAGTTCTCCTCTTCTGCTAATCGCAATTAGTTCAAAAGCCGAAATGAACTTAAAATGTTAGAATCGGCATTTGACGGGAATCTTTCAAATTTCAAAAAAACAAAATGGCGCTGATTGGCCATTTAGCGATTTTGTCACATATAAATTTCCTGCGATACAACTGGGCCTAAGAGAAGTGCGTGGATACCTACTCCGCACTTTATACAACAACAAAAAATCATTGTTCACCATGGAATTGTGAGTTCTGGCTTCATGGAATTTGCATATTTTACACTTTCTGTAATTTTTAATAAATGCATCTATTTTTAGTTCGAGATATTCCCCACTTCACTTATCACACACTCCCCTCCCCCACCTCTTTCCGACAACTGATTCACTGTCCCACTCTAGTATACTGTCCCTTTCTTTTTTGATAATATGTGTACATATATGTGTACTTCTATATTTGATAGCATTATTTTTATGATTGTACGGAAGTACCGAAAGCGGTAGACAATTAAAGTACATCAATAAAGTGACTTAAAACACAATATGTTCGCTTCTTTGTGAAAAAAAATAAAAGTTGTGTGTAAATATTGTATACATTATCAGCTTTAAAGTTTTGAACCAATAAACTGACTAATAATAAGCCAAGGCTTCATACTGTTTTTAATTTTTTTTAATGTAATCTTAAAGGAGTGTTTTAATGTGGTCTATTACCTACCTCTAAAAGCAATAAAAAAAATTAAATACTATTTTTTAAATCCACGAATATTTAATATTTTTTTTACTGTTCTTCAAATTATGCCAAATTGGCTTGTCATAATCCACAGTTCCACAGTGAAAGTCGCTGCCGCGTCCTGCTATTTTGTTGTAAAAAGAAACTGCAGGGAGTCAACCCAGCAGAAAAAACAAAATGCACGGAGCTTTAGCTTATTTCAAATATAGAAATAAATTGACAGTCTCCATGGTCAGGGGTGGGGCTCTCAACTAGCAATCCGAAAGTCGAGGATTCGAATCCCGGCGAGAGCAAGTAAATTTCATTTGAACAATTTCTGTTATTTCACAATTTATTCAAATAATATACAGTATACTTGCTGAAGGTTCCAGAGTGGAAAATACTCTCAGTATCGCCCTGGCGTAAGACCATCATTCAGAAATGAAACGTTGCTTGAAATGGCTTCAGCCATGTTTGGTGACCAGATCTGAATAGCCAGGTACTCCCCCCAACTTCCTCTTCCCCAACTCCTTCCCATCCCCACTACTCTTCAGCTTCACAACAGACCCCAGGTGGGGATGCCATAGTCTTACTGGCTCTAGACGGTTGGGAGCAGTTGGGACACTTGTGCGGTATTCACAATAAAAAAAATTATAGGTAGGTAGCTTCTTTATCGATAGTCTGAATTATTGACACATTAGTTACAATTTTGAAAATGACACTTCAATTCAAAATAAATTCGAGTTCATTGAGCCAGAATTACAATCGTTACAGAAGTAAAATTATCAGTACATTATTTGGAATGAAATAGCTATTTAAGTGCATTGTTTTACTTCTCCGGTGACTGAAATAGTTGACCCTCGTTGAAATTTAACTGATACGAAGTGTTATTATAATAATTTGTACGAATTAACGATGTCCAGCGATTCAGGATATTTACCAAATTAATTTATTTGAGAAACATTTAAACACTTAAAAATAGATGATCTTCCTTTTCCCACGTATGATCATTTGTCAGCTACTCGAGAAGCCGTAAAGCTTTTAATAATATGTATATACGAGACATCCAAGTTGTACATCCAAGTTGTACATCCAAGTCGTAGATCCAAGTTGTACATCCAAGTTGTACCTACATCCAAGTTGAACGTCCAAGTCGTAGATCCAAGTTGTACATCCAAGTTGTACTTTGAAGTTGTACATCCAAGTTTACAAATATCTAATTTATTATAACTTACATTATTACATTTTATTTTGATTAATGCGGCTCCTAAAATCCAACTTGAATCTTTCAATTATATCAATATAACTTGTAGTTTCCGGCAGCCCATTAATATTGCATTTTGTTTGTACAGTGAACTGTTTTGTGTATTGGCTTTGTTCTTTTTTGGTGGCCTAATGTCATTGCGCGTTATTGTATTATTTCTGTGAATGCCCTTGTTGTATATAACTTTGTGTGAAAATTATTTTGGTAACAGGTAGTTTATTATTTTATTTTTAAACATCATCGCGTTCAAAGTCAGCATCTGTTTCAGTGTTAGCCAATTTAGTTCACTTAACAATCTAGAAAATCTATTTCACATAAGTATTATTCTCATTGCTCTATTTTTGAGAATTTGCATTCATATTCAGTTCGCAACATATTTTGGTTCTTTGTCTTTACATAAGAAAAGAATCGTTGAGCAGTAGTTAAAATGTGGAGCAATAATAATCAGATAATAAAAATAAATATTGGGTTGCCTTCAAAACACTTAAATTATCTACAACAAAACATCGCATTAAAAAACTTGTAACACTTCTAATGTGTGTTTTGTTACAGAGATTAAAAGTACGAGCAAGGAAGTCAGTAATTAAGTACTTAAATTTTACGTTATTTCCTTCTATCATTACACAGTTAGTAACATGTTTTTTAGTGTTGGCCCATTGTTACCAGACAGATAGTAATGTTTGCCAATGATAAGTCTGATAGTTGAAATTGCTGTCATTATCACATGGATTTGTTAGAACACACAAACACACAATATACAAATCATAAATTTGTTGGAAATTATACAGCTTCCTTGCAGGTATAATGATTAGAACAATGAGAGTGTAGCAGACAATACAACAAAAGCATTGTATGGACCAGTATATAATCTAATCATCGAGACATTTGAATGACAGATCTATTATGAAGACGTCAACACCAGAATTCGATCATAGAAATTATTGATGATTACTTATCCAAGTGCTCTTTTTTAGTGAAACATACTGTAAAATCAGGATCAAAACTTACTTTTTGTGACAAAGTATTTACTTCCCAATATTCCTCCCCCCCTGATTAGATAATTTCACTTGCTTCGAGCATCAGATCATCAACTGGGCTTCGACCAGTCTAACTCTTGTCGGGAGTCATATAAACAAACGTATTTATTGACCTGACGCTGAGACGCCTTTTCTGCACATGCGTCATTGATGAGAAAGCAAGACCGACTATGGTACGGGTCTGAAGTCATGTTGTAGCTAAGTAAACTTCATTGATTAAAATAGTATAATCACTTTGTTTATTTAATACGCTCGCGGAAAATCACAAATATCTGCAGTACCTAACAACGACTATCAACAATCGCCGCCATTTTCAAACTGAATTGACACGTGACACTTGAAAATCCGTTGCGCGCCAAGACCTGTAATGTAGTCGGCTTTGTGAGATAGACAGAATGGTTAGAATAAAATTACATATCAATGGTTATAATTGTTTTCAAGTATTTCAAACATAGGTTTGGCAAAACACCGCTGCAATAATGTAATAAAAATTAGGTCACTTTTAAGATTGTGCAAAAAATAATAATAAATTTATCAAATGAACTCTTAGTTGACAGCTTGTGTAAATACGAATAGAAATTTCCGCATTCTACTGGCCTTTCCATTAACGAGAACAGTTTGAATTCGTCCTTTCAGCACTTGCATTTGTTCAACCGCATTCAGACGCGAACTTAATCTTAAAAAAAGACAACATAGAATGAAAGTAACAGGGAACAGCTGGGGACTGCGCAATTACTGAAAGTCTGACTATAAAAAATAAATTAGGAAAGAATGTTAGCATTTCAACGAACGTAAAAGAATAAGATGAATAATTACCAACAGTATTATCTATCAAAACATTTGATCCTAAAACCGTATGGGCAATATGGGATCGGCCAAAGATATTAGAAGAACGAGATATGCTATGTTGGCCGCCGGACCGTAGGCGGAGTACTACCTAATTAGGGTACTTTGAATACTATCGGGACGTGTACGCACAGAAATCTGTTCTATGTATTAGTGCGGATACCTTAGCGTAAGCGAAGGTGTGCAGTAGTATTGGTGAACAAAACCGGCGACACTGGGCAAAACAATTCCACACAGTATGAACTGCTCATAGCACATCTCGTTCTTCTAATATCTTTGGGATCGGCCTTTAGGATCGATGTTATGCAACATTTCGTATGTGTGGTCGTGAATTCTTCTCAAATCAAATTGTGGTCATTATTAGATTGTCTTTGCAGTTAATATCTGTTCATCGTCTGAATTACAAAACTTTTCCCGTAATCAGATAAGAAGAGTACGACGCACCATATTGCTTTATATTTGCTTTAAGTTCGTGGTATTTCGTGAGTATGATATAATTTAGCTTTTCTGTTTTGATCATCGTAGGTTATTTTTACTGTTTTTTTATTCTCAAACACATTGAAAAAAATCCGATAATGAAGTATTTTTATTTTATTTTTATGTTGACGGATAAATTTTCTATGATGATTTAAAATACGCCATTTTCGATTTGCCGCCAAAACGACATTCGATTTTATTCCTGATTATGGTGGCGTTGACGTCACGTGAGGGACATCGAGCATGAATGAAAATATTGAACTTATATTTTTAGTGCGATAATTATAATCAGAAAAATAAACTTATGATCTTCAACGTCTTTTTAACGGTATTCATATTATGTGAAAATACCCCATTACACCAATCTCCCCTCAGAAAAGTTATTCAAACAGAGTAGACGATATGTCGCGGTTTGCTATTAGTGCAACTACTTTAATCAAACGTTTGTGTCTCACAGTGGTATCCAATAGTCCAGTAAGGGTTAAAGGATATGTACCTAAAGAAGCACGAAAAGCATAAAAGTTTTATTATTTAATAAGAGGCTTCGAAAACAAAACAATTTAATTCGGAAGAGAAACAAGAAATTAAGGAGAAGATAATTACTTTAGCGCCATGGCGTATCCAGAAACCTAATTAGTCTCGACGACACAATCCCGGATTTTCGACCGAGAAAAATGTCTCATTTTACATTTTGACAAGACTTTCACTAAACCAGAGATTCCCAAAGTAGTCTATGCCGACCCCCAGCGGTCGATTTCGACTTCCTGGGAAGACATATGTCAGCGAGAAAAAAATTTGGGGGTCCACGAGATTCAAATGGGGGTATATCAAGTCACCATCAACATTCACACGTTTCGTAAATGAATTATTATACATACAATACATCTGTGTGTAATGTTTAATACTAATAATAGACATAGAAATTACTTATATGATATTTCATAAAAATTACTGAAAGATTTATACAAATAGAGTCTACTTTCTTTTTCTTGCAAGAATTAACATTATATTGAAGAAAAACATTGGTGGCGCAATTTCCACAGTTCCCAGTTAATGAGGATTTCGCTTATGTTAAACATTTAAATATACTTCACACAGACTTCAATCTAGGTTTGAGGATGATTTGACTGTGAAAATAACACACTAGATTATCGATCCATACACCGGTCACTTTCAAGAATCTGATATCACATGACAAGAAGAACTGATCGGAATAAGCACTAACGAAGAACTTAATGGACAGTTCGAAAGGGGTATCAGCAGTTCTAGCTTCAGAAAGAAATAAGTACCTATTGCTTATCCTGCATTATGGACCTTTGCAAGAGTGTTCTTTCTATCTTCATACTTTGTGGAAAGGGGGTTAAGCGCAGTGGCCAGTCTTCTTTCGAAAAAAAAAGAAAAGCAGGGTCTACGGAAACAACAAAAATTCGGCAAGTGGTAGGGGCAAAAAATTTTGAGAACCTCTGCTCTAAACGATAAACTACTTCGTGGAATAATAATGTTTCCCGGTCGTGTTTGCCGGCGAAATATGAAAAAGTAAATTGCCTGTCTGCTTTCGGGAGGTATATAATTTCACGTCAAAATTGTTCCATCGAATAGTCAATTGAAACGATTTCCGCTATGACTAGCTTTCAAACATGAATTCTCTAGTTACTTTCCTCAATGCGATTTTTGTGTTTAGCCCTGCTACTGGTTCTAATGTTTGAAGCTAACCGATAAAATCACCCCTTTCGATCTCACTGAAATCAAATCTCAAATGGAAATCATTGAAGAGTTGGGAGTTCAAAGCAGCTCTCGGTTCTCTATTTTACGCGTTACTTTGTTGTAGTGAACTCACTTGACGTTTGAACCTTAAGTATCTAGTTTCTTCGACAACTTTTACGATTTGAATAATTGTTTAGAATTATTTTTTGGAGAAACGGGAATAAAATACATTTTGCTATTAAAAATTCCAATGATCTTTATCACGTATCCACACAAACCTAACTTCCCGTTGAAGTAAGTTCAGTGTTCAATATCTCATCTTAGCAGGAAATCGAACCCCCGCGAGGCAACTACCTATAAGGTTTGGTTAAACTTTCGGTAAACGTGCATTTATTGAATTCGAAACGTTTGAATTTCAGGAAAACGCATTGCGATCGGGGCTCCGCGGATAAATGTGCAGGAAACCCTGATATAATTTAAAAGCAATCAGTATGTCATCATCCAGAAAATTCTACAGAGAGGTTCAAAGGCCACTAAATAAAATTATAATTGGGCTAGAACAATAACAAAGAATTTCTTATACATAACTAACTAAAGAGATTTTCGAATATTGCCAGGTTATTCGTAACCAGGGAATGTTTATCTTTCTTTACAAAAAAACTGTTGTGTCTAGGGGGTATTTTTATAAACTTTATTATTCAATAAAACTCCGGTTTCAACAACACACTTGGGCTTTTACTGTTGAGGCTCCGATATCTTCATTAGCAGGCGGTTGGAATAATCTGGACCCCGGCCTAAAGGTTCTCATCTTATTTACTATCCTACTAGTGGACCCCGCAATGTCTTTCTCAGGAATCTCTGACTTCTTCCACCATTCATTACTGTGTACCACAATGCTACTGTTGAAAAACTACATTACATCGACTTTAATTCTACTTCGTATCTCATTACGGTGCAGAGACATTGCGTTAAGTATTCCTCCAGCTTCCGCGACTTCTTTCACCATTCAAAGTCTTTAAACACTCTTGGCACTAATAACAACAAACTTTGAATTTTTCAGCGGTATCGGTCGATTACTTTTCGAGTTTTTCGAGCACAAACATACGCAGGATGATTTTTCATAAACTATAATAAAGATTATTCTCTACAGCTAACGCCATCTACGGGTAATTTAATATCCTAATCTAGTGCCATCTATGAGAGAGCTCATACACTTATATCAAAGATGTTACACTAACTATCACGCCGTTTCTCCGTACGTGTATACAGAAAACCGCCAATTCCTTACTTCATTCAAATGCATACATCGCCTCAGACCATCATATTATTCTGACTTTGATTCAATTCATTTCCTGATCCCACAGAGAGAATATCTTGGAATACGAGATTATAGATCTGTCTGTCTCCATCCGGCGTCCCTGACTACTTCTACCATTCAAATTTGCATCATATATTTTTCCTTGTACTTCTTTCTTCGTTCATTTGTTCAACACATATCAAAATATTCGACATAATCAAATCAATAAGATAAATATGATAGGACGGTGGCTCAGTTTAAAAGTTTTCGAACAAAATTGATCTTCAATTCCTCTGGCGGCTAAGTCCTCCATCATTGAACAAACAACATATTCTGCTTACAATTATGGTACTAGGAGTATTTCAAATGTTGCCAGGTTATTCGTAAACGAGAAAAGTTTAAAATTCTTTTTATTCATTTTATTTAACTTTTTAATTTTGAAATTGAATATTTTTATCACTTATCTACCTCCGGTAGACACGGAACAAGCATATTCATACATACCTATACAAATTGAAGTTAACAGTGGACTAGTGACAAAAGTTTTTTTTTCTTTCTTGTATTAGGCAATTCACCCTAAAGAGAGTGCTATGTGCCGTTAAAGTTAAGGGAGATGGTTATAATTTTATGGGAAATCCATACGGGAATAGAAAATCTCAAATATTGAAGTCATTCAAGTCTATGAACTTGTATAGAACTGAGAAAATGCTAGAATTGTTGAGAGAAAGTAAATAAGGAATACTAAGGGGAGATTGGTGAGTGATTTTTATAAGTAAACGATAAATGCCTTTGAAAGATGAATGATTTTTACAATTAAAGAAAACATGATCAAGAGTCTCATTTTCCTTGCCGCACTGGCAGAGTGGACTATCTAGGACCCGGATTTTAAACAAATGGGATGCAATGGAGCAATGGACAAAAGTTAAGTTGCTTTTTTATGTATCCACCAAAAGCAGATAGTTCATCTTCCGGTATACGTAGATATCCTATGTACATATATTGTATTTAACTACGTTGTCAAACAAATAAAACCTCCGACCGGCTGCGCCAATGTTGTTTGGGTGTCTTACAAGAGAGATAGGAATCTTGGAACACTTTTGTTATTCTCTTAACGTAGTTTAATGATTCCATAATACCAGTTAAAGTAACAACTTGATCTGGATAGAAAAAGGCTCAGTAAGATCGCGGTACACTATTTAAAGCCTTATTTATTGCCGTCTGACTCTAATACTACACACAATCCACTGATTTTTTGCATATTATGTAAAAATTTCAAAACGTTTTGAGAGATCGGTTGCCATAAAGCGCAAAAATTATAAAACCTAAAAATATCCAGTAAACAGTGAAATCTAGGTGAATTCATTGGCTTTAAACCTCAGTAAGCAGCTTTATATGTTTCTATATTAATATTTCCAGGAATGGTATTAATAAAAAAACAAAATGTTGAAAGCATATATATATATATATATATATATGACACAAATTGCTCGAGTGCGTAAAGCATTAGCGTCTTTTTTGTTATTTGTTTTTGGGGTATTATGCCGTTTTGCGCTAACTCCTTCTTTAGCCAACGTTTCGGACAGCATTGCAGTGTCCATCATCAGGGCAGATGTGTTATTGAAATAACACATCTGCCCTGATGATGGACACTGCAATGCTGTCCGAAACGTTGGCTAAAGAAGGAGTTAGCGCAACACGGCATAATACCCCAAAAACAAATAACAAAAATACTTTTGGCCGTGAAAATCTTAAATCATATTTCATTAGCGTCTTGTATAGGGTAAGCAGATTATTCAATAGTGAACAGCTGTTAACCCTGTACAATTTTCAAGTACGCCCAACAATTGAATTTAGGAGCCACCTCTGGGCTGGAGCCCCACAAAACGTGACAAACCTACTTAATTATGTGGAAAAGAGGGCGGACCGTTCATTGGCAATCCGTTGATAACAGACCGATTGCCATCTCTTATGCACAGACGCAATGTGGGTATAATGTGTATGTTCTACAAGTATTTTAACGGAGCCTACTCCAATGAGCTAGCAGCAATGATCCCCGGTGCACCAGTGTGCATGCGTAAAACACAACGTGTAGAACACCCGTTCACTGTTGATGTTGGCTTCATGAGAACGAGTCATTTTTTCTATTTGTTTTTGTGTAAATCTGTTCATATGTGGAACAACATAACAAAGCTAACAACATCTATTTTTCCTTTTTTTATATAAACCGGGCCCCTTCAAAACCCATTAATAAATCCCTACCTACAGCCCCGACTTTAACCCGCCTCCCGACGCTGCCAAACCGGGTGGCGAAATAATTTCCCTGTCTTTACACTGTACAGATAGGGGCGCTCTTGTGAGGTTGCCACATAAAAAAGCGTAATTCTAATATCACAAGCGTGTAATTCAAACAATTAAAAATAGTAAATAAATGTAAAGAAGTAGAAAAATCTCATTATAAAAATATCCTTCTACGTGAAGAGCTCTCCTGTACTGGATTACCTATTGTGCGTTCAATATGATTAGTATATAAATATGTTTTTCACATCCCCGAGTTTTCTACACAACGGCTGTCAGAATGATTTATGTATCCATTGATGGCATTCCAAATATGAAAAGAAATTATGTGAATAGAGAAAACTCAAACGTTATGTTTTACTATAGACATTTGACTTAACGTTTGATGGTACGTAATTACCAAAATAAACCAGAAAATAAATAACCTGAAAGTAAGTGAAAAATACGATGTAACCGATCGGAAAAATAAGTAATAAGGGTTCTCCTACATACTTATTTCGCAATTTGAAACGAAACTAATATAACTTAAGCTGGGTGAAGTTTTAGGGCTCGGTTGACACGTAACGTTTTGATTCTGAAAGACATCTCTTCCGAATAGAAAACAAAAAAAATAGATTTTTTTTTTTTTAAGTAAACTTTTTTTATGAGAACCGAGTACGAACAAGAGAAAACACAAAATAAATACTGGCTTTTATTATATCGATTGTACCAACAGAATACAATTTCAAACAGTTATATATAAATGTTATATAATTACCTATATAACATTTACGTATATATGCAAATGAAAGTTTCTTAGTGGTTTGAATGTTTCTCATTTTGACTCCAAAACTACTAGACTCAATATGGCGAAAATTTCAAATGAAAATTTGTTCTTCTTAGTGTCAAGAGTGATTTGAATGGTAGAAAAAAAGGACGTGGCATCAAGTGGTATACAGTAGTGAATGGCGGAAGTCGGATAAGCCCGAGGAGGACGTGGCATCAAGTGGTATACAGTAGTGAATGGCGGAAGTCGGATAAGCCCGAGGAGGACGTGGCATCAAGTGGTATACAGTAGTGAATGGCGGAAGTCGGATAAGCCCGAGGAGGACGTGGCATCAAGTGGTATACAGTAGTGAATGGCGGAAGTCGGATAAGCCCGAGGAGGACGTGGCATCAAGTGGTATACAGTAGTGAATGGCGGAAGTCGGATAAGCCCGAGGAGGACGTGGCATCAAGTGGTATACAGTAGTGAATGGCGGAAGTCGGATAAGCCCGAGGAGGACGTGGCATCAAGTGGTATACAGTAGTGAATGGCGGAAGTCGGATAAGCCCGAGGAGGACGTGGCATCTAGTGGTATACAGTAGTGAATGGCGGAAGTCGGATAAGCCCGAGGAGGACGTGGCATCAAGTGGTATACAGTAGTGAATGGCGGAAGTCGGATAAGCCCGAGGAGGACGTGGCATCAAGTGGTATACAGTAGTGAATGGCGGAAGTCGGATAAGCCCGAGGAGGACGTGGCATCAAGTGGTATACAGTAGTGAATGGCGGAAGTCGGATAAGCCCGAGGAGGACGTGGCATCAAGTGGTATACAGTAGTGAATGGCGGAAGTCGGATAAGCCCGAGGAGGACGTGGCATCAAGTGGTATACAGTAGTGAATGGCGGAAGTCGGATAAGCCCGAGGAGGACGTGGCATCAAGTGGTATACAGTAGTGAATGGCGGAAGTCGGATAAGCCCGAGGAGGACGTGGCATCAAGTGGTATACAGTAGTGAATGGCGGAAGTCGGATAAGCCCGAGGAGGACGTGGCATCAAGTGGTATACAGTAGTGAATGGCGGAAGTCGGATAAGCCCGAGGAGGACGTGGCATCAAGTGGTATACAGTAGTGAATGGCGGAAGTCGGATAAGCCCGAGGAGGACGTGGCATCAAGTGGTATACAGTAGTGAATGGCGGAAGTCGGATAAGCCCGAGGAGGACGTGGCATCAAGTGGTATACAGTAGTGAATGGCGGAAGTCGGATAAGCCCGAGGAGGACGTGGCATCAAGTGGTATACAGTAGTGAATGGCGGAAGTCGGATAAGCCCGAGGAGGACGTGGCATCAAGTGGTATACAGTAGTGAATGGCGGAAGTCGGATAAGCCCGAGGAGGACGTGGCATCAAGTGGTATACAGTAGTGAATGGCGGAAGTCGGATAAGCCCGAGGAGGACGTGGCATCAAGTGGTATACAGTAGTGAATGGCGGAAGTCGGATAAGCCCGAGGAGGACGTGGCATCAAGTGGTATACAGTAGTGAATGGCGGAAGTCGGATAAGCCCGAGGAGGACGTGGCATCAAGTGGTAAGTGGTAAGTGGTTTACGTCAAACCATTCATAACCCGAGCAACGGCAGGTACACGTCAGCTAGTTTAGTAATAAAAGGGAATTGTAACAGTTCAGAGACTAACTAGAATATACAAAATTAAAATTTGTGTTTAAATATTCAAAAATGTGCTTCTAAATATTGCTCCATAAAAACGTAGAATTCTTATTACAGTAAAATATAAAATGATTACAGGCACATTTTAAGTAAACGTACATACACAACAATATTTAAATTTGTTAAATCTTTGTATTGTAATTACTTATATTATTTTCATTTTTATTTTTCGGAATGACTTTATTGAGTAAAACCTCAAATTGTAATATTTAAATATTGAAGACAATATTAATGATTTCTAAACGAAAATCTGAAACAGAAAAATCAGAAAAGGAAACGGTCACATCTGGGACTCGAACCCAGGACCCTTGTCTTTCCGTGACAGTGCTCTACCAACTGAGCTAATTATAATTATTATCATTCTGAGTATAATTATTCTTTTTTATGTTATTTAAAGTTATAATATACATAATCAAGAACCCACTTGCCTATAAAACTGCTTCTGATTACATTACTTATAACTTATAAATATTATTATCGTGAATTTAATTCCTTGACTTGTTAAGTCCTCTATCACGAAATGAGCTACATTTTCCATGTGATGGAAAAGTTTTATTAATAATTATTTTTTGGTTAATCGTAACCAGGGAATGTTTTCCTACCTTTAAAAAATTATATATAATATATCGTCAGAAAAACCTGTACTGATTTGAATGGTGTAATAAATCAGACTGTGTAAGGATACGGACGAATTAATTAATTTAGTAGGGTGTAACCTTTTCCCTTAAGGGTGTAACAATACAGAACGTAGTGGATTTTTCACCCACTACCCTATCCCTGGAAAATGGCATGACGATTAGTTAAATATAGGTTTAATATAAAACCGAGAGATTAAAAGAGCATTTAATAGTAATATTTGGATGATTTGTATAGCGTCGTGTTTTTGAAAAATCATCCCACGGGTGCTACTCTAATGCTTATTGTTTCCAATGCTCTATCTTATTACTAACTGTATTCTCTGTCCACGATAAGAACGACCTGTTGGAGTACCAAATTAGGTTCGTTCTGCGCATACCACCCCCCCGCTCCTTTCCTTCACCATCGCTCGGCTATCTCCGGCAATCTTCGCTGACAATTCGTTAGTCGTTAGTGCCTGCGCTTAGAGAAATTAACCCATTCAGACCCTGCTATAAAATGGATGTTCAGTCGATATGTCCGAATTCATTATCACCAATTACGAAAAACAAAAAAGGACAGGTAAACATTATTTATGTGTTATTTGTATGACTATTCGATTTACAACAATGCATTTTTATAATTCAAGGATATAGATAGGTAATATATGTATATAAATTTGTGAATGTTGGTGTTGATCGGTTTTTTTTTATGTTTATAGGTGGTGCACAAACCTCAACGGACAATGATAATAAATATGTATCGAAAAAAAATTTCGGAATATCGATCACATTGTTGATGAACTAGAGGACAATAATGATAATTCGTTAGCTTTTGAAATTTCAAATGAATCATCTGAAGAAAATTAATTTTTTTTTTAATGGCAACGATGATATTTTCAACTTTGGATTGATTTCTTAGCCGATTTGATAAATCTGATGCCTAATAAAGTACAATATGTATTGTAATACTATCATCATCATTATTTGAATGTATTAAAATGTTTTAATTTTTTATTTTATTTATCGGTAGGAAAATAAATTAAATAATTAATTTGTTAAAAAAGTGGGTCTAAATGTGTTAACGCTCGTCCTTTTAGGAGTGGGGCGAAGGGGCGGAGACATGCGCGTCCACGGGTTGTTCTAAAGTTGGACCGAGTATAGACAATATATTACAAAAACCTATAGCTAACAGATTGCATCCACCGGTTCATCGATTAATAATACAAAACTGTATTAGGTCGAGGGCATTTGACCAATGAGCATAATAAAATAGGCAGATAATTTACAAAACCATACTTACCTGGAAGGTCACTTAATATTAACACTTTATTAGAGATATTTAGTTATAGTTTTGAATTCAATGAACATATTGGAAATACACGTTATTGGAAATTCTGTTATATGATCCTGATATTTATTTGTAATTTATAATCTATGTTCGTGATTAAGAAAAAAAAAGGAAATTTTATGACGGGCGGTATGATGCAAGGATTTGATTAGAATTTATCTTCCTAGATGTAATTCATTCCTCTTTAAGAAACGATTGAAGTGTAAGGTTTCACATAATCCAATAATAAAAATGTAAATAGGATATATGTATGGGCATAAAATAAAGAATAAAATAAGAAGTGCCTTCAATACAAATATGGATTCAAATAAATGTGTCACTGACTTAGTACCTTTTGATTCCAGATCATTTTGCACGAGGTCTGTCTTACTTACACTTGCTTAAAATTGTATATCGCTATCCCATTTGGATTTCGTAATCATGGTGAAACACAATTTTGCATGGAAATATAGGGCAAAATTGGGATCACGAAACACGCCCACAAGGCGCTTCTTGTGTTATTATTTATTCTATATGTGTAGGCAACACTAGAATGGTACTCTCGTGTAGGTATATTCCGGAAGGAGGTTATTCTAAGCCTAAGTCCCAAATACTTAGTAAGTTAGTTTTTAGCTTGCGTTTAGGTTTCATCAGCCTCCCGATAGTTGATGCAGATCTAATACTCGACTGTCTTAGATCAGTGATCCGGAACGCGAAGTGCGGAGATGTAAGGGGCATTTCATTGATATATTTAAACGGTGACCGGATTAATCATCGCACCTTTAAAAAGTTATATAAAGTCATGAAATGTGATGAAACAAAAACTTTATTAACTGGGTTAAGTAGGTTAGTTTAGGTTAAAAAAAAAAAAATTTCATCGTTTCTAATCACTTTATATCACCTTTTAAAAGTGTGTTGAATTGTCACTATATTGAGTTATCATGGAACCGATTTAAACACCATCCGGCACAAGTTGTACTGAATTCTTTCAGGGCCCTCGAGTCAGTGAAGGTGTTCTGAGATTAAATTTGAGAATAGTTTCCATGTAAAGTTCTCCAGCATAACTCAACACAAGATACCGCCACTGACAGCACCGTTTCGGCTCCATCCCTCGAGTCTGAAACAAAACCTTATAAAACTCCATCCAATCAATCCCGCCAGCCCCGGGGCGCTATGCACGTGCGAATTTGGCACGGAAGCTCGTACCGGCAGCGCGTGTAACCACCGTAGATATCTTCTCTAACGGTTTCTAGGTCGACTACATTTTTCAAGAGTTTTCCTTTTTTGTGAGCTCCTGTTTAGTAATTCAAAGATAAATATTACCTGCCTACATCTACAATCATACATTTTATTTTATTGAAAATTTGTGTAGTTATATAAACTATTATATTATATTTATAATTGAACAGATACTTGCACTTCTTTTGAGAAAGAGACTTAGACAGATTTAATATCGAAACGTTATTTGAAGTAGCTTTAGCTACGTTCAGTAACCAGATCAGAATATATTTAAAAAAAAACCTGTTCATTAAATTATTTTTGCAGTCAAACTCATTTTATTTTATTAGATTTTACATGTATTATAAGAACAGAACATATTTATTTATTTATTTATTATTGGGTAATTTGTATAGCGCCGCTTTTGTGAGATATCACCTCAGGGGCGCTTTACAGTTGATGCAGGTATTACAGAAAATATAAATATTACAAAAATAGAGTGAAGTTAAGTTAAGTAAAATGAAGTAAAGGAACAGGTGACACGAAGATAGAAGATGGAGACTCTGCAACCAGAATCCTAGGTGGTGAAGAAACTGGGCCAGCTGCTGCAGCGAAAGAGTCCACCGCGTCCACCAACAGTGCCAGCACGAGGTTCATCATCCGTCCAGGTATGTGTCTGCTGCTAATAAAGCGCTGACACACTATCCTCTCACAGATACCAGACCTTCGAAGATAGAAGATGGAGACTCTGCAGCAAGAATCCTAAGTGGTGAAGGAACTGGACCAGCTGCTGCAGTATGAGAGTCCACCGCGTCCAACAACAGCGTCCAGGTATGTATCTGCTGCTAATAAAGCGCTGACACCTCACATAGATAAGAGACCCTGGCAGCACCGCTGTGACGTTCGGCAAGTCCATCATTTATCTCCATGAAATCCTGTTCCTGGTAATTGTTAAAGTGGTGCATTCTGTCCGCAATAAAAAGCGACGGTTGGGGTAATAAATTACCCTGGGCTTAGAAAAAAAACTTGCCAGTGTCCAAGCTTGCCCAGTTTCCGAGAATTTTGTTGAAAACATCTGGAGTGCATTTACCGATCGCCGTTCGTTTCGAAAGTCCAATATTTTTGAGCAAATTTCCGAATATTCACTTTTAAAACACTGCACTCAAATCACATATTATAAAGTTCTAATAATTATTAAGTTTATTTTATTTAAGTTCAAATGTTAATTGATTGATTTTAAAAATAATTTCAAAGGGATGTTGCCTCATTTCCCTTGAAAATACAAAAAAAAACACAAAGCGGTTGGAGGAAGCGTTAGGACGCGTTCTGCTGCCACGAAGGGCGCTATACTACCTAGTGGTCCATCAAAAATTATACACAAAGTTTAAAGCATGAAATAACGTTAAACTTATAAACTAAATATGAAAATTAATAAAAAGCGTAACAGCAACATAAAATAATTTACAATTTGAGAGGCGGGTTTGGGTACCGCTGGCCTGGGAACCATTTATTGAATAACCAACACTTCTGCCATAGGTGGTTGCACACAGTGGCGGCTCGTGACTTTTGACACACTGTGGAACAAACGAAATTCACGAGCCTCCACTGGTTGCATACCTCAAGTGGTTCTCGCTACCCAACCCTCATACCCCTTACTTTTCCAGAACATCCTCTACTTACTTTCCTTTAAAAATCTTCCACAAAACATAAACCCAAAAGATGACAGGCCCCGAGGGAAATTATTTTCCTGAGGGCCTCAGTCTGAGGTTAATGTAAAAAAACTACCTTTAAGACAAATTACTAAAACTATATTACAAACGCTACTGTAATTTGTAGGATTCAACAAAGATACTATATATTCTGGTATAGATTAAGCTTAATTTTATAAATGGTGTGATATATATATATGATATCAATTGTTCCCCCAAACTTGTTACCCAGATCACGAATACTATTGGTTAGTGAGTATGTCTGATACTTGGTTGCGCATGTACTGCAGAAGAATGTTACATTTTGTCTAGTATTCCTAAACGGTACATGGAATTCAATACTGAATTTTTATATTTAATGATTTAATAATTGGCCTGTTATTGACGCTCCTTCTCGAGCCAACGTTTCAGTTATCGCTGCATATCCATCATCAGCTTAGCTCTTGAAGGAAAAGTAAAAAAATTACTGTCTCCCTCAAAAAAATAACAATCAAATCTTTCCAAAAGCTTAAAGTTGTGGATACGCTCCGTGAAATCTAATTTAATTACAATTTAACGAGGAGAGCTTTTAATGCAAACTTTCATAAAACCTGTAAATTATAACGAGTAAAAATAATGACAATAATTCTTCATTTATATTCAGCAAAACGAATAAAAAAGTTTTTACAACTTTAATAAGAGTCACTTCACAAGATAAAGCAGTACGCGAGGCTTTACATTTAGCGCTTTATTTTAATTGGTTTAATTATTTCGCATCGAATCGCTAAGCTCACATAAAAACCTGTTTGAAGCTAGAAGAAAAGCTATTTAGTATTCAGTAAAACAAATATCGGATAATACAGTTTTCAAAATGAATTTTTGCCAGGTCCTATTGGTAATTCGTTAATTTCTTTCAGCAAGAAAAGTGTTCAGGTCGTGTCTGGTATATGTTTCACTTATGCTAAGAGGATTTATTTTAGTTAGGTAGGGAAGTGTGTGAAGCTTTAAAGCAACAGTTTTATTATCATCATAAAGTTTGATATAAGGGGTGTAATACTCGTATCTGAGAAACTTTAAAACTCCTTTCGCTTGGTACATAAATAACCATCACTACTATCGACTTTTCCCTCTAGGGATAAGCTGAAAGGATGAAACGCGTTGACTCCATGTTACTTACAGAAACGAATGTATTGTATAAATATAAAAAAAACAAATCTAATAACAATTTTTAATTCAGCGACAGTCTGGATACTCCAGTTCAAAGAACGCGCTGTCGAAGTATCAATCCTGTCATAAAGACCCGCATATGATGTTTTTACATCAACTCCAAACAGGGAAAATATTTTCCTCAAGGCCTATGTCATCTTTGGGAATGCTATCGGGAGGTTATTTTAAAGGAGAGGAAGTTCTGGGATGGAATAAGGTCTGAGGGGTGGGTAGGAATCTAGGTATCAGTGTGTTTTGGAACGACATATAAATATACCTCTCCCAGTGAGGCGCGGAGTTGGAGAGGTCAAAGGGTCTCTCCAAACCAGCCCCTTCCGATCTGGCACGCTACTCACCTGGTGGGAAGGCGCATCCTGAACACACCTCACCCGATGAACCCGGGAACCCCTGCTAAATCACCAAAAGTAGCGAACCACTTGGGGTGACCTATGGCAGAGGTGTTGGTTATCCAATAAATGGTTCCCGGGGACGTGGTACCCAAACCCGCCTCCCAACTTGTTACCCAATTAATAGGGTACCTATATATAATAAGACGAATTTCTGATAATATTTTCCTCTAACCTGTCCAGTGTTCCTTGCCCATTTACACTCATACAAGTGCCATTATTTATTTTTACACGTACACTCAAGAGGCCCTGAGGAAAATAATGTCCTCAGGGACTAATTTTTATGTCATCTTTGGGGATGCTATGTTTTGTGAAGCCCCGTAAGTAAAGGCCAGTAATGATGTAATAATAGAACTTGAATAGAACCATCACAGAGCTTGAAAAACAACATTAAAATTTGATAAATCGTTCAAATTCCGTGAAACAACCCATCCTTGTCACATCTTTTGACTATGACGACTGAATTCTATACATGATAAATTAAATTGTCGGTTATTCACAATTATTCAGCGATTCAATTCAATTTAAAGTATTCGTCCCGTCCGCGTCTCTCTCACAAACCACCACAATTCACTAATTCCATCACTAGCTCTAGGGATTTGCTGTTAGCAAATATATTGCGCACTGTTCCACAAAAAATAAACAACTGGATTGAACGAAGAAATTTGCACCCTCCAAGTGAAAACGAAGAGAATTTATTCAACTAATATTGAGCTTCGCGGTATCTCCTAAATGGTTGTCACTTAAACTAAATATTTTAACAACCCCACCATACTGTCAAAGAAATTGACTGTTTGTTTTCTAAAGGGTTGAGGCCACCAACAAAATAAATTAAAATAAATCTAGCTAAGAAAATATTAAATGTGCGAAATCGAGCAAAAATAAAAACAAAATACTCTCTAAAGCGAAGTTCAGTGTCGCCGAGATTTTCCCGAAAATCGAGTGTATCACATTTTACACGAAACAAATATTTGAGTTTATTTAGTGCTGAACAAACCTCTGGATCATACTATTGTCATGGAAAGCGCTGACCTCTTTAGTGTTTGTTTTAGCTGAACTTGTCAAGTTTTGTTTACTAAGACAAATTGTGCTTTGTTCTGACTAAAAACAAACAAAACAGTTCTATTTGCCATGATTCGGGCGATAAAAAAATACGAAAAATCAACCAGTAGTTTTTACTATTATACATCTTTTGTCCTTTAAAAATAAAAATAAATAAATTTGTTTGACTGAAGATTGAACTCCTCTTCCCAGGGACCGGATTTAACCTCACTGCCAACCTTGCCAGACGCCGATCGGGTAGTTACTTGCCGTAATTTCAGGGAAATGCGTATATGTACGCGTGTGGGTACATGATTGTCACCAAAAGCTGAGATAATGCATTGTCATCGACAACGAGTCTATCTGCCTAGTGTCAGCTCGATCGGATGTCAGAAAGTGGTTTAGTTTCCGCAACCAAGGTTTGTCTGCATTCATTACCGAAAATAATGAGTTTTATCTCAACTCATTGGGAATAATGTGTTACTTACCATGTTTTTTGTAATACATTATAAATAAATAAATAAAATAAAATGAAATTCAAATACATGAATTCTAATAGTTTGACGTAAAAATAATCTATTTAGAGAGTACAAGAAATTATTAACACAATGGACAGATATTTAGGTATTATTTTTACGGCAGCATAAATACAGCTATGCAAACACAGATTATTAAAAATAATCTTTTAAAATTAATTTAGTCCTTAAAAACCATTAAATTTAATTAATTTTTTAAAAGTCATTAAAAACAGGCAATAAAAGATTTATAATTTTGACCGATGCGATGGGAAAAATGTGCTTCAGGAATGAAGTAGAATTATTTCACGTGACAGAAATTTAAAAAATATATCGATTGCTTAATTGGAAACCCCTTTTTATTGCCAGAATTACGGAAGGTATCATGAACCTGCGCAGGTTTTACAGCCTGACGAATAAGCAAATTTTTGTCGCATATTTTCGCAAACGTACAAATTTACATGATTCCGAATTTGGGGAAATAAATAATAAATAAATCCTGGTGAATTTCCCCAACGAAGATCCAAATAACAGGCGGTGGAAAATTGATGCGGGTCGGCACTAGTGATGGCAATACATTAAACATTTTGATTATAATCGAAGCATTTACAGATGTTTGAACCATTTAATAATCGAGCGTATGAGTTATTTCAATACGCAGCTTTGTCAGGCTTAGTGTTTTCTATTCCACGCCCCTGTAATATACAACCGAATATAATATAATCTTTGACTCAGCGCTGAAAAAGTCAGTCCGTTTGATAGACCCCCATCATGGCAATCTTCGTTTGATAGAGAACCGTCGTCAGGTTGGAATGTTGTCGTTGTTCTACCGGTATTTCATTGGATGATACTCCGAGGAACTAGAGTCATTGATCCCTTCGGAACCGTGAATAGTCGGGAAACAAGCGACACGTTCTTACACTGTTGACATTTGTCAAATGAGAACGACTAGTTTTTAAGTTCAATAGATCCGATTTTTTTTTAAGGTTTCCTCCCTCCTGCAACATGGATCTCTTTAAGACTCTCTCAAAAAGACCCTCCACACAGCATCCTCAAATATGACATAGGCCCTGAAGGATTTTTTTCAGGGCCTCCTGTGTGGAGTTTATTTAAAAAATGCAACTATCGTGAAGAAAAATGCAACAAAACTAAAAGACGCAAATAAAACTGGCATTTTGCGAAAATGTACTTACCCTCTATATGAAAAATGTACTTACTCTATATTTGAAAAATGTACTTACTCTGTATATGAAAAATGTACTTACTCTGTATATGAAAAATGTACTTACTCTCTATATGAAAAATGTACTTACTCTATATTTGAAAAATGTACTTACTCTGTATATGAAAAATGTACTTACTCTCTATTTGAAAAATGTACTTAATATCTATATGGAAAATGTACTTACTCTCTATATGGAAAATGTACTTACTCTCTATATAAAAAATGTACTTACTCTCTATTTGAAAAATGAAGAATAGTCAACCTTGCTACAAAACATCGATAAAGCAACTTTAAAACTTCATTAACAGCATTACTAAAAAAGTAAGTCTTCCTGGTTATTTTTAGTTTTGGAGTCATGTTCAAATTTCTATATTTTATTTATCCATGAAGATTTTTTTTAAATCGGATAAATTTATAGGGTAGCTATAAGAAAAATCCTGTTGGTTTTTACCCTGTGTACATGATTTTTGTAGAAAAAAAGTGATAGACTTGATAATAGCCATCACTAGTAGGTACCCAATATCCACCCACATCCAGCCGATATTCAACTCTTATCCAGCCTACACTTGTCGAATATAAATCCAATACGGAACTTTGCGAGATGAGTTTCTAAAACATTTCAAATTTATAGTCACCAGGTAAAATGGCGAGCTGCGAACGCTTTATGAAGGTTTCCCGGAAAGGTAACTCAGTACCAGTAAATCACGAACTGGGTTTAGAAAGATACTTGCGAAAAATAATTCAAAAGAAAAAGAAATGCCTCCACTGTTCTCCACCAAGTGTTATTTGATTAGATGGCTGTTTGATGAAAAAGAAAATACGATTACGGAGAAGAACGTTAAAAACAATATTTTTACTGTAAATTTTAAAATTAAATTTTTTTTGAATTAACTGAGAAGTGAACCTTCCTAGCGCGGTTGACTGGAGTCAACCGCGCTAACAACTGGACCAAATACCGATTGGGTAGGACCGACATATATTTCGTATATTAACTGCCGTGATATCACCCAATTTCAGAAAAAATCGTACATGTCAACGTAAAAGTTGATAGATTGTATCGTCATCGACAACGAGTCTATCTACCGATTTTCAGCTCTATCAGGTATCTGGAAGTGGGTTAATTTCCATTTCCAAGATTTGCATTTATTTATTTAATTTTGAAATATCAAATTAAAATTGCAAAGTTACAGTTACAGCATTCAGTTTACTTTCATCCATTCTTATCCTTTTTACTTCTACTATCTTGTAAAATTACTTTCTGAAGTTAGCGCACTTTACCCCCGGACCCCTTGTAACGGTTGATATTAATAGAACGATATTTTTTTGGTGAAATCGAAATATATCTCGTAAACAATTCAACCTCGAATCACTCTCTTCAAACAAAAAATATTGAGCAAAAAAACTCTTACTTTACTGCCTAAACCTACAACCCTCCGAGTTGACAAATAATGAAACCACGGGCAATAAAGTTCCACCAATCTAATATACTTATAGTTGGCAACTTCTAAATTTCCTGTGAATAATTTCTAGGTACTTATAATTGGGAGAGAAAAAAAAACTATCCTAAGTGTATTCAACTAACTACAATGCTAAAACACTAAAAGATTGTCAGGGTGAATGGTACTTGATGCGAAATATGTAATGTTTGGGCAACAGAGGAGACATATTCAACTAAAACGATTGGTGGCAACATTAGTAACGTCGAATCAAAAAGGTTCTTTTGAAAGGAACAACATTAATAAATAATACAAAATAATTTTCTGAATGGAAAAAATCACAGGTGCGGTTTATCGATTGAAGATTATATAAAATACAGCATTCTTTCAGTGCATGAAATTATCTATTTATAAAATCTCGTCTGTAGGTACGATGCTGCTGTAACGAGTCGGAGTGCGTATCACGTGACCCACTAGGCTTTACCCAGTGGTGACGTGTGAATGAAAAATATATTTTTTGTATTCAATTTTTTACTCAAAATATGCTCAGGAATATATATATATATATATATATATATATATTAATAAGCTTTTCGTTTTTGCCATAGTGAGAATGTTTTTTACTCTGGAAGGAAGTGCAAAACATTTTTTAAAATTTTATTTCTCAATGCCAGATTTGGATTCCGCATTGCAATGAGCTTACGTCCTTGCCACAAAGGTCGCCGAAAATGAAGTATAAAGCCTCGTGGAGTTAATTATTTAAGACTTTACGGGGAATGACTTACCATATCATCCGCCATTACGGCAATAATGAATTCATTACTGCAGCCGCTAGCTCAGGGTGGGTCGCCTTGATGACTTGGCAAACAAATTAACGAACATGAAGTTGGGCGTCACGATCGTGCAAGACGGGACCGACATTAATAATTCCACAACGAGTCATGTGCTCGATATCGTTTTACAAAACGACATCACTGGAAAAACTTTACGGTGAACTTCTTAACGTACTTGAAAGCATTGGTGGCACTTTAGATATCATCGAGCCACTGGCCAGTCTTGTGTTAAGAAATAAATCCTGGATTTTTTCCCAATAATTTTTTTTTACACATTTTTAGAATAAAAATATACGCACGTATTAAATATATAAAAGGGTAAGTTATAGTAGTATAGAAATAATAATAATAGATTGTTGTATAATCTCTACATCATTCTCTACAATGATTAAATATTTAATTCCTTTACTGCTTATGTTAAAAACTGCGCCTGCTTCCAACACAGAAATCCCTAAAAGATAAAAATATTAATTAACTGTGGAATTATGATATATTATTTATTGTTTACTGTTAATTGCTTATTGTTTATTTTTTATTGTTTATTGTTTGTTGTTTTTTGTTTGTTGTTTATTGTTTATTGTATATTGTTTATTGTTTATTGTTTATTGTTTATTGTTTATTATTTATTGTCTATTGTCTATTGTCTATTGTCTATTGTTTATTGTTTATTGTTTATTGTTTATTGTTTATTGTTTATTGTTTATTGTTTATTGTTTATTGTTTATTGTTTATTGTTTATTGTTTATTGTTTATTGTTTATGGTTTATTGTTTATTGTTTATTGTTTATTGTTTATTGTTTATTGTTTATTGTTTAATGTTTAATGTTTAATGTTTATTGTTTATTGTTTATTTTTTATTGTTTATTGTTATATTTAAATGCATGGTTTCATTTTATGAAATATCATAAATACACGGTCCTAGTGGCACATGATTCTAAATGCGGAAAATGACTCTCGGTTGAAAAAACTTGCACGCCACTGTCACAAACAAAGACTTTGTTCAGCGCTTTGTGCAATAAACACAATATGGACGCATTACTTATGCACAAATGAGTAAAGGGAAGTCTTCTGAACTATTCTTAGAAGAGACAAGTAAACCGGAAAATCATTATCCTTTCTAGCAGAGAAATAATGATTTGTATAAATAAATTACAACTACAAAACTGTTTTTCACATTCGTAGGTTTAACATTTTTCAGATAGGAACACAATAAAAGGGAGTGAGAAAGATGATAAAGATTCTAATAACCGTAATTATCCAAGAAAAATATTTTTTTGTCCAAGTCCAATATTTATTTGCTTTCTTCAATAAAACGCTAACCAATGACAAACCTGAGTATTCCATTGGAATTGAAAATCCTGTTGCTGCATGCTCGACTGCCAGGAATGATTGCATTGTCTTTTATTCGAGCACAACATTTACAAATGTTTGAACTTTTCAATTGTATGTGCCAGTCAAGAAAAATACATTTCTTGGGGGAAAATAAGGACGGGTTGTTTCGGAGAATTTGAACAATTCATCAAATTTCAACGTTCATTTTCGGGTTCTGTGAAAGTCCTATTCAAGTTCTGTTATTATATCATTATAGGCTAGTTGTTTGACAAAACTGAAATATAAACAGAACTTGAAAAAATCTTTCACAGAACTTGAAAATGAACGTTGAAATTTGATGAATTGTTCAAATTCTCCGAAACAACCCGTCCTTAGTCTTTGAATATTAAATCACATGAATTGAAGTTCCGAATATAAAATATGCTCATGGAACAATTCAAAAACATCGTACATTGCAAAATAACAAACAATCGTGATACAGAAAATGATAGCCGTAATTTGTTCAAAGAAACTACAATTATTTTGCCACACAACTTTGGAATATAAATAAGTAGGTTCCACGGACCATTATAAATGTTGTAAGGGGGAATGATTTCAAGTTAAACGTAAAAGCCTTATAAATGCCACAAATAATTTTAAAAAATCATAAATTCGTTTTGTCTACTAATACCCACAGGGACTATGAACAGATTTCGGTTGAAAGGTTAATTGGTTTTACATAGTAGAAACGAGTATAGTGAAACTGTAGCGACACTGAAGCGCTTTGAAGTAATCCTGGGTATTTTTTATTTAAATATCTACGTTCTACGTAATCAGTTTTTGTGGAGCAGCAAACAGGTAGAGTAAATCACATACTCAGGACTCCCTTGAAGCACCTTACAGGAGTTCGCCCACTTTCAAACCATTGAATCAACGATACTAAGATATAACTGCGCTCGATCATACCGATAGAAAAATTCATGTCCATTTTTTTTACATTTTTCCACACAGGAGGCCGTGAGGAAAATAATTTCAAAACGTCATCTTTGGGAAGCTGTGTGGAGGATCTTTTTGAGGATAGAAAAGAGTGAACATGGGTGTCTTCATGTTGTAGGAAACACAGATGCCGACAAATCATTCTTCAGCCCAGCTATTGAACTCACGAACGAGTCGTAGAAGCGCCTATTCTCGTGTGACAAATATTAACAGTCTACAAATATTGGACATGCGTTTGGTGTGTTTCCCGACTATACACCGGTGCCAAAGTGATCAATGGCGCTAGTTTTTAGGGGCATCTTCCATTGTTATACCGGTAGAACACGGACAGCATACCTACCTGACACCTGCGCTCTAAAGATTTAATCCGGGGACCTATCAAATTGACAGCCCGTTTCTGCACAGAGTCAAGGAATTTTCGAGCTTCAGACCAGAGGTTGCTGCCAAATTCAACAATGGGGTGCACTTGATATTTGTACAGGGTCAGCAGTTGTGTACTGACTACAGTATCTGCGGGCCCTGTAGATTACACCCAGTTTCTAGGGGCAAACTTAACTCTGGCTTCGATGTAGCCTTCATGCCTGAGCTGATCACTTAAGAGTTACAAAAAGCATATCAATAGCAGACACGTTGAAGGAGATTAAACTGTTATTTCGATTCCTTTTAGACGTAATCAGACGTGACTGGAACTTAGAGATATTAAATTCGACAAGGTTAGATAAAATAAGTATAAAATAACATCATTTTATATTTTGTCCTATTATGTACATGAAACTTATAATTTTGATCAAAATACCAATATAAAATTGAACCTATTAACTCCCATCTCTGTATTGTAAGTTCCTCTTGTCCTACAATGACTTTTGTAACTCAACTCTAGAAAGATATAAAAATAATATTTGTTTAATAATAAAATATATATACTACAGAATAGACAGTAATCCTCAGAGATCTTAAATCTTAAAAAAATAAGTCTGCTTGGGTTGGTTTATTTATTCCGTTTTTTCAAGGCTTCAGCCTTCAGAATGGTGACAGGATATTATTATTAATGGATCATTTTTCCAACTCACTCCTGGGCTTGACATTTCAGTAATGGAACTTACACCAAAATAATATTACGAATTTTCTTTTCAAGCCACGGGTCAAGAAATGACTTTCTATTAATCGAGAAAATCGAACGAGTCAACAGCTCTAGAGATTCAATATTTATTTTTAAAGAAACTAATTACTATTTTTAGATTTAAATTAAATGTCAGGTGCTCTCTACTATTTCAATAAATCAGACATGATTTTTTTATCAAAGTGCCATCTCTTAGCGGAGATCAGCAATACAAATTCAATTTGGGAGGCGGGTATGGATACCGCCGCCCGGGTAACCATTTATTACATAACCAACTGTAAGGCCCCGTAGTAAGCGTCCAAATAGTTTGAAAGAGAGATATTTAAATACTAATGTTAGAGGTATTTGCATATCTATCTAACTAAAACACGACTCCTTTGAAATAGAGCAAAAATCTCTCGACAAATGTTTTATGACATATTTAATAACAGAAGAAACCGTGTTTATAATAATTTTCGGAGCTTACTTTGCGATTTTTCCTTATCGAGGGAATTTCATATTATTAAAGTTTCCACATAACAAATGTATAGATATTATATTCAATTTGTAGGTAAATCATTTTTTTTAAATAGAGCAGCGCCCCAACAAGACGATGGTCGAGGGTTCAAGTTCTAAACGCGACCGTATTTTTTTATATTTTAATTTTTTGTTTACTCCTATGTACAACAGAACTCTCTATGCAACTTGTATTGAATCCGCTTATATCGTTCATACTCAGTTTATTAAGTTATGTACTATATTTATGATTGTACGGGTGAACAACTTAACCTAAAACAATATATACATGAAAAAATCTTCGAAGCATAAAATAGATAAATAAAAATAACGACAAATGGGTTAATCAAATCTAATACAAATATCAAAAATAATACAAACAAAGAAGTAAAACGTTCCGCGAAAAAACAATCGTTTCGAACTGATATAATAACTGTGACTCGAAACTGTTCCATTCGGGATACTCTTGAATACGAATTGCTTAATATAGAAACAGTTTATGATTATTCCACATTCCAGTTCCTACCCAAATTGCCTTTTCCCTTGGTTTTTGTTCCGTTCCTAAATGTAGGTAACCTTAGATAGGTAGGTACCTTGGAAGAAAGCAAGAAAGAAAATTTGAAAAAAGAACACCAACGCAAGTGTTATTTTGTTTTATGTTCGAATATTCGTTGTCGTTGAAAGTTACATATTTTTCGCTCATCTTAAAAATTAATGTTGATTCTTTCTTTCCAGTTAAAATTATTGTCCATTACAAGTACCAATTGTCGGTAAGACACGCGTACACAATGATTTTGCGAGTTTTTTCCATTCATTGACGAAAATAATTTTGTAAACGGATGGTATTTTTTATCTGAGTACCGAAAAATATTTTCAACTGTTCCCAACCATCTGGAGCCATCGGAGAATATGGAATCCCCGATTGGGATATATCGTGAGGCTGAGAACAGAGAGTGAAAGGAGATGGTAGAGAGGAAGGTGGGGATGTGTCTGGTTATTCAGATCACTAAACAAGATTAAAGCCATTTCAAGCAACATTTCGGTTCTGGTGGTTTTTCACCAAGGCAATACTGAAAGAAGTTTTCACTCCATTAAATACACTAAATATTTTAATAATTTTTGAAATAACACAAATCGATCTAATAAAATGTACGTGCGTACACTGGGATTTTAACCGGTGACCTCCGGATTAGTAGACAAAGATCGTTACTAGTCAATCGTGGAGAAAATCATTAAATTCAAAAAATTTTGAAAGTTGATAGAATTAAAACATTAAAAGGTGTTAGTATTAATAGTACACTCCATGGCTATCTTACGAGATGCTGCAACAATTTTAGGCTTCCTAAAACAAACTATCTGTCACATAAAACAATATTTATTATAAAGGTTTTAAAATGTTCAATGAACTCCCTTTAAATATAATGGAAGCTAAAAGTCTTGCAATTTTTCGTAGGTTATGTCTCAAAGTTGTTCAGACCAAATATTAGTACAAAGGTAATAAAACATTATTATATTAGTTCAAGAAAAGTATAGTCTTATTCATAATAGATAATAATGAGGGATTAAAACAGGCTAGTAGAAAACGTTACACATAATCGTACTGCGTATACCAGCCATAATACCGCAGTATTAGTGTCTGACAGATTTTAAAACAGCCCGACCCACAGGATTAGGGACCTATTACTATGGTATTAAGACGGAGACTTTGTTAAAAATCTAATTGATTTGACAAATATCGATCGGTCACGAAATGAAAATGAGAAGAATATTTAAAATCGAAATATAAATTTACCAAAGCAAATGCGGAACGCATAATCAAATTGGCCGAATTTCGGAGCAATTCAAAGCAGACTGAGTATATGACATCGCAAATGAAGAAACGTGAAAGTTAGCAACTAAACGCGAAATGCAAAAACGACAGTGTTTTTGAGGATTGGAACTAAGTGGTGCCAGTCTTAAAAAATCTTGTATTAATATTATTATGAGTAAATATTTTAACCCGAGCAGTATACGGCCCTTCTCACCGTATATCTATGCCAGCGCTCCAGTGGCGTATTAAGGAATCTTTATAAGTAAGACTGATAATGTAAAATTTAAACGTACTATATCAAATATCTTTCCGAAGAACAAAATGTCATGCATATTTGAGTTGGTCTTCCAGGATATTATCCCTTGCGTGCCATTATAAAATAACATTTTCCCAGAACTGGGCCACAAATTCCAAGAAAGTTTATGTTATAAGGAGGGCTGTTTTCAAAAATGCCATATTCAAAATACTGAATTGTATTCTGAATTTGGATCAATATTATCTGTGCCTAATTTGTATGTAATACCGAAAGATCCTACAATTACCCGGAGGCATTTAACTTGTGTTAAATTTCCCGTTCGGGGAATTTCGTAAGCCTGGATGAAGTAGGGAGGGAGGGAGAGAGGATAGAGGAATGTGGGGAAGTGTTTGGTTATTCAGTTCTGGTTACTAAACATAACTATAGCCATTTCAAGCAATGATCCTATTATATGAACAGCGGTAATAACAAGATGCCATATGATGTCATGAACACTGAGAGATACTGAGAGCATATTATATTCTCATCACGTAAAATCAATACCTCATTTACGCAACACCATTACACACACCAAGGAATATATTTCTTTAACAATTACCTGCAGACATTCGAAAAATAAAATATACTATACGGGGTGTGAAGTGAAGTACTTAACTTAATTTAATCAGTGATTCCTGACATTATTTGGATTAAAAAATGTAAATGACATTTTGGAATCCGGTGACATTTTTTTCTAGAGCTTAAAACATTAAAAAAACAGTAGACAGACAGTTAGGATCGGGGAGAGGGGTTAGACGGTTACTTCTTACCAGAGACGACATGTGGAAGTTTTTTGTTTGGATTAGAAAAAAAACACTTCGAAAAATTCACGGATTCCGAAATTTCATTTACATTTTTTACTCGAAATAATTTCAGGAATCCCTGGTTCATAATTCAAGTTCACACACATACACACAAACAAACACACACACACACACCCTCACACACACACACACACACACACACACACACATAAACACACGCACCCACACACACATACATCCATAATATATTATTATACCCCCATATTATGCTTATCTCGATAAATTACCTGCGTCACAATGCACTTAAATTCTTACATAATATATCATATTACAACATACTAATTTTAAACACTGAATAATCAATACTGAATAATTTCACAATGCGTCTGTGTAACTACGGTTCTGTGACCTCTAGAACTGGGATTTCCTTTGATGTTCAAAATTGGAACTGACTATAGGAACGATTCAGACAAGCAATAACGTAGGTACAAAAAATTATTTTATTAATTTTATTTTTTATTTTTTATTTTTAAAGTATATTTCTTTTTGTTTTTTTTGAACATACCTATGTCGTAATTTTTCAAGTTTACTGACGGTGTTAATTCGAAAGGTAAGTTACTGGACGTCTTTTGAAAGGCAAATAATTTTTTTAAATAAATACTCAGCATCACAAATCCTACAATTTTAATGTGATTTTTCTTAGATGGGGTCTGTACTAGTAAAAAATAAATTAAAAAACCACTCTGGAACGCAATGCGTGGATGTGTAGACACTTCATTCAAATATATTCCAGTATAAATTAACAGAGCAAAATTTGGTTTGACAGAGCTCTGTTTCCTGAAACAAGAAAAGAAAAACCTGAAAAGTCTGCCACGGAGGTAATTTTTTTTCTCAATACTATCCCTTCTTTAGAAGTCACGATCTCCAAGACCTTCAAATTCAAGAAACCGGGAACCAGGTCCGGATGAGGGATCTCTCTAATGGCCTTCTTCGTATAACATTGCCTACAAGAACGAACTTCTTCGGACTCTCCTGTGGTTCCTTGCGACGTGACCAAGGAATCGAAGAAAAGGTCAGAGAGAGAGAGAGAGAGATATTAGATTTTAGATACAGCATGGTTCATATAATGATGATGGAGAATAAAGGGATTCACACCAAATTCATAACAGATCATATTGGTATACTTGTATTGTTATTTTTTTAATTAATTATTGAAGTAATCTTTTATCTAGAATATATATTGATGAAAAATGTTTTCAATCATAATAATTCTATACTTTGCATTGCGGTGAATACAGTTTTTCGAGGCGAGAGAAGAACTAATGTAAACGATATTATTCGCGAGTAAAATTCAAGGATAGCCGTTCGTATTTATAATTTGGAGATTATGAAAATTTCCCGCAATACAAAATTAAGTAAATATTATCTTAGTACTGCTAAAATGATTGTAATATATTCAGGAAATTAATCGGATTATTTAATGAATATTTTTTATTACTCCGCTATGCTTTTTGTTTAAAACTTACATGTTTAATATTGAAAAGTTTTGTAACTATTCCATATCCCAATTTTCGTGTTCAAATTGTCATTTCCCTTGTTCCTCTCCTTCCTTAAGTCTCATCTGTGAAGAAAGAACACAAAACTACCAACCTACTTGAGTGATATTCAATTATAATAATTATTATTACAACAAACATGTCTTAGGTTTTGATGCATAATGTCGTCGTGGTTAATAGGGCATATTTTGCTGCTCAGATCATTATTCTCGTGAAAACAAGTAAAAAATAATTCTAACCTTTCACACAAATTCATAGCTACTAGCGGTGTACCCCAAGGGTCACATTTAGGCCCAATACTGTTTCTCCTTTTCATAAACGATATTGTTACTGTATTTGATAAAAATGCTCGAAGTGCTACTTTTTGCCGATGACCGATTTAAAATTATAAAAACAATAAATGACTGTATTCACATTCAAATAAATTTAAATAAACTTCAAGATTGGTGCAAAACTAACAAACTTTATCTCAATATTAGTAAATGCCATATTATAAGATTTTTCAGAACAAAACAACCCCTTAACTATCAATACAAAATTAACAATGTTTCTCTCGCCTCTGTAAGTGAAATTAACGATCTCGGCATTATTTTCGATTCAAAATTTAACTTTATTTCACATGTAGAAACAGTCACCAACAAAGGATTAAAAATGCTCGGCTTCATTCTCCGAATGGCAGAGACTTTAAAAATATTTCAACACTAAAAATCTTATATTCCTCACTTGTTCGAAGTCAAATCGAATATAATTCTCCTATTTGGTGTCCTTACTTTAAAATCCACTCCGATTCTATTGAAAAAATTCAGCATAAATTCCTAAGATACATTAACTATAAACTCGGTCTACCTATAGAATCAATAAATTACAATCACTTGATGAAAGAATTAAACTTACTTAAACTCTCAGATAGAAGACTTATTTCCGATTTGACTTTTATTTTTAAAATTGTCAATGGTATTATAGACAGCCCTGATATATTAAGCCTAATTACCTTCCATATACCCACTAGAACCACTCGATCCAAAATTCTTTTTAATTTCAATAACAATATCAGGACTGAGTCATTTAGAAACTCGCTTATACCTAGATTGCATGCAGTTGGCAATGCTTTCTCAGAAGTAGATGTGTTCAACTGCACGGAATATAGTTATAAGAAGGCTATAATAACATACCTCTGTCGTAATTATCAATGTTATTAGGCATAATACCATTCTATTCATAAGTTATCACAGAACCTAAACTATGCACTTACATCAGATATCAGACAGAAGAGTGTTATCTAATAATTTTATATACTTAATCAAAACTATAATTTTTCCCAAAATTGTTATGAGATGTCTTACTGACAGCCCTGATTCAATAGAGCTAACTCTTAGTTCTCAGCAAATTCAACCAAATTCAATATTGAAGGTAACAATAACCTCAATACTAAACTACTGTACGGATTGAAAATAAAAATGCTAATGTACCTATGTATACCAGATTTTATTTTTGTTTAATTTTCAACATAATTTCTCAGTAATTATTCTGTTTAACATAATACTGTTTCGCTCCTGTGAACCACTGTAAACATAAATCATGTATATTGTAAAAGCCTTTTACGGCGTCTAAATAAAATAAATAAATAAAACCGTAAATAACATCAATAACATCGAGATCGAATGCTATTTCTATTTCCATATACACCGTACAGTCCATTTTACCCACCATTCGGACATCAAACAGTACACATATCCAATCGTGAAGATTTCTGTCAGCTATCACCCACTCGAAGACAGCAGTTCTATATTATAAGTCACCAGTCCATCTCGTTTGCGGACATCTTTGCCTCCATTGCGTTTCGTACCTAACTAAGGACGCCATTGGATGATGTTTAATTTCCACCAGTCATCCGGTAATCGTGCCACATGTCAGTGGTAATATTGGTTACCTTTATCTAGCCTCAAATCCTTTGTCTCGCAAAGAGACAGCTAGCGTGGCTAATTAATAATGTAACTGACATTATCCTCGTGATTTGATGTTCTAAGTGAGTGTTTATGTTTGCACTCCAAACACGAGCACTGTCAGAATACATGTATTGATTACACATGTGCGGGAATGTTGAATCTTCTTGATTTTGAGAATGTGGTGGTTTTGTTTGCTTAACACTCCAACTCCAAACGAGAGTTTTGTGCAATATCTACATAGAAGGAATCCCATACGAACCAAGAAAATTGATGTTTTCGGTTCAGATGTAAATAACATGATGAGGTACAAATCCTAATTTTGTCATGAAAATCTGTTCATATAAAAATTAATGTACATGTGTTTGTTCATTTTTCATGTTTTTTCAACACAAATAATGTCAGGAATCACTGGTTGAAATAGCTCAAGTACGTCCAATGCCACTCTGTATATAAAATTTGTTAAAAAATTAATCAAAGAATATAAATAACTTTATACATACCACCATTCAATTGAAATAATCGACATGCTTCGAAACCAATGGTTTCTACATCAGGATAAACATATAGTGGACATGTCGATTATTCTGATTAAATAGTGATGTACACAACGTTTTCCATATTCTTTATATTAAAATGACGCGACAAAGTGAATTTGCAATTACTGAAGAACTTTTAATTATATGTCAAACTCACTAGACAAATTAATATTAAATCTTCTGCTTTGTGAATCTGTCTGCTTATCATGATGTTAACAGAACTGTTCAGACTGCGAACGCCATGTATTTTTAATTGAAGACGAAGAAAGCGAAGTACAAAACATGCCCTGGGGCCAGCAAACACCCGACACTTGTTAATTAAGCTTTTCCTGGCGCAGCACAGAAGGCCGTGTAGAAAAGCCAGCTCGACAAAATTCATACACGATATTAACAAATCGATTATTGGAACACGTTAAGGAACCGTTGGATAGAACAAAATTATAAGTATTATATAATTAGTTCCAACCCAGGAGGAACGGTGAGTCACCAAAATTGAGGTAATGAGAAATTGCAATTTCGGACTGCTTTTTAGTTAGAAAGTGCTTCAATCGACAACATATATTTCTCTTTGCAGTACTATGGATTGAAATTTTGCTATGGATATTATTACGTCGCATATATACTCGTACGTACTATTTAGGTTTAATCTTTTTTCTAAAATTTAATTAGTAAATGAAAAAGGTCAATTTTATAAAACAACGTGGTATTTATCTTGATAATTTAGAAAACTCTTAATAGATAAAAATTCAGGCTGCGTATGTTTGTGTTCGGAAAACTCGAAAATTGGTTGACTGATATCGCTGAAAATTTGAATATCTTATTTTCAACTATAATACAAGTACCGCGACTTGCACGCGACTGTACCTAAGTACAACTATTTCATTTTTCAGAATAGAGTTTTTTAAAAGTTATTTTATTTTTGAAGTGATTAAAATGCTTAATGTTTTAAGTACTTCCTAATAATGTTAAAATTTTAATTGTGGTAATGATAAGCCGAAGGTCGCGGTTCAAAACTCTGGCGTGCGCAAGTAAAATTTATTTTTATTAATTTGTGTTATTTCACAATTTATTAATTTAAAATAATATATAGTAAACTCGCGGCACGTTCCAGAGTGAAAGACACTCTCAGTATCGCCCTAGTGTCATACCACCATTCAGAATTGAAGCGTTGCTTGAAATGGCTATAGCCGTGTTTGGTGATAAGATCTGAATAGCTACGTACATTTCCACCTTCCTCTTCTTTATCTCCTTCCCCTTTTCAGAACCTTGGGGACGCCATAGTCTCACTGGCTTCAGACGGTTGGGAGCAGTTCGGACTCTTGTGCGGTATTCATATAAAAAATAAATAAAATGCATTCGGAGAATGTATTCTACAATCTGAAATTCCATTATCTTCAAAAATCGTAAATAACGCTACGCACTATTAAAATACTAGCGTAAATGCTTTGACACTTCATGAATGACAATTTAAATATGCTATAAAAGACAACAACACAATTTTGTCAAGCAAGCTTGTTCTAGACGGTCCACTGTGCGCAGTTATTAATAATTCAGATTTCAAACTCGTTCTTTGATTTATTTTCATTATTAATTTTACGAAATTCATTTCCGCTCGTTTCAGACGTGTACAAATTGATTTAATTTTGAAAACCAAACATCCATCAACACATTTTCTGCCGGCGAATTCGTATTAATGATTTAAAGAGAGTGGGAGGAGATTTCTCTGAATAAAACCTCGTTACTTGCGAATTTTTCGCCGTACAAAGGGCATTTGCTTTAGGGACATCAAAGAAAAACTCTAGGCCTAACCGGACGCAATGAAGTATTTTATTTTCTTAGTCCCTTTGTAGGACTATGTACTGTCTTAGCGCCGTTGTGAGACATGGCGGAAATCCTCGTTTCTAAGAGAATTTAATATTTGCAAATTTACGTGAAATGTTTATGTGCGTAGGTACAAAGACCGCATAAAATAAAGGTAACAATTTATTAATATTTATGCAGATTATGTGACAACAGTGAAGACCTGTGAAAAATCACGGGTAAGTTTTCATACTTCATTTCAGATTAAATATAAAAAAATTAAATAAATTAATACAAAATAAATATATAAGTTAAATTTTATTTTATTTTAATTTCCACAGCCACGAGAATCGAACCCTGGTGAACTGCTAGGACGGCAACCATTCTCACCATTGTACCAACAACTATTGTAAGAACAGCGACATAAACTCATTACATCGACGACGAAAAGGTAAAAGGGCGTAAGCGAAATTTAGTCAAAAATGAGTAAATATCCAGTTTTGATCACACAGAACTGTACGATTAACTAATTTATAACTGTTTATTGAATTGTTTATTGAACTGTTAATTAAATTGTCGCTTACGCCCTTTTACGTTCCCGGGATCGATATGTACCTACTGAAATTAATAATAATCATGTATTTTTGAATTTTAGAATGTTACTTGCTCACATTACATCAAAACCGAAATTATACTGTTTAGCAAAGAAAAAATAAACTAAACCCCTTAACAATGGGAATAAATTTTTCTTAACTTTTTAACTTCTATTGTTGCAGGTTATCACGGCACGACACTCAAAATATATATTTGCTACTACTGTGTATGCACGATCTATGAATAGGGCGGAACTGAACGGAATTCCAGTAAGCGAGAATTTATGAGTTTTTTCGAAGCCACATCAGACTTCCTGCTTTCCAACTGTTCTGAGTGTTGGTGTCCGTTTTTACATTGGATTTTAAAAACTTTCCAGAACAAGCCGTTTTCAGTTTGCAATTTTATGGCCGCAATTTTTTCAATGGTACTTTTTACATAAAAAAGACTGTTTACCAGTTTATATCATTAATTCACTAGTTTTAAACCAGTAGTTATAAGCCTTAGCTGTAAGTCACTAGATATAAATTTTATATGTAAGTCACTAGTTTTATGCCAGTAGTTATAAGCCTTAGTCGAAAGGCACTAGATATTAGTTTTAGATGTAAGCCACTAGTCTTAAGTCACAAGTTATAAGCCTGAGTCATAAGTCACTAGACAAGTCTTAGATGTAGTAATTGTAATTGTAATTGTCGTTGTAGGTGTTCCTCTTAAATGGTTTGAGAGCTATCTAACAAATAGGTCCCAGTCAACTATTATTAACTCCGCTAAAGAGTATAGAAGTACAAGTTTGCCAATCACATATGGCGTGCCCCAAGGCAGTGTGTTGGGCCCACTTCTGTTTCTAATATACATTAACTCGTTATGCAATTTGGATACTGGTGGCACTATAATATCTTTTGCCGATGATACGGTTATCATATTTGCAGATGAAAATTTGAATTCAACATTTGAAAAAGCAAATCATGGTATAAATGAAATAAAACACTGGTTAGATTCCAACCTCCTCACTCTAAATATTGAGAAAACTAAATACTTACTTTTTTCCATACGCAAACCTAATCTCCCTCAAAACTATCATAAACTTACCATACATTCATGTTCACAGAACTTCAACATGGCTACATCACCTCACAAAAATTGTTCATGCGATAACCTTATAATATCAAACGAAATTAAGTACTTGGGGGTCATTATAGACAATCAACTGCGATGGGAGGCCCATATAAATTCTACAACAAAAAGGCTTCGCAAATTATGCTACATTTTCTACTCTCTCAGATCTATCCTTAACATACAAACACTAAGATGTGTATACTTTGCACTTTTTCAATCAATTACTACATATGGTATAGTGGGATGGGGAGGTTGCGCAAAAACGATTCTTCATCCCATGGTTTTAATTCAAAAACTGTTACTAAGGATAATATTCAAATGTAAGCCAACAAACCCATCAGAACCACTTTTTAGAAAACTCAGAATATTAGATATTCGACAATTATATGTTAAGACCATTCTCATATACATACGGAAAAATGACTTGGTGAATAAAACACAACAAAAAATTAACACCCGTTACTCGTCACACCTAAAATGTAAAATTCCCCAAACGAAAACAGCTTTCGCCCAGCGGCAGTTTTCTTATATTGCTCCCAAAATATTCAACTCGCTGAGTATTGATATCAGAAAATCAAAAACTCACAATTTGTATGTCATAAGTGTTCAAAATTGGTTATTTATAAAGGGAAGGAACTTTTTCAAGGAATGCCTGCCATCATTAAATTAAGCTCATTTTCTTTATTAGTCATTTTTGTTTTTCATTCAATTCTGTAAAGAAAAAAGTTTAATAATTAATTAATTAATCTTTATTTTCATTATTTCAACAAGTTCATTTTCATAATTTCTACTTTATTTTCATTATTTTAACAAGTAAAGTAACCTATTTATTTGCTGATTGTGTTCATTTTATCTCATTAATATCAACAGTTTAAAATACGGTTGATGTACACTTGAGCAATCTACTGAACTGGGAACCAGTAAAAGTGTCACCTATTATACACATACATTGCATGTAAGAAAAAAAATACTTAGATTAACAAGTTATCAAATATTACATTTATATAATTATATAAACCTATGTATATAAATTTCGACTACCATAATACGGGCGTGTGTCTAGTGTGGTAGTCGAAAAGCATGTAAAAACTGTACACATTAATATTTCATGAATAAAGAAAAAAAAAAAATAATAATAATAATAATAATTCTTATTCGCAAGTCAATAGATATAAGTTTTAGATATAAGCCACTAGTTTTAAGTCAGCAGTTATGAGCTTTAGTCGTAAGTCACTAGTCACTATTATCAATCGTAGTTGTAAGTCATAAATATTTATTTTTAAAAAAATATTTGTACAACGCCCTTGAAGTGATTTTTCACAAAAACGGCGCTATATAAATCAGATAAATATTATAATTATTCAGTAGACATCCCTAATAATAATCAAATTAAAGGAAAAGGAAAGTTGAAGGAAAAAGTCGAAAAAATATAATTTTATAAAACACGGCTATTTTAATCAACGTTTAGATTTTAATGGTTGCGCTGCAAGTATCTGAAAATCTTTGAAAATGAAAATGATTTTCTTTTCATCAAAACGATTTTATCAATCTTGTAGTACTAAAAGGGTTGCCAGATGCCACTGCTTCTGAGCACAGAGTCAAGGATCTCACTATTATGCCGCGGGGTTGCCTTTGAAACATAGATAAAATGGTGCAATTTAATTACCAATTTAATTCCAAGGTAACTAACATCATTAAAATATTGTATTAATTACAGGATTTCAACTTTTGTATTTTATTTGCATTTGTTCTTAACTATTTTCTATGATTTGCTGTTTTAAATACTTATAAGAGTTGTTTATAACTTGCACAACTCTAATTTAGACATCTTTTCAACTTGTAATATATTTTACTTATTATTATTACTAGTCATACCAGACACACTACACTTTTTCAAATTGAAGCCAATAATACCAATGCAGTAAACAACTCAGTAATTACTCGCGCAATCACAACTTACACCCACTACGAAAAATTACTATATTTAGACATGTTGATTTCCATTTTTTTTTCTTTCCACCCACTTTCTTCCTTTTATAACTATTACCTATTCATACATTAATTTAAATTCATTGAACTTAAAACCAAATGATTCAATACCTCAATCAACAATTACTGCTTATTATATTTTTTCCACCTGTAAACAACCAACTTTATTTTTGTAGGAAAGGCTTTGTTAGTGCTAAATTTCTCACTAGATGGCGTCGAGACATTATATCTTCATTTATTGGTGAAATATTTTTGACTTTTCAAATATTATTATTTTTTAATGATAAACTAATGTTTATAAGACAAGGTTTTATGCATAGCATAAAGGATAACAAATATTTATAAACAATAATTAGTCGCCTGAAATATCAATACAAATTGAAAATATCTCCCGAATTTAATTTTATGTTACAGTTTACGTCTTAGTTATACTATGTAAAAGGCGAAGAGCGTTAATTATATAAATAAATAATAATAGAAACATGATATAATGAAATATATAGATGCCTAAAACCACCACATGAAGTAACATAATGTATTCATAGTGAATTAAGTTTGAAGACACCCAATTCTATCTTAATTTCGATTAAAATAGATTGGGTAACGAATAGGTAAATTAATACGGTTGTATCAGATACATACGTAATTGCGTGAACTATAGAGAAAACATGATTAGACAGATATATTCGTGTGGTAGGATCTCGCGGAAAGGCATAGGTAGCGAAGACGTGGCACGCGAGCTGTATAGTATTTATAGAGCCAGATTAGATTTTTTAGCCAGTTGGGGAAATGCACCCGTAACCCAAAAACCTAGTTTCTATCGACATCAAGAATAATCCTACTAACATTTGAATGCCACACACATTAAATGTTCTATAGAGCCGGATATCAGATGATAGCCAACCTAACGTAAAGCCTCGCACTTGGTTTTTAAAGTTGATTATTTTTTAACGAAAGTTTGTATTTTGCCTCCAAATAATTTAGATTAATTCGTCTTCAAGCCATTACTCTTAGTAAAATAGCTTAATGTCACCCGTCTCGGTCCCGTCAAGCCGCATAAAAAAATAAAGAAAATGGGGGTGGGAAAATAGAAGAGAAAAATAAAGAGGTGGAAAGCAGCGATAGAAGGATTTTCAATGAGCTGCTTAAACCGTTGCACTGTTCTCGAGCGCCGAGTGTAGCCATACGAAAAATATTGGCATAGTATAAAATATGAAACAAATATAATTCATATAAGTATTGTGGTTTGACAAAATTATGAAAAAAGAACAATTACTTTGATTAAAACCACGAATTTTTGTGTATTTAAATATCTATAACCGACGGGTTTCGCTTAGTACAAGCATCTTCGGGCATACAATTAAACTAATCTAAAAATACAACGTGGCTGTTTATATATACAAAAAAGTTAGACAAAATATAACATGAGATAGCATGAACTTAAAATCTGCCATAGTAACAGAGAGAAAGAAAACAATATTTCACCAACAAATGTAGATATAATGTGTCTTGACGCCATCTGGTGGGAAATTTAGCACTAACAAAGCCTTTCCTACAAAAATAAAGTTAGTTGTTTACAAGTAAACAAAATATAATAAGCGATTGTTGATTGAAGTACTAGTACATAAGAATTATTTGGCGTGTTGGAAATAAGCCGACGTAGCTCAGCGGTCCAGAGCACCTGACCGAACATCAGAAGGTGCTGGTTCAATTACCGTCAGCGGAATTTATTTTTACTCGGGATATATTTTTAATTTGTATGAATATTTCAGATGACTAATTATTGCTTATAATAATTTAGAAAGAAAACAAATTCCCATGCACATAATGGATAAATATTATATCTAAAGAGACAAATACACATGCAAAGTTATTGCGAATTTTATTAGTCTAAGGTATACCTAATATTTGGCTATTGGACACAATTACTTCATTATTGAGAATTTGGGTTTGGTTTTAACGACTTACTTTATTTCGAGAACTTCTAAATTATTTAGCCTGTTGCCAATATTAAAATTAAAGAGAACGTAAAGGAAATGGTTTGGTGGTTTATTTTTCTAAATGTCATGTGTCTCTTGTTTTGAAGGTCAAGCGGGCAAAATTTTATCAGAATAAAACTGCAACAAAGCCACCCGCTACATATCGCTCATTTGCTGCGATACCGACATAAATCAAACATTACAAATATCTATATAAAGGTATTTGGTCAAAACTGACAAATTCCACTCTTCTTTTTACTAGTAGGACGACATAGCTGAACTAACAAAAGATGAGGCGACACAGCAGTAAGTGTCAGTATTACTTCACAATCTGCTTCACTAACCTGCGCGTTCAACACGCTCTTCTGTCCTGTTCAGGGTGGATCAATGCAAAACGAACTCTAAGCAGAATTCTTGCCTGAATAGACTATGCAATAATTACAATAGCGTATTATCCAAGGTGGATATTTTCAGTTGCGAACTTACCAAATAAAAGAGGTCCATAAAAGAATATTTCTCTGATCATTTGTATTATGATTTGATTTATATCTACAACCTCTCTCCATGGCTATAAATGTATTGATAAATGTTTTGTTTTATATAATCTTTTGTTTTGTATAAATTTTTGAATTCATTTTCCTTTGTTACAAATTTAATTTATGTATTCCTTATTATAATGTCTCAGTAGAGGTAAAGTCAAAAGAAGGAAATCCACAATTGGTTTTATTTTACTATATAATACTTATGTACAAAATAAATGTAAACTGTCGATTTCCCGAAAATTAATAAATAAATAATAACTTAAAATATTCAAAACTGATTTCAAGATTTTTTTTTTCTTATTTTTAATCGTGTCATTATTGCAGCAAATTAGCGTTGTATAGATTATGTCAGCCATACTAAGATTACGAGAGATTTAGATTTATTATTATGTCGTGTTGATTGTGGACCACTGGCCCAAGGCACATAAGGATAATATACAAATATATTATATACATGTTATAAAGATTTGTTGGTTGAGGTAGGCACGATAAAACAGTTCGGTTCAATTAATATTCATCAAGCGAATTAGCGATCCGCCGCCAGACAGACCATCCCAGTGACTAAAAATACATATACATAGTACCATCAGACAGACCATCCCAGTGACTAAAAATACAAATACGTCGTTCTTGCACAACTAGTGCACGTTGTGCCCAGGTCAGCGAATTTATGCTGTCTCTAAAATAAGGTTGTTTCCAGTAAACTCCACAACTTTGTTCAAATTTTACTGCTTTTAGGCATAAAATACAAAACATTTCAAGCGGTTTGCGGTTAGACAGTTGTCGCGTTCTATTAAAATTTAGTTAAATTGCAAACCCCTCTGAAATTTATTGTAGGCATGGTAGAAATCTTTTATTTAATGAAGGGACTAGGTAAGGTTGGAAAGATAAATAGATAGAAGGACTGATACGATAATTGAAAAAACGGAATCTCACACTCGGGGACGTCGCCACAATATGGTAGTATTGTGGAGACGAGAGAGTGTAGCCCGTTACTAATATTGTGAACGACAAATTAGACATATTCTTTCAAACCTACAGTAAGTATTGACGGCCTCCGTGGTCGTGGACTAGCAAGCGAGAGGTTGCGGGTTCAAATCCCGGCGTGCGCCAATAAATTTTATTTGATTCGAAGTCGAAGTCGAAGATACTCTCAGTATCGCCCTGGTGTAAGACCACCAGAATTGAGACGTTGCTTGAAATGGCTTTGGCCGTGTTTGGTGACCAGATCTGAATAGCCAGATACTTTCCTTCCTTCCTCTTTTCCATCTCCTTCCCCTCCATACTACATTCAGCGTCACAACATAGCCCGATTGGGGATGCCGCTCTCACTGTATCCAGACGGTTGGGAGCAGTTGGGACTCTTGTGCGGTGAAAGAAAGAGGAAGGGGGTGCAACATGGATAAAAATCATACAACAAAATTGTAATATCCTTGATATTACTGTATGAGCTCACCCATAGATGGCACTAGATTAGTCTGTTAGGTTACCCATAGATGGCGTTATCTGTCAAGTATTGTAGAAACCGAGTGTATGATAAATAAGATGGGGATTGCATGCTAATTAATATATCAGGGCCTATTGTCATAAGACTACCACTTTAAAAGTCCAAGATAGCTTCTACGATTCGTTCTTAGGTTCAACAGCTCGGCTGTGGAACGAACTGCCGGCCTCTGTGTTTCCTCCCTCCTACAACATGGGACTCTTCAAGACCCATGTTCACTCCTTCCTCTCCACAAAAAGACCCTCCACACAGCATCCCCAAAGATGACATAGGCCCTGAGGGAAATTATTTTCTTCAGGGCCTCCTGTGTGGAGTTAATATAAAAAAAAAGTGTTGAAGCCGGAGTTTTATTTAGTAGGAGAGTTTTTGAGAAATTCCGCACAAACAAAACAACAAAAATAACTTAAAATAACCTCAAGGTAATGTTTTCCTGACGAGAAGATGAAAAAAAAGTCCTCGGTGATAAATAAGTAAAACCTCCAAAGAAAAAGTCTGATCGGTTTTGTCATAAAATTGAAATTTAAAACAGAAGCGGGAGATTTTAAAGGCAAATTAGTTGTAATTTAAAGAACCGAGGGTGGAATAAACAGAGATTTAAATTGGAAATGTATTCAATCGTGAAGACAGCCGATCTGTCAGTGAGAGGAGTCGATGCTGTATCGGGGTGGGTTTTTGCTCTGTCATTCATTAGGAAATTCCTTGCTAAGCCGTGACTAATCCGATCACTAATCTCTAACTATTTAAGAACTACAAATTCTTAAAATATTCCTTGACTCTGCAGAAACGATTCCTTTTATGTTCGTAGCAAGTGGATTGCAATATTTAGACCTCAGTTAGGTGAGAGTGCTATCCTTGTTCTACTAATATTTCAATGGAAGATTCTCCGGGGGACTAGCATAATTGATCCCTTTGACACCGGTGCATAATCGGGAAACACACCAAACGCGCGCCTTACATTTGTACACTGTTGACTTACTTCGCACGAGAACGGGTGGTTTCCACGAGTAGTTCTCGTGGGAAAACAGTGTGAATGACGAGAACTGATTGTTTCTGTGTTTCCTTCTGCGGTCCCTTCAAGATCCTCCTTCATTTTCTCAAAAAGACCCTCCACGCGGCATTCCCAAAGATGGCGTAGGCAATGAGGAAAATGTATAAATATTTTACTCAAGGCCTCCTGAGTGGAATTGATTTAAAAAATAAATAAATAAAAACAGATTAATACCGATACCAAGTAAATTCCAAAGAATTTAAAGTAAATTCCAATTGAAAATTCCAAGATTTAATATTGAAATTACCCGACAGTTTGAAAAGTTCAATTTAAAAATATTGATTTGCTCAGATGTAGTAACATTTTGCATCAAGCGGGCTATAAATACACGGCGAAAAATGAGTATTCCTAATTTATTTAGAATCTCTCCAAATTATTTGTTAAAAACGGTGTTGCAGGCCGTTTCCTGAAAAACATTTAGAAACGCATTAGCATTTGCCTTGTTAATATATAATGACGAAATGCGACAGTATTAGGATTTTTAGGAACACGTGTTCCGACATCGTGACATCATGGCTGATTTATTAAAATACTTTAATAAAAATGCCTTGACCGCATTCCATTTCCTAATAAAATATTAATCTATTCAGAATATATCAGAACACGTGTTCGTGAATCTGTGCTTTTGCTGGTAAATGAAATGACAAAATGCGACAATATTAAATTTCTTATGAACATATATTCGTGTTTTACCGACAGGAAACCTATCAATTCATTCGTTGAGGGCCTGCAATCCCATTTTTGATCGGATTACGAATAATTTGTAGAGATTTTTAATAAATTAGTAAAGTCATATTTTCTCCGCGTAAACATAGTTTGCTGACGACCACGGTAGGAAAGCCCTAAGATCCTTAGTTAAAGATTTAGTAATAAAATCTAAATAACCCTCTCTCCCATTTCTCTTTGTCTCATAAATTCTATCCGGCTCGCAATATTCCCCAATTGTGGATCCAAGTTCCGCTGGCAACATTATTTACTTAGTTGTTATTATTTTCTGACTTAAAGAAGCAATTCTGAATACTTCACTCCGACATAAAGTTGCGACCTGCCGTTGATATTTTTGGAGTGAGTACTTTTCCGTAGTTAGTTAGCAAAATACCAAGTTTTAATCCTTTTAATCTAACGAAGTTGAGACGGTAGTTTGAACACAAAGAATTTCTCTTGAGAACACTTAAGCCCTGTTCTCAAAGGAGCGAAATGTTTGGCGCAGAGACTTCTTGGCGTGGGATGCATCGTTTTGCCATTCAAGTATCCTTGCTACAAGCGCGTTTCCAGTTCCCAGATTAATATTTACAGCAGGGGTGGGGAACCTTTTCGCCGTGGGCCACACGTAGATTTAGGTGGCGGGGAGAGGGGTATCGCAATGATGGATATACTATTAAAATCTCATTTTAACTATGTACCGATTTTTTTTTTCGCACCTGATAAGAATCCTGACTTCGATTAAAAAACTGAAAAATTCATTACCAAATGCCATGTTCACAAATGAGTAAACTACAAAGCGCTCTTGAGATGTTTTTGCACAAAAACGGCGCTATACAAGTCATCTAAGTATTATTATTTTATTTTATTATTCGATATACAGGGTGTATCGGCACGTACCCGACAAACTTTAACCAGCTTTTCCTTAGCACATTTGGAGTAAAAAATGTTATGGGCACTTTGCTGTCCGGTAACATTTTTTTTCAATTCAACCATTTCAACCATTCAACCAATTCAACCAATCAACCATTGACAAAAAAAAATGTATAGTTGGAATTACTTATCTTATCTGAGAAACGATAAAGTAGGTTCAATATTAATTTTATTAATGAATAATGAGTGTATTTGTTTTGTTTAAATGTTTGAAGGATGTTTATATAAATTAATAGGGTGAAGATATGTTACTGAGACAACGCGCATGGTTTCACCGACCTAGGTCCAGTAGACAAGCTTTAGCGGGCCGTTCATATAGCTATTTCATTTGTATACACATATTCTTTGAATGGCTATCGTTTTGGTATATATTTTGTTCTATTAGTATCGTGTCATTGGATAAATGTCTTAATTTTTCAAGTTTATTAACATTCGATTGAAAAATTTCTTTTTTTGATGAACGATGTGGTAAATAAATTTTCATAAATTCATTCCGCTTCACGAATCACACAATTATAATATAACATGATTTTTCACGAGTCTGCGATAGTTTATAATAATGAAGTCCTTGAAGTCAGAGCTGGCTTAAAGTTTGGACTTTATTTGAAGCTTTTAGGAGCCACCTAGGCAAAAACAAAGTTGATTCTCTGTCCGTTCAATCCACAGGAAATCGGTGAGCACAAAAATGGGGCTTAAAAGTAAAACTAAAAAAACATATCGAAGAATTCTATGCAAAGATATCTGTATTCGACAATTAATAGATAAAATATATCTTTGGTGATGTCAAAGTACAGGCTAATTGCTTACAACTACTTAATTTTTGCAAAACTTTTCCGAACAAACCAAAAAAATCGACTTTTGTATAAAATATATAGAAACAATGCTTAAAATTGTACTATCAGTAAATTACGTACAATTGGCGTACATAATCTTCATTCAACTTCATACTTTTCCAACTTTAGAGCACGGGCGTCAGATAGGTACGCTTTCCTCGTTCTACCGGTATTACAGTGGAATATGCTCCGAGGAACTAGCGTCATTGATATCTTGGGCATTAGTGCATAGCCGGGAAATACGCCAAACGCGCGCCCAACATATATTCACGGTTGACATTTGTCACATGAGAACGTTTTTGAGTTCAAGAGCCTAGCCGATGTTCACCCCTTCCTCTCCTCAAACAGACCCTCCACACAGCACCCCAAAGATTTCATACACCACGAAGGAAATTACATGAGTGGAGTTAATTTTTAAAAAATGCTACTTGTAATAAGTAAATAATGATTTTTTTATGTTTTTGACCTAAAATAGGTAAGGTTGGTGAATTAAATTTGTACGAACAAACATCCTGAAGTAAGCGAGCCTCTATGGGCACGGGAAACTCGGACACCCTCTCCTGTAGAACTGTTAATTGAATTAGTGATGTGGAGAAGTACAGTTATTTACTTAGCGAGAAACGTAAGCCCCTACGTGTTCGTGTTGAGTGCTTTCATTAATCCATGATTTAAAGCGACCTATTTCTGCAGATTCATCGCATAAATGTTTGGATTTAATATTGTTTTATTTTTAGGTTTCCGTCTTCGATTACTCAATTTAAATGTGTTCCGTGGTAATTTCATATTTTTAAAACCCGTAACTTGGCAAGGACAGAAATATTCAAATATTTTCTACATTCGGCATTTTATTTGAAATTCATTGCAGAAAATAATGAAAATATCACTGTAAGTAGGTTTGATTAAGATTGTATCTTTTTTGCATTGCCAACATTTTTTGGCAAATATTGTTTCCCGATAGATAAGGGGCCTCTGCATAAACTTTTAAAAATAAAAATAGTCAAGTTTGGCGGTTATTAAAATCGTACGTAATTATTCGATAGATGGCAATGATCAGTAAACGATTTTTTTTATACCATTAACAGAAGTTTAAAACCACAGTAGAATAACATTAACAAAATTAAGGACTTTGTTAACGAGCAATTTTAGTTTTTTTTTTTTTTTAATTTTAAATGATACAAAATCAAGTTAAGGGTTAAAATTATTTTCGTGCGCAGAATCAAATACACTTCAAGATTTATTTTGTTAATTTTAATTAAAATCAAGTTTAATAATATAATAAGTGAGTTCTGCAAGTATCTTTTGTTATTTTTACAGCTGAAATGGAGTTTTACGAATTAAACACATAGCAATAAACACTCCAAGTGTGTTAAATTGATATTTTTTGTATTATGAGTGGATCAGGTATTAAGTAGGAACTACAGCAAACAATAAGTAAAATAATATATACGTTACCTCTTTTTCCTGTGGTGTCATCTTTTATTTGAGATCGGTGAAAAATATATCGAAAAAAGGCCACCTTCTAGAATTGTTGAATCAATTTATAAAGCTCATAAGTCGCAATGATATCTTCGGAATACACGTTTTTCCTCTACATTTTATGAAGAGACACGACACTGATTTCTGAGAATGTTGAGAAGATAAACAGCCTTTATCTCATTGATTGTGAGTAAATGTTCTCCTCTACGTTGAAGGAACGAAGGAAGACTTCCACTTTAGTGATGTGTTTCTTCTAAGATACTTTTAGCATTTCTTAAAGGACATAATCTCAAAGCCTTTTCAAATAGACATCGTTGTATATTTCATTGTTCAAGCTTCTCCATTCCTTTCGTATAAAGTGTACAAAGCTCTTTGTTATACGATAGCGATTGAACAACTTCAAATGTTTGTTACAAAGGGAAGTTTTCGTGCTAAATTTATGAAAATATAATAATGCATCAACAATACCTACACTAATATTTAGTTTGCCGCATTATTTAGAAACACCATTGACAGATGTTTCCGGGCATTAGTAGTTTACAAACATCCTTTATAATTTCCAGAATTTAAACTGGAACATCCCAGTTCGACTCGGCTAAATTATGCATATCAAATTGGGCTGTTTACCAGAGGATGGAAAAGAAAAGTTTGAAACTGGAACCAAATCAAATAAAGTCTCCGTTCCAGATTTGTTTGTATTTTCCCAAAGTTATATTAAATGAAAATACCGAGCGCTGAAAGTTTAATGATATAGAGTTATGTATAGACATATAGAATTATAGATACATATCGTCATACATACATAGAGTTAAAGATATATATACATATATTGAGTTAGAGATAAATATATATTGTTTAACTTATTTAGAGTTATAGATAGTTATAGATAAATTACATTTACGTTATGGCACGATTGTATTTTTTAGTTTTCAGTCTAGTTTCGCAATAAGTTAATTTCTACCTAGGGCCAGTGTATAGGTAGAAATTAACTTATCCTGCTAGGTTTCATAAAAATACTTGGACTAAAATTAAAAATGACCCAGCACTAAGTGGGCATTTAATGAAGCAAGAGATTCAAGCATAAGATTAAAATAAATTAGATAATAAACAAAAAGATTTTTTTAACAACTATCATTTGAGAGCATTCATTCCTCGTTCATCAAAAGACGTTATTAGTGATTTTTTTAACTCTTTCAAATAATACTTAAATTAACGGCCTTCGTAGTTGAGGGGCAAGGCTTTCGACTAACAACCCGGAGGTCGCGGATTCAAATACCGGTGTGCGCGAGTATATTTTATTTGGATATTATTTAACGATTTAATCATTTAAAATTATTTGCGACACGTTCCAGAGTGGAAGATACTCTCAGTATCGCCCTGTTGTAAGATCAACATTCAGAATAGAAAAATTGCTTGAAATGACTTTGGCCGTGTTTGGTAACCAGATCTGAATAACAAGATACTTTCCCATCTTCCTCTCCTCTATCTCCTCACCATCCCTATCATACTATCTTCAGCCTCACAACATACTCCGATTGAGGATGCCATATTCTCACTGGCTCCAGGCGGTTGGGACTCTTGTGCAGTATTAATTTAAATATATATAGATTCGTAAATTTTCAAGGCAAAATACAAAGCGTATCCAGTATTTGCACCCTTATAATACATATATATAAAAAATTTATACTCAATATAAAGTTAAGAATATATTTGTACTTTATTCTTATTTATTTTATTTTATTTTATTTATTTATTTGAGGAACATAAACAGTCTTAGTAATGCAATATACATCAGAGGATAGTAAAAAAACAGACCAATTATTAATGTTCACAGATAGATTTTCAGAATCATAAAACTAACCTGTAAACTAGAATATTTAATAAAAATAGAAAAAAAAAACAGAATAAAGCAGCAAATAAGAAAAATAATAATACGAATGTAAATTCAACAAACGATAAACCTATAATATGCCTTCTTTGGTGGGATCGTCTAATTATTTTAAAACCAGAGAATACAGCATCGTATATGTGTGCCTCATGTTAATATAGCTCGAAAGCTTTCTGAATTATTGCAGGATATTAAATTTATTGCCTTTTTATCGAAGGCTTTAAAAGTAGGCTGACATGCGATTGTCAATAAATGTACCATGTACCTCGTTATTACTTCCAACTTCCAATGAAAAATATTATGTGTTCAAAATATATATTCATATAGATTGACAAATCGAATTAATCCGAATATTTTAGTATCATTATAAATCATTACTAGTAGGTCCCCCGCAATGCTTTGCTATTGCTAATGTCTTTCTCAAGCGCCTCCAACTTCTTCCACCATTCGCTACTATATACCGCAATGTTACTGTCAAAAAACTACTTATTAAATAAATTCGACTCTGTATCTCAGTACGGTGCAGAGATATTGCATTCATTATTCCTGGGGCCCCTCTGATTTCTTCTACCATTTAAACATCTCTAAACACTCCTGGCACCAATAACAACAAACTTTGAAATTTTCAGCTATATCAAGTTTCGAGTAAGATTAAGATTTGAAACTAGTTAAAATTTAACTCAACCATTTGAAATGCATTTTGTAATATAAGACGTTGTCCTGCCACAGACCGCTTTCTATGTAGGGGAGTTAAAATTTGCGGAAACCTGAAAAAATCGTCCATCGTCATCCATCGGGTCCAAAACTATCATATATTTAAGGCTGGAACCAATCATACACATTCACAAAAATTTATTTAAATCGTTTGGGCGGTTTCAGAGATTAGCATGTACGAACCCAGTGACACGTGATTTTTACATATTAAGATAAGTAGAATTTATAAAACGTCATCTAAAGAAGAATAAAGCATCCTATACGCATAAAATTTTACTCTAGTATTTTTATTTTTTATTTATTCACATTTAAACCCGCTAAACTACTGTAGTTTGTCAGCAGGTTAAGTTCTTTTGCAAAAGCAGGTTAGGTTCTTCAATGTTAAAAGCAGCTAATCTTAATATTTTTTATTGTAATATAAGGAATATAGATACATAACTATTTAACAATATTAAATTTCATATTATCATTGGTTATGTATACCTTATCCGAAAAGAGCAGTTCTTTAGTCTTTTAAAAAAAAAAATATTATTTCATTTATTTGTTCTGATTAGTTGACAATACGGCGCTGTTCAGAAGGGGGATTATTGTAGTTTTTATGGCTTGGTAAATATAATGGTTTTGCATTTGTGTTGTTTTAAAATTAGGTGTAATAAATCTAAGTAAAGATTTCCATTTATCATAAGTTTGTAAAATTCTTGGTATTCTTTGTTATTTTTTTCTTTGCACATTTTTATAATGAAAGCTAGCTTATTGACATTTGGTACTGGAAACAATATAAAAAATAGACTGCAGTACAAAATATAGTGCCGGCTGAAAAAAAGTAGGTTTTTTTAGACTGGTAACTAGTGACGTCACTGGTCACGTCCATAGATTTGGTTCGTTTGCAAGAAACCCAAAAAAACAAAAAAATGCTGGTATTTAAGTTAGAATGCCATTATTGATTATAAAAAAATGGACTGGAGTTCCTTATTGGCAAATTACTTTGGTTAAATTCTGTGGGGCAAAAAAATAGCGGAGGGTTTGAAGATAATTGGAAATGCCGAAGCTATGTAAAACTACTAAGCCGCTTGAAGCAATGCGCAACGCTTTCATCCTGCATGGTAATCTCTCACAAGTTGGTATACCAAGTCAACATTAGGTCCATAACGTGGATGAAAATATATTTTCTTGTTGAATTGTGTTTACACCATCATAACTGGTAATATAATAACATAACGTTACCCAAGACACAGGATCATAAAATTGATTAGAATAGGTACTTACAAAAATATGGATTTCTTGCTCACCAGAAACTAAGAACAAAAATACATATATATTATGTACCTGTGTAATTTACTACATAATAATTAAATCATGAAAATACTAATTTCTGTTAATTTATGCTATTAATTTAAGTGCCAATTTCAAAGTTAGAATTGATTGTGTGAAGAATTCTGATACGCGATAAAGTACTTACCTATACTATACAGGGTGTACAGATAAAGTGCACAAACTTCGGGAAACAATTCTATAATATACAGGGTGTCCGAAAATAAAGTGCACAAACTTCAGGAGGCGATTCTCTATGATGGTACACCGAAAAAAAATAGTATTGCAAACATATTAAGAATCTCTTCAAAATATTTTTTTTACTTCTACTTATAACTTTTTGGAAATTCCATTGTTTTTTTCCAGTACAAAAATATTTTTTCCATAGATCTTTGTTACACAAACAATTCAAAGTATTTACCTGAAAGTTATTTATCTTTTTTACTTCTACCGCCATGCAGAATCACGTCCCGAAGTTTGTGAACTTTACCCCCGGACAACCTGTATAATATAGGTAAGTACTTTATCGCTTATCTGAATTCTTCACATAATCAATTCTACCCTGTATTATTTTTAACAGAAAATTGTTTTTGTAATTTTCACTCATTTGTCAAGCATTCAGATTATTTGTGATTTTCACGGATTTACGCTAGTACAAATATAAAATGATAAAAAACCCATATTAAACACAATTCAGCAATTATCGTAAATTATTAATATGAATTTTCACAAACAAAATTATTGGTTTCCCAAACAATTACAGTAAAAAAGTTTAAAAAATCACAACTAATCGAAAAAAATTAATATTTGCTAAATAGCCTTTTACGATTAAAAAAAAAGATTAAGATGTTACCGTGCTGCGAAAGAGGTTGTCAATTTAACTCCCAAATAATATGTTCATTAATTTCCTACTTCAGAATTTAAAAGTTATGTAAGATTAGTACAGATCAATTTTAACGACGTATGCCAAATCTACTAAAAGATTAAAGATTTTTTATTTAAATTAATTACTGTACGAAATATTATTAATCCAAATCACAGTACAATCTTCTCATTCTGACACTCTTAACATCTGGGAAGATAATTTAAAAAAAGTCTCAAGGCTTTTTCAAGAGAAATTAAAAACATCCACTGTTTCAGAAATTTTATTCAACATCACCATTCCTCGTTGTGCTAGAACATCAGTTCTGCCGTGTAGTATCTTGAACAAGACGTGGAGACAACCACAGCTGAAGTTTTCGGCACTTATAAGCCATAGCATTCCAAGAGAAATGGGTTATCAATAGAGTTATGGTTTTTATTAAAACTAAGTATTGCAAGATTTACATAGCGTCTGGTTTTTAGGCTATATCTATGTTTTGCCTAAAGTAAGTCTAAATGGTCCATGAACCTCGGATAAGTTACATGCGTCCGCATATAGGCGTTACATGAAGATTTTTTCTGGATTTTAATCTTCAAAAATTAATCTGGTTATCGCTCTGATGATCACATAGTATCATCTGCCTTACTTGCTTGGGTGAGGTTGAGCGAAACGTCAAATTTAGTTTTCCATTGTTATGAGCAAAGACAAAACAAAGGCTAGACTTGAACTAAAGCAATTATTCCGACTCACTACGCATGGATATTGGTAAATAAGCTAGTGTTAAATTTCATCCGAAACGTGTTCAAAAATAGCCGCCAGCATTATTTTGATATCTTCTAGTAAAAGCTCCGAAGAATTAATGTATTATGAAGAAGATGTAATTGTGGTGTACCAGACAATTAAAAATTATGTTAAAATGGAAAAGGGAGGAAAATAAAAATATTAATATCGCAATATACGTCACAGTACTTTTAACTTCATTTATTACACTTATCTTATCTTATACGCATTTATCTGAAATCGGATGACATTTATTACATACGAAATAAATGTCGAAATACCCGATCGGCATTTGGCGAGTTTGGTTGTTGAGGTTCAATCCTCAGTTTAAAAAATATTTAAAAATAGAAATATTATAGTGTTAAAAAAACTTTGTTATTAACGGCATTGTTTTTTTTACAATCTGCAGCAAACCATAATTTTCTATATTTTTCTTTTTTAGAATAAAATTATTTTATATAATTTGACTCTAGAAATGTTGTTTTGTTCATTGATCAAAAGTCCACTGGAGTGTGCTTCCACAATATGGAATCCTCAATAAAAGGTATACATAGATTTATTAGAAAGTATACAGAATAAATTTTCGAAACATTTACTCAAGAAATACAACAAAACTAAAAATAATATGTTAACTTTACAAAAAAGATGCACATTGTCAGACCTGTTATTTCTACATAATCTGCTAAATAATAAAATCGATAGTCCCGAATTGCTATCCGTCATTGGTTTAAATGTTCCAACGAGGCGTACCAGGCACACTACACTTTTTCATATTGAAGCCAACAATACCAATGCAGCAAACAACTCACTTATTACTCGCGCAATCACAACTTACACCCACTACGAAAAATTACTACATTTAGACATCTTTCATGATTCCTTTCTAACATACAAAACTAACTTATTAAATTTCTTTGCATGACATATTTTAAAAATATTTTCACATCATTTTTCAAAACTTCTATGTATTAACAGTCAACTACAATTCGTGAGCTTATTATAATTCTTGTTTTCAATTCATTTATTATTATCTATCTACAGACTTCCTTCCTTTTATAAGACATTAAAAATTAAGACACGATTTCATACTGAAAAAGAATCGCCACATGTAATACGATATTTCTTCAAAAATAATGTTTCTCCTCATATAATTTTTGGATAATATCGAAGAAAATATGTTTTAGAAAGTTTATAATCCATTGGATTAATTAAATTACAGTGAAAATTATCCACAATTACGTGATTACGTTTGACGTTTGACGAAAAAAGCACGCGTTCATTCAATATGGCCGGCAATAGCTGGCCGACACAGAGCGCACCTCTGGCGGTGTAAAAACTAACCAAATAACTGGCGCGAATATTTAAATATGCAAAATTATTTGACCATTAAGCTTTTCATAAGAAGATTTCTTCTGGAAGTTTATTTAAACTTTGCAATGGCATTTTTCATTATTATTTATATTTTTTTTGCTTATTAATTATATCTGATTTTATATTGACATGTTTTATAATTTCTAAAATTTAAAAATTATTTATTTGCGATGCTTTAATCCTGATTGTTTATTTATATCTTAAGAAATAGGGTAAAAATACCGTTTGAAGAGAATATGTTTAATTTTTTTATTTAGTATTTCAACTTTCAATTTATTAGAATAACCGTTATTAAATGTTATTTGTCTTATGAATATATTGTTTTATGGTTTTATGCAATTTTTTTTTTCAGGTCTTAAAATACTTCACACAGGATATAAAGCATCACAAATAAATAATTTCGAAATTTTAGAAATAAGAGAACATGTTTATAAAAGTAGATATAATTAACAAGAATTTTTTTTTATAAACTCTCTTTTAAATATTTTCCCACTTGACTGGTCTTTCATATTGTAATTCCAAATTCTTATAAACCCAGCCTACTCTTACCCCTCCCCCCTCCTTCCACTTCTTTTTTCCAATTGTAATCTATATTTAATTTTTGACTTCGGTGTATACTTCGTTCATGAAACATGTATTGGTTGTATATAATAAAGTGATGTTAAAAAAGTTATTTGTTTTTTAATAAAATAAAGTTTAATAGGATAACATTATTTTATCTATTTCCATTGTATATCAATGCATACGTACATAATAAAATGTAAACATTATATTTATTTATTAATTGGACAATTTGCATAGCACCGCTTTTGTGAGAGCCCCTCAGGGGCGCTATATTGTAATAATCTACCTTTATATATAGATTTTTACTCTCCTGATGAAGGTGTATATATATTCTAACTTTAAACTTTATTAGATACAGTAACAGTTTTAGGTAAAGAATTACCACTAGTTGGAGTAAAATTTACACCTTTTAATTAAACCGACTTTTAATCTCATCGCACAATTACCCTCCTTTTATCCATAAACACGGGTACAATTAATCAATATGTAATAATCTATTATTTCAGTCAACTTTGTTATTAATATCTTTAATTGTTGTGACAAACTATACGATATTGATTCAACTTATAGACATTGACGGTTGTTACACATATTTAAGCACTGCAAGTCTCCTATGAGCAAATTATATTAGGTACCATAACAGTTAATATCAGTGCCGTGCAAGAAGTGCCGCCCGCAGGGCCTAGCAGCAAAAACCCGCGGAGCGGGTTTTTAACTGCTAGTACTCTTATAATTACAAGAAAGTTCTGGAATACCTGTAGTTATTTTTAAACTTGAAAGCCTTTCTAATGCATTATCGAAATTATAGCAAACAACGTTTACAAAAATACATAAAATGTCATGTTGCGGCAATATTCGGGCGATATTGTTCTAGCTGCTTCCTTTAAATAATATAATCAAAAAAATCGTGCGATTTTATACAAAATGTACACTTCAGTAATGAAAATTACCCACGTGAGCTATTAACAGGGGTAATTAATAAATTACAATTATCATAACGTGAGCCAAATGTAACGACACTTTCCCAAGTATTTCACCGCGCGTAAAGCACTTCAAAGTAATTAACAAATTTGCATAGGAATGGTACGAAGCCAATTACACGAATTCGTTAGCAACAATAGGTGCAATGGTTTATTCCTTTAATTGTCTCTCATCCGAATTAATTTCTAATGATTTATATGTTGTGTTTATCGGTTATATGTGTAAAAAGGTGTGGTATGAGACTAAAGGGAGTAAAATAGGAAGATATAGGGGAAGAGGAATGTTAAGTAGTACTTTTTTAGTACATTCAACATGGCTAAAGCCATTAACAAGGAACGTTTCGATTCTTAATCGCTGCCAATCCGAATATATGTGATATTATTTAGGACATGTACACGGAGAAAAATGACTATCTTCAAATTATTGGTAATTCCGGTAAAAAAAACGTTATTTCAGACCTTGCGAACGAATTAACGGGTTTGCTGAAAAACTTTTAGTAAATTAATAATATATTATCATGATTTTGGAACACCAAAATAAAATTGTTCACGAAAATCCAAATATTTGTTGCATTTTGTCATGATTTACATTTTCACGTTAAATGCACGTGAATTTTCTATGTAGGTTTATTCGGACTTTCTTATCGCATTATTACAATATTATAGTATTTACCTAACTGAACCATGTTTAAAAAAGAATTATAGTTGACATAGTGACGTTTCTTCAGGCAAATTGAATGATTCCATAAAAATATTACATAAAATATTTTGTTTTTAATAATTTAGTATGTAAGTATCTATTTACAAATCTAATGATTTCAGAAAAAAATATTGTATCGATTTATAAAATAGGAGAAAATTAGAAACACAGAACTGTCAGTAATTAATATTAGTCAACTTAATATGTGCACGAATATACTTCCATGAATTGATATTTGCGCAGGAAATCATTACTTTTCCAAAAGCAAATTACCAAAAGATGGCGATGAACAAGATGTCTTGTCACTGATTTGGACATTGACTGATGAATTTTTAATATGACGCGAGTTTAGAGCGATTAAAGACGACTTGACGTATTGCGGCCCTTCGTCACAAGCAAGCTGTGAGCTGGGAGGAGCAAACATTCTTCCGACTTTTAAGCTGAAACGCCATCAATTGAAAAAATACATTTGATGTTTTTGAGATGATTTCCATTACGCCCATTTTTTTCGAAAGTTTGTTTTGTTTACATCAACTCCACACGGGATAACACAACTATTTGGCCATCGATTGGTATTTTTTTTAATTTTCGTTGTAATGCAAAAATCTTCTTAATGTAAAAATATCCGCAATAAAGAATAATTAAAAGAGATTTTTAATAAATTAGCAATAGTCAGTTTTCTCCGTGTGGAGGGTCTTTTGGAGGACAGGAACTAGAGAACCTGGATTTGAAGAGGCCTATATTGCAGAAGAAAGGAAACACAAAGTCTGGCAAACCATTAAACAGCCGAGCTGTTGAACTTAAGAATGGGTCGTAAAGACAACACGTTCTAACGTGATAAATGTCAACCGATATAAAATAAAAATAATTTTAAAAAAATAATAATAATTTTAACCAAAAATGTGTAAAAGAGTTGGGCGCGTCTTTGGCGTGTTTCCCGGCTATGCAACAGTGCCGAAAGGATCAATGGCGCTAGTTCCTTAAAGCATCTTTCGTTAAAATATCGGTAGAATCATGACAGCATTCCTACCTGACGTCTGTGCCCAAAAGGATACTATCTGTTTACCAAAGCACGGCTTCGGCCACGAGAAGAGTAAATAATAGTTACAAGCAATCATCCAAGGTCGAGAGGTGAAGCTCTCGACTAGCAACCTGGACGTCACAGATTCGAATCCCGGCGTGCGCAAGAAAATTTTATTAGAATCATTTTCTATTTCACAAATTACTCATTTAAAATAATATATAGTATACTTGCAGCGCGTTACAGAGTGGAAGATACTCACCCTGGTGTAAGACCACCATTCAGAATAGAAACGTTGCTTGAAATGGCTTTGGCCGTGTTTGGTGACCAGATCTGAATAGCCAGGTACTTTCCAACCTTCCTCTTTCCATCTCCTTCTCCCCACTAACCTCAGCCTCACAACAATCATGCCATAGTCTCACTGGCTTCAGAAGCTTGGGAGCAGTTGGGACCCTTGTGCGGTTTCACATTAAAAAAATAATTAATGAGGTCTTGCAATATATTTCAACAGATACATGGATGTGCCGAAGCTCTGTAGCTCATGATAAAAATGACTTAACCCCTAAGTTAATTTGTTCGCATTTGGAACCTTTTTATATTGGTCTCTTTAGAAATCCATGTGTCTCCCCTCACTGTCATGATAAGCAATATGAACATGATTTAGATTTAAGCGGCGTTAGAAAGAGAAAACACCACGCTTTGTATTCAAATCTAAAAGTTGACCACAGAACAATTGAAATGTACATCTGAACGAAACCAAAGTTTTCGCCTGTAATATGAAAAATATTTTTGAAGCTTTATGAATTTTTTATTAATTATTTTCACATTAAACGACAAAAAAGTGAGATTAAAATAATGTTTAATATACATTTGTTTAATAAAATATGTGTGTTTATTTTTTTCCTCATCAGTAAATTTTAGTCAAAAAAACGAAAGGGTGCACTATTTTCAATAAAATATTATGTCTGAAAATTTTTATACTTTAAAACATTATTTATATTACTTTGAAAGCGTATTTCACCACCTTTCAAAAACAGTTTTTAGTTTTCAGATACGTTCATAAATATTCCATTTATTTGGATTTTATTGTAAAGTCGAAATACTTTGACCGATATAATATGTCAGAGGCCTAAAGACCACACCGTTCGAGAGTTTTTGGAGCTTCAGAATTTTATTCTATTTTTGTAGTTCAGCGTATCAACGGCAGATAATAAACAATATTTCATTAATATGTTCTAAAAGGAAAATTATCAATCACCTAGGTTAGTTTGTTCCTTTGTGCATGTTATGTGTTTGTGGGGCTATTGGTAAAGAGAAAACTCCTTTGAATGTTACAGATACGGGTAGCTTTGGTGCTTTTAAGTTATTTTTTTTCCACGTTCGAGAGTTGCTTTGAAATTTCAATGTTTTCGCCAAACAGCGCCGAGGCAGCGTCAAATCAGCAAAAACCACTATTTTATTTATTTTTTGCTGCGTGTTATCTGAAAAAGAAATATAACAAAAACGAGCCTCAAATATTTTATACAACTTGATTACATTCGAATGAAATTATCAAAGAATTTATTTTTTGTGAATACCGCAACAGTCCGAACTACACTAAACTTTTCCGAGCCAGTAGGTCTAGGGCTTTCCCAATTTCGGTATGCTGTCAGACTGGAGAGAGTAGGGAAGGGAAGGCGATGGGTAAGAGGAAGGTTGGGAAGTACTTGACTGTTCAGATCTGGTCACCAAACACGGCTAAGTAAACCTTGGGAGGTGGGTGTGTGTATCGGAACCGCCAGGAAACATTCAATGGATAACCAAAACTCTGCCAAAGGTCACCCAAAGTGTTTTTAGCTACGTTTGGTGATTTAGTAGGGGTGCTCGGGTTCATGAGAATGAAGTCTGTCCACATCTTGGTGGCGGATGCGATGGCCCACATAATGCAGGTGGGCCGGTTGAGGAAGACCCCTTGACCTATCCAGCCGGACTCTCTCGACTCATCGCTTTGAACCGCAGAGCGAGGGATGGACCCCTCATATCCTTTTCTTTTCTTGAAATCGCTCTCCTTTCTTTCCTTAAAAAGACTCTCCACAGCATCCCTAAAGATAAAATAGGCTAATTTTCCTCAGGACCAGGAGGAGTAACTTTAAAAAAAAGAAGAAAAAAACAATTGATGCAACGTTTTGAATGGTGAGTGGTGGTCTTTGAGGTGAGAAACCAAGGTGATACTGAGAGTATTTACCACTTACAAGAAAACAACATGCGACCTCGCGATTTACAAGACCTTTATAGTGAAGGCAATTGAAATTGACAAGTGTATTTCTTCTGTATTTAAGTTAGACTAACCGAAAAATCAAACATAGCTTCAGTTAGTATTCAGTCCTTTAGAACTAACAAACTGTCGCAATTAGAATCAATAGCCCTCAACCCTCCAGCCTGTAACAGCCCTTTACATTGTTGGAGTTCATTATCACTTTGTGCCGGGAGGAATAATTACATCCGCCCACAACGCTGCAGACCGACCCGTTCCAGTAGGCCAGGTCGCACGAACCAACTGCCTGACTCGACGGTCAATACGGAACGAATTTATCCAAACACAAACCGTATTTAACGAACCTAACCTCGTTATAGATTGAAGTATTCAAGTAAATAAAGCTGCGTATAGATCTACTAGCCGAGCAGTTCCCGAACCGCCTGCGAACCGTCCGATGAGATTATTTTTTTAAAGAACCTCCAGCGATCCATGGAATAACAAACCAACCACAATAAACAATATGATACCCATTCATTTCGGTTGTAATATAAGTACGTACGTATTAATTATTTTTAATATATATATATATATATATATATATATATATATATATATATATAATGAATTTAAGCCGCAGTTTTTAAAATAATTAATGGTGTTAAAATAGTCACCATTACAAGCAGTTGATCGGGGTTCGATTCTCGGCCGTGGAAATATTTTTTTGATTTTAAAATTCTACATATACGAGTATATTTGTTTTTTACTTTAATTTTTTTAAAATATTTTGATTTGTTAGGTGAGACAAATGAAGAAAGATGGTGTGTAATATCACATCATTTAAGACTGCATTACTTGCCGCTGGGCATAGCGCGGCCCTTATATGGGACACACTCGCCTGGTAGTGAGAATCTTCTCGGTCACGACTAGATACACTGGCGGGTTCAGTAATATGTACCTACAGAAGATCTCGTACATTCTATAAACTCAGGAATACGCCATAATACGTTTTGTTTTTCAACATTTTCATTAGAATTGAAGTTTCCCTCCCTGACCCAGATGTGATAAATATTGTAGCATAAGTTTATATTTTACCAGTAAGGTTTTCAATTTTTCTTCTTCTTTCGTATGGTAGGTAGTCAGAGGAGAATATCGGTGAGGGAGTATAGGGCCTCAGGCGTCACCCTGTAGACTTCACAATCCCGCCGGGGAGTAAATACAGCGGGCATTCATTGATATGTTCAGTGGTCTGCACCTCACCACATGCACACATTGCCGAATTTTTAAGGCCCCACCTGTGCATCATGTGGGCACAGCAGTAGTGGGAGGATATTTTCCTATTGATGGCGGACCAGAGTTTATGAGGCAGTGAGAATCCAGGCTGTCTCTCAGTGGGGTCGTGCACGAGATGGGCATTTCTCACGTCGGCCGATTGCCACTCAAGTTTTCACTTCTGGAGTGAGAGGTAATCGGAGGAGTCTCTCTCCTTCCATCCAGAAGGGTTTTCGGGACATCAGTCGACATGCAGGGTGGGAGACGACATCATCGTGCAAAGATATTGAGCTTTTTGCAGCACCTTCTTGTATTCCCTCAGTGTCGCAATCTCTCGCCTGATATTTGGCGGGGTTAAATTTGCAAGTACTTAGAGTCAAGGGAAATGTGTAGATTTTAAAATCCCGCTAAAGGTTCTCATTGTGGCATTAAGTTGAACATCGACCATGGAAGTGTGGGCTGTTCTTGCCCATACTGGAGCACAGTATTCAGCTGTTGAGAAAACCAGGGCAATGGATGCTGTTCTTAGTGTGTTGGCAGTTTTCAATTATAATAATAATCATTACACTTGCTCCGATATTGCATTCCATTCGCAACTACAAATTTGTAATTCAACTATAGACGGTATTAGCATCCACCTGCTACCATTTGCTTAATAGTCACTTAGAATGTGTTTCTAAACAGGTGACAGGTTGAGAGATATTATAATAGAAGTTTTCTCGTATTTTCGATCATAAATCATGTTTAATCGTTCCCTTCAAAACAAAGTTAGTCGTATCCTTGGATTATCATATTTCAGTTACCATAAAATAGGGCGACTTTGTCAATTTTCAACTTTGGAACTAAATATTATTTTTTATAAAACCTTTTTAGTCAGAAAAATTAAAGACCTATTTATTGCACATATCACATGTTTAAAATATCTAAATATATCTGGGAGTTAATATTAGTGCCTGTGTCAGTTTTTAGATATTTGATTTAGGTACCAGAAAGTACTCTAAAACGTCCTTTACTTGAATGAAATGAATAATTTTTTCAGGTGTTTAGGATTAATGAAATTGTAGCCTGATGTAATGTAGATAACAAAATATTGTTTCAATTTTTTTTACACCAATAAATTGACGAAAAATCTTCTGAGAGATTCAAAAACTTGACATGGGCACCTCTAGAATTAACCCCGATATGCATGTTTTTTTTTTAAATCGTCTAATATGTCCTTTATCCTTACGAGGAATCAGCACTCGAACCGTAGTTCAGAACTACTCTAATAAGATTTTTTTCTAAAATATAAAAGTGCTGAGAAAAAAGTGTTTTTGCAGACCGTAGTAATTTGGCGGGGAACTCTTTTCTACCGAGTTTATTGAAATCAATATATTTCTATTAGTTATATTTCATGTCTTCTCATGCCTCTGGTGGCCTTGCCTGCAAGAGAATTACATGTTTGCAAATGTACAATAATATGTTGGAACAAATGGAACAATGCCAAGCTTGCCTAATCATTAATACAATATGCGCATAACCTCAATAATACATTGCGATAAACAGAAGATCCACAGAGATGTCACGATTGCCTTCGATACGTGGACCTTTCTAAAAGTGTCCCGGACGGAACACGTGTCGTAACAAGAGCAGAGCCGGAACAAGGGTGAATCAACTAGTTCTGGGCGCGATAAAAGCTAAAATTCTAGAATACAATACAAACTGACGATTTTTACGTTGCTTGAAATGGCTTTGGCCGTGTTTGGTGACCAGATCTGAATAGCCAGATACTTCCCCACCTACCTCTTACCCATCCTCTTTCCCTTACCCACTACCTTCAGCCTTACAACATACCCCAATTGGGGATGCCAAATTTTCACTGGCTCTTGACGGTTGGGAGCAATTGGGACTCCTGTGTTTCACATATAAAACTCTAAATGTGTTATTATTGACTGTCATATCAGATTATTTATATCAAACATCCACAAATTCATAATTGAATACTAATACTATACTAATCCATACAAACTATAAATATAATACTATACTAATACGTATAAACTATTTTGCATGATATAATTCAACACTCGGCATTAGTGTTCCCAAACCTAAAAGTTCGATATCGGGAAACTTTTCACCAAAATATCGGGAGAAATCGGCAAAAAATTGAAAAATCGTGAAATTACTAGAATTGCCAACGCATGGTCCTAAAAAGCCCTGAACGGCAATTCGAGAACAATCTGAAGCCGCGGTGTGAGGGGGAAGATGTATGGAAATGCCGAAACCTACTTCATTTTTTAAATGACGTATCCCACTCCTTGTCTCATCAAATACCCCAAAAAATATAATGCGATACCACGGCATCACACCACAAAAATAAAATAATAATAGTTCATTATACACCACTTGACATACAAATCAGTTCAAAAGTAGTCATACAAGATGGCTGTCAAGCAATTTCCCCTCCCCTAGATTCGGCTTCAATGCCATTCATACAAATCGCACTAATAGTCTATCCAGGGCTATTTAGGTCCATGTCTTAACACGTTGAACGCCATGTAGGTCACCGGTGACCTCATAACGAAAATCGTCATTTTTCTTCCATAGCGCCATGACGGTCACCAGTGACCGCAGTTAATTTTCTTGTTTTTCATGGAAAATTTTGGTAAATGGAAGAAAAAAAGGAATACGTTTTGATGGTCGTCGACGCCATCTGAGTATTTTTTTTTTCAAATTTAAAATGGTAATTTTTCTTCATTTCCACAATGGCGTTCAACGTGTTAACGGGCAATATCTACAATTATTGTAGAATGTTGCCAGTGGAATACAGCGACTTTTCTAATACTTGATGGGGATTTATTTTTCTTCTGATAATACAGCACAAATATTTATTAAATCCATCACCTTATAAGACGTCGTACGGCTGTACGGCGTACAGTTGTTATTATTTATTGAATTCATTAGTTCTAAACATTTTTTTTCCATATAAGGAGCCAATTCATTTTAGGGTCCAATAATAATTCTTCGTTTATTGTTTTAACTATCACTATCATGAAAAGAACTGAATCAATTTCAACATTATTTACTGTAAATCAACGTATGCAGATAATTTTTTTTCATAATTCTTCAAATCTCTCGGTTACATATGAACACTCCGCCGTCACTCAATAGTAGGTACACCGTTTAGTAACAATTCCTTTAGCAAATATCAATTTTATAACTAGTTGAATTTTGCAAAACAAAAACTTGCAAGGACAATAAATTAATTGTCTGTTGGTCCGAACCATCGATATACCACTCACAGACCGTGGATAATCGGACACACAACACACACCATTACATCCGACTTTCCCTTTAATATTCGTTTTCTATGGTTTTTAAGATCGGTTTTTAAGATAACTTGTGGAAAGTGCACGAACGGCTTATAGAAAGGAAAAGACTGTAGGACGGAGGAACCTTTCGACGCGGTGACTTCAGTTAGTACTGGCAAAACCAGCCGTATACGCCATAACAATCAGAATACAATCAGCTCCCTTGAGGTGATTTTTCACAAAAACGGCGCTATATAAATTAGTCAAATATTATTATTAATATTATAAATCGAACCATAAACGGAAGATATTGACGCCAATACGGTAGATCGGGTGATGAAGTGAAAAATCGTGCGATCTCTGGAAAAATTGGGAGCTTCGAGAATACTGCTCCGCACACACCAACATCACTCTTAACACAATACGAACACAAGAAACTACACACATCGTCTAAATATATTGTACGAACTAAAATCTTTCGAAACCACTGCCAATACAATCAATTATTGTCTAACGAGGTAAAATGAGATTGGCGATGTGGAAAGCCTAAAAAAAGATTACTTGGGTAAGTAAGTAAGAACTATCATTTTGAAGAATCCTCAATAATTGTGATGTGGCTCAGTGATTTGTAAAATTTTGCATGCACGGTAATCTTATGACGTGTCTTTGTAGTAAGTATACAATGTGAAACTTTAAATTTTTATAAACTGTATAGGCTGTTCCCACAATGAGTTTATCAACTCTCAGGAGTAAAACGCAATAAAAACGTATTGTTTTTATTTTTTTACATATACATATCGTAACGCTCTATAAAAAATTATTAATATTATTTAACTGAATAATCACATGATTTCATTTTCGAGAAAAATTCCGTTCCTATAATATAATTTTGCAAAAATTCACATTTATCGTCTTACTCATAAACGCGGTATAAATATTATACGGTCGTATAAGGTCGGGATAGTGGAAAACGTGACTCATAATTGCTACGGATGTGTATATCGGCTGTATTAGCAGCTGTCAGATTTATATTAGGAAAGCGGCGGAAATATACAGAATGCCCGAATTTGAGGAAGTTTTTTGGTGAAGTTTGACAAATATCGATATATCGCGTAGTGTAAGTGTAAAAAAGCACCATTTGTAGCACTATCCGAGGGATATTTTAAATCGAAATATCGATTTACCAAAGCAAATAGGGACGCATAATAGAATTGGCCGGATTTCGATGTAAATAAAAACAGAACTTGGCAATGACATTGAAGAAATGTGAAGTTGCAACAAAACGCGAATTGCGAAAATAACCATGTTTTTGAGGTTTGGAACAAAGGGGTGCCAGTCTAAATAAATCTAGAATAAATTATGAGTAAATATTTTAACCCAACGTTGCAGCGGCGTATTAGGAAGTCTTTATAAGTAAGACTGTTACGGTCGTGGTAAAAAATTTGTTCAATTGATAAACGACTGTGTATGTGAAAACCTTACTAATTTAAACGTAAAATAGAAACTGACATAAAATAGTTCATTTAAAGATACATACTCGTGAGATATATATACTTTGCTTATCCAGTCAAAGAGGTTTTTTTATCAGTTGTATAAACTTGAAATAATAATAATTTGTCGTCGAATTTCAGAATTTTTAAGGTATATTGAATGACCTATACTTTTCTTAATTTTAAAATTGTCGTAAAAACAAATACTATTTTATAAACTAAAAAAATTACCTTTCAGATTTAAAATACACTTTATAGTTTAAAACTGGAAACTGGAAAAAACTGGACAAAAAGCCCAAACATTTTTAACCAAAACATCGAATAATTTCAGAGAATTAAAAATTAAAGTAGGAAATCCTTTCATTAAAGACTGCAAGATAATTTTCACTTTTCTTTTATCTCGTTCATATAATTAAATACGATTAAATAAAATGCTACGTATACATAAGCGAGCTGAACCGCCGAGCAGAACCTCAACTTATGGGAAAGGAACGAAGCAATCGCAAATGGCGCAAAACGCCGCTTGCAGTTGCTTTGTTTCTTTCCCGTAATTTGTGGCTCAGTTCGCGTTTCCGTTCGCAAATGTATACATACCGGCATAATAAAATTTCCCGGAGAAAAAGAAAAATTCAGACATTTTGGAACCATTTTGTCAACAACATAAACGTAGAGTTTTTTAAACTTTATAATTACCTACGCATGCATAAGTCGTCTATGTTATTAAACAACTTCACTTTATGGTTGTTTTATTAAATTCACGCGGTAAAATTCAATAAAAAAAAATAATAAGCAGAAAATAATAACCTTGCTTTTTCCGATAAGATAAAACAATATTTTTCACAATATGACATTATTAACGGATTAAACTGACAAAAGAGTACGAATAACAGTAAATATATATAATTATACTAATAAAATAGTGAATTGGTCACTAAAAACATGACGAACCAACACTATCATTTGAGGGGAAACTGACGGGGATGGCGCGAATGCGCGCAAAGTAGCGCATGCGCATGAGTCTGAAAATTAAATGTTGCGAGACATTTTCATTATTAATAATTTTATATAAATAATGTATTTAGGAAGCATGTTTACGAGAGATGGGAAGGCTAACAGAGATATTGAAAGAAGAGTAAATGCAGGTAACTCCATTAATGGAGGACTGAACGCAGTTGGCGCTAACAAAAAATTGTCCAAAGAAGCGAAGTTAGCAGTCCACAATGGAGTGCTGGTGCCTACCCTGATGTATGGAAGTGAGGCATGGAACTGGCAAAGAAAGGATGAAAGTAGATTGAATGCTGTCGAAATGAGATCTCTGAGGCGTATGTGTGGTAAAACCATGTATGATCGTGTGAGGAATGTAGAGATCCGCAAAGAGTGCAAGGCTGATGTAAGCGTAATGAGTAAGATTAAGAAAGGGACGCTTAGATGGTTTGGGCATGTAGAGCGAATGAGCGAAGATAGGAGTGTAAGGAGAATATACGATGCAAATGTGAATGGTAGCAGAAGTCGGGGACGCCCGAGGAAGACATGGCTGACCAAGTGAATCAGATACTTGAGTCGGGCCATGTCAAGAGTCAGAACAATAGAAGAGTATGTATGAGACGATGTATGAATGTGAATGAGGCAAGGAGTGTGTGCCAAGACCGAGCTGTTTGGCGATCCGTCCTCTCTGCCTACCCCTGCGGGTAAACGGCGTGATGGTTAGTTAGTTAGTTAATTTTAAATAAACAGTTTACAATCTTTGTACAAAGTGTAACAAAAACATCGTTTAACGAATGTGAAGTGGTTTTTGTTTATTTAGGCTGTTGGAGATAAATTTTCCCGATACACGGTTTTACAACGAGGTTTCTACATATTTTGTTAAAAAGCATGTTGTGGAAAGTGTGAAAAGCCATTGAACATTTATGATTTTATTATAGATTTCAAAATAGACAAGATTTTGCCGCCATTGCTAACGGTTGGTCCGCCGTCCTGGGCGAATTTATTACTGGTCAGCGATTCATCGATGAAATAAAAATCAGATGCTTCCAATTCACATCGGCAAAGTAACTATATTTGAAATAAAAGACTGTTTCTTTGTGGACCACTTAATAGAGAACAAATATATCAACTGATTCAGCACAACCGTGAATAGGTCAGGGAAGATATATTATTACATATTTATTTATTGATTAGGAGCATTTACAGGCTATTAACATGAAAAAAAATCATTAGATAAGCGCTGCAAAAAACGTATATGTCAACAGTCCACTTAAAAATGTTCACATCATGCACAGTTTAAGTGTCATTATACACTATGTATTAAAAAAAATATAAACAGCAAAACGTAAGCAAAGGCAAAGAAAAAGAGATATCAAAAACAAAACATACAAATCAATATATGATCCAAAAAACAAAAGCAACAGAAAACAAATAGAGTAAATAAGAAAAAAACAAACATTAACAATCTATTGCTAATTTACTTTTTAAAATAAGCGCGACTATTTGGATAAATATCTATATGGTTACTACACTCAATAGAATTGTACAAACGAGACATTCGAGACAATGGATTGCAATATTGTTCTTAAGTAATTCTAGATGGAATATATTCTGACTCCTTAGATTACGTCCATTAGGAACTTTAATAAGAATATTGCTCAGACAGTGAGTTGTTTCAAGCTTGTTATGAATAATTTTGTGTAGACATATTAAGTCAGCAAATTGTCTTCTCTTAATAAAAAAATTGATATTATGAGTAAAGAATGAACAGCTGCTATAAGTATACCAATCACAACCCACGGAGTAGTGCGTAATTTTTATTTAATTATTTTATATTTAATTATATATTTTTTATTTGACGTACACAAAATTAGTGTGTATCGTAAATTTTTCACTAATTTCTAAAATAAATTATTCCGTACCTGAAATTAACATTTTTAATTATAATTGTAATCGTTGCCTTCAATTATTTTTATTTTCAGGAGGCGCAATGTCCTTAAGAAAATAAAACAGGTAAGTAGGTGTTGAACTAAATAAATCAGCTTTTGAAGAAGTGTTTTTCAATAAAACAGATCTCAGAGAATCTAATGAATGGATCGATTAATTAATACTCTTCGAAATCTTTTAAAAGGAATACATTTTACCAAAGTAATTAGTAATTGATTGATCGTCTTCAAACGATGTTAAAAATAATTACTATTGTTTTAACTTTAGAAATATATCATTTAAGACGAAGATAATTCTAACAAATTTAAATGAAACAGAACAAGACAAATAAAAGGTAAGTCTCAACTTGAGGCGTTGTCCCGGTAAGACAGAGTTCCTGAGTTCGATTTCCAGTTGAGGACGCTACCTTTTTATTTTTCTATGTATTGTTTTTTTTTCATGTTTTGTTTAGATTTCTCAGTCTTATCTTCTTCTTTAATGATATGTTACATTGACGGCTATAACATTTAAATTATTCAAATAAGTTATGCCAATGAAATTGAATATAAAGAAATAGTTTTGAAAATACTTGGCAAAAAAATATTATTAAAAATTATTGTTATGTGTTATATGCAAATAATATATATATATATACAATATGGGTACTGTAACGGACGTAGTTGACCATATTATTTAATTTCATAAAAATTGTTTTACTTTTATAAAATGTCCCTACTCCACGCCACTGGCAAAATCACCACTCCCCGCCACTGGTCATTTTGTCCAATTTTCGGCCCAAGCATTTTTTTTTTTTTTTTTTCATTTTCTAGATTCTTATATTCCATGAAGTGGTGAATCATTTAAATTTACTGAATTTAAAGTTAATGTTCTTTATACAAATAGAACGGCGTCATATGCGCCTCACAATTTTTACCTCATATGGGTTTATTTAAATATTACCTGGCTTTTATAGACTTAGAGGCCTTGTATTTTCTCGGTAGGGAAAAAATTTGTTACCTAAAAACCCTACTAAAATTGCATGTATCATCATCCAGCATCAGCACCAGCGGCGACCTACAGCGGCCATATACTACATACGTGTCTGTTTGTGTTGTGTTGGGAATGGGAGGGAAATTTTTGGCTGCGCCCTTTTGTTGGAGTCCTTCCGCATTTGCCGTTGGGAGTAAGGAAAATCGCAGAAAACCTTACCCAGGAAGGAGCGGCCGAACGTCAACTTGAAACGTTTGCGGCCTTCAGTAACATCGGTATATGATGTCCTGCATTTTTGAGATGTGTGTGTGTGTGTCTGTTTTTATGTTAATATATACTTATGGGAAGATAGAAAATAAACATACATATACATACAAATTATAAAATATTATATAAATATATAAATAGATATATAAACATTATATATTTGGGAAGAAGGTCGGGAGTTTAGGAAATACCTACTGCTCGCTATTCGTCCGCGTCTAGTTCTGGTATGTGCCATATGTGGTCATGGTCCATGAGGATGTGTTTTGGTAGTCTATGTGTGTATCTGAATGTCAGGTCGCTCGGAGCATTGTATTGTCCTATGTCTCGTATTAGTTGATTTTTACTAAGTGTGAGTGATTTGTAAAAGCGTTCAGTCAGTCTGTGTGTGAATTCGTATAGAGTTGGAATTTGTTCTCGTTCGTGTAATCTCTTCAAGTTTGTTCTGAGTCTCGTGTTGTATGTGATTTTAATGCAGAGATTTTGAAGTGTCTGTAGATTCTTGTGGTCTGTGTGTGAGATGCTGCTCCATACGGGAATCGCGTAAGAGAGTACCGGACGAATGAGCGAGTAGTAGATGAGGAGTTTGGTTTTGGGAAGTAGCGGACTCCGTCTATTGAAAATTGGCTTCATCATGCCGATCGCTTGTCGCGTGCGCGCGTGCATTTTCGCTTGGTGAGATTTCCAGTTGAGGCGGGAGTCCATGGTCAGGCCGAGATATGTAACTTCATCTTTCCATTCAATGCTGTGTCCTCCCATTTCGATGTTGAAGTCAGGTTTTCTATTTATACGTTTTCTCGTAAACATGATGGCTTCGGTTTTCGCCTCGTTCAGTTTCAGGCGCCATTTCTTGTAATACTCTACGAGCGCGTCGAGCGCTCTCTGTAGGTAAATCGCGGCCATGTTCGCTTTCAGCGAAGAAACGTATAGTTTGACGTCATCTGCGTAGATAGACAGATTGCATCTCTCGTCTCGGGGGATGTCGTAGGTGAATAGAATGAAGAGAAATGGTCCCAGTAAACTTCCTTGCGGCACGCCTTTTGGAATCTCACGCATTGAAGATAGCACGTTCCTTATGAACACTCTGAACGATCTATTCTTTAGGTATTCCTGTATCAGTCTCGTTAGGTATATGGGCGTGTTAGTGCGGTGCAGCTTATGCACGAGCCCGTCAATCCATACGGTGTCGAATGCCTTCTCTAGGTCGATGAGCGCAGCGGCGGTGAAGCGATGTTCGTTAAATTTTCTTGCGATAAATTCCGCTACTCTGGTGAGTTGATGGGTCGTGGAGTGCCTCTTTCTGAAGCCGAACTGCTCGTCTGGCAAAGTCTTGTTGTCGTCGTGGTGTGGTACAAGCCTGTTGAGTATAATTTGTTCAAATACCTTGCTCAGCGTAGATAATAGGCTAATCGGCCGGTAACTTGTCGGTTGCGTTCTATCTTTATTCGGCTTTGCGAAAGGCAGCACGGTCGCCGATTTCCAAATCTGGGGGAAATGCCCGGTCATGAGGCAGGCATTGAACAATTTTGTTGTGTAGATGATGGCTTTTTGAGGAAGATGTTTGAGTAGAATGTTGTGTATTTGATCGCTTCCCGGCGCCTTGTTCGTTCTGAGTCGCTTGATTGTGACCGCAATCTCGCTCGGCGTTGTGAAATGAATATCTTCAGCGTTTGTCTGCTCCGCTTCGTTCAAATCTCGTAGAGAGTCAGCTACGATCCGGTCCGTAGCCGGGTCGGAAAGGCCGTCTGTAGCGGCGTAAGCTCTCTCGAACCCGTCGGCGAGTGTTTCAGCTTTTTCTTGTAGCGAAAGCGCCGTCCCGGGGCCGTTCAATTTCTGTAGCGGGGGAATTGTGTAATCTTTATGTCTCAGCGCGCTCGCCATTTTCCATAGGGAATTATCCTTCGGCGTGAGCGACGCAACTTTTTTGTCCCAAAGTTCGCGCTTGAGTTCTGCGATTTCGGTCTTGATTTCCCTCTGCAGGCAGTTGTACGCTGTCTTGAAGTATTCGTCACGCGTGCGGTGGTACATGCGTCGCAGGCGATTTTTGTCCTTGATGAGCGATAAAACGTGTTCGGGAAGCTTGATCGTGTATGAATGTATTTCTTTGAGAGGAATGTGTGTGTCTTGTGCTGTTTGAAGAATCTCTGTGAGAGTGCTTGTAGCTGCGTCGATTTCTTGTGGCGTGCGCAGAGTTCCCGAAGTGAGATGAATTCGTTCGTTGACTTCTTTTTTGAATCCTTCCCAGTTCGCATCCTTGTAATTGCGCTGTTTTCTGGGGGTCCTTGAAGTTGTGCCGCCTATAGTAAAGCTCACGGGCAGGTGGTCCGAAGACAGTTCGTCTAGTGTGCGCAGTGGAGATATTGTCTTGACATTTTTCTCGAGTACTATGTCCAGTGTACTCGGATATCTAGATCGTTGCGAGTAGTACGTAGGTCTGTCGGGCGCCATTATCGAATAGGTATTTGTCTGCATGTGTGTAAAGAGCGTATTTCCGTTCGCATTTCCTCTGTGGTTATTCCAATAGTTGTGTTTGGCGTTCAAGTCGCCTCCCATCACAACAATCGGTCCCAGATTGAGCAATTTATTGAGATCTTCTCTCACTAGGTTGTGTTGGGTGCAGTATACGGAGATGATGGTATGCGCTCTACCCTCTATGGTGACTTCGATAATCGTGGCTTCAGCGTGCTTCAACTTCGGAGTAGGTATTCTTGTGGACGTCATAGATTGCCGACCGAATATTGCGGTTCCTCCGCCTGATCTTCCTTGTCGATCGTCACGATAAATCTCGAAACCTTGCACTCTCAGCGGTACGCTTGGATTCAAGTGAGATTCTGATAGGAGAATAATGTCGGTGTGTAATTCGTTTGCCAAAGCGAGCAGTTCGTCTGTCTTGTTGCGCACGCTAAATGCGTTCCATACGAGGACTTTCACCGTCTCGGTATTAGGCATCGAGGGTGTCTAGGAGCTCAATCAGGATGACGAGCTTGTCTGCTCTTGTTGCGCAGCGGGCGAGCTGTGATCGCATCCTCAGGAGGCCTTGGAGCAGGGCCATCAGGTCCAGGTTGTCATCTGAAGAGGTGGGCGCGCGCACGGGCTCCTGCTGTGGGCGTGGCTGTGGGGGCGGCGCGGTCTCGCGCTGCTCTTGGGCGGGGGCGGTGCCTCCGGCTACGTTGGCCCATGTGCGTCCATCCGTCCTCGGCTGAGGAGGTGGCCTGCTCGGGTTCTGTTCTGCCGGCGGGCGTTGGGCCCTTCTGGCAGGTCGCTGCTGTATTGAGGCGACGTACGCTACCCGCTTGGGGCAGCCTCGGTAATTGGCGGGATGCGGGCCTGAGCAGTTGCAGCATGGGCTTGAAAACTTTGACTCCGAATGGCTTCGATACCACATCGCCGGCTTACCTGCCGCGTGGATCAATGTCCAGCATTTTTTCTATGTAAATTTTACATAGAAAAATCAATTTTTAAACATTGCAAATATGTATATTCTACTTGTTCATCCCCTCGGCGGTAGTCAAATAAACACTATTTTCGATATACTACCGCTGAGGAGATATTAAAAAAGCTGTTTTTCACCCATATGTAAACCCATTTTTGAACAATATTTTTTACCCTTTTTGCGTGTACAAAAATCCAGGAACCTCGTAGCATAGTGAATCTTATCTCTTTCTGAGCGCTATGTTACGGGGGACCTCGGAAAAATACTAACTTAACATTTTTTACAAATTTGATCGCTTGAGATCATTTTTACACATTTATTTTACAAACATTTCTTATTTTTTGTCGTATCTTGACAAACAAAAAATCTAGTTGTCAAGATACACATTCCTATAACTACTATGCATTTAAACTATGTAATTGTCATTCATGTAAGCGCTCAAAATCTTTTCTAACTCGCAAATTTAAGCGACTACTATCACCAGTACTACCGACAAAATGAATATGCAACAGTTTGTCGGAGGCTATAAACTCATTGTTGGCGCGGGTACAACCCCCCACCACTTTTGGGCTCCTAGCCCAATGTCGGGCGCGAGTCAGGCTAATTAAATATAAGCAGCCCCATAATTCAAAATAAATCAGTTCATCTTTACCACCAAAACCAAGCGTTTTATTTATCAACAAGTGACTCCTGCTCAACATCTGCCTCACCTCGCCGAGTCTTCTGCTCCAAGATCTTCTGGTGTTACCTCTTCGAGACCAGCCGGCCCTCCTTTGGAAAACCGCCAACACCAGAAGCGAGCAGAGACGAAAGCACGCCCAGTGCCCACCATTCACCAAGCCTGGGTGCGGGAGGCAGATTTCATCACCAATATCAACTACAATCATCATCATCGGCCGTAAAGGAGCATCTCATCGGTTGAAGACACGGTTTGGACCCGGCGCCTAAATCTACAGTCTTGTGCGGACTCCCGTCCAGTACAGGTACATTACTAATACTAAAAGCAAGGAAACATATTTTAACTGAAACGAAAATTTTGACCTGGTACTTAATTTACCACCTTAAATATTGTTCCACGTTTGTTAAAAAACATGTTCTGTTTGCTCGTTTAAATTAATTAGAGCCGCACATGGGAAGCGCAAAATGGGCACCGACCCCGGGCGCTTATCTGAAGGGAGCTAAATCGGCCGGCAAAAACAACCTATTAGATCCTTTTAAATTTATCTAGGAATCATTCTTACGCAAATCACCATTGCTAAATATGGAAAACTACGAGCTAAAATTAGAGTGCATAAAACGCAGATCATTCTTTTTTTAATATTTTAATTTTAAGTGCAACAATGGCAAACAGGTTAAAATTTTTTTTTTTTAAATCCTTAACTTCTCCTTCCTCGAAATATATTGGTATTGCCGTAGTCCCACTCTTGTACTATTCTGAGAATACTTTTGTTTCTTTTGACAATTTCTCCATTCTGAAAGATCCAAAAGTTGCGTAAAAAACTTTTCTTGGAGAGGGGAGGTGATTTTTAGAATTTTTTTTTATTCGGGCATCAAAATTCCTCTCCCGGCTCTGAATTTCGTAACGCCAACTTGTTAAAAAGTTCAGGAAGAAGTAGTACCTACTGTTCACTTGAAACAAAGGTCCGGAAACACATTACCTTCGTTACATTCCAACTAAAAAACATAATTACACAGCAAACTTTATTGTCGTTTTTCCCTTTTTTTCCGTAACCACGAGAATTAGAAGTTCCGACCACGTCGCATTACAGTCGAGAGTTCTCATTCAGTTTTATGGCCCCGGCAACCCTGAAGTAACAAATCCCGGCTTAGCGTCCGGAAAGGAAACTCCAAAAATAAAAACGACCTTTTTACACCTATTTTGGCGAATGGAGTATGTGCCTATTTTCCGATTCCGCGTGGGAAAAGTCGTTATGTGCGCAAAATGCTGCAAAATCCTACGTAATTTTTTTACTTAGCGAAGCGTAGCCGTTTTACTCAATCATTTTGCATTTCTGTTTTTGTGTAAATTTGTTTATAAGTTCCGTTTCCGTTTCAAGATGGTGGCCGTTTTAATGGTTCAGTAAAGGTGATATTTTCAAATGTGAAATCGTCGTATTTATTTGGACTATCTTATTCGCATTTTTTTCAATAATCCCTAACCACCTGAAGAATGTTTGAAAAAAGAATTGTCATTGAGATGGTGACGTTTCTTTGAAAAACTACAATAATTTCTTATTGAAATAAAAAATTTGCAGAAAATATATATTTTAAGCTTTGTAATTAAAAAAATTGAAATATTATTTTCTGGTTGTGAGGTCTACTGCTCACAGAACTAATAGTATACCTACCATTATTATTCTACATTTTCTTTTCTTCGTATGTATTTTAGTAGGTTTGTTTGCAGTTTGAAATACTTTTCTGTGAAGACGGTCAAAGCAACACTTGTTAACGAACGAACGAGGCAAATCTACTCAAATTGAAGTCTGTGGACTCGCTTTAGAATAATATGTTAGTACGCACGTATTAGGTAGAATGCATAAATACCTCTCATTTCTGCATCATAGAAAAATACTCGCACATATTAAAACACACCGGTGCCGCGGTGTAGCGAAACTGCGACTCCACTGTGTGAGTTGCTGTTAGAAGGTGCTGCTCGGATAAGTTCTTTGCAACACACTCAAAGGACTAGTAGCAAAAATATGTTAGCTGCTATTATGCTATGTGATAAATTTCATTTGTAAGCATCGTCTAAACTCGAAGGACTGTATTCCTCAATATTTAAATCTGGACTTCTAAAAACAATATCTTCAGAAAAAAGGACCCTTCGCAGTTGGGGCCACAAAGTTTGCCAGCTTCAAAATGACTAAATTCACAAAATTTGTATCCGCGGTCTTCTTTATATCACACATCATCCCTTCCTGCTTGGGGTATTAATTTACACTGAGCTGAACTGAGCAAACTGTGAGTTTCAAAGGAAAATTGTGAATTTTTCTTATTCTTTCAACAATTATTCCGGTCGTGGTGACATTTTAGGATGGATACATTGGGTAGGATAATTGCAGATTTCGATATTGATTTTTCCAACCATCAAGTCCTTGCGAATACATACCTACATATCCCATATATACTGCGCAAACACATACCTAATTATTTATCATTTACATTGTTAAGTACCTAAATTTCTATTTTCAGAAAGGGGTTGTGAAAAACTAACATAAAAAGCTTCATTCCAAGATGGAGAAAATAAGGAGAGTCCTAAAGTCGCGGGAAAAGGAGTAAAAAGAACATAAAACCTAATTTTGGATGGAAAACAAAGTTAACTCCCATATACAACCCGACTGACCTCGTACGCTCTAATTTAACACATTTAAGTTGGAGGATTTATCTCCTGCATTGCCTATTAAATACGTATTTGGTAGTGATCGCAACATTCGAAACCTTTTTTTATATAGTTTTCGAAATAAAGGCAATTTTTACGTCTACCTCGGAAGAACGATCAGCGGCTGAGTTGGCATCGCGTGTGGTTCCCATCCTGATGTCGTGAGCTCAATTCCTCGGCTGGCTGAGTCCTCCATTATGACACAAGCAACATTTTCCGCTTACTAAGATGGTAATAATGTTTTAAAAATATTTTCAGGTTATTCGTAACCCGGGAAAGTGTGCCTGTGTTTTAAATAGAGATATATAAATAATAAAACACGTTTTTACAAAGTAGTTTCTTTATGGATTGCCCCTAATTGGGTATCATTTCGCATTCCATTATTCTTAATATGTTTCATGTAAACCGCTCTCTTTTCTCTACATATCTCTTTCCCATTTCTTCTACTTGCACGAAGAAAAATGACTTTCTAATTTATTAAGAATCTCTTCAAATGCGGGAAAATGGGATTGCAAGCCTTACGAATGAATTAACAGTTTTCCTAATAAACTTTTAGTAAATTACAAATATACTATGATGATTTAGGAACACGTTTCAGGAATATCCGAATATTTTTGCATTAATACGAAAATTATTTGTATCGTCATTATTATCAAGGTAAAACCGATAAAACATTCTTAAAATGATTTTTTATTAAGAAGGCCTGCTATCGCGAATCCAAAAACCAATTTCTTTCCGGTTCGATGTTTCTTACACCAACACTTCATAATTGATTAGTCTTATTAATATTATTTCTGCATTTTGTATCAAGTTATCTGCCGTCCTTAGAAAGGATAAGTCCTCCCAAAACTTGTGGACAGTAGAAATAAAGTTTTTTTTTCGTATATCTTAGGACTCTCTCTCGGGCTAAAAACATTTTACCTATACGACTGTACGTATATCCCATCACACATGGTTGACATTTTTTATATGAGAACGGGTCGCTTCTCATGTAACAAATAACTTGAGTTCAACAGCCCGGCTGTGGAACAATTTCCCGGCCTCTGTGTTTCCTCCCTCTTTCAACATTGGTCTCTTTAAGGCTCTTGTTCACTCCTCTCTCTCCTAAAATACCCTCCACACAGCATCCCCAGAGATGACATGGACTTAATTTTAAAAAAACTAACCCCAAAAGTAACTAAATATTTAGAAAAGAATAAATTAAAACGATTTTCTTTCTTATTTAACATATCTACTGATTTCGGTTGAGGGTCTGTCTGTGGGTGATTGTAATTCCGGCTCAGCGAACTCAGATTTTGTTTCAAATGTAAGTGTCATTTACAAAATTGAAACTGATTGTGTCAAGAATTCAAACAAGAGATACCTACCTATAATATATTTTAATAGGAAAATATTTGAATTAGCTTTTAAATTGGAACTGATGTGTCACGAATAAGTCATAGTTTGATAATAACTTACATAACTGATCACGAAAAAATATCCACGAAAAATATATTTTTGTGAAAGAGTTGCTGTTCTAAATATTTTTTTCCTGAATACCTTTTCTTTAGTGTGATTTATTTTTTGGATTATTGTGATGTGTTGCGCTATTTCCTTATTTAGCCAACGTTTTGAATACCATCACACATCTGCCCTAATGATGGACACTGTAAAACTATCCGAAACGTTAAAACGAAGACTAAAGAAGGGACCAGCGCAATCACTATAATAATAATAATTTGGCCTCTCAGAAGCTGGGCGTACTGTACAGGGCCCGCAGATACTTTAATAGTACACAACTGCTGACCCTGTACAAATCGCAAGTGCGCCCTACTGTCGAATTTGGCAGCCATCTCTGGTCCGGAGCCCCTAAATACCTGAAAAAAACCCTTGACTCTGTGCAAAAACGGGTGGTCCGTTTGATAGATTCCCCAATCTTAACAAACGGACTGCAATCTTTAGAGCACAGGCGTCAGGTAGTTATGCTGTCCTTGTTCTATCGGTATTACAATGGAAGATGCTCTGAGGAACTAGCGTCATTGATCCCTTCGGCACCGGTGCGTAGTCGGGATATACGCCAAACGCGCGCCCAACATTTGTACACGGTTGACATTTGTCACATGAGAACGGGTCGCTTCTACAATTCGTTCTTAAGTTCCACAGCTCGGCTGTGGAACGAATTGCCGGCCTCTGTGTTTCCTCCCTCCTACAACATGGGACTCTTCAAGACCCATGTTCACTCCTTCCTCACCACAAAAAGACCCTCCACACAGCATCCCCAAAGATGACATAGGCCCTGAGGGAAATTTATTTTCTTCAGGGCCTCCTGTTTGGAGTTAATATAAAAATTAAAAAAAACTACTATACTTTTGGTCGTAAAATCTCAAATCATCTTTCTTGATCGCTTTGCAGCAACTCTTTCTGGTGTATTTTTTACATTTATAATTTACAAACTTTGGCTTGACAAAACCTACAATTACAATATCCCATGATTTTTCACAGATTGAAATATAATATCTACAATTTTATATATTATACAATCTTCTCAAGTGGAATTATTGAAGTCAATTTCACTAAATATTTTCTTATTGATTTTAGGATCAATTTTAATGAAATAAGTATGGCCAAATAAATCATAATCCCTAGCCGAGAGATTAATATTTTTACTTAAATATCCAGAAATTAAAATTGCTGAGAGGGGAAATCAAAATACAAAATAAGAAGATTTATTAATCAATGATCAATAATTATTATATATCACTGATCTGATGACTGAACCGGTATCAAAGTGAAAATTGATGAAGTGAATATATATTTATGGTTTCTCAGAAAATCCACTGAGCAGGAATAATGAAAAGATTCATGGGGCGGAATTAATCCTCCCTTATTTCTCGGAAAGTATTTATGACTCAAGCCCGGAAAAGTGGCAGAAGTCCAAACGCTCCAGATTTCCGGAAAGGAACCTACCCACAAAACCTTCCTAGGAGATGAGTTCCGTGGCCTGAAAAAAATACTGTTATCATGGGAATTTTTCTGTGAAAATTCTGTTTTGTATGCACCACAAACATTTTGCGAACGGAATAAAATCGATATGAGGTTATACTGGACGTCTTGCGAAGAATTTCCAGATAAATAGACAAACGCGGAAAGGAATCAATTTTCGCTCTCACGATAAATTAACAGGCCTGATTGATAAAACATCGATTTAAGAATGTTTTTATCGAATTGACTTGATGACTATATGACATGACGATACAAAGAATTTTACTGCAAAATATTTGGATTTATATAAACACGTGTTCTGATATAATGATAATATATTCACAATTTACTAAAATTTTATCAGGAAACCTGTTAATTCATTTGTTAGGCCTGCAACCCAGTTTTTATCCGGAATTAACAATAATTTGAAGATATTCTTTAAAAGAATAAATAGCAATAACCATTTTTCTCCGTGCAGACATAGATGGCCTCCGTAGTTAAATATTTACTTGACTACGAATTCGGAAGTCACCGGTTTAAATTCCGGCATGTACAAGCCAATTTTATTTGATTAATTTCACAATCTATACATTTAAAATAATACTATATTACAGTACAGCACGTTCCAACTAAAAATATAATTCCAACAAACATTATAAACTCATGATGAAAGAGAAAGGGGCCCTTTTGGCCCGGAGCTCTGAATGCCATTATTTCAAAAGTCAAACTGCACGCCGCTTTCGTATGAATTTTCAGGAAATTCGAAATAATATTGGAACACGTGTTCATGCACATGCATTTGTCTGAATAATATATATATATATAATGACGAAATGCGAAAACATTAAGATTTTTGAGATAATGTGATCAGACATCGCGAAAACACATTGGTATTTTACTAACAAAATATTAGGAAACCTATTAATTCATTCGTTAATGGCCTGCAATCCCGTTTTTAACTGAAATACGAATAATTTGAAGAGATTCTTTATAAATCAGCAATAAGTTTAAGTTACCATCCACAAAAACTTGTTGAGACGGCTTTAGCCGTGTTTGGTGACCAGATCTAAATATCCAGGTATGTACTTCCCTATCTTCCTCTACCCCATCTCATTCCTCTTCCTACTACATTCAGCCTCACCACAAATGCAAATAAGAGAGAAAATGATATTAAGGTATGAAAAATTTAACTTAAGGCACTACGTCGTGTAATATTTTAAATTGAGCCGCTATCAATAACAACCCTTACGTAGATGGCGATAAGGTTTAAATTCCCGCTTAGTACCCATCCGCCTGTTTTGATTTATGCAAGAAAAAAACATGGCCAAAAAGTGCCTTTTATTTTATTTTGTGGATGTTCAGGCATAAATATTTAAATGATTTCCGATCATTTTATAAATAATTTAATTTTCCACATTATACAATAAAATCATAACCGAAAATGGGTTCGTAAGTAGGAAATTTAGAACTTTTAAGCAGTTTTCATAGGCCTTTACATTATTTTTTTCTGGGCTCATAAAAAGACTTATCTGAAAAATACTCGATTATTTCAAAGGCCAAGATGTATTCTACTCGCAGTATTTAATTAAAGCATCTGAAACATTTCTAGGCGACCAAATTTTCAAACCAAAAACACATGATTTTGCATTACTACGTATGGCATCGCCTTAAATATTTACATAAAAAGTAAGTTACAGATTTGATATAATAATGTTAGCGAAACAAAAGGTATGATTTAAATTTTAGTATGGAATAAATTAAAATATCAACGGAACTGAATTTATTTTCAAACTTATGTTGCCTTTGGGCAGGGGAATTCATATAATAGTTTTATATAGATGAATAAACAAAGAACAACTCAGGAAATCTCGTGTTACTACTGGTACTCGGAAATACTAAATAAGTATGTTAAATACTAATTTTTTTTTCACAAATGTAGATAAATATAGGTATGCACTTTATTTATTTACCTGACGAAATGATCACAAGAGAGATAAACCTACACCAGTACAATGATCTGAAAGGTTTAGGTAAATACCCACTAGCTAGGCTACAAGGATGCGGGACGTGTTAGTACATTTGTATGTAGTGTGTTTATGTGTATACTAAGGACTAAGGACATCGTTTCCAAGGGTTCTACAAGATTGACTTTTGCTCGTTATCTTCTGATACAAAAACGGACGAGACCCGAAGCCAAAGACTTCCCGGGGAAATTGGACTTTCAAAGGCTTTAGGACACATAAGGGATGCCTTGTTATTTTTGATTGCGAGGAAAATTTACCGGTAACCTTTCGCACACTATCATCTAAGGTAGGCGTAGAATTGTACTCGTTTCCGTACCATTTTGTTCAGGGTAGCTTCTATAATAAAGGGTACGTACAAATAGTCCTGTACATACATACAAAACGAAAGTAGCCACAAATTGGCAAGTCAGTACATAAAATTTACTGCAGGAGAAAAATTTCAGCAATCTTAATTTACTACTACCTAGTTAAAATTATTTTTTTACATTTATAGATATGGAATATTTGATGGCGTCATAAATTAAACACAATTTAGTAAAAAAACTTTCAACAAAAATACAAATCTCGGTTGTGTTTGTTCTGGGTTAACTAAGAAACTCGAATTTGCTTTGAATTTAAGTTTCATTTTAAAATTGGAACTGATTATGTGAAAACTTTGAAAAATTCAGTCAAATGATAAAGGACGTACCGGTATAATATTTTAATAGAAAGTTATTGTAACTATCATTTACACAATGTGAATAGCAAAATTCCTTTATTTTTCTCGGATAGTTTCAGGGAAAGTATAAACCTAGTTTCTTACGGAGATGGTTAAGAGTTAAAAAAAAAACAAACTAAAAGATTTATTTCTCAAATTGAAATGATGGAATAACTACTGGTATCGCTACTGAACAAACTATGTGGGGCGAGGTCTTCAGAAGGCGTCAGAATGCTGTGCTATACACGATGTCATTAAGACGTCGATTAAGAGGTTAAAAAAACTTTTTTTTTCATTTTTTTCGGCGACTAAGGGGTTAAAAAAATCTTCTAACAACTCACAGAAAACCCAAAAACAATTTCAATCTGAAATTTCAATTTATTTATTGTTTTTGTGTTTAATTCGTAGAACTCCATTTAATTTTTTTATAAATTTAATTTAGATTAAATTTGATAATAATATTAATATAATAATAAAAACACATCCTCAAAATTCGCAGAACATCTCTTGGTGAATAATCATACCCCACTTAACAACAAGGGTCCTAAACCATTGCATATAGAAAAAAAGGGCATTAGATTAAATTTACTTGAACAATTAGAAATCAATAAACGAACGAATGACCCAAATTTAACACTAATTAATAAAGTACGGAAAATAATTTACTCACCACTTCTCAGTATTTTCACAAAACCCAAGCAGTATAATGCACCCAAATAATTCATAGCAATAAAGTCATTAGTAAATAATTAAGAACTCATTACCATTTACTGAGGGGAAAACATAGATTGGTTTAACCAACAATAGATCAAGTCATCGGTTTAACCAGTAATAAATCAATGTATGCACCTTCAAAATTTACATTTGAAATAGTATAAATACGTCGTCTCAATGTGGACTAACCACAGTTTGAAAATGGCCTTGTAAGCCGAAACAGCTGTCACAATAATAAAAAACTAAAACACTTGCAGAACTTAATAATAATATTATCAAATTTAATCTAAATTAAATTTATAAAAAAAAAAATAAAAAAATGAAATTTCAATCTTTCAAAAACTCTAATCAATAAAAGTAACACAAAAATTTTACTACAAATGTGATGCAGTTTTACCAGTTCCCCGCTTGTACTACTAGTTTATAGACACCGTATATAGGCGGAAGCGTCTTTAAAATTTTAAAAAAATTACGTATTCTACACTTCCATGGAGCTAATATTCTTTGCATTCACAATAGCTAAAGTCCATTAATTATATAGTCTTACTTATCAATTAATTAGTCAAGAAAACTGATCGGAGAGATATCGGTAATTGCGATACACTTAAATCGATCGTTGATCTCACGCGGTTACGATGCATCGAAATCATCAATTATTGTGATAATTATAATTGAATTCAAAATAAGTTTTCGGCCTGGATATTTCGCTAAGGCACGCGGTCTTGATAGTAAATATCCCCTTAAAATATCTGGTAATATTTGCACCAGCCATGATATCGCTATTTAAACAGTAGCGCAAATACAATCGGCGGGATTTGGAGTGGTGTTTTACAGCAAAGACAAATGTTAGTAGTGAACTCTGCCAGTAACTGTGTTATCGAAAAGTTTGCCGAGAGATGTCAAAAGTTAACCTTCCAAGTTAAATAAACTTAACTGAATTAATAGCTGATAATTTAACGGAATTAAGTAAATATTGAGAAATACTAAAATATATATATAACTACGCTAACGCAAAAACTACTATATTATTTTTAAAAAGAAAGAATGTAGTGAGATTGGAAGCATATACTAATATTACAAATTATTATTCAAAATTATACAAAATATACTAATATTACAAATTATTATTCAAAAGTTTACATTGCGCGGAACAAAAGAAGGAAGATTACCCGCGTTTTAATTCTATCGGACTAGCATTATTTTCTGTTTACGGTAACTGTAATGATTTGTTTTCTTAAAGAAATGAAGTTGAAACAAAGTATCGCTTTTGTTAATTACGCCTATAGTTAGTCTAAAATGTAAATATTTACTAATAGGATATTATTAATGTTAATTAATTAATTATTGAATTAATCTACCTACTTAGTGCAGTTAACACCTGTCAAAATATCTCCCGATCTTTAGTTTAAATTGAAGTCATTTAACGTATAAAAAAAAACTTTAATAGTGAATAATCAAAGTTTAATACATAAAAGAGTGAATTTCAAATAAACAATAATAAAAATTCAAAAACTTTACTCAACAAACCTAACGGTCTTCCGATATCTAATTTGTCAACACCATTGTTTTCAGTTTAAAATAGTGCAAAAACAAAAAAAAACAACAGTAGAAATGAACAAAACAGTGTTTCCCTGATAAATTCAACATAAATAAAATAAAATAACAATTAAAAACTTTATCTAACTACCCTAAAACTGATCAAGAACATTATCTAGTGTCAAATAGTGTTTCATATATTAAATAGATCGCAAAAAGTGATTCTCAAAGCAAAATCCATGTGATCTTAAATTATATTCTGATACATTCAACAACAATATAAAAAAGCGACACTTAAAAAAAAAAAAAAAAATCATAAATCATTCGTTATAATTTAAATAATTATTTATAATTTGTAGTACTACACCATCTATCGACAAATGGACCAAGCGAAACCAGTCACCTACCGAGCAATATCTTTCAAAAACTAGAAGTAAACCAATAGATGTCACTACAGTGTTAATTTAATATATTTTTACTACTGTTATTAAATAAATCAATTACCATTATCAAATAAAATCAAGAAACCTCGCATAAAAGACAAATATACAGAATCCGAATAAATAAATACATTATTACAATAAACGTAAATAATAACAAAAATGGACTGCTATAGTTGCGATAATATTATTAGTCCAAACAAGAGCATAAAATGCAGCATATGCTTAAATGCATTTCATTACACCTGCATAAATAGCACCGCAGAAAAATTTAAAAAAATGTCAAAAACACTCAGAGACAACTGGAAATGCAAAGAATGTAAAACATTGGATCCTAAAACTCAATCACAATCCAATTACACTCCTTCTTCTAGTAAGAACTTTCGGCCTTCCGACTCAACACACACTGAAAACCCAGAAAATATGAATTACATTATAAATTACATCGACAAAAAATTCGATGAAATGAAAACAGTGATTTTAAACAAGATAGAAACGGAATCTGCGGACAATAAAAAATCGCTTCAATTTATAAGCGACCAATACGATACATTAATAAAATCTATTGAAAAAATTCCACAGTTAGAAAAAGAAATATCTGAAATAAAAAATGAACTAGAACAAAAAAACATAGAATTCAATAGTATTTTAGTAAAAACAACAGAAATGGAACAGGCGACACTGGAAGAGTATCTCGAAATATCAGGTATCCAAAATAATGATCCTAAAATGACAAAAAACATAATAAAGGAAATAACTGCTGCGTGCGGAGTTCAAACTGAAGACACAGAAATTTCGAATATAAATCACATCCAAGATCGCCGACCAAACCACCCACCGAAAATAACTTTCAAATTAAATAACAAAAATAAAAGGGATGCCATACTATCATCAAGAAAAGGTCTCACCACGGAGGCAATACACCAGCCCGGAAAACAAAACATTTACATTGGAGAAGTAATGACGCCATATTACAAGCAACTAATGTGGAAATTAAAAAACCATGCAAAAATAATTAACTACAAATTTGTATGGTTTCGAAGAGGCCATCTATTAACCAGGAAGACCCCGGAAGGCAAAATTTTCAATATTAAACATTGTGATGACATTAACAAACTAACATAAACACAACTCCACACGTAAATACACTTCACATCATATACTTTCACAATTAATCACCAACATGGCGGATTACATGGAATATACAGTCTCGGACAACAACACTACTGTGTAAGTACAAACGATTTTAATATATGGACAAACATCACAAAAGAAAAAAATAGAATCAAAATATTACACCAAAACATTAGGTCAATTAATAAAAATTTTGATGAATTTACGATATACCTACAACAGCTTGATAATAATTTTGATATAATTGTGCTGACAGAATGCTGGTTGAACGATAAATATGTACCAAAAACAATAGAAAACTATAACACACACCACACAAAAACACACAAAAATCAAAATGATGGCATAGTCATATACATCAATGATAAAATAAATACAATCGTCAAAGAAATACTCATAATAGACTCCAACTGCATACACATAGCATATGATAAAGAAACGTGTATTCTTGCGATGTACAGATCTCCATCCAAAAATGACATCACACATTTCCTAACTGCACTTAACAATACTTTAAAAGAAATCAACAAAAATAAAAATATCATCATCATTGGAGATCTAAACATAAACATCTTACAAAACGGACACCCACAAAACATAGAATACCTAACACTACTAGCACAGCATGGACTGGAGCCAACGATAAAGATTCCAACACGAGTCACACAAAACACAAAAACTTGTATAGATCATATAATGATCAAAACAAAACTAAAAACCAAAACCGTAGTACTTGAAAGCACTATCACAGATCACTACATGAATATGATAGCAATAGACACCGAAAACACAAAACCCAACCAAGACAAAATATTCACAAAAAAAATAATTAACTACTCAAACTTGAAAGAAAAACTCAAACAAATAGACTGGAGTACAATATACCAAATAGAGAACGTGGAGGAGGCCTGGGATAAATTTCATAACATGTTAGCACAAGAAATAAATAAAAACACTATCATAAAACAAGTAAAACTCACACACAAAGCTAAAAAAATTAAACTATGGATAACACAGGGAATATTAAACTGTATTCGTAAACGAGACAAAATTCACAAACAAATTAAATATACACCCTACGACATGGAACAACTTAACTACTATAAAAGATATAGAAACATCTGCACCAAAATTATTAGAGTGGCTAAGGAATTATATTATGGCGAAAAACTTAAAAAAGAAAAAAATAACCCAAAGGAATTATGGAAAATATTAAAAAAAGTCACATACACACAAAAATACAAACAGAAAAATACTATTGAAAATCTAAATATTAACTCCAAAAAATTAGATGTCAATACAAATACAGAAACTATAGCAAATCATGTGAATAACTTCTTTGCAAATATAGGAAAAGTTTTAGCGAACCGTAAATTGCATAACACAAACACACTAACACAAACAAATAGATCAAATATCAATAAAAAACCGACACAACACAGATTTACAATAAAAACAACCTCGGAAGAGGAAATTAACAAAATAATAAACACATTAAAAAACCGAATTGCTCCTGGATTAGATGAGATAACAACGGATTGCATTAAGATATTAAAAAATGAAATTTTGAAACCTATAACACACTTAATCAACCTTAGTATAACACACTCCTGCTTTCCTAGTACTCTTAAAAAAGGACTAGTTATCCCCATTTATAAATCCGGAGACAAAATGGAAATAACTAACTATAGACCAATCACTCTGTTAAACTCGCTATCAAAGATTTTCGAAAGAGTATTAAAAAACCAAATTATAAAATACCTTGAAGAAAACAAATTAATCTCGGATAACCAATATGGATTTAGAGACAAAATAGGCACAAAAGAAGCTTTAGCATGTACAGTAGATTATATACATAGCAACTTAGATCAAGGGTACAAATGCATAGCGATATATCTAGATTTAGCTAAAGCCTTTGACTCAATCTGCCACAATTCACTTTTTAAAAAATTAGAAAACATGGGTATCAAAGGCAAGGAACTTCAACTATTTAAAAGTTATATGAGTAACAGAACTCAACAAGTCAAAATTAACAACCATACTAGTAAACCACTGCCGATTACATATGGAGTTCCACAAGGAAGCATACTAGGGCCCGTTCTTTTTACTATTTACATAAATGAACTTTGCAGCATGAAAATAGACGGTGAAATAGTTAGCTATGCTGATGACACAGTTTTACTTTTCAAATCTAAGGATTGGAATAATGTATATAACATAGCGAATTTGGGAATCTCGCAAGTGAAAACATGGCTAGACTCAAACATACTTACACTTAACATATCAAAGACAAAATTCACAACATACAGTATAAATAGCACGGGACAGCCAAAAAACAATACAAACACCATAAATATACACGAATGTTTAAACACCAACATCTGCGATTGCCCTCCTCTAGAAAAAACAGAACAAATAAAGTATCTAGGAATCGTAATTGACCATAACCTTAGATGGATACCTCACATCAAACATATCACAAATAAACTTCTCAAAACAATCCACATTTTCCTTAACATAAGAAACATATATAAAATAAAACAATTGAAAACAATATATTTTGCACTCTGCCAATCAATAATAGAATATGGAATTATTGCTTGGGGAGGAGCAACAAACTCGGCTATCAATTACATAGAAACCGCACAGAAAACGATCTTAAAGGTAATACTAAAAAAACATAGACTGACCGATACAGACCAAATATTCAACAGCTGTGACGTACTAGATATACGCCAATTATACGTTAAAACACTACTAAACTACATTTTTAACAAAAAAAAAAAAATTCAACATACACAAAATAACACTAACAGACCAGTTAGACAAGCGTACAAAGAAAACATTAAAACTCCAACAGTAAATTCAACATTTGGACAAAGACACTACCAATACCATGCTATAAAAGCTTTCAACAGTCTAAAAATTGAAATTAAAATTGAGGAAAATAAAAATAAATTCACACACAAAATTACAAAATGGATTAAACAACAAAAAAGACAATATTACCAAAATGTCATAGCATAAAATAAAAATAAAACCTACACGTAACACACAAAACCAACATAAACACACATCACTCACAAACACACAAGATTATTTTCATTGTATTATTTTTTTTAATTTTAAATGTATTATTATGTATTTTTATTTTTAATTTTAAATTTATTATTTTCTTTTCAAATTTACTATCTTCTCTTTAAATGTAATATGTAGATAAGATTTTCATATTATAAAATGAAGGCCTCAGCACGGGCAAGCCACCCAGTGAGGCCTACATTACTGGAAAACATAAATTGTAACAAAATAATGTACCAAATAAAAAAAAAATAAAAAATTACATTTTATTTATTAATTTAGTAACGTCCTTTTAGGGGCTTTTACTTATATATATATAATCAAATACGAATATACAGTTAGATCTCATGATCTCACGCGGATCGACTTATATGTCTATATAAATGTTAATATGTAATTTATATATATATATATATATATATATAAAAAAAAACATAAGGTCGCGCATTGTACATTGTCGCTTATTTCGTAAGCTCCCGGTTTCTAAGATTTATAACAGTGAAATAGTGTGCAAATCGAAGAGATTTTGTTGTTGAGGTGCAGTATTCATCTTGGGCTATCGCCCGGCGTGTTTTTTTCCCGGTATTCCATCGGGAAATGCACAAAAAGTGAAATATATAAAAAATTTGACATTTAATGTACCTATGATATTATGAACTGAAAAACTAAATATTAAGAAGTTTTAGTAAATTCGTACCAAAGTTAATTAACTAAATTTTAATGTGAATTTTAAGTAATTAAATCAGTGTTTTATTTGTGAATTAAAAACAGTTAAATTTTACCAATAAAAAAATATCTAATGCATACAAATACCATCTACTAGCTACCGCTACTCGTCAATAGATGGCAATAAGTGTAATACATTCTAAAACAGAATACTTTCTATAGCTACTAGTCAACAGATGGCAATTAAGTGCATAAATTAAAAAAAAAGGAATATTAAAATTATTTAAATAAAATGAACCATTATTAAAAAATTTTGAGTGAATTTTTAAAAAAAATTATAATAATAATTTTTTTCTATATAAATGCATCCGTCAAAAAAACGTCCGCTGGACACAACGATGTTTCCTAATACTGAGGAACATGGAGGAAAGTGTGTACAAATTGAGGATGTAGAAGAGGAAATATTATCCGATACGTCATCCCATTGCTCGGACAACAATGAAACAAAGTTTCCAAGCGCCTCTGGAGTGGATGTGCTCAACGAAGCCCAAGCTCATCTGACAGCTCTTCAGGAAGTTTTAGCAGAAAAACAGTCGAAGGTATCGAAAGAACAGCAGTTGAAGATCTCCAGGAATGTCTCCGAAGTTTTCAGAACAATTTCCCAGCTTTTGTTGGAGCGCGAGACGATGCGTGCTGATTTAGCCACAGTGACTGCCCAACTGAAAATGGCGGAAATCAAAATTCGCCATGAAAAAGAAGAAAAAACGCACTTGGAACAGAAAATTACCCAGCTGGAGTCTGACCTCGGACCTGTCATGCGAAGAGTGGCTATAGCAACGGAGGCCAGCCTTTCTTTTGCTGACATTGTCCGAAAGCAGTCAAATGTTGCCCACCAACCCCCGCCAATCACACAATCTGGACAGCACGTTGGAGCACCAAGGCCCGCAATCTGCATCTTCCCAAAAGACGCAGATGCCACCAAAGATAGCGAAGAAACAAAACAAATAATCCAGAACTTAATTCGGCCATATGAATTAGGAGTACGAATTACAGGGATTAGAAAGATTCGGAATAAAGGTGTCCTGCTTAATACAGAAACATTAGCTGAACAGGATAAATTGCTAAAAGCACCGTGTTTTGATAATTCGGGTTCCCTTAAAGCACGACTTCCCACAAAACGACTCCCGAGAGTAATATTCTTTAATGTCCCACGGGAATTGACGGACGACGAATTCTTGAGGATCGCCCTGACGGGTGTTCCTAATGTACAAGACATCGAGGGATCTTTATTGACCTGCAAGCTAAGTCACCTGGCCGGCGCTCGCACTGGAACTACTTGCCATCGAGTTTACGAGATGCCCGCAACATTAAGGAAAATGCTGGTGGAACAAGAGAAAGTCTTCGTAAACTGGACTGTGTGCCGCGTCAGGGATTTTATTGGACTTACTGTCTGTACTAAGTGCCACATGATAGGGCACTCTTACAAATATTGTAAAGATACGAAATCTACATGTGGTCACTGTGCTCAACAAAACCACACCCGTGAGTCTTGCCCAAATGCCACCGTAAAACCAGTTTGCGCGACATGCACTAAATTTGGTAGACCTGCTGATCACTCAACTGGTGACAGGGATAACTGCCCGGCGTACATAGCGGCCCTCAGGAAAGACCTTGCTACAATAAACTATGGGGTGTAATATACATGAACGAATCGAAAATGAAATGCAAAATATTATTGACATAGACACACTAAATTTTCTCGACGCCTCAAAAGTATACACGCATTTTAAAGGCAATTACTGCTTGAAAATACTAAATCAAAATATCAGAAGTGTTACCAAAAATATTGACAGTTTATTAGTTGCCTTAGAACAAATAAAAATAAATTTTGACGTCATCATCCTTACCGAATGCTGGATTAATGACGACTTCATTGCGCCCAACATACAAGGCTACGATGTTTTCTTATCAAAAAACCACAAAAACCGTAGTGATGGAGTGATTGTTTACACAAAATATTCTGTTTTTGGTTCAATAATTCCCACTACTATACTAGAAGCAAACAGTGTGTGCATACAATGTCTTGATTCTGTTGTCATTATTGCTATCTATCGGTCTCCTTCATATAACAACATATCGAAATTCCTTATCTCACTGAACGAAAACCTTCAAAAGCATAAAAAATTCACTAACTGCATCATAGCTGGAGACCTGAACATTAATATAATTGGAGACAGGCACCACCAAGCTGATGACTATGAATGTCTTCTTGCAGGCTACGGTCTTCGTTCTGCTATCAACTTACCTACCAGAGTCACGCCTATATCGCAAACATGTATAGACCATATTTATGTCAGGACAAAATTGAATGTCTCTGCAACTATAATAAATATGACAGTAACTGACCACTTTGCTACAATGATAGCCTTTTCAAAGAAAAATAACGACAAAAACGACAATCAAAAAAATAAAACACAACTGAAATACACAGATTATGACTCTATTAGATCATCTCTTGATTCCATAACCTGGGCAAATATTTTGAATGAAACAGATGTTAATGCAGCAATGAAGATTTTCATCGAACATATAAATATGAATGTGATAAAATACACAACCTTCCGAACGCTGGTTCACAAAAATAAAAAAATTAAGCCTTGGATCAACGACAACTTGGTGAAATGTCTACATAAGCGCGATAAGCTACATAAACAGGCCTCAAACTCGCCGAATAACATAAGGCTCCAAAATTACTACAAAAAATATAGGAATATCTGCCGATCGATAGTAAAACGAACTAAAGAAGAATATTATAGAAAAAAAATTGAAGAAAACAAAGAAGACCCGAAGATATTATGGAACGCAGTAAAAGAAATTAACAACATAAATAAAAAACCAGCAGAACAAATCAAACAAATAGAAGTTAATGATACAATAATAAATGACCAGACTTATATTGCGAACACATTAAACAATTACTTTGCAGACATTGGTCAAACATTAGCCCGAAAACTATTGAATAAAATGAACACTGATGAACATACACTTGCTGACAAATACAACACGAATTCCCAAGATACCAATACATTTAGAATTAAAACTTTCCAAACCAAAGACATAATACATCACATAAACAAACTGAGAAACGATTGTGCGACTGGACTCGACAAACTTGACACCAAACTTATAAAAGAAATAAAATATCAAATTGCTCTTCCCTTCACACACATCTGTAATCTCAGTATCACTAGTGGTATATTCCCCAGCCATTTTAAAAGTGCAAACATAGTGCCAATTTATAAATCTGGAGACAAAAATAATCCCACAAACTACAGGCCAATCTCTCTTTTAAATGTGCTCACTAAAGTACTCGAGAATCTAGTAAAAATCCAATTTGTAAACTACTTAGACACACATAAAATCTTATCAGAAAACCAGTATGGTTTTCGAAAAAATATGGGACCACAAGATGCAATATTAAAAGTAACCGAGACCATTCTAAAAAATGTTGATCAAAAAAAAAGTTGCATTGCGGTATTTCTGGATCTGAGCAAAGCTTTTGATACAGTGTCCCACAAAATCCTCCTTAAAAAACTGGAAAACATAGGTATTAAAAATTCAGCTTACAACTGGTTCAAATCATATATAACTGACCGCAGCCACTCACTAAAAGTAGACAATATAACAAGCCCAAATAGATACATAACTTACGGAGTCCCCCAAGGAAGTACATTAGGACCCATCCTGTTCTTACTATATATTAATTCCTTATGTCAGCTTGACATAAGTGGAGATGTTATTTGCTTTGCGGATGACACTGTTCTTGTTTTTACTTCGGATTCTTGGACAAGTGTATATAAAAATGCAACTGAAGGAATAAATAAGATTAAATATTGGTTAGACAATAATCTGCTGACACTAAATATAGATAAAACAAAGTACATGACATTTAGCATAGATCCCAGACGACAACCAAGACTCGATGAAAACTTAACCATTCATGACTGCACATCTAAAAATAACTGCCTATGCAACCCATTAACACGAACTCAGGTAATTAAATACCTAGGCATTTACATTGACAACTATTTTAGATGGACAGAACAAATAAATAAAACAGCGGGTAAAGTTAGAAAACTGATATATTTCTTTAAGAACATACGAAACATAATGCAAACGAAGACTCTAAAAACAATATATTACGCACTAGCCCAATCAATTATCACTCACGGTATGATTGGTTGGGGTGGTGCTGCTAAAACTAATATGGACCCTCTTGTCAAAGCGCAAAAAGCCTTAATTAAAGTTATCACAAAAAAACCTTACAGATTCTCGACAATACAGTTATTTAAGGACTTCACCGTACTAAACATACAGCAACTATACATAAAAATTATAACTCTATATTACCAAAAAGACAAACTTAACCATCATACTATACAACACAATTACGAAACAAGAAACAGACATCAACACATGACCCCGAAGATAAATACCACCTATGGACAAAGACATTTTCATAATCTGGCCCCAAAAATTTTCAACTTAATGGAAAAAGATATTAAAGACCTGGCGACAAGTGTAAATATAAGACACAAAATCCACACATGGATAGTCAACAAAGGCATTGTATACTGCGGACAGATAACATCTACAATACCATAAACTATAGCACACTCCACGCCTGAATTTTTCTCTTTTGTTCTCATTCATTTATTTGTATCTGCATTATTTATTATGTTTTATTTTTAATTTTCATCTATCCAATTATTTATCTTTTCTGTATATCTTTTTTTATATCTGTGATTCTATATTAATTAGCATTATACAAAATTAGATCAAACTCCCGCCACCTCGGAACAGGCTCAGCCTAGTGAGGTGGATTATACCAAAAAAATGTAATGTAATGGTTAATAAATAATTAAAAAAAAAAAAAAAAAAATATAAACTACCTCAGTAAGAAACTTTCGTATTTGTTAAGTGATAAATAAAAGATATCCACTGACTCGGTATATATATGGTAGTTAGTCCAAGAATTTCTGCACTGAAATAAACCCCGACTTTTATTATTACGTAGTGGAATCCGAAAGCTTATCAATACAAGCAATTCTGGACAATCAAATGCATAAATTAGAATTTTATATAGAAATGCCAAGTCAGTGAAAATCCTTCAGTCAGACAATTTAAGAATATTCATTTCGTTTAAAATAGTGTTGTAGTTCAAGTATCTGGAATATTAATTTTAAAGCGTAGAAAGCGTAAGAATGTATTTTATATTCTTTCAATAGCTTTTACATGAATAATGAGGATATTTTGATATTGTTATTAATTTAACCATTTGACGTTTGCACAGATAGAGCTAAAACACAACTAATAAATATTATTAATTAAATAAATTGTAATTAATATTATTTTAATTTATTAATATTTTAACAATGATTATTATGTATTTGCGTACGCCGGGATTTCAATCCGCGACCTCTGGATTTGTAGTCAAGAAACATAACCACTCAACCACGGAGGCTTTCAAAGCTAAATAAATATATCAAAGAGAAATTTCTAGACAAATTAATAAATATTTTCATAATAAGATAATAGTATTAGTAAATAATATATATATTATATCCGTAGATATTCAGTATAGAAATATAATACATGAAGAAATGGGTTGCATTCTTATTCCAGTCCAGCTCGAAAAATATTCCCGAGAAAATAGGCCAACACTCGTAAATATTTGATGGTTCATAAAATATGGATTGAATGCGGAAGAATCAATTTACTGCAGCTCATATCATAACTTTTTCTCAAGACAATTTCTCAGACTAGAAAAGAATATATCATATCATTTAGCCAAAACTGGAATACAAAAAAATGTGAACTCTCCTTCACATTTTTTAGACAAAAAAAAACGTAAGGTGAGCCATTTTTAAAACTTTTCTGTGTTGATTTAAAATTTCATTATTACAAAAAAAATTGTTTATTAATTGTTTTAATAATAAAATTTGAAAGAGTATTTCATCTCCTTTCAAAAACAGTTTTTAGTTTTCAGAAATATCCCATTTATTTGGATTTTAATGCGACTTTCTGACACCAGCTTTAAGAAACATAACGGTCAAAATGAAAGAGACCTGATGGTTTAAACTTTTTTGTTTAATTTTTAACATGTTTAGAATAAAAATAGAATAAATTATTTTAAAAAATGTAATTTACCATCTCCATACTCTGGCGCTTCCGACACCCTGATTGTGGGTGGCTTGGGCGGCTTGGGCGGCTTGACAGGCTTGGCGGGCGAGGGCAGCGGGGTGGCGGTGCGGCTACCCGCAGAACCCGCCTTGCGCGAGCGGCACGGCCAGCAGCACACGGACATAACGGAGACGGAGCGACGAGGCAGCCGCTCATCTAGCGCTCATCTGCCGCTCAACGAGCCCTCAACTGGCCAGCGGAACTTGTACCATCAAATTACTGACACTGCTGTCGGACGGCACTGTTCACTGAGATATCGCACACTTATTCACACACTCGGTTTCAAGATACTGATGATGGTATAATCTTAAAATAATAATACTTTTGTGAAAACTTAATAGAAAATGAAAGCAATAACTACAGTATTAAGGGCCTTTGACGACCTTCGTGGTCAAGGGGTAAGGCTCTCGACTTAGCCGAAGGTCGCGGGTTCAAATCCCGGCATGCGCAAGTAAATTTTATTTGAATAATTTGTGTTATTTTATAGTATATTCATTTAAAATAATATACCTAAATAGTAGAAAACAATGTCGCTATCGAAGTCTGTCTGTTTGTGAGCTTTGTTCTTCTTAACTACGCAACGGATTTTGATAGGGTTTTCACTATCATTTAAAGAATTTCTTCCGAAAGGTATATATATATATATTTAAATATGTTATACATACATATGTAAAGTAGATAAAGGTCTATGTTTTGTTTGTAAGAAAGTCGTAAAAAAATATTTTCAGGCGCTTACATTGCTAAACCTTATGAGATATATCAAAATAATGTACTACGGAACAGTATATCTTAAAAAGGCCACGCAACCTTAAAAAATATCCCAAACCATTTATAAGTCACCGAGCAACGTCAAGTATACGTCAGCCAGTATATTACACTATAGTATAGTTTACTTGCGGCATTTTCAGAGTGGAAGATACTCTCAGTATCGCCCTAGTGTATGATCTGGAAAATGGCTTCAGCCGCGTTTGGTGACCAGATCTGAATATCCAGGTACTCCCCCCACCTTTCTCTTCCCCATCTTCTTTCCCTCCCCTCTATCTTCAGCTTCAAAACATACCCCAATTGGGGATGCCATAGTCTCACTGGCTCCAGATGGTTGGTAGCAGTTGGGACTCTAACCCAAATTGAATTACGGTCGGCTTGCACATGACACAATAATCACTTCAAAGGAGCTTACACGGAAGAAAACGATCGTGTTAAAAAATTGAAAGCATGCCAATTTCCAGATTATAGTCATTCAGAACATATGATGAACATGTGTTCTTTCCTAATAAATATCGAGACGGAATGCGAAGATATCAGTATTTGTGTGAACACGTATTTCGCCGTCCTCATAAAACATTCGCTTATAGCTGAACTCTGTCAATTTCTTCGTTAAAGTCCTGCAGTCCCATTTTCAATAGGAAAAAGAATAATTTGAACAGATTTTAAGAAATTAACGATATTATATATCAGTAAGTTTTCTCCTTATAATATTATATTGTAAAATTTAATTACAATATAATATGGTTAATTCTGAATTTGAAATATGAGATCGACAAAAATGTCGTAAAATAATTAGGTCTCAATGGCCGAGAGGTTAGAGGCGTTGTCCCGGTCAGACAGAGATCTTGGGTTCGGTTCCCAGTTGAGACTGCTATTTTTTATTATTTTCTGTGTCTTGTACTATCGAATGTTTCTTTTAGATTTATTAGTATTATCTTCTTCTTCAATATAATAACTTTGAATGTGCTTAAAACCGTAAGTGGTTCGTATTTCACCTTTAATCACCTCTGGGCACAATAAAATAAGTTTTTTCCAAAAAACACTAACGATATTCACCGACAATATTAAAACAAATGACTAAATCCAACATAATTTCTTCTGGGCATGCTAAAAAGAGAGGAGTATGCCGCTAACTACTTTTTTAGACTGCTGCGAGGCTGTATAAAGAATTGAATAGTGTTGGAATGCGTAGACCTCTATGTTCCTGATGACTATCTAAGAGTCAGCATAGATTTTCCTACCTGATCTCCCTATCTGCAGGACTAACCTGCCAATGTTTCTCCAAGCGGTGAACAGTACGTCAACTCTTGTACAAAATTTCAGTAACATATGAGTATTTTGCGTCAGTAAGGAGGGATTCAAAAGGAAAATTCTATTGATTCTTGGAAGAGTCTCGCCTCATTGACCGGATTTCTATCTCTGCCTGCATTTTTTTTCCTTTTAAATTTGGTAATTTTTTGATATCTTGTATTTTTATATCTTACATAGTATTTTTATATGTATTAAACTTTAACTTAAATTCGTTTGTTAAGTACGATGAATTTAAAATTAAACAATATATATTATTACGATTGAAATTTTGATGGACTATTCCCAAGATACAGCTAATATTATGTGGAAAACACTTTATTTTTAGTGGCCGCTATCCATTGATGTATTATACTATGCCGCTGTCTTTATGTATGATGGCATGATTCTTTCCGAACTAAATGTTATGATTTAATTTTACAATTTAAGGTTCTACTCATTACGTTATTCCAAAAAAATATTCTCCATAAACTTAAAGATAGGTCAATAGATGTCGCACATTAAAATAAAATAAAATAAATTGATATATTTATCCAACACTCTACCTAAATTGCATTAAGTTCGGGAAAATTCTTGCAATCGTACATAGCGGATAAAAACATGTCAAAGTATGATGCAGTTAAATATGACCAAAATCATTGCGGAGATTCTTGATTTAATTCCAAGATGCGACCGAATCTTTTTACTGATTTTCTGTTTCAAATTTTCTTTTGGGTATCGTTAATAAAGAATGAGTAAAAATGTATATTTTTATAACTTTAAATGTTATTCTTGGTGGTATCGCAGAGAATATAATGAAAACAATTTTAAACAGGTATAGTGGAGTAAAGTTTAAAATTAATTTGATTCTACTCCTTACAATAGGAAAAATCAAGCGCTCCACCGCAAAATAGTATAAAATACTGGATATTTATTTATTTTATTGTAACTACCGTATATATTGGATCGGATGAAAAGTTTGGGCGGGGAATAAAAGTCGCCCCGCTCAATGATTCCCTCGTAGTATATTTATTGTACCCCCTACTCAGTGCTATCAGGAAAGCCATAATTCAGGTTGAAATACAACATACCCTTTAACATGTGAGATGGGAGAGAAACTATGTTACAGTCCGCCAGAACTAATCTCAAATATTTTGTAGCCATGTAGGTACATAAAAGATAAATCAAACCATATTTCTTTGTTCGAACCACCATATTTTTAAATGGTTCCATGATCATTCAACACGATGACAATTTATCCAATACACCTTTAAAACGTCATTAAGTTGACACAAGGCTAATAACGGGGGTTCGCCCGAGGTTCACATTAATTCCAACGAATTCGTAAATATAATATATTTATATAAACATCTGTGAATTTAGTAATACGTTCATCAGAAATAATTAAAATGTGAGCTTCGAGCAAACCTTCGTTATTAGAGGCTTATGTCGCCTTAAAAGCGACAAAAAACTAACATATAAACCTAACCTGCGGGTAACGTATTAAACCTAGTTTTTGTTTCATCACCCTTCATGACTTTATATCACTTTTTAAATGTGTGTTGAATTGTCATTTTGATGATTTATTATACCAAAACCGAACAGTTTCGGAGCAACCGTTCCTTCTTCAGAGTAAAATATATACAAACATAACATAAATGTAAATATATAACCACAAAGTTACAGCTACAGTCAAAAGTACATACAAGATATTGATTATTAGCTCTTATTTGGTAGATACTCGTATAATAAGCAATAGTCAAATTGTTAGTTTCATTTCATCAATTTCAGAAGGTATGGTTTTTGGTTAAGTGAGAGACGAGTCGAGCGTTTTGTCTGCCAATACAAAATTAATCAAGTTCGGAGACCGCTGCCCCGGAAACCATTTATTGGATAACCAACACCTCTGCCATAGGTCCCCCAGAGGTTCACTACGTTTTGGTGATTTAGTAAGGGTGCCCGGGTTCATCGGGTGAAGTGTGTTGAGGATGCGCCTTCCCCCAGGTGTGTGACGTGCCAAATCTGGAGAAGCTGGTTTGGAGAAACCATTTGACCTCACCAACCGGTTTCTCGACTCATCATCTTGCGCCGCAGCGGGGGAGATAAATGTATAAGTAACTCCTGGATATATTGATCCCTAGATTCCCTACCCACCCCTCATACCTTCTTCCAAAAACTTCAGACAAAATATTATTAATATTGTGTGAATCACAATGATTGTTAACTTAATCATTCTTCGGGAGCGAGTAATTTAAAGTAATTCATAAAGTAATTTAAAGTAATAAAGTTTGGCAGATCTCAATGCTTGAGAGAAATTACCCGCGACTCGACAGTAATTATGTTCTATTCGATGAGATAAAATTATTGAAAGGAGAAAATCAATATAATATTTAATACTTGTAGAATCAACAAACTGAACTTGAACTTGATATTGGTTTAACATTACAAAACAAATGTATTTCTGACATCAAATGTAAATTGAAAATGTTATAGGTATATTCATAATTTAATTTTGACTGTTATATAAATAAATGTCATTGTCTTTTCATTAAGTAAAAAATTTTGCATTCGAAAATTTTTCGGAAATTGTTAAAATTCAAATAAATAATCGGAATTTAGGAAAAAAGTTGAACATTGAAATAAAAGAATTTCCACTTTACATTTTATTCAAAAGAAAGAATTTTCTGTGTTCATCGGATACAAATTAATGATTTTGAATTTTATTTTGAAATACGAAGAATCTAAAGAAATTAAAGAATTCGCATGGAATATGTAAATAATGTAGGCAATGAATTCAACATTTTAAAAAGCATTCCTCAAAAGGTGGGTGTGTTATTTATCACTAGAGATCTAAAGTTATCGTGAGTGCGAACTAATTCATTCATCGGCGAATTTATTAATGCTAATGGGGAATTTCGTTATAACGAGTATATTTTTGCTGGCACGGAATACTTCCACAATCTACTATAATTTACTCTAAAATCGTAATACCTTCTAAATTGCTCTACCATTCAGGAACGGAAAACTTACGGGACACGTTTTCACAAAACGTTTTGCTAACTTTCAGATACACTTCAGCGTTTCTGTCCAGAATCACTAACTAAACTTTTTTATGTGAATACCACACGATAGTCCCAACTGCTCCCAATCGTGTAGAGCCACTGAGAAGGGGAAGAAGATGGGGAAGAGGAAGGTAGGGAAGTACTAGGCTATTCAGATATGGTCACCAAACACGGCTAAGGTCGTTTCACTGCCATTTGGCGATTTAGCAGGGGTGCCCGGTTTCATCAGGTGAGGTATGTTCAGGATGCGCCTCCCCACCAGATCGGGAGAGGCTGGTTTTGAGGAGACCCTCCAGCTGGTATTTCGACCCATCGCCTTACACCGCCGTAGGTGGGATGTATTCATATGTCTGTCACTACTGGACACATTGATCCCTAGATTCTTATCCAACCTTCATACCTATTACCTTTCCAGATCTTTCTCTCCTTATTTTTCTCAAAAAAATATCCTCCACACAGCATCCTAAAAGATGACATAGGCCCTGAGGGAAATTATTTTATTCAGGGCCTCATGTGTAATGTAGGAATAAATTGTGAAATAATACAAATTCATCAAATAAATTTACTTGCGCACGCCGGGATTTGGACCAGCGACCTTCAGATTGCTAGTCGATAGTCCTACCCTTCTACTACGGAGGCCGACGATTTAGCGTCATTTTAAATTTATCTATAAAGCTTTGACGTATTCACCAAACTGTCAAAAACCATGATACCGTATTGCTTGTTCTATTTTTTAACAAAAAAAACATTTTTGAAAAAGAGTATTAAAATTTGGGAGAATTTATAAGGGCGGAACGTAACGTACGCCCCGGTAAGAGGTTTATTTATTTACAGAAAAAGATCCAATCAAAATGGCTGTTGATATATTTTGGGGTTCTGTGCAATTATTTAACTTTCCATCCCAATTTACGAGCGTGGTCACGTGTTGCACGCGATATCCCATATTCAACAAAACAATGGACATAGGGATATACTAGCAGAGTGGCCACCGACCGCATAGAACTTACTACCCTGGCCCTATTCCCCAATGGAAATAATTGTTTTAGGTTAATTAAAGTGTGGTAGAGGCTGGCGAATTGCCACATTCAATAATTTTATAACAAATGAACCATTTATCATTCCACAATTGAATATTCGCACGGAAGTTAAATTTCTGGACAAGCGCGCAATTTTCAATTAAGCTTTTTCGACAAACCATTTTAATTAAAACAAAGCTTTATTTCAAGGAATATATTAAAAAGCTCACATAATGTTTAAGTGAAATTTCAAGTACCTATTCTTCGAAAATTATCAAATTAATATATGTACAGCTTAATAAATTAGCAATACTATTTTTTCCGTGCAGGTTCGTAAAAATTAATTACATTGTGGCTTGCTATATTTAGAACAAAAGGTATTAAAAAAATATCCACAAAATCTATTCAAATTGTTGATCAGTATGAGAGGAATAATTATAAAACAGATATCATTTATTTTTATTATGTCGTAAGCTAAAGTATTAACAAGGCTAAAAGACATCTTTCGAAAAACTTTGCGAGTTGTAGTTAGTTATAATTATTCAATTTACAGTTTTGTGCTTAACGCTTTGTTGGTTGAAGTCACATTCGACAAAGAAAAATTTATCCGCGACATTGAAGAAAACTGTCAATTTTCTGAGAAAAACGATTATAACAAAACCGGGAATCAACATGTAACTTTTTGATTTTTTACATCCAGCTTCTAAATTTCTCTTTAATAGGGTTCTTTGAGAAATAAATTGTGTGCCATTTTTATGAAAAGAGGAAATTAAAATTTTGATTTTTGTTAAATTTAAACCTGTCGAGATTATTTGATAATATTGAAATATTCTGAGAATTCATCAAAAACTTTATCCCACTCTAAAAATGCCATTAAAATCGGAATAAGGAGCCCTTTTATAGCCTGGAAATTTAAAAGATATTCAAACTAAAGTTTTACGTGACTATGCAGGGATTATACTGAACTCTCCCACAGCCAGGGAGTAAAAGTGAGCCATCAAACGGGAAATAACTTCACACTTGCTCCATTTGGATTTTATTAGGCAAAAGGGATAGTCATGGAAGAGACGATAAAATATATTATAGTTGGCCACATTGTGTTAGAATAATCTAATATTTATATTCACACATCTTCCGATATTACGAAAATTTAATTAAATTGAATACAGAAAATCTATCTGCAATAAACGAATGGCGGGTCTAGTTAAGTTAATGACATAAAGGTGTATAGCAGACTAACATGAGTGGAAGGTTATAAATTATAAAATATAGTCCATTAAAGATAATTATTCAGTTTGGTTGGGTATTTTGGCCAAATCCAAAAACATGGTCCCATCCTTGTGTTCTCGGCGTACAAATTCATCAAACATTTCTCCATTTGAGTATAGTCATTGTCCAAGATACCCGACTTGCTTCATTTGGGTACCATTAAGGAGGAGATCATTTGTGTGAGTAAAGCAGTTTATGAGACCCTAAATCCTATTTTGTGACTGATTTTACGATTTCATTTATTTTCATCCCTGTGAAATAAATCCAATGCTCTCTTGGCCTCAGAACAGTCGTACAACCTATTAGGCGCTAATTAAAAATAATAATTGGAAAAGGAATAATAACATAGTTTACCTCCTCGGAAACTGTTCAAATATTGAACAAAAAGAAGGTGTGACGTCCGTGAGCAAAACATATTTAGAACAAGAAAGTTACGGCACAGTTCGGGATTTATTGACACGTGCACAGTAATTAACTCCGTTGGAAAATAGTTCACATTTTCCTATAATTGAATGCCACGTGATAAGAACTTTTTATCGTTATGATATTTAGTGGTTCATTTATTTAATAAATAAATCATATACAATCAGGAAATATAAAATTAACAGAAACTCCAGACGGATATAAATGTAAGATATAGAAGTAAATGCAAAATTTATAAGTAACTAGATTTAGGTTAAATTAGTTTTTATTGAAAAGACATAATAGTATAGCCTTCTTGTGCCTACCTTCTTTGCCATTGAATAGATTCACTAAATCTAGGTAAAGGCGAATTTTTGAAATGTTCAGTCCTGGTATTTTTACATTATAACATGATTTTGGAACGAATAGCTCTCTTAGTTATACGAAATTCAAAGAGGTAAGTAAATACAGTGCATTAGGAATGTGAACCAGAGAGGAAATGTTTGTTGTGGAATGATATATGCATTTAAAATGTGGGAAATTTCACATTGATAGATGTTTAATTTGGAAACACCAATGTAACATTTTAGTAGGGAAACTTAAAGGAGAAATAACGATTAACAGTTTCCGACAATTAACTCGGAAATTAAAAGGGGTTTTTGCATTGATACATGAATTAATTTTTGTAATAAAAATAAAAGCAATGTTAAAAATTTTTTATTATAAATTTTTTTTTAATATCGACTGTAAGTGGCAAACAGTTTGACAATGTCTTCGGAAGGTGAACAGCTGTCATGCGTAATAATAACTACACAACAGGACTTGACCATGTGAAAAACCGTATTTTTTTACTTTTTATTTTTATGTAAACCGCCCAAGAGTCCCAACTATTCCCAATCGTCCGAAGTCAGTGCGACTATGGTATCCCCAATTGGGGTATGTTATCAGGCTTAAGGTATTGGGGACAAGAAGGAGACGTGGGAGAGGAAGGTGAGGAAATGTCTGGATATTTAAATCTGGTCACCAAACATGGCCAAAGCCATTTAAAGCAACATGATGAGAGTATCTTGCACTCTGGAACGTGCCGCAAATATACTATACATTATATTAAATCAATAAATTGTGAAATAACACAAATTAAACAAAAAATGTACTTGCGCACGCAGGGATAAGCCTGTGAACTCCGTGTTTGTTCAAATGATAATAATATTATTAATTATTTAAAAAAACTTAAAATTATAATGGTCAACTTTTTGTAGCTCAGTTTTAGGGTACCTACCCGCGGTGGAACAACTCGATCCACCCAACTATCAACCGAGGTTTTGCTTCAGGCAAACGACGAAACATAATTACGCAAAGGCGCCTAAACGTTTCCAAGGATTATGATTTTCTCATTGGTAGTGTTTTTAATGGTATTTGATGTAATTCCCTAGACGTACAAGACGGCACGTAATATCATAAAATGCCTGATCGTTTTTCTGCCTAGGCGTCTCTTTATAGGAAATAGTTGCGTAATGTTCAAGTTAGCAAGTGATCACTATTCCACCAGGGCTGTCCCGTAATAAAGGTGGTTAGTCCCGACGACCCGGTCCAAGCCTCGGGCACGTGGGTCGCATAAATTAATTACGCGGTTTATAATACGGGTAAATATAATATTATATCTTAGGAATTCTGTATTCAAGACGACAGAAAAGTGGGATCTTAGACAGAAGAGAATAAACTATTTTAGGAAATGTGGGTTCTTATCATAATAGTTTATCGCTCTATGGTAGTGATGGGCAAACAAAAAATAAAAACGGGTCAAACATTTTAATCGACGTATATAATATCAGTATTATTTTCCATATTGTTTGTTCCCTAAACAAAACTACATAAAAAAACATCCAAATAAGTATTTTTTTACATTAGCTCCACACAGAAGGCTCTGAGGGAAAATAATTTCCTTCGTTGGGGTTGGTGTGTGGCTGATTGTATTAAAGAAAGGAAGAAGATGAAGATCTGGGAAGGAAAAAAGTATGAGAGGTGGGTATGAATGTGGGGTTCAGTTCAGCTCCTACTGCGGTGCAAGGCGATGGGTCGAGAGAGCTGCTCGAGAAGTAAAAAGATCTCACTAAACCAATATATCCAAATCCGGCCCGCCACACAGTAGATGGGCAGACGCGTCCAGCCACACAGTAGGTGGGCAGACGCATCCAGCCACACAGTAGGTAGGCAGACAGATCCGCCGCCAACACCTAGACAATCCTCACCCCATGAACCCGGAAAAAATTTCCTTTTCTACGATTTATAAGTAGGTACATAAATATCTACCTATTTAATTACCAACCATATAATAATTTATGTACCCGGCACTGGGAGGAATGGGAAAGGGCACCCGGAATGAGGCAATCCAAAGTACTCATAAACAGTCCAGACCCAAGGCGAACTAGACAACCACTCGATATGGACAGAAACTCACTGAGGGAACTGGTAGGACTACTAACGGGACACTGCCATCTCAAGAGGCACATGCAGTTGTTGGGAGTGGAAAACACCATAGATGCAGGAAATGTGAAGAGGATGAAGAGACTCCAATTTACTTTTGGTGGGAACAAGGCTCAGATACCTGGGAAGACACATTGTAGAACCAGAAGACATATTCAATGACAACCCTGGTAAACGTTATAAAGGGACTGGATTAGTGTTAAAGGAATGAGGTTAAATGGGATATATCACAATGGGCCTATGGCCTAAGTGCTCGCGGGAACCTTACGTCAACCGTCTCCTATAATAAAAAATAAAAATAATCATTTATGGAACTTTAAAAACAAAATTCAAATAAGGAATCATGCATCCAATTTTTTCACAGAAACGTCACTATCTCAATGACAAATTCTTCTTTCAAAATTTCTTCAGGGAGGTAGATACCAAAATACTAAAAGCTTAGTCAAAGTTGGCGATCTAGTAAAAGCAGATTTTCGCAACCAGAAACGGAATGTACAAACAAATTTACAGACAAGCAAAATGCCGTAAAGTTAAAATAGGACTTCGCTATGCTTCTCAGTCAAAAAATATTGATCCAGCATTGCGAAATTTATTTATTTGTAGATTTAAGATGGGACAATACCCTAAAATTAAGTCATAATCTTAAAGACGTAAGTGAAGAAGCAAGACACACAAATAAACGATGCGCGGCCTTGGTGTATTGGACAGACCTACGGTTAAATTTGCCATAATAAATCTCTAAAATAAAGTGGGAATAGACGAATACCTTAGGATGTTAGTAATTCATCGTCTAGAAAAATAAAATCTGGTACTTAGCGCTAATTTTATAGTTGAAAAACGTTTTATAAAATGTTCAAACCGTTCTACATAAAATATTTTAATTGCCAGATACTGTTTTTATTAAACTTAAAAATAAATAACTTACTTCCGTATCTAAATATATATATTATCCTTTCGAAGTCATTGGAGTTAATTAAAAAGTGAGCCGCGAGAAAATCCCCGTTATTAGAGTCTTGTATCGCCTTAAGTTTATTCGCTTAAATTTTTAGCATTCAAAATATTTAAGAAAATTATATCGAATCTTAACAATAAAGCAGAAAAACAGTTAGTATGTATCACTAAAAACGGAAAGATCGGTTGTAATGAAATTTTTTAGTCATCAACATTTTTCTATATTTTTCAACCGAAACTACTTTATAAACCGATTAATAAAGCTTCTTTATAATTATTGCAGTAAACTATACAAGTATATACGTAAGTTTAACTAGGTCGAAATTCAAAAGAACAGTTCCAATAATAATATAAAAGCGTACGTAATCTCTCATCTCTGTATATCGATTGAAACGGGCACCTTGATAAGCTCGACTTAACGACTTACGAGCGAAAGCATTTTATAGAGTTAAGCCAAGCTTTGAGGATGAGATGAAAAACCGGGCCTTTTATAGAACGGCCAAGTTACGTCACGCGAAATTAGGTAATGGGAGATTCTTTTTATATATCTTTTTCATCACAAAATATATATTCTTTAAATTACTACATTTAGAAACTTATTTGTGAAAAATTCAATTATTCAAATTATAAGAGAAAAAGAAAAATACTCATTCATAACCGAAAATCGTACGAGACTTAATTTAATTTAATATTTTAAAGCCCTAAACTAAACACTTATTTTTCCCAACACCATTATCTCAGCAAGGAAAATTTTTCATTAATAAATTACCAGACGACATTAGATGCATTAATGAAAAAATAAAAATACATATAAAAAATCATACAAATAATCCTGTAATATTCTATTTATCCTCCACAATGTATTTTTTTCTATTTTGTTAAACTGTTTTTTCAAAGGTACACTCCTCTTCCGTCCACAAACAAACGCTTCTAATGGAAGAGCAGTATAAATCATAAGATACAAAATAACGCATTGTGAAACGTAATTATTATCTTACGCAGTTTAATTAATAAATATAAAAAATCACACGACAGGCCCTGAAGGAAACATCCTGGCGAATGTTATGGGGGAAGTTGTGTGGAAGGTCTTTTAAGAAAATGGAGGAATAAGCCTGAGTCTGGAAGAATAATACTATTTTGTGAGAGGGAAGAAACAAGAAGCCACTAAAAATGCACACAACAGTCCATAAAGAAATACCGGGGCAAATTTTATAATTGGGGAAGTTGTATGGAAGGTATTGTAAGAAGATGCCTGAGTCTGGAAGAATAATCCTATTTTGTGAGAGGAAGGAAACAAGAAGCCACAAAAAATTACATAGCATGGTTGTTGGGCAGAAGAACGAATCATGAAACATCTTTCTCATTTGGAAAATAGTAGCTAACAACAGTCGGTACACTAAGCAGTAAATCCAGCGCATCAGTAGAATAAATGGCCTCAGTGGTCGAGGGGTAAGGCTTTACCACCAGCAATCCAAATATTTGATAATGAATATGTCTTATTTCACAATGTATTCAATTACAATAATATATGGTATGCTTGCGGTATGTTTCCGGGTGGAAGATACTCTCAGTATCGCCTTGGTGTAAGACCACCATTCAGAATTGAAACAATGCTTGAAATGGCTATAGCCGTGTTTGGTGATCAGATCTGAATACCAAGGCACTTCCCCACCTTCCTCTTTCCCATCTCCTTCCTTTCCCCACTATCTTCAGCCTCACAACATACCTCGATCGGGGATGCCGTAGTCTCACTGACTCCAAACGGTTGGGATCAGTTCACATAAAAGACAAACAAACAAACCATTCCGACCAAACATATCTGTTCTAAATACTAGTAGTTGACTAGACTTCGCATCCGAAAAAGTGTGTGTTTCGTGTCACTAACCCAATGACAATTCGTTTTTCAAAATTTCTTCAGGTAGGAATGTACCTACCATAAGTATTTTGAAAAAATCAATACAAACACAACGATTTCGCATTTGAAAAATAAGCTTTACTAATCCATTAAACCGGCCATCATCTTGAAACTGAAACGGGACGTACAAAAAATTTACAGACAGACGAAATGCAAAATAGTTTATTTTAAATAAGACAACTACAAACTAAAATCTGTCAAAAAAACTGCTCGTTTCTGCGCCCGAGTCAAGTTGTTATACCAAAAGCACAATTTCGATCAACGTAAAAAAAGCTTCAAGCAGTTAGTATAGGTTAGAGTGAGCAATAAAAATATACTTAATCGGATTCCCCGTTTCGTTCCCGCAAGTAGCGTCCCTCGATGTTGACGAGATCACGTCTCGGTTATTAGAAGATCGTATTTCTCCGCTAAGCGCCTGTTTCGGCCAGGCATTGAAGAATCGGGAATACTACATTACCGTCATTGGAAACGTACGAATCATTTATTAACGGGAAATTCTTGGATTCCCCATTTTTCTTTACGAAACGGTGCGCGCTTGGACAGCTGTAAAGCCAGAGTAATCTGATCGCCATTATAGAGAGAATTAGATTAAGAACAAAGGAAAAATTATTTCAATTAATTTTTAAACCAGGCTCGTCAGTAATATTAGATGTGTAATATTCCTTCGTACATTGGAGAGGACCCCACCACTTTCCCAACGGCGTTACAAGGACAAATGTGGTTTCCTCCTTCACCGCACACTTCAAGACTTTATTTTTTTTATTTAACGAAGCTCCATTTTTTCAACGACTCTAGATTCTCCAATGTCTCTGTATATGGGGTTAGCGAGCAGTATGCAAGTACCTACTTACATAGTAAGTTTAATATTACAGTCAATGTAATCTGTAAATAGAAGAATAACAAGAGATAATGTAAAAGATAAATAGGCGATCTAAAGTCAAACATGTAAGTATACAAGGTTATGAACTTGCATCATCGCGTATCCAAGACAGCTAAACAGTCCCATTGAGAATGAACTCGGCAGTCGGTCAGACCGCAAACGATACCCGGTTCCCACTCCCCTTAGTCGGCTATTCATTCGAACATATGTAACTCATTTCTTAGACTCAACGATAGACATCACTCATGGACTTTTTCACTCTCCTAAAGCGAGAACTTCTTCCTATCAGAACTCGCCAATCAACGAACTCGCCGTCGAACAGCGACTCAACTGCGTTAACCATTAACCATCGACATTTTTAACGTCATTTACAGACACTTTAGCACCTATCTTTTGACGCATGTCACAAAATAATAAAACTGCCTTCACGAGCTTTTACTCACATATACCTCAAACGTGTAAGCTTCTCCGTAATATAGGGTTTTCCAATAAGAGGTGTTATGTGTATTTAATTCCGGCCATAAAATGATTTTTTTATGGCCGGAATTGGATGGTATTGATCTGGATAACGTTTACTTTCAACAAAACGGCGCTACGTGCCACACAAGAAACGAAACCATTGATCTTTTACGGGAAAAGAAGTTTCCGGACCGTGTTATCTCTCGAAGAGGTGATCACAATTGGCCACCGAGATCTTGTGATTTAACACCTTCTAACTTCTTCCTTTGGGGCCACGTGAAAGAGAAGGTCTACGCCAACAGCCCAGCGTCGATTCAAGACCTCAAAGATGGAATTCGTGAGGCTATCAAGGACATAAGGCATATCGAGGACATATGCCACTTTGCGATTTGGTTATGGAAAATTTCATGAAAAGAATATGGTCCTGTAGGCGTGGTGGTGATGGTCATTTGACTGATTTTATTTTTCACTATTAACGGCATACCTTCTTCTCTATAATGAAATAAACATTCGATCATTTATATTTAAAAATGGCATTTTTCTTTGAATATCAAAATAAAACCTCTTATTGGAAAACCCTATATATTGGTGCATAACCGTTTTATGGAGAACATGAATAAATAAATAAATATTAACACGCCATAAAGTTGTGTTCACATTGAAATTCTGGACAGTAAAATCGGTTATAATTTCACGACGAAAAACTCATTTTCATCTGGTTGTGCATTGAACCATTTTTGGTAATATTTGGTGGAATTCATAATTCATTACCCAATTCACGAGCCAATTTGGAGCTGTTGGATTTTAGCGTGCTACGCTACACCTTGAATTTTGGCATGGTAAAAAAATTTCATATAAAGAAAATCTATTTTGTGTGCCAAATGATGACCTCCGTGGTCGTCGTATTTTACTTTGAAATTCTACATATATTGATATGTAACTTTTTGGTCCTAGCAATCAGAGCAGATATTAAAAGAAGAAGAAAAGATGAAAGCGTCACTATCTACCTGAAACCGAACCATTCTCTACTCAATTGAACCAATCTCCCATATTAATGTTATATAATATAGAAACGAATTAGTAAGATAGCCAGGCTTATGTTATTATTTTTTGTCTATTGGGCAATTTGGGCAATTCGCAACAAATTGCGTCTTTTTTTCTCGACAAATCGATGACTGAATATTATTTTCTTATTATTGTTATAGCTATTCAGTGGCGCCGAAGAGGAACCGAGAGACCCAAGGCCGTCTTAAGCCACTGGATCAACGAGATAAAAGACAGAAACAATTTAGACGGAAACACGAGGCAGAACAAAGCGTAAACAAGGAAAGGGGAGCGGCTTGGGAGACCTTCCTTCAGACAATGAATGGTAATGATGATGAATTATCGCCTAAATTTTGTTGAAAATCCAACACGATCTAAACATAAAGAATGAGATGCTAAAAATAGGTTCATCTTTGTGGGTTAACAGTAAAAACTCTGACATCACGAAATTCGCACAGCTTTGGAGCTCGAAATATAATTTACATCGTCAGTATAGAGCATTCAGGCTTGAGCGTTCGACGGATTTTGAAGCGTCACGTGATCAAGACAGTGTTAACGAGCAACGACAGTTGCAAATGGCGGTAATTGTTGTTGATACTCGCTGTTACTGCTGATTTTTGTATAGTTTTACCGCAAGCATATTAAATTAACAGAGCGATTAGGCTACTTCACAGTGAAGTTTACTTAGTGACAGCACTGACTTCGTAATTTAGCGGCCTGTACTCTAGCCGGCCTTGTAATATCTATTGAACTGTAAAAAATATTACAAGTTGCGCCATATTTTTAGAATTATGAAAAAAATCTAAAAATTGGACACTCGCGTGAAGCCGGTAAATATATGCGATTCGGGTCACTGTTGAACCATTCTTTAAATTGACAAACCTTTCGAACCTTAACTAATCAAACCTATCTAATTATTTTCAACCCAACTTTACCCATTGAATGTTGAAAATCGATGAACCAATACATGAAGATGAAAAGCAAGTTCCTTTATTATTGAAAGTTGGGTAGGTTTGCGTGTCTCCTTTTATTCATTTATCTTCCTCATTCCTAAAGGAACGAATATTCGGGATTAGCAAAAGAGAGGACCGTAAAGGATTCAATGGAAAGTTAATAACTTGTAATGACCACGTATTATTAACTTTCAGCTCAGTTACTAGAAGGATTAACCAAACTTATTATCCTGATAAGGTTCTATAAAGTAGTACAGATGCCTTGGATAATTTTGGTTAGCTCACTAGGTATATTCTGTTCTTAAAATCCGTGTAAAAGCCCGGCTGGACGTAAAACCAAATAAAATATAGTTCCGACTCTAAGCAACAACACATTTCGGAGAATCGAGCAACTGAATTAGATAAGGTGGGAAGTAAAGGATAAAAGCTTGCCTTTGATATATTTTCCGCATTTTTCCCATTAACTAGATAACCCGTTTCTTCCCGATGACATCAAACAGGTTGCGATCAAAGACCGGCTGATGAATGCGGCGAAATCCCTACTGGAACTTTTTGGGATTTCTGAATCTAGCCATTCTGGATTTATTTGCGTTGAATTGGGTAATCCAGTTAATGGAAAATATTTATTTGCTTTTTAGTTTATATTGGAGTAAACATTTGAAAAGTTTTTTTTACTTTGGAGGTTATAGTTACTGAACGATTGATTATTTTGAGATTATTATTTAAGTTGTTGTTTGAACCACGTTTATTTAAAAAGAAGGTGTGTATGCACGGAGAAAAATTGGTATAGCTAATTTCTTCAAATTGTAGGAAATTCGGTTAAAACCAGGATTGCAGGAATTACGAATGAATTAACAGGTTTTCTGATAAACTTTTAGTAAATTACGAATATATTATCATACATTATCAAATAGTATTAATATAAAAAAGGGATTTAACTAACTACCCGATTATTTTCGTAATGTAACAGGGGGTTCCAGTGCCATCTAGCGTCAAAATGAGAAGCTACTGTATGTACCTACCGAGAGTCACTTCAAAATTTGTCCACAAGCTCCTCTCTTTCTTTCTCTTTGCTATGCAGACAAAGGAGGTGAACACTATCATGTCTGACGTATGCTTAGTATCGTAAAAAAAATAATGGGTTTTCGGATATGACTGCGGTGAGATAGAGATATCTACGACCTAAGATTGTGACGGTATAAAAGGGAGATGTGAAAAAAAAATTTATTTAAAAATATATTTCTTTTATATAAAAACATAAATATTTTAAACTAAAAAAAAAAAAACTAATTACAATAAAAATGTTTTCTTTTTAACGTAACTACCCAATTCAATAGAGAAAAACGTTTCTCGTGTTTGATTTGGGGAGTAGTGCCATTACAATATATTATATTGGGTAAAGAAAAGAAAGAAAGTTTTTATTCATAAAGTAAGAAATAAACAAAATGTATAAAGTATGATAACAAAAGTATAGATATTGAAAATAGACTACAATAGCTGTTACTAAATTAGATACACAGTAAATGTAAATAAATATAAGAATATATTTATTTACATTGAACATTAATTTAAGAATAAAAATAAAATAAAAATTATTACATTTCGAATAAGTAGGTAGTAGGTGGTATAAGCACATGGAGTTATTTTATTCATTTGGAGTAAACAGAGTTGATAATATTGCAAGCGATGGTACATAATAAATTGCGACAATAATCTGTTGGCGGCTCGAATGCTGATATAATATTTTAAGAGGATATGGTAAAATAAGATTTTTTTTTTGTTAATTAATTTTATGAAATTAAATAGTTAATTACAGAGTATGTACCATTAAAATTTGAATTTGATCAATTACTACTAATATGTACCTGTAATCAGAAGATATGTAAAAAATTAAATTAAAACTTATAATTATTATTTGGTTGATCAAGAAGTTGTTTTATATGTAATTTAAAGGCTTTATAATTTTTTTGATATTTGATTTTATATGGGAGTGTATTAAAAAATTTTATACCTTGATAAGTATAATGGTGTTGAGAAGCGCTCATTTTAAATTTAGGGATTTCTAAGTTGCCACGTGATCTTGATCGGTTACTTATTTTTGGAAATGTTATTTTAGGGTTGAAATGATCTTTATGAGTTTGTAACAATGAGTTCTTTTTGAATATATTATTTAGACTGAGAACCCTAAAAGAGTTGAATAACTGTGTTGGAAATATAGATGGTTTAAAATTTCAGTCGAAAGTTTTTTGTGTGATAAATAATCTTGAACTTAAATATTACTTCGCGAAATAATGTTTATCATTGTTGACTTAATTTGCATGGAATAATTTAGAATGTCAAATTCTGTGGATACCGTATCGAAAGAAATCGCAAACAATTATGACAAACGTATTCAAATAAAGTTACAATTGTTTTTTTCATTATTTACTAGTTAAGTCTACTGATAAACAATGGACTGTGTTTGGAGTTAGTTACAAAAAAAACTTTTAATAAAAAAAGATCTTTAAAAGAAAATATTTTTTTTAGTTATATGTGTAAAAAATCAGATAAATAATATTAAATTAAACAATATTCTACTACCGGCTGCAGAATAGGTGGGTACTGGCAAATTAATTACATAATTGGCGTTTTTATAATAATCACTACACATTAGCAATGTGTATTAACATTTAAAATTCATTTTTGTCGATTAACTTTCCACTTCAGGATCCCTAGAGCCGCCTCTGAGTGAAACGTTGCTTGAAATAGATTTAGCCGTGTTCTGAATAGCCATGTAATCCCCCATCTTCCTCTTCCCCATCTCCTTCCCCTCACCATTACATTCAGCCTCACAACATACCCCAATTGGGGATGCCATAGTCTCACAGGCTCCAGACAGTTGGAAGCAGTTGGAATTTTGTGTACTCACCACATTAAAAGACTCACAAGTCCTACAATTATAACATATAACATCCCGTGATTTTTCTCGTGATATCTATCATAAATTTTGTATGGTTTTCTGGTACCTTTTGTAAGAAAAACAATAGAAGGTCCCAAAAATTCTGAATTTGAACGAGTTCAATAAATGTTATGAGATTGATTGATGGACATTCTATCAATCTCGTTTATCTTGTCCATTTTCCATCAAACACATGTTAAATACATGATTCAAATCAAGCATTTATAAATGAATACGTTTCAAGCGTTTAGAGAGGAAGCCGACATTATTTTATCGCGGTAGATTATTTTAAGGTTTGATCAGACAATATCATCTGTTCCGTTAAGACAATGAAGCCCACCTTATTCCTGTCAGAAATAATTTGCTGGTACTCAATCACGAAATACTTAAGGTGAAAATGCCCAAATTCATTTATTTAAAACGCCTTTTTATATACCTATATCACCTCAGTTTTCATATTAAAGCCAGTACACATACTGATTAATATTATATCTATACGGAGATATATAGATTTTTGGCCTCACGATAAATTAACAGGCCTCATTAATAAAATATCAATTTAAGAATGTTTTATCGATTTGCCTTAATAATATATCATGACGATACAAAAAGTTTTATATCTAATGCAAAAATATTCGGATTTTCATGTACACGTGTACCGACATCATATAATATATTTGTATTTACTAAAATTTTATCATGAACCTGTCAATTCATTCGTAAGGCCTGTAATCCCGTTTTTAACCTGAATTACCAATAATTTGAAGAGATTGTTTTTGTATTAGCAATATTTTTATGTTATTTTTTTTTTAAATAAAGGTCAACAGACTCGTGAAAAATAACGAAAGTTGAAATGACAAATTCCTGTTTAATTATTATATAAAAATGGAAAGGTATTTATTTTATTTCTTGTTTGAATAGAGGACACAAGTTCCAATTTTGAAATTACACAAATTTAAACTTTACTTCAAATTTAATTTGAGTTCATTGAACCACATTTCATGCAGATTTCATTTAATTTACTAGGGCATTTCCGTGATAAATCACGGGATAGTACTAATTCCAGACAAATCAGTTTCAATTTTAAAAATGACAATTAAAATATTTTTCTGTATAAAATATTATTCTATACGTAGGTACTTTATCGTTTGTCCGAATTTTCCCCACAATCAGTTTCTATTTCTAAAAAGACAATTCAAATATGTTTCTGTGTTAAATATATTATGTTACAGGTAGGCACTTTATCGCTCGTCTGAATCTCCACACAATCAGTTACAATTTGGAAAATGACACTTAAATTCGAACCGAATTTGAGTTCATTGAATCAAAGTTACACGGACAGACACACAAGCGAAATAAGTATTTTAGATTATTGTCTAGTACCTAGTTATCAACCAAACATATAATGGTGACAATTTATTAGCAAAAGCACAGTGAAAATCACAATAATAATTCCAGGGAAGATATTGGTTGAAGGAGTGGTATAGGAAGAAACCGTACCTCATGGCTTAAAAAATTAATTAACTGGTGCGTGTACAGTTCTGTTGATTCTGCGGGGATAAGATTGCGCGAAGATATCCAACCTCCGAAGGAGACGATCTATTTCAAAAAAAAAATTGATTATTTTAAAGTTGTTCAAACATTGAATGTACGCAAAATTAATATTCAATTGTTGTTGGAAATGGGTACAGGACTATTAATCATTTGAAACAATGATAAAGTTAAATCAATTGTTTAGAATTCCAAGTCTCCCTTTCTTCCTTCCGCCGTGATTTGGAAACTGTGAGAGAAGGTAACTTCGAAATGACTTATTTGCAACTAAAACTTTTGCGAAAACCTAATTATTATAAATTACGCAAACAAAAACAAAGCCACCACTACCCAACCATAGATCACTATCCTGACACCCGTCACTCTAGAAGTAATTCAATAGTTCTACCTACCACCATGACATCCCTTGCTCAAGGGCAATTTTCATACTTACGTCTAAAATTGCTCCAACATATAACGCTGTACATGGAAATCGAAAAGATCAAACGTTCTGTGTAATTAAGACAATGATTGGCTTCTTGATTGTATCCTGAGTCTTGAGTGAGTACTTGTAGACTAGTAGAAAGATTATAATGAATTAATCACACTGACATACAACTATATATATATATCATTATTTTTGTGAAACAATTATATTCAAAAGATATTTTGATTTACGCATTCAAAAACCAGGATAACTTTGCACATACAAATGCGGGTAGATTCGCAATATCCTCAACAATATACATTCCACCAACATACAACTAAAACGACCTTTGGAAAAAGAAATGTGCAATAAAATAATTTAACATCCTCTCTCTTGCAATAAAAACTATTAAAAAACAAAAGGCTTCAAAAGAAGTATTATGATATGGATTGTGGACACGGGAGGGAAGAATATAGATACAATGTTGCAAGATTAACGCTTATGTTATGTTTTTCTTCTAGATGCTGCTTTATAATTTTCTATTAAGAAATTAACATATTTCCAAAAAAAAACTTGTTCTAATTTAAAATTCATACACACAACCATGTGCAATGTGACCTTAGAACGGACCACCATAGTAAGGTAACAATCTTTTCAACTTTTGTAAAAAAACAAAAAATATATCCTAAAATTGTACCAGTTCACTTCATATAACCATTGAGGTATATAGATAGAGCCAGCTTTGGCGGTCAAAGTATAGGGCACTTACATCGGTTCATTGTCCGCTCTGAGATACCACAGGCTTCACAGCGCTCGCCGAACACAGGTCTCCTGCGATAACTTCAAAATTCTGACAAGAACGCTGATATATTTTACAATTCGTACTGGAAAAGATAGGGAAAGCAATTGTATAACCTTTCCTCAGTAAATATGATTTTACCACAATAAGTAATCGTGAAATTTGGTTTTTTAATGTTAAAAAATCTCAAATAGCGCTGGAATTTGGCGTGCCGGAAAATGTTTGTTGGGCGGGGCGGTGAGCGGACACCGGCATCTCCCTTTGTTGAGTTGTTAGCCATCGGAAGTGTTCGGGCGACATCGACAGCCGCCACACCCTCGTTCCTACTGATCCTAACAACACTTTACACTGATTTTGCAAGGAATATAAACTCTATATATGTACTTCAATTAATATGACATAGTATTATGTATACTTTCTAATTAATTTATTTTTAATAAGCTTGTAAATTTGATTGTCCTAAAGCGAGAATCATTCTTAGTACGACAGTAAAACTCATATCTGTAAATAAATTATGAACAGAAATAAATGAATTTATTTGATCTCCACGGAACACATTAAAAGTCAAGTAAAATAAGAAATCTAATCAAGAATTTTATATCAGCTTAAAAATCCGGCGCTTCTTAAATATTTTATAAGTCCAAATTGGCTATTTCTTATAACTAGGTAAATCTCATTTTTACAAAGGACATGACCTCTCTGGATTGAACTTGAAAGTTCATCGGCACTAAATAGTGATGGGAACAAATTTAATAAATGAATCGAACAATGTTTCGAATTGATCCTTTGGATGAGGAAGAGGCCAGTAAAAACAAATACAAATATTATGTTAAATAAACATGTCAAATGTCAATTTGGGAGGTGGGTTTAGGTAAAGCCGCCCCGGAACCATTTATTGGATAACAAACATCTCTGCCATAGGTCACTCCAAGGGGTTCGCTTCGTTTGGTGATTTAGCAGGGGTGGCCGGGTACATCGGGTGAGGTGTGTTCAGCATGCGCCTGTCCATCAGCTGCGTGGCGTGCCAGATCGGGAGAGGCTGGTTTGGGGAGACTCTTTGACCTCTCCAACTGATCTTTCGAACCATTGACGTCACTCCTAGACACACTGATTCCTAGATTTCTACCCAACCCCCCATATATTTTACCTAACCAGAACTTCTTCTTCTTCTTTTCCTTAAAAAACCATCCACACAGCATCCCCAAAGATCACATAGGCCCTGAGGAGTTTTTTGTGTAGTTCAGTTTAGAGAACAACAAATACGAAAAAAAACATATACTAGATTTACTTAATTTTTGATGCGTTATTTTATGCCAAATAATGACATAGGCCCTGTGGGAAATTATTTTCCTCCGGGCCCCCTGTGTGGGGTTAATGTAAAAAAAGCAACGTTTCAATTCTGAATGATGGTCGTACACCAAAGCGATACTGAGAGTATCTAACACTCTGGAATGTGCCGCAAATATACCTACTACTTATTATTTTAAATGAACAAATTTATCAAATAAAATATCATACTTGAGCACTATTCTTTAAAAAAAATTATAGTCGACACAGGGGGCCTTGAGTAAAATAATAATCCCTCAGGGCCTGTGTCATCTCTGTGAACGCTGTGTGGAGGGTCCTTTTGAGGAGAAGAAGGAGCGAACACGGGTCTTGAAGAGATCCAAGTTGTAGGAGGAAGGAAAAACAGATTCCGTATAACGTTATTTCAAAATGAATTCCTGATGATTCCAATTAAATAACTTGATCAAAGCATATATTATATTAAAGGAATTATTTTGATTTCCAACTACGTACTGATTAAATATCTAATTGATTCGAATGAATTCATTCTTAGGATGGGTTGCTTCATAAAATTTTAACTATTCATCAAATTTCAACGTTCATTTTCGGGTTCCGTGTAAGTCCTATTCAGGTTATGTTATTATATCAATATGGACCAGTTACTTGATAGAACTGAAATAATAACAGAACATTCACAGAACTTAACATTGAAAAGAATTGAATTCTCTGAAACAACCCGTCCTCGAGGATTACAGTTAAGTTTCGAAAACTTTTTCGATTATTCGAATAAAAGATTGTCCTACATGGATTTCTCGATTAAATAACTTCAAAGGGGTTGAACACGCAACCTCTTCACGTTTAACGCAAGTCAGCAATCCTTTGGAAATGTAAAACGCGTAAAAAAGCTATGAAACTAGAGACTTATTTACAAAGACATTGCCGAGATAGTTCCCGCGAACTCCGAATAGCTCGCGGAACCACGTCTTGCATTTTCAAGCGATTATTTCCTGCATCTGACTCGATATATTAATTTACCGTTTCAGGTCACGTAGCGCTATGTGAAGTTTGACAAATACATCGCCATACCTCCCTACTTGAGATTCCAGGCGGCCGCGGAGGAAATGTTGAAAGATTGCCCCAGAAGTTGTACATTTAAATATGGATTCTCCGAGGCTCCGAGAGCCAAGAGGCGCATTCTCACCGGAACAAGACTGATAACTAGCCAGTGTTATTGGCCCCGGAATTTCACCAACTTCTAAAAGCTAAGATAAGCTTTCTTAAACCGAGCTTACCTATCAAGTAATATTACTACCGTGGACCTGATAAGCTCTGGACGGAACTATTCGAGATAAATTTGAAGATGTATGAAAAATATCAAAACCTGCTTATTTTTTAAATAACATATCCCATTGTCTCTTCATATAGGTACCTTAAAAATCATAAGCCATTATAACCGCAATAAAAATACGAAAATAAAATTAAAATGGTAGCAATAATACCACTCCGCATACCAATCATTTCAAAAGTTTGTCATACAAGATGGGCGTCAGGCAATTTAAATGCTAACAGAAATTCAATGGCATTATGTATGCTATTTTTCTATTCTTAAAGATGTTTGCATCTTTCACATCAAATAACAAAAACCGACTTGAGACGTTTAGAATGTGTAATTCAACATTTTCCAATTGTTTAAGTCATATTAAAATGGATTTTCACTAATAATAATAATTTAACTGTTTCAAAATTAAACATTTTTTTTAATTATTCGGCTAAAGCACATTTTGATTTTGTGTCGTAGCCAAAGTTTGGTTTAACTTTGAATACAATAATTTATGATTTTAGATTTTCACGGCCAAAATTATGCATTGTCGTGAATTATGTTTTAACTATTTTTTATTAATCCATTTATCCTGATGGTGGACACTGTAATGCTGTCCGAAATGTTGGCTAAAGAAGGAGGATGCACAACACGGCATAATACCCCAAAATTACATGAAGATAATGAATACAATAGCTCGTAAACCGAAATTATCTCATACGATGCGAATAAATCAATATAAAAATCATGATAAAGAAATCATAAAAAGTGAAAGAAATTAAATATCTAGATGTCAATCAATCAATCAATAAAAAAAAGTTAATTTAAAAAAATGCAGAAAATATTTATATCCTTGAAACAGAAATAAAGTAAATAAAGAAACCAGTTAGATAATATATAATACCATCATTTCACCACACTTCCCAATCACTGTTAAAGTATTCTTTTTCTATGCAATTAAGAGAAAATGCAAATACTACAAAATAAAGTAATGAGAATAATACTGAATCGCAATATGTTGAAACGGATAAGAGACATGTTAAAGGAGCTAAATTTTATTACAATGAAGCAAACTATACATTTGAATGTATTTATTTTTATACATAAGATTATTATAGTGATGTCTAAGGAAGTGAAAGGAAAAATAAATTACCATCACTAGATGCGCGGACACGGGATGAGAAATGCAAAGCAAATTAGATTGTCCACAAGGAAGAAACAAAGCACCCAGAAATCTCTGACGTACCAGGCCGTTCAAGTTTACAACAAAATACTGAATGAAATTACTGAGGTTGAAATATGATTCATTTTATGCTACGTATACATCCGCGAGCCGAACTGCCAAACTGAATCTCAACTGAAACGAAGCAACCGCAAATGCCACGAAAGGCCGCTTGCAGTTGATTCCATTCCCGTAATTCGTGGCACGGTTCGCGTTTCGGTTCGCAAATGTATACGTACCCTAAGAAAGCAAGTAGGAAAGTTTGTCTACCTCAAATATTGATATTTTATTGATTCAATAAGTTTAAATATTTTAAATTTGAGACAAATTCAGTGTAACACGTCGCGGAAGCGCCGGTATTGCTATACGGTGAGAACAGCCGTATACTGCTCGGGTTAAAATATTTACTCATTCTAATATTAATGCAAGAATATTTTAGACTAGTTCACGTTTCTTCAAATGACATTTACGATGTTATTGGCCCGGTATGCTTTGAATTGCTTCGAAATTTGGTCAGTTTGGTAATAATATCCCAATGGGTATTACTGCTTTTTTACATTTTCATTGCCCGATCGACCTATATTTGTCAAATCAACGCAGATTTTTAGCAAGGTCCGCGATCTCCGTCTTATGATGGTAATACCTCCCTGATCCTGGAGGTCGGGCGGTTTAAAGATCTGTCAGCCAATAAAACTGCATTATTACGGCCGGTATACGCAGTAAGCATGCGCGTGATTATAAGTAACGTTTTCCACTAACCTATGCTTATCCCTCCGCATTATCTATCGTGAGTAAGACGGATTATGTTTGCCAAATAATGTTAATTTTTGTATTTATGTTTCTAAAAATATTAGCACACACAACGATGTGAGCGATTAATAAATATATCTCAGCTTGTGTAAATATTGCATAATCACGATTTTAAAAGCTTTTAAATTAATCTGATATCGACTGCCAATCATCAAATCGCCTGGGCTGGGAAAACTTTTTGAAATAGTATTAGCATTTACAATAGAAATTGCATCATTTTATAGCTAATAATATTCATAGATGCGCTATTGCGCACTAATATCTCGTAGAAAATTTTACCACCATTATCACGCAAGTAGCAATGCGCGGGGACCGGATTCGGTAGTTTCCAGTCGTTCGGTGTTACACCGTTGGGCGCGTTGGAGGTTAAATTGAGCTAATTGGAAGTAAAAAAAATTGCTTCGTGTCTCATTAAATCTAATACATCAGGGGAGGTAATCTGAGTTCTCTAAAAATCAGATATAATTTTGAAATTCGCAATTAATATATTTTACTTTCAAAATATATCACAATTTAAATAATGATTTTTAATAATACGAATTCCACTATACCTAATCATTATGAGCAGTAGGTATTGCATCGTTTATTAAATATAAAATAACACTTTCAAGAGCTCTCAAATAATTTGTTACGATATAAGGTGCGCCACAGACGTCAATCCAGGGAACTTATTTAATCTCAGATTGAGCCCCCGCATTTCGAATTTCCACCGATATATAACATGTTTTTCTTTTGAACAAGTTCATGAAAAAATATATGTTGTTTGTGAAGATAATATCTATTCATTTGTAGAGCCGAAACTGTAATTAAATGAAATTCCCTCGATAGAAAAAATGGCAAAGTAGGCTCCGAAAATATTAAAAACATTTTTTCTTTTGTTATCAAACGTGTTATAGATATAAAAATATTCACAGTGTTTATGTAATCGCAACTTAAGCATTTATCGATAGGTTTTTGCTCTATTTTAGAGGAGTCGCGTTTTATTTAATATTTTCACAATTTTTTGGTAAATTATGATCGTTTTTTAAGATTATCGAGCTCTCTCTAACGTCCTTTTTGAGATCGCCCTCTCAATTTGTTTTTCTTCTTTTGAATGCTTACTTTAGAGCCTTAAGCGGTGGTATAACATAGTTTAAAGTTTGGTGAATTTCATTAAGTTAGCGTTGGGTATTTTAGAATATTCTTTTTTTCCAACATCCCTTTTCCAAAAAGTCACCGTCAGGTAGACATGTAAAAAGCTGTATTTTTCTGTATGTAGGTACCTACATACGTTTACGTGACAGAGGTACGGTAAAGGGCTTAACTCGAACAATAGAGAAGGGTTAAGCGAAGGGATAATCTTCGCATAAAGCGAGCACAATATTACCTCAAATACGGTCTCCTGATGAAATAGGGGTAACTACCTACAACGAAACCATAAGGTTGCTGACTTTTAATTATTTAACATCACGGATAAGATGATTAAAGATAATAATTTCGGTTGTCGGTGCATGCACGTGTGATGTGAAATATTCCTACGCATTCCCGCGTAACGAGTAAAATTATGCAAGCCCAATGAACTTTTAATTTTAAAAAGTGATTAACTTACTATTTTATTATATTCATTGAAATTGCGGAAATAAACAAAAACACAAGAAAACATTTTGATCTTATATTTTTATACAAAATTGTAAATTATCAATTGAATAGCCCTGATATAATAATTTTAATTCACTTTCTTGTTCGTACCATTAGATCAAGGTTTCGTACTTTGTATTATTGTGACAATTATGCTACGGTTTCAGGCTACAAATCTGTTATAAATAGATTACACCCCATTGGTAACTCTTATGATATGTTAGCTGATGTTTTTAATATGCCTCTACTGAAGTATAAAGCTTAGCTAATTAAACATATTAGCAGAGCCAATTTTAAAGATGTCAGATTTTTGTTTTTGTTTCTTCTTCATTAACTTTGTACTAACGTAATATAATATTTTCATATTGTCTTCTTTACTTGCATAATCTTATAATTTTTATTTTCCCTTTTCTTTCTATATTCTAGACTATCTTGTGAATACATGACACTTGTGTCGTTAATTCTAAACAAATAAATAATAATAATAATATCTGTATTTCTTTTGTTCACATTTTAAACAGATAAATCTTATATAAATCTAAATTAAAATAATGTTTTTTAAAGTTTACTAACGGTGTTCATTCGAATAGTTGAATTCTGATAGTTTTAGTAATTACTAAAAAAAATCTCTAGTTATTTTTTTGATAGGCAATGATCCTGAGGCAAATACTGTCAGCTTACTTGGCAGGGATTACATGTCAAGTGACATCTATATTTTTTACCGGTAATTCGGTAAACTATTAACCTTCAGCTCATACAATGTTAAATCGTTAGTATAATGCTAATGAAAAAATTATAGAGGATTTTTAAGAAATTAATTTAAGAAATGTTATTATTCCGTTTCCATTAAAACAATGACTGTTTAAAACATCACCAGCTTACATAAATCATCGACAAACTTTTTATATAATATACAAATTATTTATAACTGGAAATTATTTTATCCACAAAAATTAAAAATACAAATACAGTGAAAATATTTTTTAAATATTGTATTTTGTAGGTAGACTGAATGGCTTCTCTCAAATCTTCACACATCTAGTTTCAGTTTTGAAAATGACACTTAAATTCAAAGCAAAATTGAGTTTATTGAGCCAAAGTTACGCAGGGCATACCACACACATAATCGAAAACAGTATTTTTGATATGAATGACATTTATACAAATATCAATAAATTATCCGAAAATTGACTGAAAAGGTTAGGTAATAAATTTTGTATTTCCCAAATTCATTTTATTTATTTATTATATGCTTTCCAATTAACAACTGAAGCACGTTTATATACCAAACGATTAATTTAACGAACATAATACAAATATAGCATTAATTCTAAATTGGATCGTAAATATAATATTAATGGCTGAGTTCTCCCACCGATGCTAGGCACGTATCCGTAAATGTTTTATTGTTGTGGGCGAGATGGTTAACACGAGCCCGGCGGAGGGTTTGAGAGACGGGAATGCAGAATATGAGAGGTGTGTAGCGTGAGAGAATAATACATGGTGGAGATGGATAATGCGTAGACAAGGGGAGGATAAAAATGACGCCCACGTCTCGTGAACCGCTGACGTAAAAATGTTTCCCTAGAGCGAGAAATAAACACACACGCGCAAACTGAGATGGGCAGTGACCTGGGGTCCAGAACAGTTGAATCTATAACTTTACAATATCGGATCGATAGGCGTAACTACCGACGATTTTATACCGATTTCACGGGCACGGTCGCGCTGATTGATATCCAGATCCAGGCTATTTTTTGAGAAATTTTTGGATATAAATACTCCGACATATTGTCAGAATATGCCAGAGGGGTTTTATCGTGTGTTTTGCGTATTGAAGTACAATTAACATGTTTTGTAAATTGTAATTTTTGTTTTTGTTAGTTAAGTTAAAATGATTTTTGCGAAAATTTATCGAACATCAAGTACTCGAAAATTATTGTATATATCTACAGTGCTTGCTATTATGGAGACATTTAAGTATAACTTTAATGATGGCAGTAAAAAAAACAATAACGTATTATTTAAATAGATCATAGGAATAATCTACTACGTGAAAAATATGACCCCGTGTCATGCTGTGCCGAGCCAATAGCTCTGTTCTGCATATGGTATGCTTAGCGGGGTGTCACCTTTGGCAGTAGTTGTTTGGTACAAACAACTTACCAATAACATTCCTGGAGGCACAAATTATCTATCAATGCATAAGCTGTTATTATAAAGGCCCTACTCCTATCATATAACATATATGCCCACTCTATGTATTCTTGATTAAAAAAAAATTGTTATTCCGGTGAAACTTAAGCCAAGCGATACAGGTTAGTAAAATTAAATAAATTTGTGACTTAATAGAAAGTGTTTGTTTCATTTAACTTTTCGATTTTTTTTAACTAATCATAATATTAATAATATTAACTTCGTTTCTTATAGTGTTCGCATGAATATTATTTTTTTAAATTTCTGCACATTCTTGTAAATGAGGGTGTTATTTGTGTTCATGGGTGATTTTACTTATTTTTTACCTAATAACGTTTTATCATAATACAACTTCCAGACAAAGACATAAATAATGAATATCGTAAAATATTTACGATGCTTTTATACGGGGCATATATTTTGTATTGGTCCACGTATAAAAATTCGTCAGCAAACAACCTTTTAATAAATTACTCATAAAAATTTATGTACCTATACGATGTAGTAAAAAGAAGAACATGCAGTACCTACCTACGCCTATTACAAGAAGAATCTAAAATAAAGACTCATTCACAAAGGGAGTTTTAAAACGCAATGCAATAACCACGCGGAATAACTTCAATATTCTAAAATACCGATGAAACTATTTTAGTTTTGGTTTGTGTGTAAAATGTACCGATTTGGTAGTTAGAAAACTGTAAGTAGCGTAAATAATTATATTACAACTCACTCTAAAAAGTGACTCTTCACAAAAATAGATTGTATATTAATTAGAAGACTTGAAAACTATTCTAGAACTTTCTGCTAGCAAGGCTTTGTAAAGCACGTAACTCCCTAAGCTAAAGAAATAAATAAGGAATACAACAGGTCCATAAAAGAATGTTTCTCTGATGGTTTGTGAAAAATGTTTATATCTCTATTGTTTATATCTTTATTGTCATTTGATTTATACTCGTATCTACAATGTCTCTCCATGGCTACAAATGTATTGTTTTGTAAATTTTCGTTTTGTATAAATTTTTGAATTCATATTCCTTTCTTAAAAATTTAATTTGCTTATTCCATATTATGCTGTCTCAGTGGAGGTAAAGTCACAAGGAGGAAATCCATAATTGGTTTTATTTTGGTTATATAATACTTATGTACAAACTGATTAAATGTAAACTGTTGATTTCCCGAAAATTAATAAATATTTTGAAAAATTATCGTTTCGCAATTATTAATCATAGTACCCAACATAATAGGGTATCTATTGTAACAATTACTTCATCAGTAAATCTGCTATCCGGTAATAAATTATTGACATCAAAAATATTTAATTGTGCCGGGGTAAATAGAATCATGTAAATAAGTCGTCTTAACGAGGCCTAATAAAAAACTAAAATACTTGCAGAACTTAATAATGACATTATTAAATTTTATTTAAAAAAAAAATTAAAAAATATAAAACATAACATTAATAACCCTGGGGAATTGAGCAAACATGGCCCACATTTTCTTCAGTAACGTTATTTACGGACACCCAAAGTTATTGTTTCGTTGGTTATATATGGTATATAATCTCAAAATACTTTTGATAAGCTTTTCACACATTCTCGTACAGTCAAATTAAGCAACCGCAAAATTTGGCTCCCAGTTGTAAAGATGGATACCAATATGGGGAAAATTAAAAAGAATATTAATATTCAATTTATTAGGATCAACTTGTTGACGCTTAGGTAAACCATATTTTAATAATTCGCTCGTTTGCTGCAATAATGACACAATTCAAAATAAGCACATTTTCCGGAAACGAGTTTTGAATATTTTTAGTAATTGTAATAATATTGTGAAGCAATATTGACACTTACTGCTGTCTCGCGTTAACTTCCGGTAGTTCAGGTATACTGTCCTACTAGTAAAAAGTTAGTTTTGACCAAATAAGTCAATATATAAATATTTTTATGCTTGAGTTATGTCGTTATTGCAGCAAAAGAGCGAATTAATCAGCAAAGAAGATAATATCAACAACTTTCCGTGGAAATGTGAAAAAGATTATCCCTTCCATATTTTAATTAATATTGCAATTAAGCGCAAAGCTCACAAACATATTTTCGTTAGATTTGTGTTTTTTTGTTGTATAGAGTATAAACATCGGGCATTTTAATACGTTTAACTATTGTTGTTTGCAATTATTGATTTTTAAAACGATTACAACCGTACAATCCGAAAAGGTTCCAACTGGCCACAACGTCATTATGACGTAGAAATGTCTGGTAAGACGACTTCCACCCTCGCTAGCTATTGTGACATCAACAACGTCATATTTACGAACAAAACCGAATATGTCGTTTTGGCGGAAAATCAGAAATGGAACATATTAAACCATTATTGAAAATTTGTTATAATTAATCTTATTTATAAATCTAAAACCAACTATTTTATTAATTCCCCAGCCCAAAGGCTACACAGGCTTGGAAATAAATTCAGTTCTGTTAATATTTTCATTTATTCCATACTAAAATTTAAATCAGAAATTTCTAACATTTTGTTTCGCTAACATTATTACATTACATAACCTGCAATTTACACAATTTCACAGTCCTCCTCGCAAGAGATTCATATTAAGATGCAGAATGCGCTGTTGTTAATTAATAGTTTTTAATGATTTCCCCGTCTTCATGTTTATAGACCACATCTCTGTGTTTGTTGATTTCCACATCTTTATGTTTGTTTTAACATATTTATCCCGATGCTAGATTTAAAATCTTCCAAATCGCATTAACGAATGCGTAATTTTACCGGGTCCTTGCAGATTTTTTGTCTGTAGACTATTTCTCGTTAAGCGTGGCATTTCTTCGCACACAGAGATTTTACCCCTCGCAACGGCCCCATTTCTCGGAAATATATGGAAAACTTAGCCGATAAAGTGTTCTCTGTCGGCGGTGTGTGTCGGCTCAGAGCTTTCTCGTGTTCCGATGAGAAGATCGCATAAAGGATTCTGTAGGACTATGGAAGATGAACCTTTCTTTGAGTTTTCCATCAGAAAAAGAAAAAAATCCAGTCTCAAAAGCTTCCGCAAAACAGCCAAGCGGAGCATTCCATTTCCTATTCGCGGGGAAAACTGATAGAACCAACTACTTAATATTGCTAAAAACTTCTTATCGCAAAAGAGATGTTAGTTTTGTGAATAAAGATGTACTAAAAACTAGTGACGGGAAAAATCGGAACATTTTTGTAAAAACTTAACATGTTTATTTAGTAGTCTATGTACTGACATCAACATGGTTTACCCTTTTTTTCATTCTTCACCATTATTATTCAGTTTCCTACCAAATTTATTGATTCTTTGAAATTATTGTCTTTAATTACACGTATTTATATCCATTTTTTTAAAAAAGAAAGACAAATATTCCCGAGTTACGAATAACCTGACAATATTTGAAAATCTCCTACCGATTGAGGACTTAGCCAGCCGATGAATTGAACTCACTACGCCTGGGTGAGATCCAAACGCGATTTCAACTCAGCCACCGACCGGTCGAAATATTATATATAGGTATAACTTTCTCACTATGCAAAAACGCCATATAAATTTATTTATTTATTTTCAGCAAGTTTAATTTGAAGATTTTATTTTCTGTTAAGTATTTCGATAACATTTTTACGGCTAATATCTTCGGTACTGTTTATTATTTTGAAAAAAATAAAAAGTTCTCTCCTCAGCATGCTCTTCATTAATATGATACATTCACAAAAACACACACAGAAATTTTGTTTTAAGAGACAATCTCATTATTATCATTTAACGACAACTTTTGATTAAAAAAGCAAAGAACCCTACAAAATTCATATAACATTGATAGAATATAAAAAAATCTACAATTCATAAATTTTAAATTAAATATCCCGCTAGAATACATAAATTATCCTTTCCTTTTAAATACTCCCAAATTTCATACATTAGAAGACAGGCGAAAAAAATGATTTAACTTTAAATTAGAACATTACGAACACCTGCAACTTATAAACTTACAAATACCCACAGGAACAACACGACACAATACTCTATTCTACCTTAGTATGCATAAGCACAACTACATTGCTCATTCTCCGATATAGCGATGCAACACTATTGGAAACCAATACTTTAAAACTTTAATAATTGATTTCAATGGTTTATTTTACAAACAAAATAATCTATAAGTCCGAAGTTGATACGAACGAAAACCTAACTGTATTTGAATTGTTGAATGATGACGTAGGTACATAATTCAATTTCCGCCACCAAGATGAAAAAAACTTTGATGAAATCTTAACCTGCTATATAAATTGTTACGAAACCCGTGAGCATAATCCGCATATTTAGAGAATCAGAACAACACCTGAAACAACAGATTCCCTTATCTCCGGCGAGACAAGACGCTGAGGAAAGTTTGACGTGAAATATGCGCGCGTTTGTCTGAATGTATCATCCAATATAAACACGCCCCCTGGGAATGATATATCACACCTCCCCTGTCCTGAAACTTCTGGAAACCTTTGTTATTGTTATTTATTTTAACTTTGTTTACATCTTTTCTGGAACATTTCATTTTCATCAGCGATTACATTTATCTGGAACCAAAAATGTTTTTAAATTCTGTGCAGAACTGGGACTGAGTAGTTTTGGACACTTACGCATTGCAATTTTCTATATAATTATGGACTTGGTATTAAATACACCTGTGATGGAGAGTATTTGATAAGTGCTTTGGTTAATCAAAGATTACATGTACTTTATTATAGTAGATAATTAAAATAAATCCCTAACAGGTATCAAAGGCTATGAGTTATTCTGCCATGAACCGCAACTCTAAGTGAGCTCCCTGCCTAGGAATCGGCTAGATTCGGCTACACTCGGAACCATTCGGGTACAGCCGAAATGCTATCTCTGTCAGATGGTCTAAGTACCGTCATATATGAAAAACGCTTAAAACTACCTTAACTGTATAGTAATAATAATAACTCCACCAAATAACAGCGTTACACGCATGATCTATCATTATGTCCTTTTAATCAATAAGGGGCCGTTCAAGTATTACGTAAGCAGATTTATTACAATTATTTACCCCCTCTTCCCCCTTGTCACCAAAAGTAAGCAAAGCTCTTACCCCCCCCTCCATGCTTACGTAAAAATTGGTACCTATATGCATTTTTCTGTTAATGTATTCTGTTTTTTAAGCGAGTACCTAAACGTATAAATTATTTTTGGGAATCCCCGAATATGTATTCGGTTTTCAAACATAGACAATGTGTGGGTTGCCAATGTGTAAAAAAAAATAACTACTGCTAAGCAGTGCTGACGTAATCACTATCTCGACCCCCACCCCCCATGTCTACAAAAATAAGCAAAGCAAAGACCCCCCTGCCCCCCAATAGTGCTTACATAATACTTGAACGGCCCCTAAGATGGTTGATGTAGATATTACTGTGAGCAAGAAGCTCGGCAAGCAATCGGACAGATTGAGATATGCGCTAGACATAACCCGGAGAGATCGGAAATAGTATGAAACGATAAGGAGGCACACAAGAAATTAAAAAAAGTTATTATTGAATACGCAAATAACGAAAATGGCACTGAACAGGACACAAAGGTTATAAGTTGACCAAATTATTGAAAAATCTCGTATATCAATAAGGCAGAAGAAGCAAGAATTTACTAAATCGACAAAAAAGATACGTAGCAACACAAAGTATGGAAACTAGAATCGGGAGAAGTCTCGAAAGTACTTAATTACTTCGGTAGTGGAAGGACGACGGATGTACATGATGACGATGATTATGATTTCCTGTTTTCTTGGGAAAATTAATTAGGTATTTTTACTGCTAAAAACTACTTCTAAAAGGGTACAACCAAAGATATTAGAAGAACGAGATGTGCTATGCGCAGTTCGTACTGAGTGGAATTGTTTTGCCGAGTGTCGCCGGTTTTGTTCACCAATACTACTGCACACCTTCGCTTGCGCTAAGGTATCCGCACTAATACATAGAACAGATTTCTGTGCGTACACGTCCCGATACCGTTCAAAGTACCCTAATTAGGTAGTACTCCGGCTACGGTCCGGCGGCCAAAATAGCATATCTCGTTCTTCTAATATCTTTGGGTACAACACTGTATATGTGATAAGACATATAAATTTATTAAAACCCAAAATTTCTATTCTAAAAATATTTATTAATTTCTCATTTGAAAGTGAAATATGCCAAGAGAGATGTTTTGTTTAAGATAAAAAGTTATCATGAGTGACGTATGAATCCATCCCTCCCATTCAAAAGGGTTCCCTCAATAGCCTAGTCTGTCCCGATCCGGCCCGTCATGCATTAGGTGGATAAATGCATCTGCCACCAAGACCTAGACAAATTTCACCCCATGAACCTAATGGGCACTGGGCACCCCTGCTAAGTCAACAAATGTAGCGAACCACTTGGGGTGTCCCATTGCATGGGTTTTGTTTATCCAATAAATAGTTCCCAGAGCGAGTAGGTATATATGATAGAATCTATGAAAGAGAGAAATAGATACCCAAAGTTTAATCGTCTTCAACTTCTTCCTATTAATTGACCATGAATTCTCATGGAATAGATCAGATGGAACCGCTCCATTAGATGGTGTGCATAAACAAAAATTATTCGTTTGTCGAAAAGGTTGAATTTGTAGCATTAAATTCGAATAAATAGAAACGTGGGTAGTTTTGGTTTTGCCTTTTTAATAGCTGAAATAATATTATAATGTACATTACTTTATGCGGTTTGTTACCATTTGAGATAGGTTCCTATTCTAATTATAAGGTGAAAGGTTCTACACTGTTATGTTATAATATATATCTCTTAGTTAATCTAATTTCAAGGGTTGCTGATTTCCATACAACGAGAAATGATTATCACGGAGGAGTACAACTACTGTTCATTTCAGACTGGATTGGAGGAAAACGAATTGCGGGTAACCGAAAAACGTTCAGGTTGAAGAAATTCTGCAGCTGTATTTAAAGTTACAAAAAAATTAACCCGTAAAGAAACAAAGTTTTTTTTACTATAACTTTTTTAAATGTCTTTTAAAAATGGTTTGGCTGAAGATTGAACCTTCTGTCCCAGGGACCGGAGAAAACCGCGCTACCGACCTTGCCAGAGGCCGAGCGGGTAAGACCGACATTTATTTCGTATATTGATATTTCGTATGTGATACTGAAAGTACTCATCTACAAAACTTGTTTAAAAAACATTAATTCGTTTTAGTAGATTTAGATTTAGTAGAAAGTATACAGAATAAATTGTCGAAATATTTACTCAAGAAATACAACAAAACTACAAATAATATGTTAACTTTACAAAAAAGACGCACATTGTCAGATCAACAATACCAAAGCAGCAAACAACTCGGTAATTACTGGAGCAATCACAATTTACACCCACTACGAAAAATTACTAGACTTCTTTCATGATTCCTTTCTAACATACAAAACTAACTTATTAAATTTCTTAGCGTGACATATTTCAAAAACACTTTCACATTTTTTCAAACTTTTATTATTTCTCTCCGTACACTTTCTTCCTTTTATAACTTTTACCTACTTATACATAAATTTAAACTTAAATTCATTGATTTTAACTTAAAATCATTAGTTTTCAGAATAATCTCAGGCGAAATTACATAATTATATTCTATGGACATACGTAATAGGTACTAAAACTATGTAATAACGAAAAATATCCTTAACTATATCTTATTATACTGTGTATGTCTTAATAAATAAATAAAATAAAAACTAGTGAATACCTAATGTTATTTTTTTTTAAATAATTAATAGATTAATATCGTTTAAAGTATTGCCATCATAATATTATATTGATTGGAGCGAGGCCTCTTTGAGACACTTGCGCCTTCCTGCCTACCACCCACAATAGCTACGGCTTACACTTGCTAAGAAGGTATTGTTTGGTAAACTTGGAACACCTGCTTTTTAAGAGGATTAAAAAAAGTTATAAGGCGGAAAATACTACCTTAAATTTTGCCAAAATTGAAAATTTTACTTAATATAAACACATTAAAATGTCTTTACAGAATTCTCCTAATATAAATAACTTGAAAATAAGTTGAAGTCCCGGGCGTTGTTCAGGTATCATTACGCATAGATTTTCGAAATCAGATAGTCAGTAATTTTCATCTTATTGTTTTGAAGGTCAAGTGTAAAATTTTGTCAATCTCGGAATAAAAAAATAGAATAGAATAGATATACATAGAAGATACATGACGACCTCTGTGTCACAGTGGAATCAGTTTTCTATTAGATCTTGAATTCGATTTCCAACAAGGTCGAAAATATTGATCCAGATTGGACTATTGGGTTTTATGGCCAACTCCAGGGGGTACATTTATACTAGTCAAGTGGAAGAATACGCCAAAAGAGACGGAGACATTAATAAAGTGAGAGGATAAACAAATTATTATTCAGTTTTTAATACGTATCCGATAATAAGCATCACTTGTTTGTCATTTGTATGAAGTCAACACAACTAGAAATCCTTTTCGAGTTTTAAATCAATTTTGATCAGATTAATTAATTTTAATGAAATGTATGAGTTTGGTCTTGAAATGGGAATACGCTGGGTTCCTACCGGAATGTCATTTATCCAGTTCTTATGTCAATAACCAAGGTGAATTGCCAGAATATTTGAACTGTGGAACATGACGATTGAAAATAGTTTATTAAGAATTTCTCCAAAATGATTCGTAATCTGTTTAAAAACAAGACTGCAGAGTGCAGGCCCTAATAAATGAATTCATAGGTAGTTAATTTCGTCATTATATACTATCAAGGCAAATGCAGATGCATGAACACGTGTTCCGACATATTAAGAATTTTATGAGGAAAAGGCTTGCAATCCCGTTTTTAACCATAAATTTGAAAATATTGTTAATAAATTAGCAATAATCATTTTTCTCTGGGTGGTTTAAATCCATGAACAGAATAAATTAATAGCTATGATATGTTTATTGGTAACGCTGCTATTTAAATTAATTTTTAGATTCATGCTGCATAAACAAAAGGACTTTTTAAGACTTTAAAAGAATAGACTTTAAAACTCCCGTTCAAAATTGTGATTTTTTCCTTGCTTACAGCCTTTTGCTTTACAGAAACGTACGCAATAGTTTTTAAGAGTTAGCAGTTTCAGGATATCAACTTTCAACTACCGACACCATAAATTAAATAAAAACGTGGAAAGCTTAGCAGATAAACTTTGCATACTTAATTTCGGCGGAACAAAGAAAGTTTCCACGAGGATACCTATATAAAAGTGTGAAACGAAACCACGTCCAAATATTAGAAAATAAATATAATAACATTGTTGTATTTAAAAGAGAACTTAATTTCAGACAGAAATAACGAGTTTTTACATGGAAAATAATTTAAAATTTATGACCTAGTGGAAAATTCAAAACTAGGTAACAATTCCTAGATCTGGAATACAAGAAGTTTTTTGACCTAATAATACAGGTATTTGCAAATGAAAACTAAACTAAATTAAAATTTAAGAGATTGTTAGAAACTGAAAATAAGAATCCGTTTAAAAATAATTATTTTTGTAATTTTACAGACATAGGAGCAATGACATTACAATACATCTAGACTTGTTATTGTCTCACAAATTCAAGATAAAATTTTGCAAGTTAGAAACACTCTTATGTTTCCAGTAAATTCTTAATTCAAACGTGGTTCATGACATGAATTAAACTATTGAATTAAGACTAATTATTTTTAACACATTGTTTGACAAAAGGTATATAAAGAATATATACGTATGAACGAAATAAAAGATAGTGTGCGACTTTTTTGTATTTCTGTCGAATTCTACATCACGGATGTGTCCCAGATAGACCGGATAACTCATCAAAACATTACATATGTAACTATTTAACGTAGTTTTTGTTTTATCACTTTTCATAACTTTATAGCACTTTTTATAGGTGTGTTGAATTGTCATTTTGAGGAGTTATCATGGAATCATTTTCCTACTAGATGTATAAAAAAATTGCATACATCTAAATAAATATTCTAAGACAAAAAAAATAAACCGGCCTCACTCGAATCCAACTGTCATGCAGTTGGTGGGAAGACAAACCTCACCTCATGAACCCGGGCATCCCTGGTGTGTGGCCCTTCTCAGAAATACAGTGGTAAGTGATTGGTCATCCCGTTTTCCTTCCATGCCTTATGCATTCCTACACATACAATCCCGATTCCAGCAAACATCATTTTATTTTATTTCGTTTGAATTATTTACAGTCCACTTTCAAGTGCATCTGAAGCTGTAATCCGTAAACAGTTCCGGTTGCAACAGTACTCGTATGTCTCTGATGTAGAGATGAGTCGTTCGTAGTCCAAAGAGCCCCACAATTGAGCTTTTAGATTAACCGTACCACGTCTCAATTGAACATTTATTTTTATTTTTTATTATGAGATATTTTAGAAGAATAACGTCATTGAAGTATAAATCTGACCAAGAAGACATCTGGACATGGACTGGACATATGTGTATCTTTCATCTTTAACCATCGTACCAGTTGCACTTTGAAAATTACCCTATTTAACTGAGTCATTGTACCTTCTATCAACAAAACACGAATATTATTTATTTATTTATTGATGTTCTCCATAAAACGGTTATGCACCAATATATTACGGAGAAGGGTTCTTTTTCAAGTCTTTTTTTCACTTTAGCGCACTTTTGAAGTATGAAAATTTTGCGAATGCCACACGATCTGGAGGTCGCGGGTAAATAAATTTTATTTCATTACTTGTGTTATTTCATTCCACAGTGGTAGATACTTATATTACAGTATCGCCTTGGTGAAAGACCACTATTAAGAATCTAAACGTTGCTTGAAATGGCCTTAGCCGTGTTTGGTGACCAGATCTGAATAATCAGGTACTTCCCCATATTATTTCCCTTTCCACTAACTTCTACCTCACAACATACCCTAACTGGTAATGCTACTCTTTTGATGGGTACTCTTTCGCAGTATTCGCATTAAATAAAAATATTTTTGGTAATTTTATTATATATTTTTTTACCTAATACATATCTTGCTTCAACCTACGCGACACCCTTCTTGCGGCATACACTTATAATTCGATTTTGATATTATCAGTCCCCAGTGTGATTATTTTTATTGGAGCGATCGGAATAAGGCAAAAATCACAAGCATCACAGCAAAAAAATATGATACTATTTGCACATTTTTCTCTAGATTTTTATTTTAAAATCAAATGTGTGTGAGGGACAAGCGCACAATACTGTTTCTATTTGACCAGGGGCTTTCAGGTTTTCAGTTAGCTCTTTTAATAAATAAAAATACATATTTTTTAATTATATTAGCTGAAATCATAGAAGAAACAAAAGAAAATCAACCCGTAAAAAACGAAGGTTTTTTACAATTGGTTTACAATAAAAGATATAAATTTGTTTTAGACCACTTTAATTTTAATTGCACTCTACTGGTTTCGGAAGCACCCTTCCTTTGTCAGGAGAGTATTAAAACTAACCTATGATACAAAATATTGACAGATATATACACAAAAAAATATAATTTAGGTGTTTGAGTGGGAGGTTAACAAAGGGGGACGGGTGATTGCGGGAATTCCGACAATAACTGAGCGGTTTACTGGAAATATATCTAGAATGGGACTAAACGATATATTAATTTGGTTATTCAATATACTAGTGTTATTATTCAGGGATTTTTTGATTTAACTGCTGCAAGGAGAAAAATTATCCTGTTAAAAAAGTGACAACATGCCAACTTCCTGATAAAATATTAGTCATTACTATTCCCAATACATGTCATGACGGAATGCGACAATATCAGTGCGTCAACATCAATATCAGTATTTGTATGAACGCGTGTTCCTCCATCCCCATAAAACACTCGCTCTTGACTGATACTTTTTAGAAACTCTTTCAATTCATTCACAAAACACTCGCTCTTGACTGATATTTTATTAGAAACTCTTTCAATTCATTCGTTATAGGCCTGCAGTCCCATTTTTAACAGGGAAACGAATAATTTGACTAGATTTTTAATAAATTAACAGTATTTCTTGTCGGTCGGTTTTCTCCGTGTGTAATATCATTCGATTTCAGAGAAATGCGTATATGTCCGTGTGTAAGCGTGATTGCCACCAATTTATAGAACCAGTTATATAAAGCGAGTCTATCTGTCGAGTTTCAGCTCGTTCGGATGTGGAGAAGTGGGTTAATTTCCGCTTCCAAAATTTGCATCAATTCATTAACGAAAACAAAAGTGAAATTCAAGTGGATGTATTTAAAAACAATGAGTTTTATGAAATAACAACTTACTCAGTGCGTTATTAAAAAACTTGTAACACAACTAGCTGAAAAACATCCTTAAAAGCAAATGTTTTACGTAAATCACGTCAAGTTCAGCTACTAGAGAATCTTGCGGCGATTGTTAGCTGTAAACTCGCAGGGAAGTCAGACAAGCAAGGAACAATAAAACTGCGATCAGAACGGGGATTTCAAGAATTAACTAACATCTTTGTATTATTCAGAACCAAACTTATTTAAAATATGGCGAGCTGTTTTAAGTCTTCATTAAATTCGAATAAACAACAATGTATTTTGGGGACTTTATATCCAACTTTACGTCTACGGGATTTCCGGACGTCCGGTGGATAAGTGCAAAAGAAAAATGTTACCCAAAAATGTCTTTCGAAGTTTTACCATGAATCTAACAATATAATTTGTTAATTGGTTCATAATATCAAATTATAGAGATTTTTCACTATATTCAAGTAATAGCACCCAAAGGTAATACATCAAAGTAGAATAAATAAAAGAGAAGAGAAAAATACTTTAATTTTGAGTAAGTTCATTATGCATTTAGCTACCTAAGTTTTGGACATTTAGCATTACAAATCGGGAAATTAAAGATATTCGGAACTAATTCAATTGTTTTTTCTTCCACGGTGATATGGGCATTTTAAATATATAAAATTTACGCCAAAATCTCATCAAGTAGTGACTTTTCTTTGCGTGCGTGCACACAATATTTTTTTACTTATCATTTTGATGCCTTTCAGATTTCGCGCCCAGTACCAACACCAACCCTGAATACGTCTCTGATATTCTTATGAATATTTGAGACCCCATAAATGAGGTCATGTTGATTGTTTTCAGCGAGCTTTCATCCCCATCAAATGTTGTGGCTGAGCCGCCAGCCCGTCGCCTGCCGCCCCCGCCCCGCCCCCGTACCGCCCCCGCCGCTCTCCCGCCCATAAAACCAGCCCAACATAAATATTATTATCACACCGTCCTCTTCTCTCCCTCGGCTCTCAGGGCGCGGTGGATCACCGTACTTTCAGCAATTTCTGAGCCGGGCATCCTATTTTTATTGCGAATAGACTGATATGTACTACACAAGACTGGCGTTATTTGCTGATGAAAGTGATATCAAGTCAAATAGTCTGTTAAGTTTACAAACCAGACCGCTATTCATACTAGAATGGCTATTAAAAAAACCTCTTCTCACCAATGAATGACAGACGTAGAGCCATTTTCATTAGGTTTATATATTAGTTAAAATTGTGTTACAATATTTAAACACGAATACAACTAATGATAAATAATATAAGTCGTATACAATGATTTACAAGCCTAAAAGTAAATAAATATGAAAATTTTCACAATTATCTTACAAGAAGTCTCGGGATTTTAGGTTTCCCGACACTTAACCTACGTGCACACAAAACAGCGTGTTTTCTAAAGGGAAAAAAACTTTTTGACAACTTTTGAAAAGCCTTATAGGAAGCCACAATTCTTTTCGTAGGATATTTGCTGTACATGTGAAAAATTATGGTTTGCATACTTATCAAGATTATTTTAGTCGCATCAATTTATCTATATTTTGGAATTATTGTGAAATGCATTGTTTAACATTTCTATTTTTGACACTGACTGGAATTTTTATTTTTATTTTTGACACTGGTGGAATTATACTGAATCTTGGAACATATTTTAACTTTTTTCACTAATTTTATTTAATTACAAAATCCATATATTAGTAATATATTCCTGATAACTCTCATCCCCTCCCCCAAATTTTGTATATAAAAATAATAGCTTAAGGTTTTTAAAAAAGTCGAAAAGTGGAGTTTAAAATTATTTCAATATATCATTAAAATGTATTTTTTCCTATTAGTTTCATGAAAAATCTTGCGAACATTTTATTAAACATTAAAAAAAAATACGAGCAAATCAAATAATATGTTTAATTTTTTTCTCTTTGCGGGTTCGAACTCTTTGAAGTTCGAACCCGCAAAGTCAAATGCTTATACCACTACATCATAAGAAGACCTGCCCCAGATTCTGGAAAACCATGAACGAAAAATTGCCTTTGACTTTGAAAAAAGACTAAAACAAGAGAAATAACACTAATATTTTATTTTCAAAGATAGTCCCGGACGCAAATTACTAAACAAGGGTGGGATATTAAATTTATGGGCTTTGTTAATGTAAAAAAAGCTTCATACATATTTAAAAAACCTACATCATAAATTTCCATAGATGGTTTACAAACAGAAGGCTTACCTAGTAAACTGAATATCCCTGCGGTTAAATAATAAATTCCGTTCGGAAAATATTTCCGATATTTTTATTTGTTTTTCTTACGCCATAAATAAAATTTGGCTTCGAGATCTCAATTCTAAGAAATAACAAGACGCAAAGGATGATTTCCCGAAAAACTCGTAACAATAAGTAGAAACTGGTAAACTCCCCAGGTATTTGTCAATTCCCTTTTACTATCAAACTAAATGATAAATCGAATTCGGGTTACTTTGCGTAACATTTCACCTGTCGTTATTTTTTGGCGTTTCAATAAAAATGAGACTGGAATAGGAAATCAAAAGAGTTACATTTCAAATATTCTAGAGAGCTCGCGAGGATGTAGTTAAGTTGAAAGGTATCTAATTTGGAAGTATAATAGTGACACTCTGTGTCACGCGACGAGACATGGATCTAAATAAAAGGTGGAAATCGAGATGGAAGATGGAATCTCGGTTCCGTGTCTTTGACATTGATATATTTAGATGAGACATGAAGCGGAAAAGTAGGTTCCGCTTTTTTACCTCAAACTGACCTCGAACACTCCGAACTGCTCCCAACGCTTTAACTAAAACTTCCAAATCTAGTCAAGATCTAATAGTGGAACTAGTTTCGGCGGGATGTTAGTACGCAGTAGCGCCTCTAATTGTAGCTCTTTGGTAAGTCTTTCGACTAGCAAGCTGAAAAACGAGTGTTCAAATCCCGAGGTGCGCAAGTACATTTTATTTAAATAATTTGTGTTGTCGCCTTACAACACAGTGGGAGGGATGGATTCAAACGTCACTTCTGGACACTTCCTACCCTCCCTTCATACCATACCTGTTCCTTCCCAGAACATTCTCTCTTTACTTTCCCTAAAAAGACACTCGATCCATCATACCTAAAGATGACATGACACAGACCCTGAGGGTTTTTTTTCCTCGGGGCCTCCTGTTTAGGGCTAAAGTAAAAAAAATCATATCTGGGCCTCAAACACGACTATCACCAGGGTGATACTGAAATAAATGTCCCCCCAGGAACATGCTGAAAAAATATACTTTATTTTTTATATTCATATTTTTCAAATTGTTTTAATTGTATCAATGTGTTGCAATTACGCATGGTGGGTAGTATATTGCACGATGTACAAAAAATACCATTGTTAATCTTGAAGGATTTCTGGGGGATCCGCCAAATAAAAAGAAAAATATTTGCAATTAACAATAATTGAAATGAAAGAAATTCTCCAATGGCCGTCGTACGCCGCAATCAAAACTTTGTATGAGGTCAATTGGAGACAGCAAAAACTTCAGCAGTGGTTGTGGCAAATAATCAAATACAGCGGTGGACGTAAAAACACGGTGATTTAACATAGTGCTTAGGTAAGGTTTAGTTACCAACTGTTATTATAATGCCAGATCTCTGTCTGGGAACTGTGGTCAAATGAACTATCCGGTTACATATTATAGGGGTGATGTGATGTGTTGATTTCAATTCGGAGTAGGAAATATTGGTTAAAACAAAGTTGAAAAACCGAGGCGATAATTCAATGTTGGTTTAAACGTCCACAAAGTCAGAGTTAGAGATGCAAAATCACGGATATGTGACATGCGAGGCGATTGCAAATAACAGACGCAGACGTGACGCGCAATACAAAATCACTGACCGGTAACAAATTTACAAAAATATATTACTTAAGCCTGAGTAACATGAGGAGTATTTAAGGGACGGTATATCAGTTGATCTTTATGCTCGCTAAACCATCTACTAGACCTAGTAGTGAAATAACTGGAAAATTTGACATAATATACACATATATAATTGCATACTTTCGTCTCGCCGAAAGAGTTAAAAATCTCTTTACCAGAATTAATAAAGGATGATATTCAATCTAAAACAGTCCTGTAATTATAATACGTATCTATGTTTCCTACCTCCTACAACTTGGGTCTTTTCGTGTTCACTCCTTACTCTCTCGAAAAGACCCTCCATACAGCATCTCCAAAGATGACACTAACCCTGAGGAAATTTTTCCTCAGGGCCTTCAGTGTGGAGTTAATGTAAAAAAGAGGGATTTTCACATTTGTGTGAAAACATAGTTTGTTTTCAATGTTAGTAACGAATCTCTTTCAACAGTTAGCGGACTTCAGCAAAACAAATACTTTTATAATTAGATTCCTCAAACAAATCCGTCGCCATACTTATTGGTATAGGGAACTTAATAAAAAATCTTCTCGTAAATTAAAACCTCCTACAAATAAATAGCTGTAGTTGACATTTTGAAACATAGTTTGGTTTTGCAAAGAAACATGTGCCTCAATTAAAATATTATATTGGAGAAATATATGCTTACAACCCGTATACGAAATGTGTAGATAGTAAGCTCGTCATAGAATATATATAATATTCCCGAGTACACTGAAATACCGACTCTTAGATCCAAGCGCATTTAAGTTTTATTTTAATTGATTTAATATGAATACTGACAATAGTTTACACACGCAGTTGTAATCCAGTGAATCATACCAAGCCGTTTTCGCACAGGTGTTTTCTAGAATCAACGTCTATAAATTATTAAAATTAGATTTTTAGAGCATTCGGTGGCGTTTAAACGAAACAACTGATTGTCCAACTATTGGTCTGATAAAAAAAACTCATGGTAAATGTTTTAGCGTCGTGTATGTACTATACGTACTGAAAGCATAAATATCACACTGAAAATCTAGATTCGTTGCAGCAAAAAGCTTATAGCGCTCATAGAGATAATAATTCTGACCAAGCGTTGCTCCACGTTAAAATGTCTCAGTGCCAAACATTTAACTTCCTTCATTCAAAATAATAAACACACGTCACACGGTAATCAAGTCAAGTTAAATGTTCGGCATTTTTGCTGGCAGTCGAGGCATCTTTTTTTGTTTTAACATAATACATTTTATTACAACATAGTATTATTAAATGTAGGTACGCAATATAGAATCACAGGTCATAAGGCACAAGAATTACACGTACCTATATTGGTACCGCCTAATCGAGCACATCGTGTGTACGGTGACTTGAGCCGGTGATTCGTCACTCGTGGTTTTACATGAACAGACTGAACCGACACTGTTCCGGTCGAGAAGCAACATGATTTCATATCTCGTCCCCTCACTACCGACGAGGGTTCCCGAGAATGTTCATAAAACTTAATCTGAAACATCAACAATCTTAGAACTGAAATTCTTCTGAATTTCTTAGGAACGTTGGGTTGATCTTGCCTGCTACATTATAAAGGTACTATTTACAAAATTAATATCGCACGTTTGCGTATTTTCAGGGTTTTTATAATTTTTTAAAAACTTTACTTACTATTCAATGCATATAATTATTAATAACATTTCAGATTAAGGGTCTAAGACGTTTTAAAATTATGTATTTGCAGCGCCGAAAACTTTGTTATGGGACATGAAAAACAAATGTATATTTTGATCAACTGCATTTACGAATTACGTGACTCCCCCCACGGGTAAGTCCATGAACATATTGTTGAAATGAGATTATTGCGACGTCCTCGAGAGTGACACTCTGGTACACTACAGAAAAGCTTAAGCAATTGTTCATTAAATACTCCGTTATTTTCATATCTTCTTTTACCTTTTCTTCTTGGTTTAGTGAGGTTTCCTTATCATGAGTCGACATGTCGAAAATCTCTACTTTGCAAATATATGTTTTTCTTTCATTCAGAAGGTTTTTTTCTCGGGGTTACCACAGGGATCGTGTTTGCCTCAGGGTTACCTATCTTTGGGGATATTGTATGAAGATTTGATTAAAAGGTAAAAGTCGGGACACAAATTCTATATAGAGTCGAACCGTAGACAAAAAAAAAACAAAGTGTAAAATCTCGTTTCATGCCGAAAATTTTAGTTGACTATAATAGTTTAAGTCACACGTTTTCCATCCATCCTGACTAAGGACGGGATGTTTCACAGAATTTGAACAATTAATCAAATTTCAAATTGGATTTTCAAGTTTTGTGAAGGTTCTATTCAAGTTCTGTCATTATTTTATTTTGGTGATACAACTGGCCAATAATGATATAATAACAGAACTTGAATAGAATTTTCACAGAACTTCTGTGAAACAACCCGTCCTAAGCACTGAACCTGCGACAAAAAGATCAAACGCTCTTCTTCATCAGAGAATATTCCATTGAAATACCAGCAGTTGGGACTCTTGTGCGGCATTCATATAACAAAAGAAAAATTACAAAAAGAATTGGTCGCCAACAACAGTGCTCGTTTAGAAATATTTGATAATTTTCAAATCCGATTTCATCGTGCGAGAGACGTCAAATATTAAAGTTACTATATCAATGAAAAAAAAATTTCAACATTTCTCCAGGTATGTAGGTACCATAATATATAAAAAAAATTCCAAGAAAACACGGATTTTAAACTTTAAACATAATCTTTACTGAACTATTAAAACGGACACCATATTGAAACGGAAACGGAACTTAAAAACAAATTTACAGAGAGGTGCAATGCAAAACAGTAGACTTAAAACTTCGCTACGCTCAGTCAATAAAAATAAAATTTCGATGTGTATCTGTTGAAAGTCAAAATAAATAGAGTTCTTAGTGAACGAAAATGTTTATTTGTTCAAACGACTGACTCAAACCAAATTGGTATACCGAGTTGAATAGTTCCGCTACCCGGTTGTACGTTGACAAATGAAACAGCTTAGTCAAGCAGGGCATCTGTTTGTTAGCTCTGCACACGATATTGCAACAACGTACTGATAAAAATATGGCAAACAAAAGGATCCATTATTCGTTGGATTCTGGGAACAGATGCGATGCCAAACGCGATGTAGCGAAAATAGGAAATATAAAATACGTGTTCTGCAACAGGGATGAATCTACCACTTTTGCACAAAACTACTTGCAAAGTGTGACTGAGTTAATGGTTTATGAAATGATAACTTCACAACAAAACATTCTGCCTATTATTGAGACGTAACAGTATTATAATCAGGAGTATTGAGTAGGACGGCCTGGATTGTAAAGACCGCTCTCTAGAGTCTCTGATTCTAGAAATCTCATGGCTCTATATGCCTTTATTCCTACCGTAATGGAGTGGCCCTGGAATTCTGACAGATAACTCTATAACCTCTATGAATTATTTACAATAGAGCTGTATATGTCTGGTTGTTATTTGGTTGTAGTTTAAATACCGTGCACCAGATATCGGTAGAGTGTGCACTGTGTGCAGCTCTATGTAAATATTATCCAGTTTACATCATTTTAATATATTTTTCCAAAGTTGGCGGTACTTACGCCACATGTCAGAGGCAAAATGTCGCCTGTACCCGAATGATTACGAGTACAGCCGATGTTAGCCGATCCCTTGGTAGGGAGCTCAGTTCTATTTAATATAATAAAAAATATCAAAAGACATTTTAAAATAGATGTATAATAGTTTAAAAAAATTGTGTTTTTACGGGGTGATTATTTTTTTCTCTCATTGTATAGACATATATTTATATTGTTTTATTGTACTCTTGTTTATTTGAATTGGGTTTAATTTGGCATGATTCGAACCTTGTGCTCAGAATGTGTTGTGTCGAGCCAAGATGAAGTAAAATAACAGAAGTTCTCGGCATGCAGCCATCTTGCCAAATTTCCAGGAAAGCCTGGTTCACGAGTATTTCCCACTTACATAACAATGAGCTCGGCCCTGTTCTGCAATGAATAGCGGATAATCTGTGCAATGAATATTCGAAATGATTGTATTCCCGTGCTACTGGATGTGATGTTTTGAACTTGCGATACATTTATAACAATCCCGTTTACATTTATTTATTGGTTTGGAACAATATAACAATTCCATTTACATTAATTTTTTGTTTTGAAAGAATATAACAATTCCAAGTACATGTATTTATTGTTTTGGAACACTGTAAGAATTACATTTACATTTATTTTTGTTTTAGAAGAATATAACAATTTCATTTACATTTATTTATTGTTTTGGCAGAAAATAACAATTATATTTACATGTATTTATTGTTTTAAAACAATATAACAATTCCATTTGTATTTGTTGGTTATGTACGTAAATTTTGCGTAAACGATACAGTGTTGCCAACTCTAAGAGCTGGTATTACAGTATAATTAAAAATGGGTTTTTGTGTTTAGTTTTATATATCGGATACCAAGAAAATATACCAAAAAACGGCTAAAGAAAGGGGTAGCAAAAATAAACCACTATAATAGTTTTGGCCATAAAAATCTCAAATCATATAGGAGACAACCTCATTTAGAATAACTTTTTTCCCTGAAATAATAAAACAATCCCCAACTTTGGGGAATTTATAGTAGGTCGGGGAATATTCCCGAGTGCACATTACTAGCCACCGCTGAATAAAATAATATTCAAGTAGAATGGTGGGTGATTAACCTGTCACCAATGTTTATACCACATGAGTTGACATCAATTTTCAGAGAACAATTTCTCGTTCACCCTTAATAAAACTTGAATAAATAATATTAAGTATTCTGCCTTCAAACCGTCAGAGCCCTTTACTCCCGCGGAGCTCAAATAAATTACATTAGGAGAACAGTAAAAGAGAAGAAATCCTTAGAAAAAAGTTTTCGTCACGTAAAGCATGGCGGGAGTATGAATGCGCGATGTTTTGTAAGTTGGCGCGCGATGTTACGCTCCGCCAACTACGCAAAAAGTGCCCAATGCCTTATACGTTTAAGACGAGACAGTACCCTAAAATAACTTCGGAATCTTAACGACGTAAGTGAAAAAGCCACGCATAGCCATGGTGTATGGGACAGACCTACGGTCGTATTTGCCCTGGCAAATCTCTAAAATACAGTGGGAATTAACGAAATAAGTTATGAAGCCGTGTAAAAAACAATATTCGGCGCGCGGCCCGGCGTATTGGACCGATAACAAATTATTATAAGCAATCACTCGCCTGAAATATCCATACAAATCTCCTGAGTAAAAATAACTGCCGCCGACTGGAATTTAACCCGCACCTTCTGATTACCGGTCAGGTGCTCTGAACCACTAAGCTACGTCGGCTTATTCTCAACCCGCCAAATAGATATTTTCAATTTGTGTGTATATTTCAGGCGAGTAATCATTGCTTATAATAATTTATTAAACTTTGTGCCATGCATAAAAAACCTTTTCTTATAAACATTAGTCTATCATTTAAAAATAGTAATGGACGGACTTACGGTTGAATTTTCCCTAGCAGGCCTGGACAGTTGATCTTTCCGTGGGGTTTATTTTAATTATTTCTGATGAACGTATTACTAAAATTTCAGATGTTTCCAGAGGAATCTCTCGGAAAGTCACTGATTCATCGTATAGAAAATTAAAATCTGGTGCTTTATAAAAAAACTAAAATATAAGAATTTTATATCGTTTTACAAATAAAAATTAAGTTAGGTACTGTTTTTATAATCTTAAATATAATTAAATAACATCCATAGGGATCGCTCTAAAAAATATACAATACCTTTACGAATTCGTCGGAAATAATTCAAATGTGAGCCCCGAGCGAAATCCTGTTATTAGAGTCTTGTGTCGCCTTAAGAGCTTACCGGCGTACACTTTTGTGTTACAACTTCTTTTGTTAAAACTCGCATCTTTCAGGAAAATTCTTTCCTTTATATTGATAGTATTACCAAAATTCTAGCATTCTAGAGGGTGATTTTAGAAAAATTTCACGTGAAAATTCTGGGAAATGTCGAAAGCAATTCGCGGTATAAAATATTACATTCCTTTCCATTACATACGAGTCGAATAAAACCATTTCGACAACTTGCGGTGGTTTTTTCTTTTTTAGTTTTTAATTACTGCAAATGTGTTTATAAAATTTTCTGATGTGTGTGTCTGTAAATTTGTTTGTATTTTCCATTTTCGTTTCAAGCTGGTTTTAACGGTTCATTAAAGATTATTTTTTCAAATGTGAAATCGTGGTGTATATTTGGACTTTCTTATTCGCTTTTTTTTCAATATACCTACCTGCCTGAATAAAGTTCAAAAAAGAAATTGTCATTGATTTAGTGCCGCTTCTTTATAGAACAAATATTATAATTCCATATTTGAAATTTAAAAAAAAATTAAACATCAAAATATATTATTATTTTTTGGTAAACTAATGTTTAAGACAAGATTTTTTATGCATAGCACAAGGGGTAACAATTATTTTATAAGCAATAATTATTAGCCTGAAACACTCATCCACTTATTGCTTATAAAATAATTGTTACCCTTTGTGCTATGCATAAAAAAATCTTGTCTTAAACATTAGTTTACCAAAAAATAATAATTAACGTTTGACAAGTTCTAGTATCTTCACCAAAAAATGTAGACAATTTGTCTCGACGCCATCTAGTGAGAGAGTTAGCACTTACAATGCCTTTCTCATATAAAATAAAGTTGGTTGTTTGAGGTGAAAAAATGTAACAAGCAGTAATTGTTGAATGAAACACTAGTATATATTGAATTATTTCGCGGATAAGAGATAAGCCGCCATAGCTCAGTGGTCAGAGCTGTCGACCGGAAATCGAAAGGACACGGGTTCAAGTCCCGTTGGCGTCATGTATCTTTAATCAGGAGATTTTTCAATGTGGATGAGTGTTTCAGGCTAATAATTATTGCTTATAAAATAATTATCAAAATATATTATAGTTTACAATTAAGTAGGTATGTATTAAGTACCTACTTACAAATCTTAATGATTTCAGAGTAAATTTGGTTTTGATTTATTAAATAGGAGAAAATTGGACACGTACATTTTATTTAAAGAACCACTAATAACACAGGCATTCTAAAGCACATTTCGGATATTTTATCGACTAGAAAATTTTGGAGCTGCGGCCCACATAGTGAAGGTTGACTAATCGATACCCAACCTCCGATAAGAGGGTGCACCAGTTATATAAGAAATATGTATAGTCATTAGAGTAAGTTATACTAGCTCGCTAGTTTTAGAGAGCAACATTAAATTATCATATCTGATATCATTCATTGCTATCGTAAACCGTAAATCCAACAATAAACCAATTTTCAAATAGGTTGACAAATATTTATTCAAGAAATGGTCCAAACCAACTGTTCTGTGAGCTTTGTATAGCCAACAATCGAGAGCAAACATGCAAATAAACGCGTTGCCTTTCCAAATTACAATTTGTCCGAAACAGAGAAGGTTCCATTAATAATAATGGCCTCCAGTCGCCATTGTTCCTTCTAATTCCCTCGTACATCAACCTGATAAAAGATATTTCAGAATAATCAAGTTTATTGTAACAAAGCACCAAATACACTCCCAGAAGTCCTTGGGTCCTTGGTCCTTTAACCCGGGACCTGGGACTTGGTTGAGTTATGGTTGTTTTACGCCATACTTTTTTTTTGTTTGTCTATTCCTAGCGATTTAGAATGAAAAAAAGATGTGTTCTATTTTGGTAGTTTCTACCGTTAGTGGTATATCTACGTTGATACTGATTTTTGTACAGTTTATTAATATGTCATCTCTCATTGTTTTACGTAAATTGTATATAATGTGGCCCAAAGTATGCGTTACACAAATATATATTTTTTTTAATGCTTTAATATAATAATAATATTTGGATGACTTGTATAGAGCTGTTTTTGTTCAAAACCACCTCAAAGGCGTTGCAAGTTTCACAAATCCTACAATAATCATAAAATCCCGTGTTTTTTCACATGCCAGTTACAAAAATATTTTTTAATACTTTCAGCTCCACAAATCCTACAATAATCATAAAATCACGTGATTATTCGCATGCCAGTTACAATTTTACTATGTTTGTTTTTTTTTATGATTACCACATAAAATTTCTAAATTTCTGTAGTAGCGAAAGGAAAACCCACGAAGGGAATAAAACAGGTTCTGAAGCATATATATCCGAACAAATAAATACCAAAAAACTAGGAGTGTAAAGCCATTTCAGGCTTCGTTTAAAAATGGATATCGTCGCGATCGACATTGAGGCAACATTCAAATGCGACTGAACAGTGGCAGTTCATGGTTTTTCAAGGCGGGTTCAATAAAATTTTAGAGAAGAAAAATAAATCATTTTTTTCTCCGTCCACATAAATTCATGTAAAAATTAAATAAAAGTAATAAAAACCCCAACAATATATCTTACTCAACAACAATAATAAAATAAATGTGTATGCTTATGTAAGTAATCCAGTAAGTATTTTTTTAATGTTTTTTGATTTCTCCCGAGGCGCACACAAATAGATCAACAAACGCTGATTCTGTATATATAAGTTTTATTATATATTATTATACGTAGAATTTATACATCGTCATTTAAAAACAAATATAACACCATCACATTAATGCCGGTATCACACGAGGACAGTACAGAAGACACTGCTCCATTAACAGCCTGGACCATGCAAGGGAAGACAATGGGACAATGCAACAATTCTACAGTAGTTCAAACGCGGAACGGTGCGCAATGGATACAGATATATCTTTACATTTTGGAATACAAAAATATTAGTCACGAGATGGTTACATCTTGATGCTTTTTCTTTTGTTTTTCAATGTTAAAAGCGAAAAAAAATAAATAAAAAACATATCGACTCACGTACCAAATTCAGCGCCGGTAAATAAAAACGTAGGCATTTTGAGACTGTTGATGTCACAGGTCACCTCCGTAGATTTGGTGCATTTTCGGGAGACCCGAAAAATTAAAACTTTGAAAATTATTTTAACCAACGAGGTTTAACAATAAAAAAGATACTGGTATTTAAGTTAGAAGTTCGTTATTGATTTAAAAAAATGGACTGGAGTACCTTCTTCGAAAGTGACTTCTGACGAATATTATAAAAGCTCGGATTCCACGTGCATAATATAATATTGTGATGAATACTAGTGGAAGGTGCGCTGCGATAATTTACGAATATTTTGGCTCTGGAAATAAATAGGCATAATATTGTGCGTATGAAATATTCCATACGAAGTATCTTTCCATGTGCGTTATGGATTCCGCTCCTATGAACTGATTTTCACAAGAGCCGGGAGGACAGATTTTTTAGTAAGTGGCATGCTGTTAAAAATGTAAATTTTAATATAATTCATGCTTGTCTTTTTCGTCTTTTATACCGATAGGGAGTTACTGCACATGTCGGACGTGAATAACAAAGACATTAATTGAATTAAAACAGTTTTGCTACAGCAAAAAATCTCTAATCCGAGCTGTAGTATCAATGATCCAGATGCTATCCAACGGTTGTGATGTTATCCAACATTCAGTAGGAGGGAACACGAAGATTAATTATGGTAAGATTCCAATTTATGTCCATAGACTAAGGCGATTCAAGGGAAGTATGACCATTGGGAGAAGTTCAGGTCCATGGACATTCCCAAAGCTGCTTTATTGAAGTAATAAGGTCAATATCATTTCAAGGATAGGAAATAGAGAAATTTTAAAAACTCTAATAAATTGGTACTAACTACTTTCAAAATAGTGGCATGCAGAATGTGAAGCAATATAGAATATCGTGAATAAAATAGCAACACGTACAACTAGTTAGCGCTCAGTTCAAAAGCCACTCCGTAAAAGCAATCTCGTTTTATATTCAACTCATCTCCATAGCAAAGAACTTCGGATCTAAATAACCACAAACACGGATGCTATCGACCTAGACCGAACCGTCTCAATATCTGCGAACCCAAAAGGACTATTTTACTATTAATGTAAAGCCTTTTATACATATGCACTTCGCTCTCACTAGTTAGTTCAATCGAGGTAAACATATCGAAATAATTCATTCAAATTTATAATAATAAATAATGATTTGTTCTAGAGCAGTGTCCGCAAAACTTTTTTACTTCACGGCACACTGGAGAGTGGGATTTGGTGTTGAAAAAAAAATGCATTCAAAATTAAATATACTTTCTAAATATGAATAAAGGAAATCATAGTTTGTCAGTTTTTAGGTAACAAAAACATTTAAATAGTGGCAAGCATTACAACTACTGCGCTCGGTTCCAAAGCCACTCCAAATTTTATTATTTAATCAGTGAGAAGGATGCAAATGATTTTCAGTAATAATTCTGTCAAACGCGTTTGCTTACAACGAATCAAAATTTATCTTACAAAATGTATTCGACGCACGACACATACATAAGTCGCCGGACACCACGTTACTAAAACAAAGTCTAATTAACCAACTCTAGCCTAGTATCTGCATAACGCGGCACAGAGCGGGTATGTGTGTGCTCATTCAGTCACACTCACTACGCTGCGTATATACCAGCCAAACTGGATCTCAGCGTCGCGTCGTCGCGTCAACGGCTTTGAACGAGCGTAATTAATATTTATTTGAATATTTAGAAATTAATAGTGTTTTATGTTTGGGGTATTATGCTATGTTGCGCTACCTCCTTCTTTATTCAAAGTTTCGATTACACTCCTACCCTGATGATGGACACTGTAATTCTGTCCAAAACGTTGGCTTATAAAGAGGTAGCTCAACAAGACATGATACCCCAAAAATAAATGCCTTTAATGCCTTTGGCCTTGAAATAAATTAGGTCATAAATGTAGATGACGAATTTCTTTAAAATTTAAGAAATTTAAAATAAATAGAAATGATGTAAAATAACTGTTTTGAGGATCCTTCCTTCGCGGCACACAGTTTGGCAAACACTGCTGTAGAGAGACCGGAAGGCCGTTAAGGAAGTCGGCAGAAGAATGAATTCATGAAATTCGTTTAATTGAGGGCTGAATTCAGTATTCAGTAGTCTCTAATACAAGTCATGAAATGAATAGCTGCTAGTTGTTCATACAAGTATAACTCAGAAATGGCAGTAAGGCATGGATCTGGCAGGGAAGGACAAAATGAAACTGAATGGTAAAAATTGATAGCGTGGTCCAGACTCCGAGAGGCATGCGACGCATAAGCTAGTCAAGAAGTGCAATAAATTAATGGACAATAGTCGAGATATGATTTGAGATTTTCACTGCCAAAAGTATTATCGTGGTCGATTTCTGGGTTATTACGAGGTGTTACCCTTCTTCCTTATTTAGTGTCAAACAGCGTTACTGTTTCCATCATCAGGGCAGATGAAGACTCTAAACGCATCGAGCATGCCTAATTACGGTGAAAATTTAAATCCACAAAAATCCTATTAATATCAATAAAGACGACCGACGGGGGTAAGCTTAATGGTTCTTGGTATCCGGTAATTTCTGACGGCTACACCAAAACTAAAAGTAAAAAACCAAATTATATTAACTAATTATTATACTAAAATACTTTCAACTCTACATTCGTAAACACCCATTTCACCACAATCTAAATATCTGCCCTGATAGTGGACACGTTGTTCGAAACGTTGGCTAAATCAATCACAATTTTTAAAAATAAATAAAAAACGTTATTTGGAGGTTCTCATACAAGCTAGAAGGCAGATTGTAATCAGTGTCTCGGCCTTGTGGTATATGTGGTTTTGGTTTATTGGACTGTTTTAATGAAGCTAATAACGTAAACATGTGTTACAACAGTGCATTATGGACAGACATGGTAAAGTTAAGTGAATTAAAAATAAATTAACAAAATTGTTACAAAACGGAAATCATGTGACCAGAGAAGAGACATGGCGGCATTTCATCCTTTATGTATGCGAATTCAAAGTCGACATCTACTCTACAAATTATTTCACGCAAATAAAGTTCAATTCTAACTTCTGTCAAAAAATAAAAATCTGTAAATTCAATACAACATTTTAAAATTGAGTATTCAGTCATACAACTGTAAATATAAAAAGCTTTTACCGCCCTCGATTTGGGAGAGAACTTTTAAATAAAAAAAATATTTTTAAAAGTCAAAGCCGTCAAACGGCATCAAAGAAGCTATAATAAATAATTGATAAAACTCATTGATTGAAAACACACCAGGAGGTGCGGAACCCTTTTTTCATTTTCTAGATTCTTATTTTCCACGAGGTGGTGGATCATTTAAATTTATTGAATTTAAAGTTAATTTTCTTTATACAAATAGAAAGGCGTCATATGCGCCTCACAATTTTTACCTCATATGGGTGTTTTAAATGTTACCTGGCTATTATAGACTTAGAGGCCTCGTATTTTCTCGGTTGGGAAATTTTTTTTTCCTAAAAAACCCTATTAAAATTGCATGTTTTTGCATCATCATCAGCACAAGCATCCGCAACTGTAGCCAACCGCGGCTACTGTTGCTGCTGATGCTATTACATTCATGTCTGTTTGTGTTGTGTTGGGAGTAGTTTCCTAAAAAACCCTACTACGGTGCGGGAACCGTAATGAATGTAAAAACGTTGTAGGTACATACTTATAGCAAGTTTCCATTAGGTGTATTTTTTAAAACTACCCAGCATGCAGTTTATGTAGTATCTTTTTTTAATAATAGATTTATTTAAAAATACATAATATTTTTTGGTTTGACTAAAGATTGCTCCTTCCTCTCTAGGGACTAGCTCTTAACTGTTGCGAACTTTCAAAATGTCATTGAAAAGTAAAAAAAAAAAAAAAGGTTTCGGAAAACTAAAGTTAACAACGCTAACACCAAAGCCATATTCTAATTGGATATTACCGATATTTATTTTGTATGTTAACTGGTGTAAATTTGTATTTAAATACAATATCATCGAATTTAACAAAAATGGGCGTGTGCGCGTGTGTGTGCGTAGGTGCCACTAAAATTTGATAGAATCAAGTGTCATTTCATTCAGCTCGATTAGATTTAGGAAAGTGGATTAATGTCCACATCGAGGATTCCGCTTCATTCATTCATTCATTCATTCAATGTGTCATTAATTCATTCATTCATTCAATAAAACAAAATAGAAATTAATATAGATGTCAATGAAGAAGAATATAATACCAACCAATCTAAGCGAAACATGAAACAGTACAAGACACAGAAAATAGAACTCATATGGGAAAAATTAGTTACATTTTACATTAATAAACTAGTCAAACGCAATAAAAAAATTAAACGAATCAAACTAAAGCAGACCTCAAAAGGAATCTAAAATTGAAACGAATTAATTCGTAATTAAGCTATCATCTAGCTTGTTCTGTGCCAACGGAAAAACTCAGAATTACATCTACCGTATTCTCGACTCATTTCATCTCGATATTTCTCGATTGTCTGCTTACAAAAGAAAAATAATATTTTCTCCAGAAGTAAATGGAGAATAATTATCCCACAGCGGAAGGTGGAATAAATCGAGCCCGTTGAAATTACACGCCTGAGGAAAATGTATTTTTTTAAAGTCTAAAGGTGACTACGACTATAACAATGGAAAGCTTTCTTTGTACTGAATAAAATACAATAAAAAAATATTTGATATTTTGTTCAACCTCACTCTAGGTAATAGAGACAGATGATAGAAAAAATGTCCATTTTACTCTTAAAGAATGTTGGTTTTTAAATGTGATTTGATAAATTAGCATAAAACCGTACCAAACCGTAGTTGACGGCTCTTCTTCCTCTCTGCACCAAATTAATGCGGGGGTACCACAAGGATCTGTGCTGTCGCCGACGCTGTTTTTGTTGCACATTCAACTAGATCGTTGATGTGCAAAAATTCATTGCTACGCTAACGACAGCACCGTTCACAAGGATTATCTTTGTGATTAACCCCTTCCACTCTTGATGGTCTTACAGCTAAGGAAAAGTTCGAGCACGAGAAGGTTCGTGCCTGGGGTAGGGCCAACCTGGTCAGTTTCAACGTGTCAAAATTCAAGCCTGTCTAATTTCGGCAAAGAGGGAGATCAATGACTGTCTGGTGCAATTTGATGGAAGCACCCTCCCCAACAAGTAAGTATATTAGACCGGCTCAAGTATCGGGGATTTTTTTTAATCATGTTAAAAAAATTAAATTAAATTAAAATGTGAAACCGCACAAGAGTCCCAACTGCAACCAACCATCTGGATCTAGCGAGACTGTGGCATCCCCACTTAGGGTATGTTGTTAGGCTGAATGTAGCAGGGCGGTGAAGGAGATGGGGGAGAGTAAGTTGGGTAATTTGTAATTTCTGAAATAACACAATTAATCAAATAAAATTTATTTGCGCACGCAGGGATTTGAGCCCGCGACCTTCCGCTTGCTAGTCGAGAGCCTTACCCCCCGACCACGGAGGCCGTCAGATATCTATAGAAGCCCGAATAAATTTGGCTTCAAGAAAATAGAGCTAGCAGATTCTTCAATAGTAACCAGATGCTAACCCTAAACAATTGAATTAGGGAACCACCTCAGGGCTGGAGCCCCACAATACTTGATAAACCTGCTTGATTCTGTGCAAAGGAGGGCGGTCCGTCTGATTGACAATCCATTGTTAACAGACTCTAATGCACAGACGCAATGTGGGCATGCTGACTCTGTTTTAAAGGTATTTTATTGTAACTTGCTTCAAGAAACTAGCAGCAATAATCCCCGGTGCACCAGGTGTATGTGCGTGAAACTCAACAACACGAGCGGAACGCCCGTTCACCGTTGATGTTGGCTTCATAAGAATGGGCCACTTCTTCGACTCGTTTTTGTGTCAGACGGCTCGTAGTATGTGGACAGGTATCTGTTTTTCCTCTTTCATATAATCCGGGCCTCTTGAAGACTCGAATTAATAAAGCCCTTCCTATAGCCCCTTCCATAACCCGCCTCACACCGCTGCCCAACCGGGTGGCGTCATAGCTCCCCTGCCTTTCCCTGAACATACAGAGGCGCTCCATTCAGGTGTCACAAAAAAAAATTAAGAAGAGGAATTTATCTGAACTTGGCTAAAAATATAAGATCAAATAGGGAAAATATATATTTTTTATTTTTGTTTGGATTTGTTTTGTAATATTACTGTATTTTATAAAGAAAATTGTCTGTGGCGGGCTGCGTGGTTTTGATGTGACATTTACAGTGTTACTTGTTTTTGATGAAATTTCGCACACTTCACCTTCAAAATAAGGGGAAATTTACTGTTTAATCTGAGTTTGAAAAACATAAAAACTCTGCGTAAAGCTCGGGCAACGCCAAAGACTTCAGCTAGTAATTAATAATGGCAAAATTATTACTAATTTTCTTGAGATGATTTTATAGTATTCTTAAGAATCATGAATTAATTTAGACTAGCAAATAAAAACTCGCTGCCGCGGTTTGAAAACTTCACCGTTTCTTTTTTTAATTAACAGAGGCCGCCACATACGTTTACAACAATCCTAAACTGTACACTCAAATACTATCAGATAATTTAATAGACAAGCTGACACCCACAATTTTAAATGTTTTAAGCTACAATAAACCTGAAGTCCATTGCATCGGAAATATTATAGTACTGACTTCCTACCGGGATTAAGTCGACTATTTCGGTCGTGAAGAATGGAAAATCTACAATCAAGTCGTTAAAATCATTATTGACGATACAATAATGATAGTAATTAAGCCATTTAGCAATATTGAAAAAGCATTGTAAATCAAGTTCAATTCGTGATTTATTTGAGATTAACGTTTTAAGCACGTCCTTCGATTTCTACAAATAATAAATGAATGAATAATAGCTAACTAACCATCTCACCTATTCTCCGCAGGGATAGGCAGAAAGGATAGAAATCCACACGCTCGTTGCTTCATTTATATTCATTCATCCTCTCAGACGTACTAATATAACATGTGTATATAAAGTAATGGATGTTTATATCGAAATACAGCAGGTAGTTGAAATGTTTCCAGGGATTTTGTTTAGAATTAAATGTCGCTCCTGATTTACATTTTGACCCTACCCAGGGGGTGGTACGACCGCATTTCACTGGCCACCAGGGCTCTAGGGGATGGGAAACGACAAATAGGTTCGACCGCTTCCGGGGCAGACATTTATTTCCGCCATCTCCAGGGGGTGAGGCCACTTTTTTTCAGCTATCACCTCTGCGGGTGATTACAAAAAATGGGGATTTTCAAAGTGTTCACATATTTGATGTTATTATTAGAATGAATCGCACTATTTTCTTTTTATTTAATGCAAACACTTTAAAACTATATGTTCGTCGGTAATTATGTACATTAAAACAAGTATAAATTCATTACATTACATAGCGCACTCAAATTAACATAATAATAAAATAAATAGTAATATTTTTATTCTTAGCTGCATAAATGGGATTTCCAATTCAATTTATCCATATTGGCCATATTCGTGTATAGCAACATGAAAAATACGATAGGAACAAAATGAATCAACGTATTGCAATAAGTGCAACAAATTGAAAGAAAATAGAAAAGGATATTGATAGTAAAGTAAACAAGTAAATAGAAAATTTAATTCGTAGAACTTTATTTATTTTTATTATCGTGACAGCTGTTTCGACGTGCAAGGGGTTATATGCATAAAATAATGTAAGCAAAATAATGTGAGCTAAATAATGTAAACAAAATAATGTGAGCAAAATAATAGAAGCCAAATAATGAGAGCAAAATAATGTGAGCAGAATAATGTGAGCAAAATAAAGGCACCAAAATATTGCGAGAAAAATTATCTAAGCGAAATAACGTAAGCAAAATAATGCGAGCAAAATAATGTAAGCTAACTAAATTGTGCATAATAATTAAAGCAAAATAATGTAAGCAAAATAATGTGAGTAAAATAATGTAAGCAAAATGTTGTGAGCATATTTATGTGAGCAAAATGTTGCGAGCATACTTATGTGAGCAAAATAAATTAAGCTAAATAATGTAACAAAAATAATGCGAGCAAAATAATATAAGCAAAATAATGTGAGCATAATAATGTAAGCAAATTAACCATCACGCCGTTTCTATCGATGCAGAGAGGACGGGCCGCCAAACAACTCGGTCTTGATACACAATCCTTGCCTAATTTACATTCATACATCGTTTCATAGCAAAATAATATGAGCAAAATAATTATTGAAGAAAACCACGCTTTGCACAGCAGCTAAATTAGCATTATTTGGGATCTAGCAAAGCAGAAGCAAATATCATAAGATACCTCATGAATATACATGTACATATTACCCAGCCATCCTTATCTCCCTACTGCCTTCCTCTATTTCCCAACACCCCCCACAAGCAACTTGTATACATTTTCAACTGGCATTAATTAACTAACACTTGTTTGTATCACCAATATTGTATTTTTATTTTAGCAAGTGCACGTTGTTTACTCATCTGCAGTTAACATTCCAAAATTAAATACATCTTTTGGCAAGAAAAAACCATAATTGTCGTGCTTTACAATTGCATAATGCCCTTCCAAATGAAATATAAAAATAGATGAGAAATGAGATTTGAAGAATAAAATAATATTCAAATATGGCTAAACAAACATCAAGTTGAGGAAATTATAAAAATTATGACAAGATAAATACAAAAATAAAAAAGCAATAAACAATTTAAAAACATTAACATCAAAGAATGACTAACTACACATAAAGACGAGGAACTTAGAAAAATGATGAAGACAGCATAAGTAAAACACGGTGACCGAATAACTACTCAAAATCACAATTCAACACACCTATAAAAAGTGCTACAATGTTATGAAAAGTGATGAAACAAAAACTAGGTTACATATGTAACTATTAAATCTAGTTTTCGTTTCATCACTTTTAATAACTTTATATCACCTTTCAAAGGTGTGTTGGATTGGCATTTTGACACAAAACACCAACACAACCACCTACAGTTAGACAATGCAAATAACGTTTTTTTAATACATCAATATTGAGTAACAACTTTTTCTTAAACTTAATTTGAAGGTTATACCCATTAATGTAATATATTCTTAAAAAAGAAGATCATACTAATAAATCTAAACAAAACATGAAACAGAATTCGATTCCTAGTTGTGACCGATATCTTTTTACATGCTGTGTCTTGTTTCGTTTAGATTTATTAGTTTATTTTCTTCTTCTATGTATCAATAATGATTAGATTTACCCATCACTAAGAACACGAACCCAGTGAAAGATGGTTACAATAAGGTACGTAATTTGACAGTTTTAACCTTTTGAATAAAGAATACTTTTTATTAGTTATAAAAAAATATTTAGTTGATATTACAATTAAAATGTTATATTTTCTGAGATTGCGTTGATAATTCGAAAAAAATACCGTTTACGCCCTTGCATTCCGAATTTCCACCGATTCATAATGTAGTTTTTTAAGTTCCTAAAAAAATATATGTTGTTTCTATCTATTAACTTCTAGAGCCGAAATGGTAATTAAATTAAATTCCTTCGATAGGAAAAAATCGAAAAATATGCTCCGTATATATTAAAAACATATTTTGTTCTGTTATTTAACTTGTCAAATGCAACTTAGGCATTTTTCTAGGGGGTTTTGGCTCTATTTTAAATGCGTCGTGTTTTATCAAATATTTTCATAATTATCGTTTTTTTTTATATTAGCGCGCTTCCTCTATTATTCGTATTTACATATCTCCCTTTCAAAACATCTTCTTTTTCTTTTTGAACGCTTGCTACCGAGCCTTAATAGGCTCATTGAGCTTCGCTGGCTTTAATATAGCATCACACAAAAATACGACATATTTATGTGAAAGGAAGTTGGCACTTCCTGTAAGAACTTCCATTTAAGTTCCGTGAACAGTTTGAAGTTAATATTTCAGAGATTCACGGGTGCATCCTTTCATCGCTTGCAAAGAGTTCAGTTCCATTCAGACTGCGAATTAAATCGTGAATAGAGCATGACTAGAATGTGACTACATGGCGCTTCGCACAGCTGGGACCGGTGAATAGAGAACAGGTATACTGTATAGACATGCCAGAGGTGACGTCACGACAGACAGCCAAGCCCCGTGGCCCCATGGCCCTCGAGAGGCCACGTGCGGGGCTAAGAGGCCCTTACGTGGGGGATGAATGTTCTCGTACCCTATATCCTCAAACAGTTTGTCCCCGTTATTAGTACCTACACTGGAGTAGCAATAACGAATACTGCAAATATTTTGCATGAGTATTTTGCAGGGGTTTGAATTCTGGTTCTCACAGATTACAAATTTATCTTTTTTTTATTTCAAGCAGAAAATCTGTTCGTATGTTCTCTAATCTTTAAGGCTTTAAAATACCCAGTTATCTATCAAAACATAAGTTCAGAGACATTTTTCTTTTTTTAAAGTTTCACTAATCAACAAGAAAAAAATGTTTCGAAACCTAGGCGAATTTGTATTGTAACTTGTAGTGCACGTAAAAACTTTAATTTCACTACCGCTGAACAGATGTCGGTAGAGTGTGTACACGTAAGTATTTGATATTTATTTTATGTAGTTTTAAGATATTTCCATTGGTGGCAGTAGTAACGCCACATGACAGAGACAACATTTCGGCCATACCCGAATAGGTACGACTATAGTTGATGCTAGACGATCTCCAGTCCAGCAGCTCAGTATGAGTTCCTTTCCGAAATAGAATAATAGTCTCCAATTAAGAAGAGAAATAACAGTATACAGTAATAATAAGTAAAAGGTACTTTTAAAAAATTGTATCAAGTTTCTTACACGCTACAATATTTCTATGAAATCATAACTCGTTGTGAAGTAATGTTTTAATCAATTTATTTAATGCGAACTTTCACCCCGATAAAGGGCGCTTAGAAATCAAATAACTGTCGCTTTGATCTAGAAACATTCTTCCATCAATCAATTAGGCAAAGAAAATGTTATTAAATTGGATAACTGAGCAGAATAAACCGCGATCAAGGGATATTAGGCAATTCTAATAAAAAGCCAGAAGTGGGTTTAATGTTCCCAAAGGTCGTTCATCTAATGGCGCGAATACATTTGCTAGCCGAGCCACGAATTACGGGAAAGAAACGAAGCAATAGCGAATGGCGCGAAACGCCGCTTGTGGTTGCTTCGTTCCTTTACCATAATTCGAGGCTTGACTCGAAAATGTATACGCAGCATTATACTCGGCAAAAGAATGTAATAATAAGTATTGGAAACATAATAATATGAAAAATACCTCATTCGGGTGCTTTAAAAAATTCTGTAAAAAGTTGGACCTTTCCAATATACGAGTATAATATTTTCTTTGTTGAACTTTTTTGTTCGATTAAGAAAACGTGCATACAACCCACATTCTTTATCCAAACAAAAGAAATGTGAAGAAAATTATGTGAAATTAAACAGTTTTATGTTTTTTTATATATGAATACCACACAAGAGTCCCAACTGCCCCCAACCGTCTAGAGCCAGTGAGAATATAACATCCCCGAATTGGAGTGTGTTGTGAGACTGAAGGTTATGGGAAGGTCAAGGAGATGGGGAAGAGGAAAGTGAGGGAGTACCTGGCTATTCAGATCTGGTCACCAAATACGACTGAAGCCATTTCAAGCAAGGTTTCAATTCTGAATGGTGGTTTTAAACCAGGGCGATACTGAGAGTATCTACCACTCTGGAACGTGCCGCAGGTATATCGTATGTTATTTTAAATGACTAAATTGTGAGGTAACACAAATTAATAAATTAATAATAAAATTTACTTGCGCACGCGGGATTCGAACCCGAGACTATAGAGACATATCCCTCGACCATGTAGGCCGTCTAATATACCTATACACTAGTAGTTACTGCCCGAATTTTTTTTTTTTTTTAAATCTTGTAAACAGACATCTCGTCTATACAGTTAAATTTATGTAACCTCTAGAAATATTTAAAAAAAAAATTAAGACGAAAAACATATTTCATAATAAATAAATAAATTTTTGAAAATTAGATATTAGTTTCTTTTTACAGTATATATATTTTTTAATTTCATTCACGTGCTTTTTTAAATTATTTACAATTTGTGTAAAGCAGCCTAGGTTCAATAAATTACATACGAAAATCTTTGTTTTAGGAGTTAAAATCACTCCTTGTGTCTTGTGTACGCTTGTTGTTATTCATTTTAAAGTCTGCTAAACGGATGGATAACTAATTCAAAAGAACACCGCACGCCCCTGGAAATAACAGAATATACATGGCTAAGTTAAAATATTGTAAAATATCTCCAATTTAGGTCTAAAATGATTTAACGAGAAAATGACACTTAAGACGGTCTATATTTTTATGGGTTCAAATATTGCATCTCCTAAACCTACTGTCCCAAAGATATTAACATCTACGAGTATCTACGAGTATTGCTTCTCTATCTGCACAGATAGACTGAGCGACAGCAACGCGTGGCAGGGTACAACTTGTATTAAAATATATATTGTAAATCCTCCAAGCAATTATAATATATTATAACAAATACATGTATATTTATGCTAATAGTCCATGCCAAAATATTGTATTTACATAACAAGACAGATACTGTAATACATAACAAAAAACGTGTTTTCTTTAAGATCTAATGTTTCCAGGATTGCAAACCTTCAAAATCAGTTTTCTCAATATTATGTTTTATGGAGATACGATATTTTAATTCGAAGCCATCGATAGTGTGATTTTTTTATGAAAGACGTGTGAGTTTTCCAACAATCAATGAAAATAGTTTGAATAAATAAATAGAAAATATGATATCATTTGGTGTGTGGGGTGAGTTGGGTGGAAAGGGTGGTGGGGTAGATAAAGTATTTCATCTCGGCGGAAGGTTGAGGTGTATTTTGATACCGCAGATTTAACGAAAACCTTCCATTTTCCCGTAAGAGATATTTGCACGCAAACAGGGATTGATGTCGAAAACCCACATAAAGCGGGCTAGGCTAGGAAATTGATTTCCCAGTTCACGGAACAGTACACGCTCCACGCCACATACCTCATGCCTTATACCTCATGCCTCGTGCCTCATGCCTTATGCATACTTAATACTCCCGCACTGTCAGCTTAGTCAGCCCGCACGACCGTCAACACCGCACCGTGGCAGAAGGGTTCGGTTAGGTGGCAGTAACAGATGCCCAAACAAAAGTACATTTTTCGACACATTTTGCGATAGTGTTTTTTTTTTATTTAAAAAAATACGATAATGAAGCCATTTTCATGTTAAAAAATATTAATACGACGATTTAAAATGTTCCATTTTAGATTTCCGACGATCCGTGAATATGGCGTTGTTGACGTCACGCCGGCCAACGTTGGTGACAATCCGTCTTCCAAGCAAGTAGCGTTTTCTACGTTATAATGACGTTGTAGCTAGTTTGACACATTTACGAATGTGCAATTCTAGATCGTTTTTAAAATCAATAAGAATCATGAATGAAAATATTAAAAATACAAATTATTAGAACGAAGATCAGGGTTCCATGATAACTCAATACAGTGACAATTCAACACACCTTTAAAAAGTGATATAAAGTCATTAGAAACGATGAAAAAAAAATTTAAACCTAACCTAACCTAACCCAACCTAACCTACTTAACCCTGTTAATAAAGTTTTTGTTTCGTCACTTTCCATGACTTTATATAACTTTTTAAAGATGTGTTGAATTATTATTTTGATGATTTATCCGGTCACCATGAAAATAGACAAATCATTAGGGATAAAACACAGATTAGTGTACGAGTCCCATACGGCCGATAAACTATGCCCTATATACTATATATCCCTAAGATAGGCTAGTGGGTGTATTTGGATAGTTATAGTTATAGTTCCCCGTATAGAAGTAAGTATCCCACGCTGGAAATTGCTTCGGGTTTCAGTTTCCCGGAATTCGCAGAGAAACGTTATTCAAATATTTTGAAAACATCAGTACAGCTTTACAAAGGAACCAATTATATGAGGAGATAAACAAAAAGCCTACCATAATATTTGCTGTATTTATGTATGCAAATAATCTGCATAATTTCTGTTTTCCGTCATGGGAACGATTTATTACACTAGTGGGACGTAATGTTTCGCTATTGCTAATGTCTTTCTCAGGCGTTTCCGACATCTTCCACCGTTCACTACTGTGCACTACAATGTTTTTGTTAAAAAACTACGTTATATCGGCTATTAATTCGACTCCGTATCTCATTCCGGTGCAGAGATATTCTTCGGGCGTCCTCGACTTTTTCTTCATTCAAACTACTCTCTAAACACTCGTGGCACTAATAAGAACAAACTTTGAATTTTTTTATATAGGTCGGCTAATTTTCGGGTTTTGAAGAAGAAGAAGATGAAAGCAAATTATTCATTTGATTCGATGAGTTCGATTTACGTCACATGGGTAAACATCTGATTATAGACATTTAATAATAATAATAACATAGAATTTATATAGCGCAGTTTGTCATTTCATTTCGAGTGCGCTTTACTATATCAAACTTAAAAATAATAATTTAATATTAGTGGTCATGTTCTTAAAATTATTGGTACATATCTCATTTGCATAACTCACTTTTCGGCATTTTTAATTATTAGTACACATTTGAGCATTTTTATTTTCCTTAGTAAATATACATCAGAGCATTTTAAAACTCTTCGAAATATGAGCTGTGCAATTTAGAAATGGTCGATATTCATGTCTTAGGAGCCTGGATTTGGAACCTTAATTCAAATCCAAAACGAAGGGAATTAAATATATTTGATATATGTACCTCCTTTTTTCCACCATTGAAATAGGAATTTATAGGACAAATGACCAGTTCTTTTTTCTCGAATTTCTCTAGCACTCACCCTGGCGAATTTATTTTTCTTTTTGAGAAACTGGTTCCTAAGTAACTGGATAAAGAACCGGTATAACAGATGGGATTATAACGTCGTAAAATGGGACAGATGAATTCCTAGAATTCACGTCGTAATCAACCTGATTTCTTTATGAAATATAGGAGAGAGTCAAATTCGTAAGATTACGATCAAACAAATGAAGATCACCAAATAAATGGAATTTACGTCATAATAGATAGAATTATTTGGATTACGGCAGATTTAAAAAAAAATTACATTAAAATACAGATTGTATATCGAAACATATAAACATATTGTACCGGACAGCAGGTGGATGTACGTACATAATTATTAAAATAATTAAGGAAATCAATATTTACTGTTATCACGCATTTAACGATGCCGAATCCCTTTTGGAGCTTATCACCGGACACGTATCATGTGTCAAATGGAATTTAACCGTAGTAATTAAAAGTTGGTTATTTTTCTTGGTTCCTTAATGCTCTCATGCATCCTGTTTAGAGATAAGAATAATTGCTGTACATTAACACGTGTTGAATTCGAACTCAATAATAATATGCAAACAACTGGCCCAACCAGTCAGTTGTCCGACGACATTCGCAAGTTGTGTTTCTTTGCAAATCCTTACCTAAGGTACCCCCGAGAGGAAACCGGCATTTACAGTCGATGTTACTGGCGTAGGTGTCCAGTACACATATAGCCTAAAAATAAACAAGGAACCACGCTTTAACAAACCGCGGGTATGATTCTTACCGATAGACATAAGGAACACAGCAAAAGCATAAAATACAATGGAGATGACCCCACTAATCAGGCAATAAATTTCCCGCCTGTGTTTTATATTTTGATCATACAGTTTTGGGCAGGTCGCGAAACGCTCCTAGACAGCAGATGATATACAGCCGGGGAGGTTGTGTAAAAATGGGAAATACAACGTGGAGCCAACACTTTTCACGGGGAGCAGCAAACTCACGACAAAATAAAGTCCAGCATTTTATGTGTGTACCTTTTAAAACCATTTCATGTCCAAATATAATCTATTTAGTTGTTCAGAAATACGTCAGTACTTAATACTATTTATACTCGTAGAATTAAAAATATATTTTTAGCTAACTAACTAACCCTCACGCCGTTTTTTCAGCAGGGATAGGCAGAGAAGACGGACACACACTCCTTGCCTCATTCACACTCATACATCGTCTCATACATATTCTTCTATTTTTCTGACTCTTGATATGGCTTGACTCAAGTATCTGATTCTCTTGACTGTGCTATGTCTTACTGCTACCATTCTGCGTCATATATTCTCCTTAAACTAATTTCTTCGCTCATTCGCTCTTCTGCCCAAACCATCTAAGCGTACTTTTCTTAATCTTACTCATTATGCTTCTCATCAGTCTTGCACTCTTTGCGGATATCTACATTTCTCACACGGTCGTACATGGTTTTATCACACACTCAGGGATCTCATTTCTAAAGCATTCAGTCTACTTTTATACTTTCTCTGCCAGTTCCGTGCCTCACTTCCATACATCAGGGTAGTTACCAGAACCCCATTGTGGAATGCAAGCTTAGTTTATTAAATATAGTAGGTACAAGAAAAGCATTAAAAAATTAAAGCATCTAATATGTAAACGTTGCACCAAATAATGCGTTTGGGTAATGATTAATAAAATTTTACCATTAACTTCACTACTACACAATCGTATCTAAATAGAAAAATAACGTTTCTTGAGTCGGCTCAAGAATCTGATTCATTTGATCTTGCCATGTCTTCCTCGGTTGACGCTGATTGCGTCAAGAATTCAGACAAACGACAAAGAACCGACTAATGATATAATATTTGATTAGAAAATTATTTTAAGTATAGAGTTAACATATAAGATATATGTATTTCTTTTGTTTAAATTTCTTGTAGTTTATCTAGACAAGTGAGATTTTTTGATTATTCAAGGTTCTGTGCTATTTCCACTTTCAAGAAAGCGTTATTTACTAACTAACTAGATTTAATAACATAATATCCAGTGATTTGATTTTTTGAAGGATGCTATAAGTTGAGTAAAGTTACTAAATATGAAAAATATATTCATGAAAAAATTTAACCGATTTAATTTTTCTAATAAATGTAAAAGTAAACGTACTCCATGATTAAATGATGGGTGAAGTAGTAAAGCACTGAATTAGTGGCTTAAAAAATTAAAGCGTATATTTTATACAAAATGATCAAGTACGTCATTTAAAAGTGAGTACGTCATTTACAAGCACATTATGGGCATGAGAACTCAATTTACTATTGCAATGATTGCCCGACGAATTCATTGTTGGGTTATAAACTAACCGCAAATATCTACATTTTATTCTCGTATCAAATCGTTTAATCGCACCCTGGGTGCTTAATTCTTAATGTCCTGACGGTAAAATCAGTACTCAAGTATGATGTTCGAGTAAAATTAAACAACCCGATGAGCATTTGATCGATAAATTATATACTTGCACATTAAACTGCTATCTGAACTAGCAGTGGCCATTACCGAGGGATCTGTTTCAACCAATGGATGATTCAAAAATATAATACGTAGGATGTGTAAAATACCAAAGGAAGACTTAACAATGCTGTTAATCAACTATTACTTGTTATTCTTCCGTCACGGCGTTTGTCATTTTTGGAGTTACGTCACATTAATAGCTTATTTGTCCTTCCGCCGACCATAGAGCAGGAATTCAAAAAAATTCGTACATGAAGAACGCAGCTGCGCAAATGCACCAGTTACCGATCAACTATAGTCGCCTGTTCAACTGGAATAGAGATACCGCCGTAATTGAGAAAAGCTGTCTAATACGACGTATTAGAAAGCACGGAGTACTTAATAATCTTAATCCGTCGAGAGATACCGCCGTTAAACAAAATTATTTGCAACAAGGGAACGCCGATTGTGTGCGCATTTTTTTATGTTTATAAAGTGACTAGTGATTATTCATTATCGAACATTAATAGTGCGGGCCCTACTGGACATATCAAGATACAGAAGAATCATCGAACCTGCTAAGTGCAGAAATCTTGCGTTATTTACTCTGTGTGTTAGTCGGAGTTTCACGATCCTATCGAACTACAAGTCTTAAAGAGGATCCAACTCCTTGCAAATACAACATAGAGCGTAATCGTACAATTATTCAGCCTTGCTATTTGAAAATGTCACAACCCTTAAACGTGTACTTGTCACACATTGTATAAAGACTGTACAATTTCTATTTTGAATCATTACCAATAAAAAAATTCTTTAACTGGCTGCGAAAGAGCTGGCAACATTGGATTTTGCCAGATTTACGCATACGCCATGCGCGTTAGTTTCCCATCAAAATGAAAGTTTTGATTTTTAATTCCTGATGTGTGATTCCAATCATGCTTTGTTCATTATTACTAGAGACCGGATTATATGCATTTGCATATTTGCATATGCAAATGCATATTTAGACCCTTTTCAGCGGTAGTTGCATATTTTAGCAAATAATTTGAGATCTTGCATATTTACGCTTGATATCGTTCAGATGCCTCACATAGCGACACTATAGACGTCAGATAGCAAGGCGCGCGGCCAGCGAAGCTGAGCCAAGAACTGATAACAGAACTGATCTTACTGATCGCTACGGCCGGCGGCCGGAGCGGGGGGAACCTCTCTCATCTTCGCCTGCGCTCGCGCCTACTCGGCTTAATTCGGCTAATTGCCGAAAACAATTTATTCATTTGTATGAGGGGTGATTTGGTATATTTTTATGGTAATTCAGTGAATTGCGAATTTTGTTTTTGACTGGTGTTTTGTTTGTTTGCACGAAGTTGTACATTGTGAAAGTGAACCATGCCCCCTGATAAAAAAGTGCCCATACGTGGATAGCTGAATATCCTGGAATATTTACATACGACGGAAAAGTTTTATACTGCCGAGTTTGCGAGAAAAACATTTCTAGCACAAAAAAGTTCCAAATAGACCAGCATGTCAAAACCAGTGATCATATCGCAGAAGTGCAGAAGAAGGGCCCACGACAAAAAGTTTTTACAGTGGCAAGTAGCAGTAACAGTGAAGTAACCTCCAAAGGTAAACAACAAAATCACTTTAGCATGGATCTATGTGAAGCATTTCTTGCAAGCAATATCCCTCTATACAAACTGACAAATCCTGCCTTGAAGGATTTTCTCAGAAAATATTGCATAAATCAAAATATACCGGATGAATCTACTTTACGTAAAAATTACATACCATCAATTTATCTACATGTGCTGGAAGAAATACGCAATGAACTCAAGGATAACATCATATGGATTTCAGCTGACGAAACCACCGACACTTGCGGCCGTTACATTGCAAATTTGATTGTTGGTGCATTAAAACTTGAACCTTCACCTTCCTATTTGGTGGCCTGCAGAGAACTTGAAAAGGCAAATCATTCTACGATCGCCAGATTTGTGAATGAGGGTATAAAAGAAATATTTCCTGAATCTTCTGCGGATGAAAATGTGTATGTGTTGCTCTCAGATGCTGCCCCTTATATGATCAAAGCGGGCAAAGCCCTCCAAGTATTTGATCCCAATTTGATTCATGTGACGTGTTTTGCTCACGGAATTCACAGACTCGCCGAAGAAGTGAGATCCACGTTTGCGAATGTAAATAACCTGATTTCATCAGCAAAGAAAGTGTTTCTTAAGGCGCCTGCTCGTATAAAGGCCTACAAAGAAAAACTGCCAAATATCCCTTTACCTCCTGAGCCAGTAATAACACGTTGGGGTACATGGATCGAAGCTGCGATGTTTTACCATGAACATTTTGAAGCCATCAAGGGTGTTATCAATGACTTCGATAGTGCAGAGGCTTTGGCAGTTTTCCAGTGCAAAGAATCGTTTGACGACGCCATTATTAAAAAAAACCTAGCTATGATTACCACTCATTTCGCCTACATACCTGCAAGTATAAAAACGCTTGAAACTCCTGGATTGGCGTTGAATGCATCTTTTCAGGTTATGAAGGAAATTCGCCTTATGAATTCCTCGTTGCCAAAGCTATTCCCGAGTAAACTCAGAGAAAAATTTGAAAACATACTGAATTATGGTTTGAACCTTTGTGCCAAATTGATAATTTCATCAACGGGGCAGGTGAAATTTTGCCCGGAACAATAAGTTCAAAAATCGCACCCAAATTTAAATTCTGTCCAGCCACATCAGTAGACGTAGAATGTTCCTTTTCCGCTTACAAAAATATATTAAGCGATCGTAGACACAATTTGTCTACAGAACATTTAGAACAGTACTTAGTCATATACGTTTTTAAAGGTAAATTCTAAATTTTATTGATAAATACATTTTATAATTGATATTTTAGAAAATATAATTGTTATCCTTGAGAACTCATAGCTTACTAAAATAAAATAAAATATGTAAAAATACGACTTCCTGTATTATTTCATGTTGCATATTTTGACCCTTTTTATGGATTTTCGTGCATATTTTAGCTATTTTTATTGCATATTTGCATGCATATTTTGGGCTATTTTTGTTGCATATAATCCGGTCTCTAATTATTACTATTCTAATGATCAATTTACTAATATTTTAGTGTAATTCAATATATTTGTGCAATTTTTCTTAACTTTTAATCCATTAATAATGACACGTTGTGAATTTAGTTTCACGTTATCGGAAAAAGCGAGATAATTTCAAACTTATTGTTTTTTAATTGACTGTTATCGCGTGAATTTTGTAATAGTTCCTTAAAAGTGATGTTATTTTTCAAACACAGATACCTTATGCATGTGTAGGTAAATACAATTCCAAGAAATGACATCATCTTAAATGAAGAAATACATAAAACATTTAAAATACGTTGGAAAAATTCGATGAGAAATTTATTTACTATTTCAAGAACAAATTATCATGAACTATTTTAGGTCAGTTTCTATATTTGTAAGATTTTCATATGCACGGTCATTTAGCAATTCAATAAAATATTCACTACGTTTTTAGTGAAGCTAAAAACTGAAGCAACATAACAACTGCTAGGCGGGTATTGTCAGATATGGGTATAGTATAGGATCTCTCGGTTAACTACCAAGTTCGAGGTGAGGTTGGATTGGAGAGAGGGAGAAGTTTGGGAAAAGGGTCTAACTTAGTCTAGTCGAGATGGTTGTAGAGTGTAGAGAGCCCGTTCATGCCACGTGACAGTAACATTCTACATCCGAGCAACCCCCGGCGTGTGATTATATTTGCATTAATTTTACATTGGTAGATCAGCCACTGTTCGATGTTATATGGATATTATTTACCTAGATACAGGTTCATAGGTTCATCATGAACCCTGGGGCGTACGCGTAATAATACTAATAACTAAGGTAAAGGACCAAAACGTAGCCGGGTATCAATGAAAACCATCTACAGGGTGCATCGAAACAGACAGGAGAGCTGTGAAGAGCTATTAAAAAACGACACATTATTCGGTACATCATGGCGTTTTATGCATCGAGTCCTGAAGATAATATCAGAAAGATGATGGCCCCCAGCAGCGATACACTGATGAAGGCGATTTCTGAAGTTTTCGGCCGCATTATGGCACTTCTCGACGAGTATTGGCATCTATGAGGTTTTGCAAAGGTGTGAGGCCGATACTTTTTTTCATATACACGTTTGTTATAAATTTAATAAAATTTTCAGTACGTTCTGTAGGCTAGCATTACACTTGTAAGTTTTTTCGTAAATTTACGACTTCTAGCCAATGGGCATCTTGCATTTTGAAAATCCAATGCGCCCATTGGCTAGAAGTCGTAAATTTACGAAAAAACTTACAAGTGTAATGCTAGCCTTAGAAAGGCTGTAACTATGTAAAACAACAACAACAAAAACAAGAAATTCGAGAAATTTTATAAGGTTCTGGGGGTTGTCGCTAAATATTTTTTTGGAATTTTGCTACTAGAGTGAATTTTATATTATAGTCGACACATTTCCACGAGAGGTTGGAGAAGGTTAAGATGGTTCTTTGGAAAGGAATATGGAAAAATTTTGGGTTTCTTAGTAGAAGGTGATTGATATTGATTTTATATGTGGCCAAGAGTGAGATCTACACGGTTATTTATAATTTTTTAAATATATTTGATGTTTTTTTTTGTTACTATACCCATGTATTGTTCATATTTTGAAATATGTATTCTATACGTTTTTTATAGTCGGCAAGCAATGTGGACAATCCGGTTGTAATAATAATCTGAATAATAGACGAGTGGGTATGTACGGTAATTGTAAGAATATGGATTAAGTACGGAGTTTGTATCAGAGTAGAGATGTGTAAGTAGGTACTTATTTTCAGTATAACTTGGAACAGTCGGTAAGGGAATGAAAGGATGAAGGTGTCGCGGAGTTATATCACCACTAATGCTGCTTTTCATTTGTACCAGTCAAAGCTCTGCTAGATCTGTACATGACGCGCCGACAATGGGCGCCCGAGGCAAGACCTTGTCGAACAAGCCACAGCCGCTTAGATCACACGGAATAGAGCTGGATCGATCGATCATTTTACACGACCCGGGTCGCATAAACCCGCTGGTGGAGTGTTTTGGTCGAGAGTACCCGCTCTTTTAAAGGGGACTTTTACACATGGAAATAAGCCATAGAGTAGAGAGAGAGATCGATGGAACGGAATTTGAAGGAACGAAGCAACTGAAAACGCCGCTTGCAGTTGCCACCATTCTGAACAGAACCGTTGCTGAACGGTCGGGTATTTCCATATTTTTCACACGAAACCCCTCCTTCCACCCCATAGTTTCAATGGTTTTGGGCTAACGTCCAAACTCATGGGGAATAAATGAATTTAAAAAATTATGTAAAACGGGTCACCGTAAACATGTTAAAGTTAAGGACGTTGTAGAGATCAATATTATACAATTTCTGAAAAATATATACTAGCAGAACAATTACTATCCATCCTTTAACATGAGCACTGAAATTTTAACCCAGTCCTAAAAACCAGAAAAATGTGGCATATTTAGTTTACACCACGAATTTTAAATACGACATAATTCGGAATCTTTTGATTCTTTTAATTTCAGAAACCCGATTTATAACGAGGATAAAAATGTTTGTCAAATTTTAAACCTAGATCCTGAACAACGCCGGGATAGCTTTGAGAGTGAATAAGAATTTTTCATAAATAAAAATAACGTAAGCATTTATCATAAATTAAATCTAAAGGAAGAACTTTGTAGGTAGCTACCTAACCACTTTAAAATAAATTCGGGCCCATTTCCGCCAGCTGAACGTCAATTTTCGCTTGAAATGACAAAGCGTAGTTTGTGGATGATAATAAATCACAAGTATTGTTTAAGTGTATTTTCTTATGTTTTCTATTTGTTTGAAAACACTTAAATTGCATTTATTCACACCAGTGTAAAAACTTGTGGTGTACAACATAGAACTGTACAGTAAAAATGTTAAATGTTAACTGTTTTAGATGTTGAAAAAATATGTATGAAATCAATTAATTAAAACCATTTTTATTTCAAAATATACACGCCTTACAAAAACACATCAGGTATAGTATTAGGTTTATAACGACCCAGGGGAAATTGCTGGACATCTAGCACAGTCGAGCATTAAAAGTTTTATGGATAATCTTGGTAACTTGTAATCGTTCCCGAGCACGACTGCAGATCGCCAACGAACAAGCAACAATTCACAACGACTAAGTGTTCCTAATTTATTCGACGCGAACTGCTGTTTGTACGTTAGCAGTCGTGCTCTGGAAAGATGACAAGTTATCGACATTATCGATAAATACTTTACCTAACGACCGTGTTAGAAACCCTGGTCCACTAATGGGTTATCAATGCCGTGATTAATCAATGTTTTAACATTTTTCATTAGTACTGTTCACGTCATAATACATATTATTTTATTTTTTCTATTCAAAACGAAAACAGATAAAAATGAAAAAAAGTGTCATTGTTACCGCTATTGATGTTGGTTCGATATTCGAATACCAAAAATACTAACAAACCTGATTTATTGAGCCTAATCACCATCAACATACCAACCAATACTACTCGATCAAAAATTATTTTTAATTACAACAACAATATCAGGACTGAGTCATTTAGATACTCACTTGTAGCTAGATTATATGCAGTTGGCAATAATTTCGCAGAATTTGTAGATGTGTTCAACTACACGGAATAATATAGTTATAAGAAGGCTATAGTAACATACCTCAATAATAACCCTGTTCAGGGTTGATTAAAGCAAAACGAACTCTAAGCAGAATTCTTGCCTGAACAGACTATGCAATAATTACAATAGCGTATTATCTAAGGTTGATATTTTCAGTTGCAAACTTACCAAATACAAGAGGTCCATAAAAGAATATTTCTCTGATGGTTTGTGAATAATGTTTATGTCAATGTTTGTTTTGTAAATTTTTCGTTTTATATAATCTTTTGTTTTGTATAAATTTTTTAATTCATATTCTTTTCTCACAAATTTAAATAACTTATTCCATATTATTCTGTCTCAGTTAAAGTCACAAGGAGGAAATCCATAATTGGTTTTATTTTACTATATAATAGGTACTTATGTACAAACTGATTAAATGTAAACTGTCGATTTCCCAAAAATTAATAAATAAATAAATATTAAAAAACTAAGCCAAACATAATACTATTCTTCTGCATTGCATTTCTATATAACTAATAAAAAACTTGTATTCTATTAGTTAGTTATTTAGAAATTCAATGCAGAAGAATAGTATTGCAGTAATTGCAGTAATTAGTTGCACTAAACTCTCGACGTCTCGACACAGATTATCTAGGCTAGTGAGACAGGCACCGATCCAGTAAAAAATAAATCTTAAGTATCCAATAAAATAAAGAAAATTAAATAAAGTGACATAAGTTTTATTGTCAAGTGTTTGTATAATCCTACAACAATACCGCATGATGGAATAGTTAATTAGTGTTCGTGTAGTCCATTAATTATTGTAATGTAGTTTGATTGCACAGAAATTGTTATGCAGCGAACGTAACGCGTCGGCAGTACGAGGAACGAGCACAATGGACATTGTCCTCATGTCCTGGCTGCCTGGTGCTGGCCCACCTGGCATTGACGCGACGCCGACGTCTGTATTCGGAAGGTATTAGCCACTGGCCATGGCGCGTCGCGACGATTCAGTAGCATTTTTGGAATGAAATATGCAATTGTTGAAAACGAATAAAAGAAACTGACGAATTTATTGATTCTTTAATCTACGGCTATTTTCAGAAGAGCAGAAAACATTTTTAAAGTTTGATACCAACACCCGAAAGGTGTTGATGTTGAAAGGTCGATAAAGCCCTATATCAATACGATTTGACGAAATCCATCATTTATGGTCAGTTAGCAATATATGCGAGCATAGTCAGAACATGATTCAGGCAGTCAGTAGACCAAAAGCCGCTACTTTTAGCGCGGCCACCAAGGTTTCAGATAAGCTGTCAATATGCCAACTTTTTTGATAATATCGTTCGTTATGCAAAATAACTGACTTATTAATGAATGGGGGTAAACCAACTAACGCTCTTAGAATTTAAAGAAATCGTATACACAATCCATAGACTTAATAAATTCCTCTAAGACGCGATCAAATGATTCCGTTCCAGCATCGAGAAACAAAAGATGTTAGTTATGAATAATAATAATAATAATAATACCTCATGAACTATGTAACTCCCTTTTTAGTGTCAACAAGAAAATGCGGACTGCCAATTTACATTAAAATTATTATTTCAATTCAACATTGTCAATTTATTAGTATTTTTTATTTTACATAGCTGTCTGACGTTTAGGAATGTCAAATCATAGAATATACCTCCAGTGTTGGCAGCGTACAACGAATTCTAATTTATTGCATTATTAATATCGGTCTGGGTAAATCAACGGCGCGACTCTGCTCCGTAAGTCGGTATAAAATCATCGGTAGTTACGCCTATTGGTAAGATATTGTAAAGTTATCTATTTCACTGTGATAGACATAAATCCAAAAGGCCAGTGAAACTATAGCATCCCTTTTTGGGAAAATTTTTGCAGAAGGGGGAGAGTAAAAGATGTTTGGGGCTTACCTGACTGTCTAGATACAGCCAATGAACACAGCTAAAAACAGTTCGATACTGCAAGGTAGTCTATCAGCAGGGTGATTACTGATTTCACTGATTAATAACAGCATCTTCTATTTTAGCGAGTTTCGCATATTCCTAGATTTTTTTTTTGCCTAGTCGGAATTTGAACGACCTCTGACTGAGCCAAAGAACTTAACACTCTGACAATAAGGTCGTCCATTGTTTCTAGTTACAATAACAATGCCAATACATAGTTACCGTGGGGATATAAGATTGTTTGAAGACATCGTAATCGCCGGTTATCTGTAAAATTTTAATTCATGAAAAACTAGCTTACGTGTACCCAGCGTTGCTCGGGGACTACAGGACAACTGGGTGCGTTTTTAAGGTGGAAATAATATTATTGTACTGTAATAAGTATTTTTTTCACATGATCGTGCCGTGTCTTCTTCAGGCGTCCTCTACCTTATCAAACATCCACTTCCAAGTCATACATTCTCCTTACATCTGCTTCATCTTTCATCACTTACGTCTCATTTTACCACAAAAAAATATTTGATTCATGTCTTCTTCGGGCATCTTCAATTTTTTTTATCATTCATTTCATGTAGTATCATGAAATTCACTTCATGTAGTATCATGAAATTCATATTGTTACTGTTAAAAAAAAACCTCCCTTTGTCGACTTCAATTTGACTCTGTATCTCATTCCAGTGCAGAGGTTCAAACTACTCTCTAAACAGACCTGGCACTAATAAGAACAAACAAACTTTGAAATTTTCATCGCTATAGGATGAATGGTATAAGAACGCGTACAGAACAAATAAAGTTTATTACATACAAAATATTAGAGTAATGGTGAAGATATTCAGTGATACTGATTACGGAAAATGCCGTAATCCATTCCAAACACTAACAATGATATTATTTTCTTTGGCTCCGCCTGAACAAAGTAAATTGCAATTGTGTTATTAACTCTACGAGCGGTGTCAGTGAATACATTATTATCTAATGAAACATAAGCGTATTCGGGTGAATCTAGACGTTCTTCGCTAATCCAGCGTTATTCAGCCAGGGGGTGTCTGCACAGTGAAATCGATAACTTTACAATATCGGATCCATAGGCGTAACTACCGATGATTTTATACCGATTTCCCGAGCACGGTCGCGCTGTTGATAGCCAGACCTATTTTTACAACGCAGTAAATCATAATCGATATACATTGGAAATACTGGCGCATCTCTCTACGAGTTGACATAATTCAATAAAAAGTTTAATAAATTGAAAATTTAAATGTCGAATGTCGAATTAAAATATTAACTTTAATATACATTGACCATCCGCGTGTACTTTTCGACACTAATAATTAATTAGTTCACGGTAGTTAATTAGTTACTTAGCTACAACTAACATTTTTTGTTTCTCGGTGCTTGAACGGAATCAATTGATCGCGTATTAGATGAATAGATAACGTCTCTGGATCGTGTCTCCACTTTTCTTTCAGTTGTCTGACCGTGTTGACAAAAAACCCTATCTGACTATAGAAGACGGATTTTGTCAATATCGTATTGAAGCCTTTAGGAGCAAAACTCCTGCTGTTTTACTGTGATTTTTGCAGGAAGATGAATTTAAATCATTAATAAATTCTAACATTATACTTGATGGCCTTGCGGCTGATTTCTGACTGACCGACTGCTGGATGTGCATTTGCAATAAAAAATATGAGTCATATTTCTCTTTTACAGTCGATATATGTGTAAGCTTGAACGAGTTCAGGAAGAACCACTTGAATAATATTTTTTAGAAGTCAATCGACAGGAAACCATCTAAAATATTGTATGCGAATACCCAAACTATTTTCGCTTTCGGCGACTTTTCACAACAACATGCGTTTTAAGAAATTGAAAGGAAAATGACATCGGAATTTTACGAATATACTGGCTCGGGTATTTTTATAACGGGATATTATTTCAACCATAACATATTTCTTGAAAATAACCATTTTTGTTAAACCTGCTTCCTTTTTTCTAAATAAATCTCAAATATTTACAGTAAGAAATAAAATGTATTTAATCTTATTTCAATATTTCTTTTAATAACTTTTGACGGTTATACCAATCAATGCACACAGTTGAAGAAGAAGGTACTACTAATAATTCTAAACGGAACATGAAACAGAACAAGACATAGAAAAATAAAAAGGTAACGGTATCAACTAGGAATCGAACCTAATATCGTCTTACCGGGACAACGCCTCTAACCACCCGCTTTTGGAACCTAATCATTTAACGCCATTATTGTCGCTCTCATATTTCAAATTCAGAATTTTATCTTTTAACAATTTTGCTCCCATATTTTTGTCTGCTATCTTTTTCGATTTCAAAGTTCTAAAGAATTTATTTGTAACTTAGATAGTGTCTCGGATAAACAAATCCGATTTTTATTTATCTTTATGTCTTGTTCTGTTTGATTTTTCATTTAGATTTTCAGGTTTATTTTCATCCTCAGTGATATATTACATTTATATGTATAACCTTCAAAATATATTAAAATAAAATTGAATATTCATTTAGACTTTTACAGAGAGCCAATAGGTAATGAATTATTTTATTTTAATATGGGATAGGGGGATTGGTTAGATACGTTGTCCCGTAAGACAGAGATCTTAGGTTCGATTCCAAGTTGAGACCGTTACCTTTTTATTTTTCCATATCCTGTTTTGTTTCATGTTTCGTTTACATTTATTAGTATTATCTTCTTCTGCAATAAAGTATATTCCTTTAATTGTCAGTTAAAATATGTTTTTCAAATCTTTTATATGTTAAGTGACCTTTAAGTATTTATTTACTATGAAATACTGTGATATAAAAGCTGTGACGTCAATCTTATAAAACTGATTGTATATTAGCGTAATAATTTATTGTGTGTCAGTTTACAGGAGATTCTTAGATTAATGAATGGCAATTATTTAACGTAGAATCAAAGAGAATTCATATAATTAATTACGAATAAAAGAAGCCAGCGTAACGTTCGTTAAAATGATTTGTTTCCTTTGGAACAAGAATGTGAAATTGAACATCATTTACTATCGAACCATGCAGTGCTGTGCTGACTTCATTCTACTTTAAGGAATTAGAGCTTGAACACAGAAATCTAACTCGGTGTCAAGATTGGATGACTTTGAAATATGGTACTTTAGGAGAACGCTTTCATGGTCCTGATGGGCACATAACTAATGGGCGTTTTACACGACGCTTTTTCGTCCAGATTCCATTTTCCATGTGGGTCGTCTTCTCGTACGGATTCGGGGTGAAAAAAATACGTATAGTATTTTAGAGGTAGGTACCTACCGATCTTCGTACAGTTTAAAATGGACATTATTTGATACACACTTCTGTCATTGTTTCTCTACACCGGAGATGGAGAATTTCACTCAAGCCACCATAAAGTCCTAATGTGCACATCAATGTATTGATTTTTTATTTATTATTTTTATTTTCATTTATGTCTTTATTCATTTTATTTTTATGTATTATGTAAACTTTTATGGCAGGCAGAGCATTGCACACACCGCTCTGTCTAGCTGAAATAAACATTATTATTATTATTATTATTTACGTAACAATATTATGTGGAAATGTTGCATATTTATTTCGTTCACTGTTGTATATATGTATTGAAATAAAGGCTATATGTTTATTACTGTTTATGAACGTTTATTTTACTGTCCCGTATTGCAAATTTTGCGTGTATTTTCGGTGTTTTGATTAGAGTGAAAAATATTGTATTTTATTACGATATATTTGTACAATTTAAGATGGCGGAAATTTTTTGAAATTGTAACTATGTTATGTGAAAATGTTGCCGTTTATTTCGTTTAGTTTTGAAAACACGTAATGATCAAAATACTACGATATATATATATATCGACGGCCGGCGTGGTCTAGTGGTATACGCTTTTGACTACAGATCCGAAGGTCGCGGGTTCGAACCCGGCGTGCGCAAATAAATTTTATTTGATTAATTTGTGTTATTTCACAATTAATTAATTTAAAATAATATATAGTATATTTGCGGCACGTTCCAGAGTGGAAGATACTCTCAGTATCGCCCTGGTGTAAGACCACCATTCAGAATTGAAACGTTGCTTGAAATGGCTTTAGCCGTGTTTGGTGACCAGATCTGAATAGCCAGGTACTTCCCCACCTTCCTCTTCCCCATTTCCCTCCCCTCCCCAATACCCTCAGCCTCACAACATACCCCAATTGGGGATGCCATAGTCTCACTGGCTCCAGACGGGAGCAGTTGGGACTCTTGTGCGGTATTACTGTAAAAAAAAAAAAAAAAAAAACTACAATATATGATTGTGAACGTGTATTTTACTTACATTCTTTTGAATTTCGCATAAATTTTAGATGATTTGTTGACGGCAACATCAAAGGCAAATGACAGATGCTTTCATGTTGTCCACGGTTATGTTGAAGGTGTTGCCATTGTTTTTACGAATTAATACCATCCCAAATATTATTTCTTTTATAATAATTTGATTTTTATATGGGACCTTATATAGTTTCCATACGGGGTATGATATGAAAAAAAACATAATGTAAAACACCCAGTAGGAGGAAGTATTTATTTATTTCGTATCCAGAACTAAAAAAGTGTGCAATTTTCTTAGAATTCCGAAATAAGAAGATATCAATTCGTATTTTGTGGTAATAATTTAAGGGGTCCCTAATCTCCCGTGTTAGTACAAATTGGGAAAAGTCACCGCACGCCCCTGAGCGGTCAATCGTTCGATGGGGATAAAGTGCTAAGTGCTACTATAAAATGGATGGTTTTCTTTAACATCGAAAGGGTTGTTTGAGCTGAAGAAGCACATTAACCCTCTGAGACTGTTTGTATGAATGACGCATTTGCTAAAATGTATTCCTCAATAATTACGTGAAAATAAATTATTGCTTTACAATCAAGCAAATATGTGCAATAACTTATAAAATGTATAATATTTGTATTATTATCGTAGTTAGCTTATCTTGGCTTCCGTGGTCTTCGACTAGCAATGTCGTAAGTTCAAATCCTGGCGTGCGCAAGTAAATTTTATTTGTGTTATTTCACAACTTACTCATTTAAAATAATATAAAGAATATTTGGGGCACGTTCCGGAGTGGACAATACTCTCAGTATCGCCCTGGTGTAAGACCACCATTTAGAATTGAAACGTTGCTTGAAATGACTTTAGCCGTGTTTGGTGACCAGATCTGAATAGCCAGGTACTTCCCCACCTTCTTTTTCCCTATCTCCTTCGCCTCGCACCTATCTTCAGCCTCACAACATCCCCCAATTGGAAATACCAGTTTCAAAGGCTTCAGACTGTTGGGGGCAGTTGGGAGTTGGGACACTGGTGCGCTTCATAAAAATGAAAATGAATTAAAAAGCTAAACCCTTGTATTTATTCGATATATTTATTTTTTTAAACTATAATTATTCTATATAAGTTCCAAGAAAGCATTATGTGAGTGGTATATTTTAATTGCCGTTGTTTTTCATACGTAGAACTTCATTTTTTTTACATTTAAGAAAATCAAATTTAATTATGTTATTACTATTTTTTAATAATTTCTTTAACTGAATGTTGATATTGGTTACAAAGCAGCATTCTTTAAAAGCGTAGCACTTCCCTGCCTTTCTTTTTTCCCATCTCCTTCCCCTCCCCACTTCATTCAGCATAACAAAATACCCCTATTGGGGATGCCATAATCTCGCTGGCTCCAGACGGTTTGGAGTAGTTAAGACTCTTGTCCAGAACTCACATAAAAAAATTACCGTAAAATCTTTATCCTAACACATAAAAGTCTTAAAATACAACGAATCTATCTGCTTAGTTTCGGGTCGATCGGATGTCGGGAAGTGAATTAATTTTCGTTTCCAAGATTTGGATTCATTCATTACCGAAAACAAAAGAGAAATTCAAATAATTTATTGAAAATAAAGTTGTTTAACAATTCATCAAATTTCGAAGATGAATTTCAAGTTCTGTGAAGGTTCTATTCAAGTTCTGTTAATATATAATTATTGGTAAGTTGTTTCACAAATCATAACAGAACTTGAATAGAACGTTTACAGATCTTTAAAATCAGCTTTGAAATTTGATGAATTGTAAAAATTTTGAGAAACAACCCGTCCTTATAGTCGAAAAATTACATGTCACAAAAGAAATTAATATTGAATTAGGATTCGAGGGGTTAAAGTAATAAGTTATCGGCGTTCATTCCAATTGGTCGATTGGCCTCTCCTCCCAACAGCCTTTACACCCGCATTAACTTTTAACTGCTCGAGCTTTACATTACGGAGGGTCGCAAATTAAACATCTTATCTCCTTTACTCCCATCTCCATCACGGCCTTAAGTTCTCTGCCTGTGAACATTATGTCTAATGTCTCGTTAGAGGGCGATTAAATCAAATCTGATTACTATCTTCACTCTAGACGTGAACTTAAAGAAGATCCAATCGACTAAGAAGGAAACCAAGCTTCATAGACTAGCCTTTTTGAGCTCCATCGTGCTAACTAATTCAATCGCTTTTATAGCAAATTCGATCGTTTTGTTGATTTTAGTAGATCAACTCGACATTTGAAAGTATATTGATGATTGTGAACCTTCTTTCAACAAATTTAATCAAGTTTTTAGTTATAAATCTTGTTGATCGACTCTCTGTTGAATGATACTTAAAATCATATTGACAAGTGGGAACCCTCATTCAACAAAGTTGATTAAGTTCAATAAAAGTTGATCAACTAAAATTGAAACATCAGAACCGGCTGTTAGGAATAAATTACTAAAATTGTTTTTAATTGTAATTTTAATGTATTTAAATAGTGAAACACTTAAGACGGGTTGTTTCGGAGAATTTGAACAATTCATCAAATTTCAACGTACATTTTCGGTTCTGTGAAAGTTTTATTCGAGTTGTTGTTATATCATTATAGGTTAATTGCTTGACAGAACTGAAATAATAACAGAACTTGAAAATTACCTTTGAAATTTGAAGAATTATTCAAATTTTCCGAAACAACCCGTCCTTAAACTTAAACAATTCGGCGAATAAAATTATTTTTTAGTTAAGCTAACACGTAAACAACACCATCTTGATAAATGCCATTTCTATTTTGGTCCTTTTTTCTTCCTGAATCTATGTTCATTTTTCGAGGGTTTTATTCTATAAAAATTTCCATGATTAAGATAATTATTTTTTTTAGAATGTTTTTAAGAATCCGTTGAAAAACTTATATATTAGCAGGTTAACGAGACTAAATTTTCATTTTGTAACATTTAAAGAAAAAATAAAAAGATATACAAAAAAATAATTAAACTAACAAGTAAAATTAATGCATTCATCAATGCTGCAATGTATGCATTAATGCGAAACTGCAATTGCAGTGCTTCGAAGCGTACTTGGGCCCGAGAGTTTAACACAGCAAATGCAGGGCTCCTGACCCCAGGGGTTAATGCAGACATCTCTACCGTGCATGTGCGGCCATATTGGACGCTTCCCAGCACTCCTTCTAATATTACCGGTTCCAACATTGTTCAAAAGCTAAGCAAATTCGCGTATAATCAAAATTTATTCCGGGCTGCAGCTTTCGGGGTGAATATTTGCCAAATGGTGGCCAAACTCCAACAGCAAAAGAAGACAACAGATGAACAGAAGACTACCGGCCTTCGCTCGAGCTTTGACAGATTTCTTTTAATAAACAATTTGTACAGTTAAATGGATATTTCAAAGCTGAACATTGTTGATCACATGGAAAGATCTATGAAAAGTCAAGGCCGACTAGAGTGCAGGCCTGGGCTACCGCCAAATTACGAAGTCAGTGATGTCGATAAGTTAACTTCAATGTTTAAGGTAGTCTAATCACTCCTTATTGCTTGCGTTAAACAACACATAAATCAGCAATAACAACGAATATCAAAAACAATCGCCGTCATTTGTAAGCTGTCGTTGCTCGATGGCACTGACTTGATCACGTGACACTTAAAAATTCCAAGCCTATTCTGTAGTCGGCGTTGATGAAAACTTTAATGAAGTTAGAGTCGCTTTACTAATAATATTATATACTTTACAATAAAAACCAAATATCATGTTGTTTGAAAAATTATTTTTATCAATATGTCTATTTTTTATGTCATCCGACATGAATTCATTTTATTAAAAATAAAAATCTGTGTAATGTATCATTTCGATACAATGTACGGAGAAAAATGAGTACTGTTGATTTATTCGAATCCTGTTAAAAACGTGATGGATGCAGTTACGCTTATCCTAATAAATTCCAAAATATTATATTTTTAATAAACACGTGTTAGACATCCTCATAATACATTCGTGTTTCATTGATAGGTTTTTAGGAGATCTGTCAATTTATTCGTTAAAGCATTCTGGCATGAAGTCCCATTTTCAGCAGGAAAACGAATAATTTTACCAGGTTTTCAATAAAGTTTTCTCCGTGTGGTTGGTATGTCCTTCGTCCAATTTAGTCAGTTTCCAAGCCTAATATATCTCTAACGAGTAAAGAAAACTCACGTTTAAATCTTTCACTATTTGGATATTATTTGCCCTACTAATTGAGCTAATCCGCCTAGTTAACTCTGCTAAATAAACGAACAAATAGTAATTCACATAATCTTAGTTTACTTTTCTCGCCGCTAGAAGCCACCTACTTTTTTACGTACGAGGCCGTATCCGCGATAAGTCATTTGCTTGGAGACGTCGGGATATATTGACAATGCCATTATTCGGGTACAAAGGTTCCTGGTTTGAGTCTCGGCTCCACGACACATTTTTTTCTAGGAAAATCGAAGAATTGATTAATATGGTTTAAATTGGTTGGATACTAAAAAATCTTTTCTGTACAAAATGTGTTTGGGGTTATCCTCTATTACAGAGACGTGAAAACTAACAAAGGGAGAAAAAAACGAAAAGAAAAATGTTGAATAATTAATTATTCACAATTTAAAACTGTGTTTATTTAAACATTACCACCGAAAACAAAAATCCCAACCCCTGACAGTCAGTGGCGGCTCGTAACTTTTCAGTGTGGTAGAGTGCAATGTTTTAAAAATTCGACATTACTGATGTTTTTGTAGCTGAAAACATTTTTCTTGTTTTGAAAGTTAGTTTTTTGGAATGAAGATTTCAGGTAATTTCAGTTTGGCCGTGAGCCGCACGGATATCCTGAAAATCTTCATCTTCAAAAAATCGAATTTTAGAAAAAAAATAAAAATCGTTTTCAGCTACAACAACATCAATAATGCCATTTTTGTAATATTAGTACTCTAGTACACCTAAAAGTCACGAGCCGCCACTGCTGACAGTGATAAGTAGGAATATATTTATTTGGATATCACATCGTATTGCTGAGAAACTGAAGGTTTTCATTTCCGCTATTATTTCGTTACTAAATATTATGCATTTTTATATTACTAGTCAAACATAAATACTAATTTCGGTTGTTGGTTCATGGGTACGTTGGTAAGTAATGCGAAATATTTCTGCGTAATGCGTAAAATTATTCAAGTTCAATGAACTTTTAATTTTAAATTAGAATTACTTTTTGGACCTAGTTAGCATAACCAACAAGCGGTAATTAAGTTAAAATTATTTTATGAATTAATAATTCTTTATTCGAAATTCGTATATCTTTTGTTAAAATTGTCGAAAGATGCTGAGATGATTAATAGAGTGGAGATACTTACTAAGAGAACGCGCGTGATTTCACTGGGCTAGGTACATACCTCGGCGGCCAATTCGAAATTTAAAAAAAATATATTTAAAAAATAATTAATTAAAAAAATATTAATATTCTTTTAATGGCTATCCGATTCATAAGGGGTATTATATTTTTATTCAATTAGTATTAATATAACGTGATATGTATTTTTATAATGACATAGGATATATATCGTAATTTTTCATGTTTACTAACATTCGATTGGTAAATTGATATTAATATTTTTTTTTAAATACTTGGAGCTTCACAAATCATACAGTAATTATAATATTTAGGGAATTTTCGCGGTTCTGTACTAGTACGTGTTATAATTCCATACAATATAATCAGTGTGACAATCGAAGAAAATGTATCGAAGAATTAATTTTCAAGTCTTTCAGTACCTACGTTTCGGGGGTTTAGGATCACAGGGGTCTATGTTAAAAAACATAGTTTTGAGATACACGCAAATAATGATTGGAATGCTCAAATGCCCAAATGTATGCCCAACTGATATTCCCAAACGGTATCTCTTAAACGGATGTATGTACGAGGTAGAGCTTATTGTCACTAATTGGTAATACCGAAACCAAGCTTAACTCAAAACAGTTTTTGTAGTTAGGCCCCTGTGATCCTAAGCCCGGTTTATTTTAGAACATTCGTCAGTCAACTAAAAACTCATCGAGTAGAATAAAAAATAAATGAAAAACCAAAGGTAAATATGAATTGAATCACAGGACAGTTTTCAATCAAGCCAATTCGAATAAATCCATTATTTATCTAGACTGCTGCCACCGGCATCGTATGCACATGTTATAATCGTGAAAATTCACAAAAAATATATTAGTACACGGAGGAAAATGAGTATTGCTAATTTATTAAGAATCTTACCAAATTATTGGGAATGCGGTTAAAAACGGGATTGCATTCCCTTAACGAATGAATTAATAGGTTTCCTGATAAACTTTTAGTAAGTTACGAATATCATCATGAGGTCGGAATGATTTAATAAAAATCTTTTTTTTTTTTGCAATTCGTCATTATATATTATCATGGCAAATGCAGGTGCATGAACACGTGTTCCGACATATTAGAAATTTACTAAAACTTTATCAGGAAACCGGCTTACCAATAATTTTAAGACATTCTTAATAAATTTGAAAAATCATTTTTCTCCGTGCTCTAATTAATTTTTAAATAATGGCACGAAGAAAACGACGGAAAATGCACAAATCCTGGAAAATCACGAAATGTGACTTCACTTGTCAAGATTAACTCTAAAAAATTTAAACAAAAGAAATACATATTTCACATGACAAAGAATTTGAATATTTTCTCTTAAGGCGATGTACTACGTCGTGTAGTATTTTAAATTGAGCCGCTATCAATAATAACCCTTACGTAGATGGCGATAAGGTTTAAATTCCCGCTGAACACCATCCGCCTGTTTTGATTTATGCAAGAAAAAAACATGGCCAAAAAGTGCATTTTATTTTATTTTGTGGTCATTTTATAAATAACTTAATTTACCACATTATACACTAAAATCATAACCGAAAATGGGTTCGTAAGTGGGAGATTTTGAACTTTAAAGCAGTTTTCATAGGCCTTATACATAATTTTTTCTAGGCTTATAAAAATATTTATCTAAAAAATACTCGATTATTTTACTCGCAGTATTTAATTAAAGCATCTGAAACATTTCTAGGCGACCAAATTTTCAAACCAAAAACACATGATTTTGCATTACTACGTATGGCATCGCCTTAAGCGCGACGCTTGTCTTATTCTACGTGTTCACAGATGGCGTTAATTAATTAATTTATTAAAATACGCTTTTTGCAAGGTCAAACATTTATATACAAATACAATATTGGATTGAATCATCGATATTATATTATTTGTATGCCTTTCTTGAAAGAATTAAGTTTTTAAAAGAATAAAACTATTTATTTATATCCATATTGCGAATTTACGGGCGCAAACTAATAATTTGTCTTAATATTGTAAAGCAATACCTTGTAAAAGCGTATTTTAATAAAATTAATTAATTAACGCCATCTACGAACACGTAGAATATAACGAGCGTCGCGTTAAACCTTAAGAAAATAAGGTATGTTAGGATACTTTTGAAAAAGGTATAAAAATATCCGTGATAGTAATTAGACGATATAAAAAAAATGTATTTTGAAATTATTAATCTGACCGTGGGGCAGACCTCTACATATATTTATTAATCTGACCGTGGGGCAGACCTCTACATATATTTATTAATCTGACCGTGGGGCAGACCTCTACATATATTTATTAATCTGACCGTGGGGCAGACCTCTACATATATTTATTAATCTGACCGTGGGGCAGACCTCTACATATATTTATTAATCTGACCGTGGGGCAGACCTCTACATATATTTATTAATCTGACCGTGGGGCAGACCTCTACATATATTTATTAATCTGACCGTGGGGCAGACCTCTACATATATTTATTAATCTGACCGTGGGGCAGACCTCTACATATATTTATTAATCTGACCGTGGGGCAGACCTCTACATATATTTATTAATCTGACCGTGGGGCAGACCTCTACATATATTTATTAATCTGACCGTGGGGCAGACCTCTACATATATTTATTAATCTGACCGTGGGGCAGACCTCTACATATATTTATTAATCTGACCGTGGGGCAGACCTCTACATATATTTATTAATCTGACCGTGGGGCAGACCTCTACATATATTTATTAATCTGACCGTGGGGCAGACCTCTACATATATTTATTAATCTGACCGTGGGGCAGACCTCTACATATATTTATTAATCTGACCGTGGGGCAGACCTCTACATATATTTATTAATCTGACCGTGGGGCAGACCTCTACATATATTTATTAATCTGACCGTGGGGCAGACCTCTACATATATTTATTAATCTGACCGTGGGGCAGACCTCTACATATATTTATTAATCTGACCGTGGGGCAGACCTCTACATATATTTATTAATCTGACCGTGGGGCAGACCTCTACATATATTTATTAATCTGACCGTGGGGCAGACCTCTACATATATTTATTAATCTGACCGTGGGGCAGACCTCTACATATATTTATTAATCTGACCGTGGGGCAGACCTCTACATATATTTTTTTATAATAAAAGTAACGATAGAAATAAAGATTTGGAAAGTTTTTATCGAAAGCCTTATTTTAAATATAAACTTCCAAAACTTTTTAAGTCCCTTATTGTGTTGTCATCAAATACCTTAGCAGCGAAAACTCCAAAACAAACTTATTATTTTATCACAAACAATAATAATCTATTTTTGCAGTTCCTTTCAACTAACTGCTCAAGTTCACAAACAAAGTAGAAAATAATGCAAAATAAAACATCAACGTTTTCACTTGTAAAAGGTTCATAAACATAAAGTTGATTTTAAGTCCCGTTAAAGCTCAGAGAAAAAACGTGAACTTTATAATGACATTGGTAAAAAAAACATCGCGGAAAATGGGACGGAACTAGCGGAACGATTATATCACCTAGCGACGAACGTCCATTCGGCCCGGGCTTCAGGCGCGTACTGGCTATTTTTTGTACCGGGTATCGGGTAGGGTAGATACTGAGTGCAAACCGCTCTATCGTAGATCGCAGCCTTCCAGGGAAGCCTCCCGCGGCAATCGCTACGGGGGAAATGCATGAATTCAACTCGGCCATGTTTTCTGGCAGGAGTTTTCAGCCGGTTAAACCTGAAAGAAACTGAAACTTTATACCATTTCGAAATTCCAACAAATCAGATAACTTCGTTCAAATAACTCTCATCTAGCATAAGCGGAGAAAATGACTATTGCTAATTTATTAAGGACGGATTATTTCACATAATTTGAACAATTCGTCAAATTTCAAAGTTTAAATTCAAGTTGTGTGAAAGTTCTATTCTGATTTTGTTATAATTTCATGGACCGGTTGTTTCGCAATACTCGGAAAATAACAGATCTTGAACAGGACTTTTACAGAACTTGAATATTAACTTCAAATTTTGATGAATTCAATTCTGTGTGACAACCCATCCTAAGAATCTCTTCAAATTATTTAATCGGTTGAAAATGGGTTTTCAGGCCTTACGAATGAATTAACGGGTTATACGAGCATGATGTCGGAACACGTATTCGTGAAAATCCGAATATTTTGCCTTGCAATGAAAATCGATTTTCCTCCGTATACTTTCAGTAGTTATTCTCTGGATATATGCTGGACATTCGTTCACAAATTATTTTTAAAACATTTTGTATCAATTCACTTATAGCATATATTTCAGTCTCTGGAGAAGCAAGTTAAGGAATTGTAATAGCTATTTAATGCTCACTTGGTAACACCCTTACTATTATTGATGTCACATAAAATACACACATGAGTTTTTAGGATAGTTTTTCCTTAATTTAAAAATAATTAAACACTAAACTAAAAACCAACTTTTAAATATCAAAACAGGAAGTGAATTAAATGCGTTAAATTATACGTATCTTAATTTAACAAATAGCTGTTGAAATTCATCATTTTACTTCCCTGGAATCTGAAATACAGGGTGCAGCAAAACAGACAGTGCACTTTTGAAGGGCTATTAAAAAACGACGCAACTTACAGGATAGAGTTTATTTTATATTATTCGATATATCATGACGGTTTATGCATGCAAGTCCTGCAGATGACATCAGAAATATGATGGCCCCCAGGAAGACGATTTCTGAAGTTTTCGGCCGCATTTTGGCATCTCGACGGTTATAGCGGTGATTTCCTCCCGAATTCGATCCTTGAGTTCTGAGGTGTGAGGCTGATCTTTAAAAACATTTTTCTTCCGGTAGCTTCGCAGGAAGAACTCGCAAATTTTAGCTGGAAGGACGACGAAAGAACGGACATTTTCAAGAAACATGCGGACGGCGAAGCCCTGGTGTAATCCGGACCAAAACATGGTAACGACTAAAAACGGCACGACCCTCACAACACAAGGAAACTTCTTCAAGGATTCTACCCCCACCACACGGGATGTACCGGCCGAAATTACACTGTGTGTTTTTCTGAACCCTGCTGCTCGTTGTTAACTGATACGAAGTGTTTTTTTTTTAAATAATGTGTGCGCATTAAGGAAGTCTAGCTTATCTGGATATTTATCCATGGCTGTCCTGTCACACGAATTCAGTCATCTTCGTTTTAACATCTTTTCATCCATGATGATCAGCCATCATCGGCGTTATAACCATTCGAAAGTGGGGACTATATTATTATTATACTAACTTTTGACATTACCGGAATCTGGTTTTTGATTCGCTTGATGGCGCCATTTCTTGAGATTTCTTGAACATTGTCCAGTATTAAGTCTTGTCACGTTTATCAGGTAAGACGGTTAAAATCTTATTATTATTTATTTTAATATGTTTAATGACACCAATTTGTTCAATAATAACACAAAATATAACACCTACAAACTACCTGCACCTGAATAAAACGGTGACAAATTGCGGAATGCATGATTAATGCAATATGTTAAGTTTTTTTAATTACATTGAGGACCTGATGATGGTAAGGATATGTTATATAAAAGTAGTAATAAATTCATCTTTGTAATGTTTCAATCCAAAGTAAAAAATAAATTTTAATTTCAAAGTAAATTTTATTAAAAAAGTTCAATATTTTGTTTACTTAATTTCCACGGCATAAATATAACATAATAAATAATTGCATGTCACAGTATGCAAACATAAGCAAATGCTCGAAACATTTTTTTTAATAGCAATTAACTGTGGCATTTGATCGTAAAATGACGACAGAAAGTACATAATTAGTACACGCTCTAGAAAAATATAATAAGCAAGTATAAGTAAACATAGGTCAAATTAATATTGATTGAAAACAGTTGTATAACCTTCTTGTACCTACCTTCCGTGCAGTTAAATAGATCCTCCACATCTGCGTATATATGTATTACTAACTTCATGTAATCTAGGTACAAGCATTTAAATTTTTCCGTCGTCATATTGTTACTTTAAAACAGGATTTTGGAACTAGTAGCTCTCTTAGGTATATGAAATTCAATGAGGTAAATTAAATCGGGGTTATCTACACCACCATTTACAATTTTAACATAAATATTGAGGTGGGAATAATTTTTCGGTCTGAGAGATTAGCCATCTGGTAACTCATCTAATGCATATTTTTTCTTTATTTTGTTTTGGATGTAATATTACTTTATGTTTGTGATTACTCTATGTTTGCTTCACTCAAATGTTAATTGTTAACCTGGATACAGGCTTAGTCCTAGTAAGATTGATCTTTATGAGAAAAAAGCATGATTTATATATAGTGAGATGCAATACATAAATTCTTTCATCAAGTAATTATGGGAAATGGGGTAAAAAAATAATGTATTTTCGTAATTTGTGTTTAATTTTTTCCATTGAATCTGAATGTATTTTAAAATGGGGGGCCAGATCGAAGAGTTGTATTCGACCTGACTTGGAACTAAAGATGCACACAAAATTTTCAAGGTGGAAATATTCCTAAACCCTTTGGAATTTCGAAGAATAAAGCCAAAATATCGTGCACAGTGCGTTTTATAATTATATCTTGTCAGGTCGATGTTAGTTCCTAGCTAGGCAGATTGCCTGTTCTAAGAAACCAAATGCTTCAATAATGCGTTGTGTGTATATTAATCCGTAAATTATTCGTTCGTCTTCAAAATTCTTTTCATCGTAAGTATTTCATTTTGTAAATAGGTACATTGAACTTTTCCAAACCATGTAAGGGTATAACCAACCCCGAATTCTTCCGTTCTTGTCATTCTTGTTCCAATATAAATTAATTAAAATAATAAATTTGTTATGTGTCATGAAAATTGAAAAGTTTTCAACTTGCCAACAAAATATTGGTTCCATATACCTAGATTGCAGGAATTAATAGGACACAAACAAATGATTTTTTTAATCTGGGTTACAAACCAATTCTTTAGGACTTTGTAATCATTCAAAAAGATAGCTGCCAAAAATATGGGAAGAATTAGTTGTAAGATAAATACTCCTCTTCCAACCACAAGCGAATGCTTCTTTGGAAGAGTAGTATTAAATATTGTCATTGTAAATTGTAAACCTTATTACTTACATGTACTTTTTCCTTTAATAAATAAAAATAATAATAATAATAATAATATTGTTAATTCTGAATTGAAAAAAATTATCTATAATAATGAGGTCCCAATGGTCGAGTAGTTAAAGACATTATCATTGTGAAATGTAAACGTGAAGTGTAAAAACCAACCCCGCTTTCCAACGAGAAACCGGGAAAACTTTTAGATTTTTTAACTGACTCGTTTTTATTTCATTTCCTTAAAATGAAAAAAAATATCCAATAATAACTTTATTTTAGTCTCCATAACGAGGAGTTATGAAAAATCAGGCTTTGAAAGAATTAACTACCTATCATCAAACATACTAAGGACGGGTTGTTTCGGAGAATTTGAACAATTCATCAAATTTCAACGTTCATTTTCAAGTTCTGTGAAAGATTTTTTAAAGTTCTGTTTTAATTTCAGTTTTGTCAAGCACCTAGCCTATGATGATATAATAACAGAACTTGAATAGGAAGTAATTTCTGTTGCTGTGGTGTGCGTCAGAAACTGAATATTCGCTCAGAGCAAGATTGTATTTGCAAATAAACCATGAACCTAGAGGCACTTCGTACATAGATATTTATGTTTTTTAAAATTAAACAGTAACTTTGTAAAATCACTTATATAAGTGATGTTTACAAAGTTACTGTTTAATTTTAAATTATAATGTCACATCACAAAGTAACCGCTTCATATGAAGAAAGAAAAGATATTTATGTGTTTATTAATTTACATTTTACGCCCAAAGGTACCTACGTGCTTTTATAAACATCTGATATGTACTTAATAATTTAGGGGAACTGTAATCATAAAGTAAAATTTTCTTTTAAAATTATATAAAAAAAAATCGTATTCGAATTCTGCGAGTCAAAAATGGCATATTATGGCGTGCGATCACTCAAGACGTTTTTCAAAGTCGCCATAGTATGCCGAAAATCACTCGAGTGGGTATGCTAACTTAGATTATTATTATTATTGAGGTATGTTATTATAGCCTTCTTGAACCTATACTTCCGTGCAGTTGAACACTTCTACTATGTTTCCAAAAGTATTGCCAATTGTGTGCAATCTGGGTATGCGAGTATCTAAATATTGTTAATATATTTGTTTCAAATTCTAAAATAAGATGGAGCTACCATTAATTTGTAAATAAATAATTATCGTTCAAAAAAGAGGTAAACGAGAATTAGTATATAATTTATTATAAAATTATGTATTAATTAAAAAATGGTCCAATCGAAAAAAATTATGTTGAACTTGCCATTAAACCAGAAATCTTATGCATTAAAGCATCAGAAATCTCTGGAGTCGTGAAATTTGCCTGTGTCTGTATTTTGCATGATGCCATATTATTTATGTTTATCAAAACATTTTTTAAATGTCTAAAGTTGTGCGAAGCCGGGTATTTAAACCTGTAAACAAACGAAGCATAGAAATAGTGAGTTTAAAATCCGGCGTATCTCAAGCAAATGTACGTAGGTATAATCTGGGATGGGTATTTGATCTGTCACTTTGACAGAAGACAGTCGTATAATTACGGCGCCTCGTAAATTGTTCTGCCCCCCTCTCTTGCCGCATAATTTTCATATATCGCCTGACTAGCAGATCACAGCACATATCGTTGCAACGCCAACACTTATAACACATCATTATTTTAGATGTGACAAGTCTGTATGGGATTGTACGGCGAGCAATATGGAATTACATTAAACGCTTTGAACTTATAGCGTAATCTGTCAGCCCCATCATCGTCGCCATGCCCACACTTATAACACATCATCTGTCAGGTGTGAAAGATCTGTATGGGATTTTATGGCGAGCGATATGGTGTTATAAAAAACGCTTTGATACGTGTAGCGTAATGTGTCACCACTTTATGTTCCAGATCGGAAGATCCTACCTTCAGTATCTACCCCAGCCCCGGCATTTAGAATCGAAACGGTTTCCTGGAATGACATTAGCCGTTTGGTTAACTGTTGACATGACTTGTTAACTTCGTTAACGGAAGCTGTCTACCCCAAGCATTATATTCATAGTTGCTATCTACAAACCTTTTCACTTAGCATAACTTTGTCGTCATTACCTTAGTGTAACGGTACACACTGCGTGATTCTAACTCGATCTGTCAGAGCGTCCTACCCACCGAGCTATCGAACGCCATTAACCAGATTGTTCCTATACTTCCTCTTCCCCTTCTCCTAATTACTATAACTAAGGTAAACCCGTGAAAAATCACGGGACAGTCAGAATTCTTGACACATCAATTCCAATTTTGAAATTGAATGACAGTTAAAATATTATATTAATAGGTTCACCCCTGGTGCCAAGATATAAGTTTAGACATATTTTTTTATATTATAAATCAAACTATCTGTTTGGTAATGCCTTCAAAAGGTGAAACAGCTGTCACGCGTAATAATAATCGTACAACAGAACTTCTATAAAAATAAACTGTTTTTTTGTAAGTATAGTAAGCGGAAAAATGAGTATTGCTGATTTATTAAAAATCTCTTTAATTTAGTGGTAATCCGTATAAACGGGACTGCGGGCCGCTTGCTGATAAAATTTTTGTAAATTTTTAATAATAGCGGAACACGTGTTCATGCACCTGAGCTTGTTTTAATAATATACAATGACGAAATGCGAAAATGTTAGGATTTTTATGAACACGTACTCCGATATCTTGACAATACATTGGTATCTTACTAAAAGTTTATCAGGAAACACATCGTTACAATTTGGTAGGCGGGAATGGGTACCGCCGCCCTGGGAACCATTTATTGGATGACCAACACCTCTGCCACAGGTCACCCCAAGTGGTTCGCTACGTTTGGTGACTTAGCAGGGGTGCCCGGGTTCATGGGTTAAGGTTTGCCCAGGTCTTGGTGGCGGGTGCGTCGGCCCACCTTCTGCGTGGCGGGCCGGTTGGGAGATGCTGGTTGAGGGAGACCCTTTACAACCGGTTACCGCTGTCCGGGCCGCTCGATAGTACAGGGGCCCGACCCTCAGGCTCACGACTAAGGGTGGGCTGCCCCATCAGCGAGTGTAAAAACCCCGCCACTGCTGTTGTGCCGGTTCGTGACCGGAGGGGACCCAGCAGCAGCGTTTGGGGCGCATTGGATGCCCTCTCCAGCCGGACTCTCCCAGCCTATCGCCTAGCACCGCAGTGGGTGGGCTGGAACCAAACGCTCATCACTCCTGGACAGCCTGAACCCCATATTCCTACCCACCCCTCACACCTTTCCATTCCAGACCTTCCTTTCACTTCATACCCTTAAAAACAAAAAAAAAAAAAAACAAAAAAACAAAAAAATTAAAATCATGAATATACATAAAAACAAACATAACATCTTTACAGCGGCGAGTAGCAGGCGTCCCCGGTGCGGGCCAAAACTGTTGGTAAATTTTGCCAACATTCGCGGCCTGCACACAAATTTAAATTCCGTCCATCACCATCTTTTGTCCCAACGTCCCAACCTTCTTTTCCTATCCGAAACTCAGATAGCCGAGCCGCCAGACTCCTCCTATCTGGACTGCCCGGGCTTTACCCTCGCAAGCAAATTCCGACTGAAAGGAGGAGTCTGCCTCTATAGTCGAGCTGACGTCAACTGTGTGCGACTATTGAGTCTGGAAAACTCCAGATTCGACGTAATGTGGGTGCGCGTCAATCTTGCCAGTACGGCAAGATTCTACGCATGTCTATACCGCTCACCGAACCATAGCGAATCAGACACTTCCGAGCTCTTCAAACATTTGAGCGATACTATTGATGATCTCTTGCCCCGCTACCCTTCGGCCGAGTTTGTTGTTCTGGGGGACTTCAACGTTCATAACGAACCATGGTTGAAGTTCTCAGGCCCAACGGACTCGGCTGGCCGACAGGCGGAATCCTTTGCCATTTGCTACGGATTAGAGCAATTGGTTCAGGAGCCTACAAGGGTTCCTGATGTCCAGACTCACCGCTCCAATCTGTTAGACCTATTCTTAACTACTGTGCCACACGGTTATAAGATTGACGTCACAGCGCCTCTGGGATCATCTGACCACTGCCTAGTGACGACATCAATCCCCGTTAGCCTCAGACCAACCAATGAGAGGCTGAGGAGAAAAGTGTGGCACTATAGGTCAGCAGATTGGTTCGGTATGCGGGCCCATTTCAATGCTTTTCCGTGGTCAGCTGTTTGTTTTCGGACTTCGGACCCTTCAAGATGTGCCCAGGAGATTGGTGAAGTCATCAATTCGGCGATGGATGGCTTCATACAATCGACTACTAAAGAAACTGGTGTGGGCTCAAAGCCGTGGTTCAGTCGACAATGCTCCGAAGCAGTTCGACGAAAAAACGCGGCTTACCGAGCCTACAACACATCTCGAACGCCCGAAAGCAGATCAGCATACAACAAATCGGCAAAGGAATGCAAGAGAATCATCAATAGGTCAAAATTCGAACACGACCTGCAGATCAGCAAAAAGCTGGCTGCCTGCCCGCATGGCAGCAGAGCATTCTGGTCGCTTGCGGGCTCAATAGGTCGAAATTTTTGCAAACCCAGTTTGCCACCTCTTACCAGACCTGACGGCTCACTAGCAAACACCGCCACCGAAAAGGCAAACCTTTTAGGGAAAATGTTTGCGGAAAACTCGACCCTCGACGACGGGGGTGCTGTTCCGCCGTCGGTTCCTCACTGCGGCTTCTATATGAAAAAGCTGAGGATCCGGCATCGGGATGTACTCCACGTCATACGGGGGCTCGATGTTAACAAAGCTAGTGGACCTGATGGAATACCTGCCCTGGTATTGCAGAGGTGTGCTGCGGAAATAGTTCCAGTTTTGACAAAGCTCTTCAAAATGTCCCTGAAGTGTGGCACTGTGCCCTCTGGTTGGAAAAAAGCGGTAATTCACCCTATTCCCAAGAAAGGTGACCGCTCCAACCCGGCCAACTACCGCCCCATAGCGATCACATCAGTTCTGTCCAAAGTGATGGAACGTGTGATCAACGACAAACTGCTCACATACCTCGAGAAGAACAAAATTATCAACGACCGTCAATACGGATTCCGGCGGAACCGCTCGTGCGGTGATCTTCTCGCGTATGTGACGCATGTTTGGGGGCGGTGCCTGGAACGTCACGGTGAGACCCAAACGGTCGCACTAGACATATCCAAGGCCTTTGACCGGGTCTGGCACCGAGGACTTGTCAACAAATTGCATTCTTACGGACTTCCCGCATCCCTGTGTACGTGGATTGCTGACTTTTTAAGGGATAGGTCGATTCAGGCGGTTGCTGACGGTTTCACCTCTTCCTCGCACTCCATAAATGCTGGCGTCCCACAGGGATCGGTTCTGTCTCCGACTTTGTTTTTGTTGCACATCAATGACCTTTTGACATGTGCACCGATTCATTGTTACGCGGATGACAGTACAGTTCATGATAGCTTTTTGTTTGACAAGCCCCCAAAGGGCACACAAACTCCAACGGCTCGGAGGGCTTTGAAGCAGAGAATGGACGGTTATCTCGAGAGTATTTCTTCCTGGGGTAAAAATAATCTCGTCGAATTTAATGTTTCAAAGACCCAATCCTGTCTGATTACGTCTAAAAGGGATCCAAATGATAATCTAGTCTCCTTCAACGGAAGCAATCTTCCGAACAGGCCTTCCATTGATATGCTTGGTGTAACTATAAGTGACCAGCTCAGGTACGGGGGCTCCATCGAAGCTAGAGTAAAGTTGGCCTCTCAGAAGCTGGGCGTACTGTACAGGGCCCGCAGATACTTTAATAGTACACAACTGCTCACCCTGTACAAATCGCAAGTGCGCCCTACTGTCGAATTTGGCAGCCATCTCTGGTCTGGAGCCCCAAAATACCTGAAAAAAACCCTTGACTCTGTGCAGAAACGGGCGGTCCGTTTGATAGATTCCCCAATCTTAACAAACGGACTGCAATCTTTAGAGCACAGGCGTCAGGTAGGTATGCTGTCCTTGTTCTATCGGTATTACAATGGAAGATGCTCTGAGGAACTAGCGTCATTGATCCCTTCGGCACCGGTGCGTAGTCGGGATACACGCCAAACGCGCGCCCAACATTTGTACACAGTTGACACTTGTCACATGAGAACGGGTCGCTTCTATGATTCGTTCTTAAGTTCAACAGCTCGGCTGTGGAACGAACTGCCGGCCTCTGTGTTTCCTCCCTCCTACAACATGGGACTCTTCAAGACCCATGTTCACTCCTTCCTCTCCACAAAAAGACCCTCCACACAGCATCCCCAAAGATGACATAGGCCCTGAGGGAAATTATTTTCTTCAGGGCCTCCTGTGTGGAGTAAATATAAAAAAAAAAAAAAAAAAAACATCAATGGCATTAACCTGTCAAGGGCATGCAATCCCGTTTTTAACCGGATTACGAATTTGAAGAGATTCTAAATAAATTTGCATTTTTTTTCTCAGTGTAGTTTATCGCTTGTTTGAATTCTCCACGCAATTACTTCTAATTTTGAAATTTGCACAACTGCTACCTTACATTATCCATTCGTATATTTGATTACAATAAGCGGAAACATTCCTTATTAGTATTTTGGCGTTATGATCAGATAATAATAATTTTATTCTAAACTCACATAAATGTATCGACAACAGATGTAATAAATACTATGACGGACAGTTGTTGAAATCCTGTTAAAAACGTGATTGCAATCCATTTCCTAAGAAAATATTAGTATTTTCATAATATATCGGAACACGTTTTCATGCAGGTGTCATTTTCTTGATAAATATAGACGAAATGTTACAATTTTAGAATTTTTATGAACACGTGTTCTGAGATCTTAATAACATATTCGTGTTTTACCGAAAGATTTGTTAGGAAATCTGTCAATTCATTCGTTGAAGGCCTACAGTCTCGTTTATAACAATCATGTTTTCTCCGTGTATATTGTAGGTATACTGTCATACTAAACATTATTTATAATGATAAACTAGCGTAAAATCCGAGAAAAATCGCGGGATACTCTGAACTTTTGATAAATCGGTACGAATTTAAAAAAAATTATTTAAAAAATATATTATACGTTGGTACTTTATCGCTTGTATGAATTCTCAACACAGTGAGTTTCAATTTTCAAAAAGAAGACATAAATTCAATGCAAATTTGAGTTCACTGAACCAAAGTTACGCAGGACAGACACATGAGATTGATAAGCCTCATTCCCAAAAGGGTTCTTTTAACGATGTGCTGCATAATCCCCTTTGAAACGTATAACTTTTGTCCCTAGCACACACTCTTGAGAAATCTCGATTCACAAAAGGGGTATTTCAGCCGGTTGCAATTTTCGTCGTATCTTAATTGGGAATCTGACAAGAGTACGTTCTTAAGTAGTGGCATGGTAAGATTGCCGAGGTGGCTTCTAAAAACGACAGCAGCAAGAAATATGCTGCTATCTTCAGGGGATAGATTTTTAAATTCAAAAGGTGTCTATGATCATAAATTATAATTGAACACGAAGAATATTGAGAATTACTGATTCATTAAAAATCGCTTCAAATTATTCGTAATCTGGTTAAAAAAAACTGGATCACAGCCATTCCTAATATATCGGAAAACGCGTTTAAGCACCTGCAGCATGCCTTGATAATATTTAATACAATGACGAAATGCTAAAATAATATGATTTTTATGAAGACGTGATCCGACATCACGATAATACATTCCACTTTTACTAAAAGTTTAACAGGAAACCTCTCAATTCATTCGTTAGGGTGCTGCAGTCCCGTTTTTAACTGGATTGTGAATAATTTGAAGAAATTCTTAATAATTAGCAACATTTTACATCAGTCATTTTTCCCCGATGACATAGATTATTCATAAAATAACGGAAGCGTGCTGTAGGCATACTGAGAAACTTCGCCACTCGCCAGGAGCTCGAGTTCAGGACAGAAGTAAAAGTCGCGTGTCACGTAAGTCTCGCCGCCGATGATTTAACTCCCTGGTGAATGGGGCTTTGTTTTTCTTAACAATAGACGATAATAACGAATCAGGAATGTCACTAGAAAACCGAGCACCAAAATTCTGTTTTAGATTAAACTCATTGGTCCACAGGTCGGACAACTCAATTCAATTTATTATTATCAATCACGGGTTTATTAGATGGTCCAACAAATAATTAAATTGACATTGTTAACACAAGCAAAATAAGATAACCGGACAACATTTAAAAAGTGATATAAAGACATGAAAAGTGATGACACAAAACTACGTTTAAATAGGTTAGGTTTAGAGGTTAGTTTTTGGTGTGTTGAATTGTCGTTGTGTTGAGTTATCGTGGAACCGTATAATAATGATGTATGTGACCTATTCATGTATTTTAGCGCCCTTGAGGTTATTTTTGTTTTAAATCAGTCAAATATTATCATTATTATTTGTATGTATCATGTGAAATTACCTAATGATGTAAAGATTTTTTAGCCATAATATTTTCTACAATAAAATGGTACTATAATAAGTTAATTATTACCAACGACCAATCGATTAAATTTTATACAACTATTAATTTACGATAAATCGTTGTTTATTAGTTGTGTAAAATTTAAAACAATTTTACTGGGAAGGGGGATAAGTAATACATAGCAGGTAATAAAAATCCATAATCAAACTGAAATACCAATATTGTGCTGTGCATAAAAACCTTGTCTTATAAACATTAGTTTATAGTTAAAAATAAATAATAATAATAATTTTTAATCAAAGAACATTTTTATTTATTCATTTTTTTTATTTTTTAAAAATATGACATAGGTATTACATATTACAGTGATCTTTGGCTGTCCAACTAGGAGTTTACCTGTTTTAGGACAGTCAGAAATAGGTAGATTTATTAAAAGCGATTCTTGTTTAGTCTAGTGTATTGACTTTTACTTAGTTATTGCACTTTATAAATAATATGAAAAGTTTATAATACTATGTTAATGATAATTTATACAAATAAAATTAAAATTATAATCTTGAAAATAAAAATAAAACTTTTTCCGGTATGCCTACAAACAGACCGTGATTTATTTATGTTTTATTTATTTATTCTTTAAAAATTAATTTTCTTGTTCGAACATCCAGATTATACGTGAAGATATGTCACCGATGTTAGATTTAGAGTTAAATTTGTTCAGGATGCGCCTACCCACCAGCTACGTTGGGTGCCAGAGTGACTGGTTTGGGGAGACCCTTTGACCTCTCAAACTGGTCTGTCGACCCATCGCCTTGCGCCGCAGTGGGAGGGATATATTCACATGACTGTCACTCCTGGACACACTGACCCCTAGATTCTTACCCACCCCTCAAACCTTTTACCTTTCCAGAACTTCCGCTCTTCCTTTTTAATTTTGATGTTTAAAAAAACGCCCTATCTGCAAATCTCGATTGATTATTTTGTGTAATATTTCCGTCACACCAGCATCTTTTCCGACAGAATTTTTTCAAGAAATCCCAGTATTGTTTAATTGACCGCGGGCTGATTTAATTGATCGTTGTCTGATTTAAATATTAGTCATCAATAATTTTTGGATACTAAAACAAAAAGCATTTTATCAGTCTAGTGAGCACAAAGGCAACGTAATAATAATATACCTACAGTAATTTTCTTTCTCCTATTAATTACATAATTATAATAACTTCCTAAATCGTTTTTCTAAATACACTTAGTTTATATTTATATTTAGTTTTACTGAAAAAATAAAAATAAAAACTTATATCATTGATGTCGCTATTCCAAATTCCTGTAATATTCAAAAATTTGTTTCTGAAAAAATTAGAAAATACACAGATTTATGAAATGAGATTAAAAGAATTTGGCGTTCTCAGACTATAAAAATATTACCATTTGTTATTTCGGCTCCTGGCATTATACCTAGCTCTTTCATTCAAAATTTAGGCGTATTAGATCTATCAAAAAATTTATATATAAAAATTCAAAATCAGTCATTTTAAATACATGGAGGAATACGATTTTTTTTTAAATATTTATATTGAGGGATCAGTAGGATTTATAGGTCCAGTTAGGAGTTCTACCCAGCCGAACCGTCTGATATATGAAAATATCTGGAATCGGTGAATTATTTTCCCATTTGACATTTTGTTCTTGTATTGTTTTGTATTTATTATGCTTATATAATGCACTTGCATAGTGTGGATTGACTAGATGATCATTTGTGGAAAAGAGTGTGGGAGGGTTTAGTTTTTCCTGTGGGGAAGATTTGACCAGGACATAAAGTCAGAAAACATTAAAAGTATTTAATTTATGTTTTTCTTATTTTATCTAATCATTGGATTCTTCAGACAGTAAAAAAAAATCTTCTTAAATTTTTGTTATTTTACGTAATATGTTATTTTTCCTTTACAAGAATTTTGCTGCGCTGATTAATCGGATTAATATTATTATTCCAGTCAATTCGTTATGCATAAATTAAATGCACATAATAGTACACTTAATATAATGCGAAATTTATCGCCTATAGAATTGCTGTCATAAAATTGAAATAGTTTGTGAGCGGAAAATTTGGTACTTAGTTACTTTGGATAGGTACTCACGTAGAAAACCACTAATTTGTTTAGTGGTTTCTTGCACTCATAAGTACCTAATCCCTTACGATACATTATGTTCAGATTAAAATCTATGTAGCGATGATGGCATTTTTGTGGTATCTATGTATATTCCCACATACTAAATAACGAGTAATGCGACATTTGGATCGACACTATTAACTTTGCAGTCGGCTGTACGTTGAGATTCAAATGGAAAAATAGATAAGATACTTTATTATTTGGAACAGTTAATTATTTCCATTCTGATTAATTCAATTCTTAAAATAATTTTCACAATGAAAACATTGAATAAAGAAATTTAAATTTGTGTAATTATAAATTGAATCACGTAAAATCTTGAATTAAACTTTAATAATTCAGTAAACATTCTTGGATAAGGTAGTTTTAAACAAATGATTGATACAATCCATACAAAGCTACCGGTAGCAGCTCGTTCTAATACTGGATTGGATGTTACGTGACGTAATCCCATACGTCATAAAAGCAAAAACAATTAACTTTGAAGAAACCTATTAGAAAATATTTTAACAGCCAGATACAAAAAAAAACATCAAGCAGTAAAATATTATTCCTTATTTATTTACGGTACACAAAATAAATCATTTTCATAAATAAAAAATACAAAATTACTACAAACCGTATAAACATACTGATATGATTGAATAAGTCAATAAAATTTACTATTTTATTTTAGGCTACACAAAACAAAAATATAAAAGATAACTGTTTTTAAAATTGCTTTGTTGAATGTTTTTCAGTGCTATATTATTTGCTACTTCTGCATATATATTATTGGTTATCTAAGCTGCGTGTGTATTCGTTGTACAAGATAGTTTTATACTATTATACGACTATCATGAAGACTTTGTGGACGTAAGTCTAAAAACTATCTAGTAAATATGTTTAAAACAAGATAATAAATGTAAAAAACTTTTTAATCCCCCCATTCAAATTTTCCATATTTTCGCTGAAATGTTGGAAGCACTGAAAAAGAAGAATTCCATAGAAACTCACCGGTCGCAGATCCTACGGCGATGACAGCGCCGCCCGGCTGCAGGTTCCGCCCGCCGCCGCCAGAGTCGCTAGTCTCTTTGCTCGGCGATGTCGACTTATTCCTCTTATGACGTGCCGGACTCAAACTTCGCGGCAAATGTAGATTTATTTTCGGGGTGTTTTTCATTGTTTATGTTGTGTTAATCGTCAATCTGAAAAAGAAAAATCGGTCAGTTTCTCAGAGACTTAAATATTGACGTGATCGCTCGGAGACTACTCCCATGTTGTGTCATCTTTTCAATAATATTACGTGTTAGAAATGTGCTATGTTTTTTTATAAATATTTAAATTTGTTTCTCAAAGTTTTACCAGCCGTTCTAAAAACAGCAGTATTTGTTCAATTGTCAAAACCACACTAAAATTACATTACATTAACTTTTGTTGTATTCATAATTTATTACAAAAATTTGATAATATTAATTAGTGTAGGTACATAACATTCAAATTGAGAAACAAAATAAAGTTCCGATTCAGACAGTTGTGTAAAATCGTCTTTACTTGACTGTCACGCGCGCACTTCAGTTTACGTCAATATATTTTTGACAGCTCCTGTCAAATCGAATTTGATAACAAAAACTAACTAACGTGGTTTTATGATACACAATATTCACATACCTACTTATAATTCGAATGTCGTTATCTATAAAACGAACGGATTTAACCAATAAACGAACACGCCAAAATAATTTAAATAATATAGCGGAATTGAATATTCTCGCGTCCTGAATTGTAACACCGAAATCGCAAAACGTTGTATGGATTTCGATATACCATTTAAGGCCGATTCACACCCGGACCTGTGCGCCGCCGGTCAAGGTCAGAAGTTACGGCTGCTCTGTGCTGTACCGCTTTTTCAGATCAATATTGCGTGATTATGTATGCTTTAAGCAAATATTGCAACCTTAAAATTATACGTTATTTTACGATTTTTCGCCGACAAAAAAAATCTTTGCAGCACTGGGACAATTGTAAAAAATACATTAATTTACGTAATATTCAAATTAGTTATTATGACATATTTTAAAATGGAAAGTGATATATCACCTTATAATAGAGGTGAGTGTCATTTTACGATTGAATTGTCATTTAACCTCCTCGTTATAATAACATATTGAATATCGTCTAATATTGTGAACTACGTTTTTGATTTAGGGTAATAAAACTAATTTGATTGACCAGAATTAATGTGAACAAACATGTACATGATAATTCGACTCGATTATATTATTTCTAACTATTAGGTACTTACTATAAATCTATAGTGGTGAAAACCCTTTTTAAACCCAAAACATTTTTTTCTTCAATAAAACTGCCTGTCAAATGTAAACCAAATGCATCCCAAGAAAACTGCTGATAACCGAAAATTGAGTATTATTTGAAAATCTACTATTCTTTCTTAAATCAAAATTGTGCCCAAAACCATAACACAATACATATTATATTTTATCAAATTATGACTAATAGTTGTGAGAATATTATGGTATTGAAACTAAGCCCGTCGACCCACTGGCTCGGTATCAAGTATCTATGTTTTTGCCGTACTTACTAAACCTACAATCCTGGTGTAGTAGGTACCGAATCAGCACGGTTGTACGGTTTCCAGCGGCCAGCTATCAGTGTGAATCGGCCTTTAGAGAATATATTAAATGTTCGCCTAGCCATTGGATCAGAAAGAAAGAGACGGCTATAAGTAATTATAATGTCTATGGATATAGAGATGGATCATATAACCATAACTTCAATACCTCCAGTTTTGTCAAAACAAGTTTCATTCGGTTTCAGTAACAGGATGGGTGATAGAGTGCTCTTAATTTTTCTCAATTTATATCATTCTGTTAAGTAGTTATTTCGTCATATTAATACATTATTATTATGAATTAAGCTGTCATAGATGATTTCAAATCGGGTTCATGTCAGCTGGAACCACTTATGAATTTAAACTTTGAATACATTAATTAAAAACAAAGGAAAGTTGGCAAAACTTTGGAATTGTACGTCAGAGCATTACGCACAATAATTAATTAATTAGCGATCGCTCATTCCTGCTCAGTTCGTGAGTGATTTATTTATGCTCAGTTCATAATGTGCTCCACAGGTGTGCAAGCGTGTCCGTGAACTTCGTGTTTTGTAAAAGAACAATGAGATTGTAAAATATCAAATATCAAGTGAAGTGTTTAATTATTATTCGTTTAAAATGACGGACACGCGTAATAAGGGAGACAGGCCCAATAAAGTGAAGGCAGCAAAGTTCTTTCTTATTTTATGTCAATACATTCAAAAACTTGTGGTTGTTATCGGGAGGTGGTTTTTCCATTTCCTCTACAAAAACCAATCGCAAAAAATTCCAGCGGTGCAAAACCCAATCTTGTTGGAATCTGTTACGAGTCTAGCAGAGAAAATTAGGACGCAAAAGGTAAGGGTTAACTTAACCGTTGAAGGTTAATTTAATTTGTTTGTTTTTTTTATTGTAATACATTTCTGTGCATGAGAGGGTAGCCCTAGTTTTTTTATGCAAATAATTTTTTAAAACATCTTAAATCACTGATCTTACATTTCTATAACAATCATGGTGTCCGGAAAGTAGCGGTACAAGCGAGAAACTTGTGATTCTATTGCCTAAATACCCCCACCGAGCTAATTAATCACATTCAATTTATAATCGATGTTGTGGTATCGGATTAACCCACGCGGTAAAGGGGTATTACTTTTTTTGGTTTGAACTTTCATTTACGAGTAAATCGAGTTCGTGTTGGAATTTTTTATATCAAATTACTATCAGTTGTTTGTTGTCTTTTGAAATGCGTCAAAGCGTAGACTCTTCTTATACCCGTTTTACATGACACCTTTTTCATCCTATTTGGTTTATTCGGGATGAAAAAAGTGACATGTTGTATTTTGGTAGTTTGTACCGTGAGTGGCGTGTGTTGGCATTACCGTTTTTCGTATAGTAAGATGGCGGACATTATTTGTCATCTGTCTTCTCTCATTGATTTATGTTTATATTTATATTACGTGAAAATTTTGCACGTTTGGTCAGTTTCATATTTAAAATATCAATAAAAAGACTTTAATATCTATTTATTGATTGTGAATGCGTATTAATGATAGGTATTGTTAATTTCGTGTGTATGTTTGATTTTAAATTTTGTTTCTGCCACCTCTCATTGTTTTGCGCATATATAATACATGAAAATGTTGCATTTATTCAGTTTTATATTTAAAATATTAATAAAAAGTTTAACTACAATATGTATTTCTTACTGATTTAAAATGTGTAGTACTGTTAGAAATTGTGGGTATTGTAAATTTCACGGGTATACTCGTATTTGATGATTTGTCATTTTGTTGGAAACAATACGCGAAAACTTTACATACGTACTGTTAACTCATAGATTAAAGAATATCTATGCTTGTTAACTTCATGTTGTATCACAATTTTGAATTAATGAATAGAGACAGGGTTTTGAGGGGTATTGCTTTGGCATCTGCATTGTTGTGTTTTGGTAGTTCCACCTTATATATATATATATATTATACAAATATCGTACCGATCAAGATACGATGATCAGGTAGGCAGTTTTGCCAAGGCATAGGTCCCTATAAAAATCATTATGATAAAGGTTCAAAGAAGAACAGGTAAACAAAAACATCGATTGGATAATGACTTCAAATGACAAATCTCGCAAATGACAGTGACAGATGCTTTCATAATTGTGATCTAGGGTTATGTAGAGGTGTTGCCGCTTTTGAAGATTTAGTACCGTCTCAAAATATTATTTCGTCTTTAATTAATATCTATATGAAATCGTAAGTATGAAAATAATGACTGAAAAGCAAAAACAATTCGTATGGGGATCGGTATAAAAAAGTATCGTGTAAAGCATGTATTAGGTCTGTCTCTAATAGCTTTTTAACCCTAAACTTTCTAAAATAATAGAAAAGTTTAATTTAAATTTTTAAAATTCAAAAACCAAATTTGTAGTTCTCTATGATTCTCAGATTACCCAGTTTCCCGCTTGTAGCACTATTTTCCAGATACCATGTATGTATATCAAAACCATAATATTATTATAATCTTACCTATATAAAAATCATGTGTCACGTGTGTTCGTACACGCTAATATCCGAAACCGCCCAACCGATTTCAATTTAATTTTGTGAATGTGTATGGTTGGTTCCAGCTTGAAATATATGATAGTTTTGAACCCAATAGGTAGCGCTGTTGTCGAGATCTAAAAACAAATCAACGAAAAAAAACAACAGATTTCTCATCCAAAAATTAATACGACTACAAATTTTAACTACCCTACTGAGAAGGCCGCCTGTGGCAGGACGACGTCTGCCCGGGCCCGCTAGTTGTTAAATAAATAAAAAAATTCATGGGTACATTTATTTTATTTGTTATTTACTTTTTGTTTTATTTTTCAATATTTTAGGTATAACGTAACCATTATTAATATACATACACGGAGAAAAATGAGTATTGCTAATTTATTAAGAACTAACTAACTAACTATCACGCCGTTTCTCCGCAGGGGTAGGCGGAGAGGACGGACCGCCAAAAAAACTCGGTCTTGGCACACACTCCTCTCCTCATTCACATTTATACATCGTCTCATACATACACTCTTCTATTACTCTGGCTCTTGACATGGCCTGACTACAGGATCTAATTAACTTGATCGTGCCATTTCTTCCTCGGGCGTCCCCGACTTCTGCTACCATTCACGTTTGCGTCTTATATTCTCCTTACACTCATTTCTTCGTTCATTCGCTCTACATACCCAAACCATCCCTTCCTTAATCTTACTAATCACGCTTACTTACATCAGCCTTAATTTCTTTGCGAATTCTGACATTTCTCTCACAATCATACATGGTTACACACTTGGTTATAAAATGCGTGCAATATAGATCAATCACATAATACAATGACTACCAAAGTTACACAGTCGGTTATTAAATCATAGTTACTTTATCTGTAGAAATTATGATTACCAACGTGGTTTAAATCATTTTGTCAAAAACGATTTTATCTTATCAATAAGCGTATATTGTATGATACATTTAATATAACGAATTTGAACATGGTTCATTTTTTATATGAGTCAGTCGCAAATAATGTATTCGACTACCTACAAATTTAGACAAATTGATAGCTTCAATTTCAAACTATTTAATATCAGGTATTGTATGGCGGGTTTATGATCTCACGACCTCTGGATCTAGAAACAAGAATCCGACCGCTCTGCCACCAAGGTCGACGATTAACACAAAACAATCGATAATACATTGTATCGATCAATTACAAAAGTTTCAGATAAACACTTATTTCTGTTTTCCTTTGTATTACAAATCACTTATGATAACATTAATAATAATAACAATTTATACCAGTAGTCCACAAACTTTTTATGATTATAGCCAATTTATTAACATTTAAAATAACATATATTATATTTGCGGCACGTTCCAGAGTGAAGATACTCTCAGTATCGCCCTGGTGTAAGACTTTATTCAGAATCGAAATGTTGCTCTAAACGGCTTTAACTTTTGGTGACCAGATCTGAATAGCCAAGTACTCCCCCGTGTTCCTCTCCCGATCTCCTTTCCCTCCCCACTACCTTCAGCCTCTCAACATACCTCAATTGGGAGTGGCATAGTCTCAATGACTCCAGACGGTTGGGAGCGGTTGGGAATCTTGTGTAAAATAAACAGTTCTTAAATTATTGATAAGACTTCTTCTCACATTGCCCTTTCCCATCGAAGGTTAGCTATCATCAAGGCAAAGCTTTAAAAAAATATATTACATCGGAGAAGTTGTGCTATGAACCCCCGCCTTTAAAAAGTAGTACATTCTTTGTATGTATTATGTTTTTTTTTTAACACAGATTTATAAAATAATGGAAAAAAATTTAACACAGGACTGACTGGCATTCCTTTGAGTCAGTTTTCCTTAAGAATTTTTACCGAAGTGAATCTTTTCGTTATTCGATTTAGCGCGGGGCAATGGTTGTGCATCGCTGATTTATAACAATCCCTTGGTTATCTAGTATCAGGTTCACAATGCGGACCTTTTGATTGTGTATCTCCGTTATTCACTTTTATGATCTGCCTTACTGCGATAAACATTAGATTGTTGATACATAATTTAGTACCTACATATATTTTTTTATAAATATTTTATCAAATCAAATTTAATAATGTTATTATTAACTAAGTATTTTAGTTTTTTATTATTGTGAAAGCTGCTTCGGCGTTCAAGGCCATTTTGCCTGTGGTTAGGCCATGTTAAGACGACTTATTTATATCATTCTATTTCAGTTTCAATTTGTATGATGTCTAAAATGATTTATTATCGGTTAAACCGATTTATTGAGAAAGTATTTGTGAAATTAGATTTTCTATTCTGTTGGGTATTTTGAAGTCTGTTTTCCCCACATTAAATCGCAATGTTTTCTTAATTGTTTAATAATGACGTGACTGATATTTATTCAAATGCTTTATACTATTTAATTTATTATTGCATACGAAATATAAACAACACATTCGTTTTATTTAGGAAATATGCAAGAAAATTGTCACTTCATTTTTTATCTCGTTTATAGAATAAAAAAATGCACTTTGGATTCATTGCTTGCGCAATATAAACGTTAAGTTAGTATTTATATTTACCTACTCATGCATAAGACATTTATGTTATTAAAATAACATCACTTTCATAGAATTTTATCAAATTCGATTAAAAAATAATAACATCTATTTTTCAACCCGTCATATCCCGGGACCGCATATGTGAGTGCGGCACATTATCTACGAATTTAAAAAAAAAATTATGTGCGATTTTGACCCTTATGTATAAGGAATTTGTATGAAGAACAAGGTCACAATCGCTTGGGCTATTCTCGTTCTTTACGCAGCAAATACCGGAATGACTTCTAGCTTTTCAGATTTTTTACAAAGAATTTTTCTGTGGAATGCCAACGAAATATTTGCCGCGTTTTTAGTGTCAAAGCGTCTTCTTTCATTATTTTTTTATATAAATTGATTGTGGAAATAATAGATTTGAGGTATCATCAGAAAGATAGTTTTATCTACATTATTTTGATGTAATTTTTATAATATTTCACCCAAGAAAAGTGATGAAAATTAACTTCGTAAGAAATGTCAAAATTTTTACGTCATACTGAATAATTATATTTTTAGCATTATTTATTTACAGGTTTCTTGTACAAAATAATATTATTAGTAACAACAGTTGTATAAACTACCGAAATCTGGAAGAATTGTTATCATATACTTATACAATGCGACACAAAAAAAATTTAAGTGGACACTTGACGTTTGATTTTGGAATTTGAGCCTTTGGAAATTGAGCTTGGAATTTCCTGGGACACCACAGGTCAAAGGGGGAATTTCGTGTTCCAAAAATGCGACGTTGCCAACTCTTTCGGAGCATAGTTGAAGACATTTTTTATAAGTGCCAAATTGACCAAATCGAATCTGAGTCAGTAATCACCGCAACTATGGATACGTATACTCGATGATAAAATACGGAATAGTTTTATGGGGAAACTCAGTAAACGCCAAAGATGTTTTTATCATCCAAAAGAGGTGCCTACGAAAAATTACAAACTCTGATCACCTGGATTCATGTAGATCAATTTTTAAAAATCTCAAACTTCTGACAGTGACGGACATATATATAATGGAGTTATGCCTGTTAGTTCGATCATCTCCAGAAAAGTTCCCACAAAAAAACTGAGCACATAAACACGCTACAAGGTTCACAGAAAACTTATTTCCCAACAGCAAACAAAACTATATTTCAAAAAGGACCACACTACATGACCATTAAAGTATATAACAACCTTCCACGTAGCATCAAACAAATAACCGACATACTCAAATTTAAATCACCACTAAAAACATTTCTTTTAAACAAAAATCACTACACTTTAAATGAATACCTTACATAAATTAAATACCTCTGTTTTTTATTTACATACATTTGTTAACATGTAATTGTTGGGTTATGTAATATAATGTGTATTTGTTGGGTTAACTGGAAGAAATAGGATGTAACCTATAACTGTATTTTTGTGCAATAAATGTTTTTTTGAATTTTAATTTTTGAGCTTGAATTTAATATGTAACTAAAACATCTTTTAACGGTTGCGAAGTTTTTATTTTATTAGTAGGGCTGTTAGTATCGAATATTTTGACATTTTGAACATCTTCGATCTACCTGATTATTGGAAATCTTCTCTTTCTATATCTGATATTACGCCTCTTTCACTATTGGATATTATTTAACAAGTAGTTACTATTTGTGGTCTGTACAAATACCAATAAGGCAACCTTCAAGAACTTCCAATTTATTTTTTGTGTAATTTTTTTATGTGAATAAAATCCTTATTTTTCACGCCAATATTGAGATATGTCTAATGCATAGACCAGGTGTGGCGAACCTTTTTGGGCCCGCGTGCCAAAAATCCTCAAAAATTATTTCTAGATTGTGTGGCGTGCCCAAGCTGTAAAAAAAAATTACCAAATAGATAATATAAAAAAAGTTTTTTTTTTTTTAATTTATTCATAAGCTTAAAAATTGCAATAGAGTTTCATAAAAATAAAGTCATAATCAATAAATGTACATATTAGTTATTTATCAATGAGATTTTTGCTGTTGTACATTCGATGACAAATTTTTAATATCTGGTTCATATTTCGTCACTTTTAGTAACACACACGACCAACTGGATTCATCAGTCATTCTCGTTCTTGAATCACATTTTATGAAATTCATTTCTGAAAATAATGACTCACAAGCATATGTAGAAGAGAAAATTGATAATATTGCTCTCGCTAGTTTTTTTAAATCGCTAAAGATTTCTGGAATGGATTTCCAAGTTCTCATTATTTCTTCTTCTGCATTTTTATTATTTATGTTCGTTAATCGATCGCTTTCAATTATTTCCAAATCATTTCTTAAATCAACAAATTTTGTTTCCGTAGCGAACTCGATTGGAATTCGATAAATTGCATTTCAAATATTTGAAAATAAAAGAAGAATATGAACGATTGTTCAGATATTTTTGAAACAACTGGTCAAATCAAAAAAAAATATTTTTTAAACTTAAAAATTAAAAAAAATTAAATTGAACTTGGAAATCGTTAGTGTGCCATCCAAATGATCAAACGTGCCACCTCGGGCACGCGTGCCCTAGGTTCGCCACACCTGGCATAGACATATGAATATTAGTAGACCTGCCCTAAGTGATTAAAAGCGTATTATCCCCACTCCCCATACCGGTTCCATTGGAGCCGGCTGTGCTCGCGTATGGCCTCAAGTGAAATTTGAAAACGTGACGTCATCATTCTTGTGCGAACTATGGTCGAGGCATCATCGGTTCATTTTACGAAATAACACGGCAAAATGTTGACTTGTACTATGAAAACTTGTAAAAATAGATGTGAAAAAGAGAATAAACCCAATTGTCGTATTACATTCCATATATAAGCATTATTTTACTTTATTTTAAGCATATTCACATCGTATAATATGAATCAGTTGTTACTATCACATCGAGAAACGTCTGGACGCGAAACACAAAGCTGGTTGGTTGCTGGGAAGTAAATTATGAACATTTATAAAAGTGTCTTAATTAAATACTTAAACGAAATATTCGACTCTGAAAATAGAACCGAATTTTTTTGCCGAATTTGGACTTCGCAAATTTGTTCATAACGTGGCGAGTAATTTGCGCTCCCATGTAAAAATGTCTATTCATTCAAAAGCAGATTTTACTTTGAGAAGTAAATGGTGATATTATAATGCGAGATGCCTATTTACTGTCAGATTGATTTATTGACGAATCACAGTCAGCTTCACTCCCTTCGTTCTTCAACAGTTGATTTTATCCCTCGCCATTATCTTCTCGTCTATTAATTCCTATGTCTGTGGTCTAATGTAATGAACAATGTTAGCAGCCCCGAGGAAAGGCAATGTGTAATAATTATAACGTTATAATTTTCACAAAACTCGATTTCCCAAAATTGTATATATTACGCATTCCTATACCGTTCAGCCGATTTCACTGAATATTTCAAAGTTTGTTCTTATTAGTGGCAGCAGTGTCTCCAGCTCGGCAGTGGAATGAGATACGAACTCGAAATGAGTAGAAGTCGAATTGAAGTCGACATAGTGTAGATTTCATGATACTAAATTAAGTGAACGGTAGAAAAAGTCGGGGATGCCCAAGGAAGACAGAAATCAAATAATTATTTGTGGTAAAATATAACGTTAAAAAAAGTGTAAGGATAATGTATGACTTGGAAGTGAATGGTTTAAGAGTTCGAGAACGCCCGAGGAAGACATGGCACGATCAAGTTAAACAAATACTTATTACAATTCAATAATATTATCAATAACTTCTTTAAAATGCAGTTGTCAGGTACTCTAGAATACATAACCTCAAAGTTTTACATCAAACCATCTATATGTCCCCGAGCAACGCTGGATATACGTCAGCTAGTACATAAATAAAACACGTGTGGTTTTCGGCGTGTGACTTTCCGTAAATATTGCACGAGGCATAATTCATTTATTTTTAATACAATATTGATTGAATCACAGGCAACCAATGTCGTTACAATCAAGCAATTTATTTTGTCAAAAGAAACCGCGAATATGGACGGATAAGCCATATATTTGTTATTTATTTACTGGAGGTATTTCTTATCTAATCAAAGAAATCACGGGAAAATAATTCAAGCCTAAAAAGTAATCAAGATGAAATTTTTTTATGGGAATGTGAAAATAATCACAATGGAGATATTTTAATGGAGGCTGCACTAAAGAGCATTGATCCCCGGTGCACATGAGTGTGAACAAATCGTTTTTGTATAAGACTGCTCTGTGGATCGAGCTACCGTCATCTAATTTTCTTCCTACAAATCATCCGGGCCTATTCAAAACCCGCATTAATAAATCCCTTCCTACGGCCCCTGCCTTAACCCGCCTCACAGCGCCGCCCAACCGGGTGCATCATAGTCTCCCTGCCTTTTCACTGTATGCTCTTATGAGGTGTCACATAATAAAAGTATAAATAAAATGAAGAGCAAACATTGCTTTTATCATAAAAAATAATTATTTCAGTTGTGGGACTGTCACTCTGTGAGTGATTGTAACTCAGGTTCTGGCTCAGGAGTCCAAAAACTATGGCTCATCAAATTCGCGGCATCAGTTCTCTTTCAAATCGGTAAAGACCAATCTTATAACTTTTTGTTTCAAGATTGATATACATTTTGTTTGGTTTGCCAGGTTTTTACAGTTTACAGAGTGAGCTATCGAAAATTATACACAACATTGTTGAAGCGTGAATTAACAGTAAACTGATAAACTCAACATGAAACAATATTAGTAAAACATGTAACAGTAGGTAACATAAAATAATATAGAACTATAACAATACTACACATAAGACAAATCACCAAAACTACATTACCAACGCTACTATAATTTGTAGGATTCGGAGAAGTGCTGGTATAGATTACGCTTAATTCTATAAGTGGAGTCAATAAATACATCAATAGTACCCCCAAACTTGTTGCCCAGATCATGCATCCTATTGGTTAGTGAGTGTGTCTGATAGTTGGTTGTTTATGTATTGCAGAAGAATGTTATATTTGACTTATACTTGAGAGAATCTTTTGCTCTCGATTTCGTTACCGTCATACTCATACTCGCTGTATAAATATTATACGGGCGTATAAGGTCGAGATAGTGGAAAACGTTACCCATAATGGCTACGGATGCGTATACCAGCCGTATTAGTAGCTGTCAGATTAATATCGTCTGGCCCCTTACATCAGGATAGCGCCGGCAATATGAAGAATGCCTGAATTTGTTTTCGTTTTTTCGCGAAGTTTGAAAAATACCGATCTGTCGCTTAATGAAAATGTTAAAAAAGTAGTAATACCCATTTGCAGCACTAATGAAGGATATTTTAAATCTAAATGTCGATTTAGCAAAGCAAATACGGGACCCATCATCGAATTGGCCGGATTTCGATGCAAATAAAACAGACCGGGTCAGTGACACTGTAAATTTCATCTGAAGAAACATGAAGTTGGCAACAAAACGCGAAATGCGAAAATGACCGTATTTTTTGAGGATTGAGTCTCAAAAAATCTGCAATGAATATTACTATGAATAACGATTTAAACCCGAGCAGTATACGGCTCTCTTCCTCGTATAGCTATACCAACGCTTATTAGGGAATATTTATAAGTAAGACTGAATAATAATACATTTAATATGTTGCATGTATGCGACCGATCTACAGTTTGATTTGATTATCACGTATTTTCAACATCGCTTAATTTAAATTGTGATAGGAAAACTCAGTTCCGCCTGGTAATTTATCAATTTTCTTCAGAATAATGTCTTCTGATGATTTCAATTTAATTTATTCGGAATGAAGGTTTTCTTCGTGGCTTTATTTCCGTCCGTGAGAACGTCGGTCGTACTAATATTGTTTTATCTCGAAGTAAACATACATATTGAAATTTTTGTTTGCATCAGCAGCCGCGAGAACTACGCCTGCGATAATAAAGGTTCTAAAAATACCTGAATAGCTGAAAACCCCATGCGGCAGGTTATCCATTTTTATGTCTAGCGTGTTCATTGTATGCAATCGAAATCTCTCTTTCGTTTTTATTCATTAACTCTTTAGGTTTGTTTATTTTTTTCATAGTTTAAAGAGAAGTGTCAATAATTCATCGTCGCTGGGCGTGTTTTTTTTTTTTTTATATTTACTCCACACAGGAGGCCCTGAAGAAAATAATCTCCCTCAGGGCCTATGTCATCTTTGGGGATGCTGTGTGGAGGGTCTTTTTGTGGAGAGGAAGGAGTGAACATGGGTCTTGAAGAGTCCCATGTTGTAGGAGGGAGGAAACACAGAGGCCGGCAGTTCGTTCCACAGCCGAGCTGTTGAACTTAAGAACGAATCGTAGAAGCGACCCGTTCTCATGTGACAAGTGTCAACTGTGTACAAATGTTGGGCGCGCGTTTGGCGTGTATCCCGACTACGCACCGGTGCCGAAGGGATCAATGACGCTAGTTCTTCAGAGCATCTTCCATTGTAATACCGATAGAACAAAGACAGCATACCTACCTGACGCCTGTGCTCTAAAGATTGCAGTCCGTTTGTTAAGATTGGGGAATCTATCAAACGGACCGCCCGTTTCTGCACAGAGTCAAGGGTTTTTTTCAGGTATTTTGGGGCTCCAGACCAGAGATGGCTGCCAAATTCGACAGTAGGGCGCACTTGCGATTTGTACAGGGTGAGCAGTTGTGTACTATTAAAGTATCTGCGGGCCCTGTACAGTACGCCCAGCTTCTGAGAGGCCAACTTTACTCTGGCTTCGATGGAGCCCCCGTACCTGAGCTGGTCACTTATAGTTACACCAAGCATATCAATGGAAGGCCTGTTCGGAAGATTGCTTCCGTTGAAGGAGACTAGATTATCATTTGGATCCCTTTTAGACGTAATCAGACAGGATTGGGTCTTTGAAACATTAAATTCGACGAGATTATTTTTACCCCAGGAGGAAATACTCTCGAGATAACCGTCCATTCTCTGCTTCAAAGCCCTCCGAGCCGTTGGAGTTTGTGTGCCCTTTGGGGGCTTGTCAAACAAAAAGCTATCATGAACTGTACTGTCATCCGCGTAACAATGAATCGGTGCACATGTCAAAAGGTCATTGATGTGCAACAAAAACAAAGTTGGAGACAGAACCGATCCCTTTGGGACGCCAGCATTTATGGAGTGCGAGGAAGAGGTGAAACCGTCAGCAACCGCCTGAATCGACCTATCCCTTAAAAAGTCAGCAATCCACGTACACAGGGATGCGGGAAGTCCGTAAGAATGCAATTTGTTGACAAGTCCTCGGTGCCAGACCCGGTCAAAGGCCTTGGATATGTCTAGTGCGACCGTTTGGGTCTCACCGTGACGTTCCAGGCACCGCCCCCAAACATGCGTCACATACGCGAGAAGATCACCGCACGAGCGGTTCCGCCGGAATCCGTATTGACGGTCGTTGATAATTTTGTTCTTCTCGAGGTATGTGAGCAGTTTGTCGTTGATCACACGTTCCATCACTTTGGACAGAACTGATGTGATCGCTATGGGGCGGTAGTTGGCCGGGTTGGAGCGGTCACCTTTCTTGGGAATAGGGTGAATTACCGCTTTTTTCCAACCAGAGGGCACAGTGTAATACCAATTGTGAAAAACCAATTGAAAATGGACCTCCTATTTGATGATAAAATAGTCGCACCCGTGTATTATTTTATTATTATTATCGTGTTATGGTACCCAATATTTAGGTACACAAATCCGACAGAGTCCTTTAAACTAGAGTTATGCAGAACATCCACACAACCGAAATTAGTATTTTTGATAATTCTTTGCATTCATCGAGTTGTATAAAAAAAGGACACGATGATAGGAGGTGGATTAGCTCACTAGATAGAGCGATGACTACGACTTGGCTCTACCGCGTCGGTTTCCTCAAGAAATATCATATGAATGAACAAAATTACAAAATCGTACATCAAAATATCGTAGCGATGTAATACTATTATGTGGCCTGTTAATGTGCGTGAAATGAAATAGACCGTAGTTTAGGGCCCGTGGAACTATCTCAAAGTACCTACCCTAAATCCGGGACGTAGATAAATCTTCTATCTGTCCGACCATTTCTTTGTGGTGCCTAAAATTGGTCTTGAATAAAACATAAATCCACAACACAGGATGTAAACCGTTTGCAGGTAATATTATTTATTGTTTCGGTGAAGAATACTAAAGAAAATAGAACGGTGATGAGATTTTTTTCTTTGGTATTTACGATGATTTTATTAGGAATCTGGTAAATACAAGACGGTTCATTGACCGAATAGATTGGACCGATATCAAGAAGATCGTGTGTGTGTGTGTTTTTTTTTCGACCTTTCGAAGAATGCAGAAAGTTTCCTGAGCGAAAGTGTCACTTCCTATGCGGCATGAACGGAAAATTTTCCTTGCAAACACAATGAGAAATGCCGTATATTTTAGTCACATCCGAATACCAATTACTGTGAAAAGATAAATTAAGGTGTTATGTGGTCGAAGACTTAAATTGAACCTGTATGGTCTGGACAAAATAAAATCTAAAAAGACAAAACCTATTTTTACTGTAAAATCTTTGGCATTTTTAGCATCTTAAAATCACGTTTTAAGTTTTTTTTTTATATTTACTACTTAAGACAAATTTAATTTGTTACATTTTTAAGTATAGTATAATAGAAGTTATTATAATCCACAGTGCTCCTCACCTGGGATTTCTGTTCCGAGGCGGACTGAAAATTGTTGCATCGGTAGTCGATGTTATTACTTATGCCGTCTTTTTAAAATAATTTCCTCATCTTCATGTTTACTTATTCATATTTTTAATTGTTTATCTCCATGGTATTTTTGTACCTATCCTGTCTTCATATTTTTTATAATTTTCTCATCTACGTTTTTACTTTTTAGAATTATTGCGATGTTGTTTATTTACATGCCATTTCATTCGGGATCGCATTAAATGATTTTTTGGCAAAAAACTAATTTTGGAATATTAAGTAGATTTAAAGTTTGTCTCTTGTAGTGTGGGTGTGTTTGTCAGCAAGGTACTTATTTTCCCCAATGTTCCCATAGAAGAGAGTAAATGTTTAATTTCTGATTTATTAAATAGTTCCGATCTCTCTATAGATTTTATAAAAGATTTAACTTCCTTGTTTAATATATGCCTGAATCAAAATTATTTTAAATTTAATAATGTTATATATCAGCAACGTGACGGCCTAGCTATGGGGAGCCCTACCAGTCCTCTGATTGCTGATATATTCATGGATAACTTAGAGGAAAAAATTTTATCTAGTACCTCACATCTTATTAAAAATGTCTTGTACTGGAAAAGATACGTTGATGATGTTTTGTGTATATGGACAGGGACTAAGCGTCAACTGAATTCCTTCCTCAATCTTATAAACTCTTTTCATAATAAGATTAAATTCACATTAGAAATAGGCATAAATTCAACCTTAAATTTTTTGGACCTTACCTTATCGATTGTTAATAACAGAATTAATTTTAACATTTTTCGTAAACCCTCCTATACTGACGTTGTCATACACAGCACCTCCAATCACCCTATTTCACATAAGCACTCCGCATTCCATTCAATGGTCCATCGTTTAGTCACAATTCCAATGTCCGATAGTAATTTTGATCGTGAACTAAAACTAATTAAAAACATAGCAGTAAATAATGGCTATGAATCAAATTTTATTGATTTTATCTTAAATAAAAAGCTAAAACAAATAGCCATTAATCGCTTCCTCTTCGCTAGTCCTTGTCCTCAAACCAATGATAATAATATTAATTATCAATGGCGGCGAATTTTATTTATTAATCACTTTTCTACCTTAAGTGTAAAAAACCTTCCTTCTGAAGTCAAACCGGCCTTTTATACTAATAACAATATAGGTAAATTTCTAATTAATTCTAAAGATAAGGACGATAAATTAAGTCATTCGGGGATTTATAAATTAAATTGCAATAATTGTTCGGCTTTCTATATCGGTAAGACATCACGTAATGTTAATATTAGGATAAAGGAGCATCTTCGTTGTCTCAATAATAACGGCTTTTCCGAATTCGCAAATCATTTGATCGATAAAGATCATACATTCTGTCATAGCACCGGTGCTAAGATCTTACATAAAAACGGGCATGGTAACAGACTAAACAACTTAGAGGCACTAGAAATTAAAAAAGCTGTAAAAACCAATAGTCAGATACTTAATAATCAATTAGACATATCAAGTAGTCCAATATTAGGTCTGTTTCCAATAAACCCATAAAAAAATTCCCAGTTCTCCTTACCTCCTTACCACCATGCCAGTTGATGCTTTGTTTCTCCCGATTTATTGATGTAACCCATTAGTCTACATAATTATCTAGCGGTTTTTCCATTACTTGTGCACTAATGTTAATGAATTTTATGACCGTCTCTGTGTTGCTTATATTTGTATCGTGTTGTCTCCCTCTATATTTTGTTATATATATACACACATTATGTACTTCTTGTTTAGTATTAATTTGTACCCTGATGATGCTTAAGTAAAGCGAAACCGGTCGGTTCTTAAATTAATAAATATCGTGGTTTTAAAACAAAAAAAGTATTTTATTTTATTACTTATTTTCCTTTGGATTTGAGCAGAGCATTTTTCAATAGAGTTTTAATTCGACTACCATAATACGGACATGTGTCTAGTGTGGTAGTCGAAAAGCATGTAAAAACCTGTATTCAAATATTTTATGAATAAAGAAAAAAAAATATTTGTTAGAAGTCAACTTGGATTCAATTATCCCGTCTGGTACGCATTACAATATTCATTTACAAGTTATAGAAAGAATCCAAAATTAATTCTTAAGTTTTAAAATGTATATTTCTGCAACTTTGTTGAACTACAACACTCTTTTAAATGAAATGAAATGAATATGCTTAAATTTTCTGACGGAAGGATTTTTACTGACTTGGTATTTCTATCCAAAATTCTAAATTATGCATATTGCATTTGATAGTCTAGAATTGCTCGCATTGTTAAGCTTTCGGATTCCACTACGTAATACTAGAAGTCGGTATTTCAGTGCAGAAATTCTGGTACTAACTAACATATTATGTATTCCTCATTACCCAGAATACATATGGTGCGAAATAATTATACTGAGTTAGTGGACATCTTTAATTTATCACTTAACAAATACAACATATTGTTACTGGTAAGTAATAAATAATTTAATACTGGAAACGTTGAGTTTTTTATTTTTACAGCGTTATTTAAACTCATTTGTTTCTTTCTTCCGCGGCTTCATGATATCATTCGTAATCTGGATAAATTGTGTTATTCTGAAATACTCTTGTTTCTTACTTCCGCGGCTTCGTGATATCATTCGGAATCTGGAGAAATTGTGTTATTCTGAAATACTCTTGTTTCTTACTTCCGCGGCTTCGTGATATCATTCGGAATCTGGAGAAATTGTGTTATTCTGAAATACTCTTGTTTCTTACTTCCGCGGCTTCATGATATAATTCGGAATCTGGAGAAATTGTATTATTCTGAAATACTCTTAGTTCTTACTTCCGCGGCTTCACGATATCATTTGAAATCTGGATAAATTGTATTATTCTAAAATACTCTTGCTGTTGAAATATCTCTACAGTATCTACTGTAATACAGATTACGATTTTTCCAAATGGTAACCGTCGTGTTACTTTTTTGCACAAATCTTCACATTTTTTCGCCAACTTGACTCTTACAAATATTATTCGGTTTTATTTGACACGTCTACTCAATCTTCCTTTACGTTTTCTGTACGTGTTATCCCAATTGAAAACCACGTCACATCTCACTTCTCAGACGTGGAAGTTTACACAATACGCGTCTCGCTTTTGTTTATTTTTTACCTTACCATGATGACGGATGACGTAATACATTACGCCATTATGGTTATGCTAATTTCAGAAAATACGTTACGTAAAATTTACTCATCTCTGACGTTGTTTATTAAAAATCGTAAATAGAATTTATATTGATTTTATTTTTGCAAAGTGCAAAAATCCAGATATTCTTTTCATTCTTAAATGAATTAGCTCTAAATAATGCTTCATAAACGGCTTTCAAACTAAAAGGTAATATTATAACATTTTGATTTAGCATAGTTAACACCATAAGTTATTTGATTAAGCATAATAGGTATTTATTTTATTTATTTATTGGACATTTGTATAGCGCCGCTTTTGTGAGACATCACCTCAGGGGCGCTTTACAGCTGATGCAGGTATTACAAAAAAATATAAATATTACAATATAAATAAGTTATTATTACTAAAATATCAGATTTGTGTCGGGTAGGGAGGTACCTGCGGTGCTCGCTAGCGGGTCTCAATGCGATTCAAGTTGCACCTAAGAACGTTCCTGAACATTCTAGTTACTATCGCTACAATATGTTGCCGCCCGTTACGCTGAAGATTCTAGCGGTCGCCTGTAGGAATAGCGCGGTAGTTTCAGGTACCGTCCGGCTTGACCTCTAGGCAACGGCCGAAGTGTCCAGTAGGTTCTACGACGGCCTAGGTGTCATGTACTACTGTGTACTAAGTAGTACCCGACACGTAACCAGTAATTATTTAGTGTAGCATAAACCTAACCAACCTTGTGACGTTTGGGACTATTTTACAAGACCAATTTATAGTAACAATAATTAAAACTAAAAGAAATAGGTGTTATAATCTGTTTTGTCTCCGGGATTATCTCAAACTCTTAATAAAAACTTCGATTTTAAACAAAACTCTTTGGACTCTGTGATAGATTTACAATTGACTCCGATATCTTAATTAAAAGGCGGTTGGAACAATCTGGACCTCGAGCTTGACGTTGCCACCTTATTTATTCTCCTATTTATTGTACTTTTATTATTATTGGCTGACGCCATTTACGGATAACCTAGTAGATAAAAAATAGTGCCATCTATGGGTGAGCTCGTATACTAATATCATGGATGTTACGTAATCGGACGAGAATTGAAGACAATTTTTAATGTAAAACTGAACCAAATACCGACATAGGTTTGCTTTACACTAAAAAAACAAGGTAGCACAGTTATTTAAACGCACAATATTATTGGTTTGTCGTTTTGGAGTAATTTACATCGTCAGTTTTAGCAGTTTTTTATGAATATTCCAAGTAGGTATAGCTAAATATTGATACACTCTTACTGAACCCTATTAAGTAGTAATGCAACATCATATGTTTTTGGTTTGAAAATTTGATCTCTTATACATGTTTTAGATGCTTTTATTAAATACTGCCAGTAGAACACATCTTGGCCTTTGAAATTCTTTTTATAAGCCTAGTGAAAATAAAGGCCTAGAAAAACTGCTTTAAAGTTCAAAATATCCTACTACCGAACTTATTTTCGTTTATGGTTTTTGTTGTAGGTATAATGTGGCAAATTAAGTTTTTAGATATTTGTGCCTGAACATCCGCAAAATTTTTTCATGCATAAATCAAAACAGGCGGCTGGTGTTTAGCGGGAATTTAAACCTTATCGTCATCTACATAAGGGGTGTTATTATTAGCGGCTCGATTCAAAATGTTACACGACATAGTGCATCGCCTTAAGGACAGTTTTACACTAGATATATGATAATATATTACGCACGTGTTAAATTGGTGTGTAATATTTGGTATGTTTTAACGTCTTGGGGAGGTCCAACCAAAATAATACATAGTAGATTAGTATTTTAATGGATTATTTCAACCATGAAATATCACGAAGGTGTCGGGCTATCGATTCTTCTGCACCGTAAGAATCCATTTATAGGCTTCAGTCTACCTAATTCAACCAACGTTTAAATTGTTAATATTTTAATACACGCGATGGGTAAAACAGATTATATCATTTATGTAACAAAATGAACTCTGAATTTAAAAAGAAACCTAATATAATTTCTGTGCCACAGTTCTTTGATAATACTTATGTCATAACTGTATATTGCATTATTATAATATTATAAGTGCCATCATTGCGCATTTTATAATATTTTTAGATACGCTTATTCCGTACAAACTTTAGTGGTTAGTGCAATATCTTACAATTTGGAGATGGTAGTGAGAGACGAATGAAAGGTGAGTGAGTCCAAATAGAGTAGCCACTGTAATAGTGGTTTGTTGCTGACGATGAATGACAGTGTCGTTATAGTAGTCGGTGTTCATCACGATGGGATGGGATGTGAATTTGTGCTCCATGATCACGGCGATGAAGATAGATTCTTACAAGTAAAGCCGGCCTTGAGCCTGCTGTAATACCGTTTTATCCAAACAATCGGCATTGTAATAACTCAAGTTATTCATTGTTCTGACCTTACGCGCCGCGTAATATTTACACCGCGTTTATAAGTAAGACGAAATAAAATACGATCTATAAAATCATACAAATACGATTAACTTTTTAATCAAATTTAAGACAGAAAATAAATCGATTTTTTTATTAATATGATACATTAATTTATTATTAAATGCTTCTAAACATCACTTTCATTATAAATATTTCAAAAGCATAATTGAGTAAACAACCAATAAATTCACTCTAAAACTGTTCAGCTTCATCAATTCATCTGACAAGTATATAGTTAAACCCGTGGGTCCATGGGACCAGCATCGAACCCCCCTCCCCTCCTGCCTCTCTCATCATACTTGCCCCGCGCGTCTCGGTACCTTCCCACATTCTGACTATCGCCTAGGTAATCCCTCACATAAATACAAACTCTACTTACGAGAATCATATGGGTCCCTGGGACTCATTTTTTTATGTTTTTGCCAAAGGAATTTTGTCGTCTTAAGTCCAACTGTAAAAATACTACTGTAAATTTTTTTCGTTAAAACATAAAATGTGTGTCCCGGGGACCTTTACTTACGTAAATTTTGTTCGTTAAAACATAAAATTTGGGTTCCGGGGACCTTTACTAATGTACGTTTTGTTCATTAAGAGTGCACTTTCCCTAGCAGAATTAGAGAATTGCCTCTACGGCACCTGTAATACTTTGTGAGATTGCCTATAGGGGTCGTCACTTCAAGAAAAATAATATTATGTCCTGAATTAAAATTGCATTAATTAGCAGATTACTTAATTATGGAAAATACGCGATTGCAATATCCTTTTAATTATAACCTACTTTTGCAATGCTTCGGAATCATGATGGTTGCATCAATAACCTTAGCCTTCAATAATACCCAATGTCACATTACTGAACCTTACATTATAAATTGTAATATAATGGTATCTATTGGGTTATGTATATAAAACGAGGGTTGGCCCAATTAATTAACACGGTAATTATACGCCAAGAGCCTTACTAATAATAATAAACATGTTTTGTTAGTATTATTTTGTTAGTGTTATTAGTATTCGGTAAATGGTTGTTTATCAGTTGTGTAAAATTTAAAACGCGTTTATTAGTGCCCATAGTGTAACGAAAGTAGGTAAATTTTTTTCTTATGATAATTTGAAAGTGTACTGAACCAAAGAGCTAGCAATTGTTTTGACGTGTAGGTAAATTATTGATAGCAAAATAATTAGTTTGGGTTGGAAAAAACAGTGAAATGGGTTTGAGATGATTGGTCGGTTGGTAAAGTGTTGATGAATTATAGTAATTTGAAGATAAAAATCAGTAATAAAATAAATGTGGAATTGTTATTTTATTCAAAAGATTCGTGTACTGTTAACACGCAACAATGTGTTAATATTTACATTGTAACCATTACGTTAAAACACTTTGAAGAGATTCCCAAACATTGGTGAAGTTTCAGAACTTTGAACAATCGCGAAACATGTGGCTGTAGTGAACATGAAAGAGTGGGTATTTTTAACTGAGCATAGCGAAGTTCTGTTTTAATCGAGCGTTTTGCATTTCGTCTGAATAAATTTGTTTGTGCGTTCCTTTTCCGTTTCAAGATGGTGGCCATTTAAATGTTTCAGTTTAATGTTTATTTGAACTTTCTTATTCGTATTTTTTCAATATTTGAAAAAAGAATTTTATTTAGATAGTGACCTTTATTTAGACAAATCATATACTTCATTATTTGAAATAAAATATATTATTAATAATTAAATATATAGGTATTAAAGGACCTACTTACAATTCTTATGATTTTAGAGAAAATTTTGATATTGATTTATTTTAGAAGCAAACTTTCTTGACGCTGTTCAGAGTTACTAGTTTTAACATAGCTAAATGCACAATTTTTTTTCCTGGAAAAACCCACATATTAAATACATATAATTTTCAGCAAGGTTAGTTTGAACAATCCATCGATATAATCCACCAATTGGTCGATGGAACAATCTCATCCATACCCGAGGATGTTACAAAGAAACACAAATGAATAAATTGCAATCAATATTATTTTTTTCCTTCATTTTCTTTTATCTTTTAGCTGAGCCGTATCTATAGCCACAGGTAACTGTTTCAATTATTGACTTAGAAATTAAGTATTGTCCATCAATTATTGTTATATCTATGTTTTTATCACCAAATCGTGACGTGTTAAGGGGGTCTAATTTATTGCCTCAGTGTCAGGCAAGCTTAGATCAAGAACAAATATTGGAAAATTATTACAAAAATACTAATAACCCTAACCGATTTACCTGGTATTGACGCATAACTTCATAAAAGGTATATGTATAGATAGTTTATTATAAACAGGACGAAATTTCCGCGAGCCGAGCCGCGAATTATTTCATCTCTAACCAATGTACTGTGTGTTTCTATAATATAAAATAAATAAACCTAAAGTTGTTGTAACATTGTCAACTGTGTGACCGAGCAACAGTTTGATAATACCTGAGAGCAAAACGGCTCATACAAAATAAATATATTACCTACATACATTATACATAGTTGAAGTTCCCAGCTTCTCTCTGGCTTTATTCTGCTCTAAGGGGTGGTAAAGGGGGTGGGGGTGAAAAGAGGAATGAATTATTAAGAATCTCTTAAAAATTATTGGTTACCTGGTTAAAAACGGGATTGCAGGCCGTTTCCTGATAAACTTTTAGTAAATTCCTAATATATCGGAACTTATGTTCATGCATCTGCATTATAATGACAAAATGCGAAAAATTTGTGTTTCTATGAACACGTGTTCCGACATCGTTATGATACATTCATATTTTTCTAAAAGTTTATTACCTATTAATTTATTCGTTAAGGGCCTGCAATGCCATTTTTAACCGGATTACCAATTATTTGAAGAGGTTTTTAATAAATTAGCAACACTCATTTTTCTCCGTGTAGTATTTTATGTTTTCGATAATTAACATAATTTTTTTTTCGTCCAGATCTCCAGCGAAGAGTTAATTACCGCCTACATCCAGAGGGTGAAGGATGTGAACCCCATGCTGAACTGCTTCGTGGAGGATCGCTTCGAGGAGGCCCTGCAGGAAGGGCGGGAGGCCGACGCGCTGGTCCGAGGGGGCACTCTTACTGAAGAGCAGCTGGCCAGGGACAAGCCGCTCCTGGGAGTGCCCTTCTCCACCAAGGACTGTATCGCCGTTAAAGGTCGCTCACTCAATGCATTTCATTCATAATTCCATACACGCTCAATATCCATTGCCCTGGTAAAACCACGGCGATGTTGAGAAACGAAAAGTCTAAAAGCGATCGAAATGACAGTTTAAGGCGACATAAGCCTCTAATAACGGGGGGTTTGCTCGACGCTCATATTTAAATTATTTCTGATGAACGTATTACCAAATTTTCAAATGTTTCTAGATGGATCCCTACGCGTGTAAGTTATTTACATTTAAGATTAATAATAATTACCAATTATGACCTTACAATTAAAATATTTTATGTAAATCGGTTTGAAAATTTTATAAAACGTTTTTTCAGATATAAAATTAGCGGTAAGCAACAGATTTTATTTAGATGATTAATTAGTAACTTTTTGAAGGATCCTTCTAGAAACATTTGAGATTTTAGTAATACGTTCATCAGAAATAATTAAAATAAACCCCACGGAATGATCGATTTTCTAGGCCTGCTATGGCAAAGTCGACCTTAGGTACGTCCATTACGCCGGGCCGGGCGCCAATATTGTTTTTACACGACTTCATCACTATTTTCGTTAAGATTCCCACTTTATTTTAGAGATTTGATGCAAATTCAACCAAATGTCTGTCCTATACATCAGGGCCGCGCGTCGCATATTTGTGCATGGCTGTTCACTTACACAGTTAAGATTCTGGCTTTATTTAAGTATAGTCTAGTCTTTCTTCATTAACGGAGCTATCTTCCCCACAAACCTTACATTGATTATGATTGGTATAACTCTAAGGACGGGTTGTTCCAGAGAATTTAAACAATTTTTCAAATTTAAAAGTTAACTTTGTTCAAGTTCTGTGAAACTTTTTTTCAAGTTCCTGTAAAGTAACTGGCCCATAATGATATAATAACAGAACTTGAATATGACATTCACAGAACTCGCAAATGAACGTTTAAATTTTATGAAACAACCCATCCTAAGTTAATTACTTCAGACGCGCACGGAGAAAAGTGAGTATGGCTGATTTATTCAAATACTGTTAAAAACGTGATAGCAATCCATTTCCTAGTAAAATATTTGTCCAATCAGAATATATCCTTTTCCAGCAGGTGCACTTTTCATGATAAATATAATGACGAAATGCGACAATATTATATTTTTTTATGAACACGTGTTCCGACATCCTAATAACATATGCGTATTTATCGACAGTTTTTTTAGGAAACCTGTTAATTCATTCGTTAAAGGCCTTCAGTCCCATTTTTAACAGAAAGTCGAATAATTTTACCAGATTTTTAATAAATTACTAATATTTTATATAAATTAGTTTTCTCAGTGCGGGAGGTCCGGAGGAGAGATAATAATTAGTATTAACTCGCTAACTAATGCCAAAATTACCTCTAAAATCACGAAACATCGAATTCTTCAATGATTTACATTTCATAATTTAAAACAAAAATAAATAAAATAGCACATATCCATACTAAATATTTGCCACACCTTTTGATTAAAAAATAATTACTTTGTTTGGGTATTTTGGAAAAGGCCGCGCAGCCGTTCCCTTCCAGGATCAAGTTATTATTTTTATGCTGACTAGAATAACAAGTATTCGGCTTCTGAAGAAAGAGTGCTCCATACTGAACACGGGTTGTTTTAAAGAAACAATAAATTACTACTGACTGGAGCAAACAAAACCTTTAAAGTTCTAATATTCTGTAAAATAAATAAGTTGCCTTGAAAAAGTTCAATGAAATAGTTTATATCGCATGTTTCACGTTCTATTCTATTAGATATATATTTTTCTAATTTTTTCCCGAATGAACAAACATACAGACGTGTAAATGACAAATAAATTCCCTTTGAACTGTGTACTAATTAGTAGATATCCCTAAATCCTACCGGATTCAAGACCGAGTTTCTAATCTCTAATGAGAATGTGCGGCGAATGTGGTTTTCATTAATATCCCCTCAAGTCATCCTTCGGAATGTATAGCATGTACCATCGACCAACTATATAGGTACACAATTTCAAAGCAGATTTTGACTTTTGTTCGTTTATCTTCTATATAAATAAAAATGTTAATGTTCATTTGTTCAAAATCTCCGAAAGTTTTTCACCGGTTGCTTTGAAATTTTGACACAACTTTGCATTCGAATACGCGTGTATTTTTATATAGATGTCACCTTTGACAGATATAAACATGCTTTTTGAAAAACAGTGCCATCTGTTGGACATAGAAGCAATACGCGCTATTGTTTCTCTATCTGCACAGACACACTAAGCCACAGTAACGCGTTGCGAGCTACACCCAGTTAATAATAATATCATTTAACGTTTTACACTCGTACTCGTAATCTTACAATAAATATAATTGATCATGGATATAGTTTGTGGTCTGCGGTTCAGAAAACGCATTCATAAACCCACGTTAATTTGAGAAGAAAGATAAATACGTAGGTAAGTCGCAATAATCGTTGTATGCTTTACCTGAAGATGGTTATAGCCACCTGCATAATATGTCTAGTCGTTATAATCAACTAAACTCTGACCAACAATAATCATGAAACGATGCAATTGGCCTTCATCCGGTTTCAACGCTAACAATAAGGCTCAGCATGCACTTAAGTACGTTTTCGCAAGGGATATTTTCATTCTCCGAGTCTTGTTTGTTATTGGTACCTGTAACAATAACTGGTGGAATTTTACTTTGAAAATTACGAAATCATTCGCGATGATAATGTTGAATGTGAAAAACTCCGGGTAACGAATCTGGAAATATCAAAATCTAATAAACCTACATTTTATATGATTTTTCATAATCTCTACTATAATTATTTAAATGACAATACCTGTGTAAATAGACGCAGTTTCATAATTATAATATAAATTATTAGGTTTAATGATTCGACGTTGATGATGATCACGATTTCAATAATTATGATTAGTAAATGAATTTGTATTTTTCGTAAAAATAAACGTTACAAAACAATTAGATTAGATCGTTTAATTGCACAGGTAAAAGCAGTATTTAAATCAATTTAGTGGTAGATTTTCAGTCTATCATTTACCTTCATAAATCCGTTATGTTCCTACACGTGTGTGCGGTATATTTATTTATCTTTTGTAGATCTATCGAATTATCTTGAAGATGACTTTTGAAATTCTGTGTTACATTGTATTGTTTTGTTGTTTCATTAAAGCATTCGTCATCTCGTCGTCATATCAAGCATTGATATATTATATTACACTGTACAATGTTTTGTTATAATCATTTACTTTCGTTCCACTAGAATTAAAAATGATGCAATGTTTATGAATGTATTCGTATCCTGGCATGCTTCATTATCTATCAACTGGACAACGCGCGGCCAGCTTACTAGGCGGTTCTCTAAATCTCAACTACCAAATAAATAATTTATGACTGGGTTACTACCCATAGGATTATATTCTGGCTTTTCCAGGTTCAACTATAAATATTTTTTTTCGAATAAAATTTCTTTTGAAAGCTTATCACTTTGGGATGGCATTATTTATTTTATTAAAACACAAATAACTTTGTTTACATCACTTAATTATATACAACCTCTACATGTTTCATAAACGAAGTTCACCTCATCAGGAGTAAGTATAGGTACACTGAAGTCAAAATTTAAATATAGATTACTAGTCCCTTTTACGATGGCGCGCACATTGCTTGCTGACACTTTTACGAATGTGTGTACACGTAATTTCACCTCTCATTTGTGTGTCGATCTCAACCAGATTTGTAGACGGTTCGATTAAAAACGAACATTCAAACCCTGCGCAGAAAAGTCCGACAAAGAACTGCATTGTAAACCGTTGGCTTACTTTAGTGAACTCTACTTTTCTGCGCAGGTTCTGGTTATTTCAATGTGCACTCTTCGGTTTGCCTCCAGATCGTCGAAATGATATTCAGATTTTATTTTATTTTATTGTTGGGGCAAGTCTGTTAATTTTGATTTCAATGGTTCAAGCATTAAAGTATAGTACATATTTGGGTTTCTGTAATAATAATAAATATTATTATGTGGAGTGTCTAGAATCGTAGTTTCCTGTTGGTGGTTTAGCATCATCACGAGACGCAGCAAAGCGAAGCGCGATGACTCCATGGTTCAGCGGCCAGGCTTTCACGGTCATTACGGCTCTTTTTTGCTCACTTATTCACAGCTGCTGCACGAATAATTACCCCGGAATAATAAAATAAGAGAATTGTAAATGATATCTATTGCTAATCACCAGTGGCTGTGGACTTTCTCCGAATAGGTTCCCGATGCCATCTTCGTTCTTGATGTATACGTTCTTGAGACATCGCTGCAATTCAGTCCAGCTTGATTCACTCTCTGAATCTTCTTAAGTCTAGTCTAGATACAGTGGCGTAACAAGATAAACTGCATCACCAAAATCAATTCCCTTCGCTAAGTAACAAGCTTGATTCATATTAGACCTAATAAGCGTTAAAAAAGAAGAAGAAGATGGTTTGAAAGGTAGAAATGTCGACAACGAAATCGGCTCTACAAATGTGTAGATATTATCTTAAAGACAACATACATTTTTTTAGAAACTCAAAACTTATGTTCAAGAGAAATATGTTGGGTATGAATCAGTAGAAATTCGGAATGCGGGGGCTTAACTCCGCGTTCATTTTTTAATTTCCCTGAACCAATGGGACCGTGGCATCCTCTATCGGGTTATTTTGTGAGGCTAAAAGGAGGCATACAAAGTATAACACCCTAACAGAAACCGAAGAATGCGCCGCAGACGAAAAATTTCCAATTTCTGCTGAACGCTCCAATCAATAAAGGCTGTCGATTTTTATCATTTGGAAAATCTTTAAATTCTCAATTAAATAAATTTGTACAGTTCGTCCGTTCATCATTTGGTTCATTCTAACGAAAACAGCGCTATGCAAACGTTTATTCCAAATCGAGTATTGAATAAGGCATCAACCTTGTAATAAATAATAATGTTAGTTTTAACGACTTGATTACTAAAATATAAAACTTGTCGTGTATTCAAAACCTTACAAGCAGCAGGTATATTCATTTTATCTACATATTTAAAATTATATCATACTAAAGTGTTTGCAGCATTACGCATTAACTACACAAAGTATGAACTTTGCTGGTGGAGAAAAACATACGTTATGTATAACATTAAATAACACGTAACTGTGGTATGCGAAGAAAGGTTTGTGCTGATTATATTTCGCTTAGGCCGGTTGTTTCAGAGAATTTGAACAATTCTTCAAATTTCAAAGTTAATTTTCAAGTTCTGTTATTATTTCAGTTCTGCCAAGTAACTGGTCAATAATTACATAAAGACAGAACTTGAATAGTACAACCCATTTTTATTGTTTTAATATTTTGATTGCTCTGAAAAGCATAATTTTATTTGCCATCGTCTTTTTTCTTGTTAAAAGATCGTGGATCCGAAGCGTGGGTTTGTAAACGTAGGTAGAATAATCCACGTAAGTAGACTATAAAGGAAATGTTCCGAGGCAGACCAATTTCCACTTTATAAACGTATATTTTTTACGCCGCGGAGATAAATTAATTTCAGAGATAGATAGTCATTATATTTTATTATTTAACTATTAAATTACGTAACAGTTAATATCCAATAATTAAATTTACAATTTAACGGCCACAAGCGTCGTATTCTTATCAACATTATATATTATAATTCAATATCTAAAAATCACCAATTTTATTGTGTGAATGTTAATGAAAACAATTTTCTCAAGAAAGTTTCGATCTTCACGTTTCATAGAGCGGAAACATGTTTCAGAATTATTCTATCGCCCGTAAGAAGTCTCCGTCTGTTAACGCATTCATTAATACCATTGGCGGTTCGTGGCTTATCTCAATCAGAGATTCAATCGAGAGATTATAAAGGGAGAAAAAAATTCCCTCAGATTCCGAAAAAATACCTGAAATTAGCGACCTAGCAACAATATACTATTTGGTTCGTTAAAATTAAAACGTTCGTGACTAAACAATATAATGTCGTGGGCATTGAGTTATGCAGGTTACAAAAAATGGTTTTAAATACTAAAATCACATTTTTTTACGAGAAACTGAATTTACTGAAACATTTTTAGTAAGTAACTTATTTTAATGATGACTTAAAACACGATGATCACAGAAAAAAAAAGTTGATACATGCAAAATAATAATCCGTATAAATCTGGTGTTAAATCTCAGGTGTGGAGCACTCAGACAGATAGTAGATTCCTAAGGTTTATAGGTCTACCGATCTGGCGCCACTAGTATGTTTTGTATGAACCTAAGAAATATGACGGAAGGCCCCATAGGTGCTGATATTATTATCTATTTCATCAAAATCACAATTAAATACACCTTTAAAAAGTGATATAGAGTCATAAAAAGTGATGAAACAAAAACTAGGTTAAATAGTTACCTATGTAACCTATTTAACCTAGTTTTTGTTTCATTACTTTTCATGGCTTTATAACTTTTTTTGTAGGTGTGTTGAACTGTTATTTTGATGAGATACCCTGTTACCATATACTAGAACAGATATCTCAAATGTACCAGAGGACAGGAAAAAAATGTGGGGAATTTTTGGACAGGAAATTCTCTAGTCTCCCCCCCCCCCCCCCCCATGGATATTGTGGGGAATTACCTTACACAGAAATTCTCTAACAACCCCCATCCCTCCATGGATTCGAAAAATTATCAGGGGGAATCATTTTTACGTAGAAAATTTGGGAATGGGGAATCGTTGTGGGCAGATATTATCTGGGTACAGTGAGTACAAGTACAAAAATACCTGTTAAAATACTTATAAGTATTTTATACTGGGACTAGGGACAGAGAGTGATAAATACTTTTTGTGTGTAAAAGAGCACACAAAAAATAATCTTTGACAAAATGTTTTGTAGCAGTAAGATTGTCTTCTACAACGAAATTTAATATTTTTTTACAAATGTAACACGTAAGAACTGCTGGAAACATCACTTTTAAAATTTTTGGAAAATACCGAAAAATATAAACCATCAAAATATTGATATTTGCGACCGGCTGAAAACGTTGTGACATCACTGTACATGACGGCAGTAGGTAGGTACTGCCATTCGAATTATGAATCGTGTCTTGTGTGACTTCTCACAACACCATTGCGTAGGTACGTTTTACCCAAGTTCAGTTTGAAAGGTCATAACATTATTTTTAGAAAACTAATTTAACAATCGTTATTAACAAAATCATAATCAAAATTGGGAGACAACCCAACTATAATTATGTAACATTTAAAGAAAAAATAAAGGGATATATATGTATATAGGAACACAAATAATTTAAAAAAATCTCGCTTGTTTTCAATTTTAGCCATTTTCTATATGCGAGTATGTACCTATAAAACTTACTAGCCTAAAACATTTTTTTCTGAAAAAAAGCAAAGCAACCGAACGGAATTCTCATTTTTTTATTGTTATCAAGTTTAATTTGTAAAACTCTCTTCTTAATTTTTCTTTTATACATATTCGATTATATTATTATTCAATTTACAAACAAAAAACGCTTTATTTATAAACAAGTTTTGCAGTGTAATTATTATTGCAAGTGACAACTGTTTCGCCTTCTGAAGTCATTATCAAACTGTTTTTGTAAATTGAATAATAATATTATTGAATATATAAAAGAAAATCTTTAAATTCGCAAACGTGAGAAACAAATAAGAAATTAACAATGAAAAAATTATTTAACCTAAATATTTTTTTAATATAAAACTGTTATATTTATTTTCCAGGGTTGCATCACACTTCGGGGCTCTACATCCGCAAGGATGTGGTGGCAGCCAAGGACGCTCACAGCGTGGGCTGTGTCAGGAGAGCGGGGGCCATCCCTATCGGCCTCACCAACATCTCTGAGCTCTGCATGTGGTAAGGAACTCCCCCGACTGTCTCTTGCCGTCCCATCACTAACCACTAGTGATGGGTATAAATCATCCCTATCGGCCTCACCAACGTCTCTGAGCTCTGCATGTGGTAAGGAACTCCCCCGACTGTCTCTTGCCGTCCCATCACTAACCACTAGTGATGGGTATAAATCATCCCTATCGGCCTCACCAACGTCTCTGAGCTCTGCATGTGGTAAGGAACTCCCCCGACTGTCTCTTGCCGTCCCATCACTAACCACTAGTGATGGGTATAAATTATCGAGATATCAATTTCAAAAAGATCCTTCATTTTGAGACTCCACAAGTTTATTAATGAATTAGTAATCAAAAATTTGACTAATTAATAATACTATTGACTAATTAGTCATTAGGACTAATTAGTTAAATATTTTTCGATTATTCTAAACATGGAACATGGTACTTTTCAAAATTTCTATTTTTGATAATGACAATTAAAATCATTGTTTACCTGATACCCTCAAACCTGTGAGATATGATTTGAGATTTTCACCCCCAAAAATATTATAGTGATTTATTTTTGTGGTATTATGCCGTTTTGCCTACCTCCTTCTTTAGCCAACGTTTCAGACAGCGTTACAGTATCCATCACCAGAGCAGATGTGGACACATCAGAAGGAGGTAGTGTAACAGGGCATAATATCCCAAAAATAAATCACTATAACCCTCAAAACTTGTTTACATATGTATACAGGGTGTATCGGCACGTACCCGACAAACTTTAACCAGCTGTATATATCATAGTTTAATTAAAAAGTTGTACAATTCTGAACATAGCAGTGATACGGGCTGAAATCGATAATTGTCATTTGTACTATTCTGAAGATGGGTGTGATACGGGCTGAAAACGGTAATTGCCAAAAATTGTACCATTCTAAAGATGGCAGTAATACGGGCTGAAACCGGTAATTGTCAAAAATTGTACCATTCTAAAGATGGCAGTAATATGGGCTAAAACCGGTAATTGTCAAAAATTGTACCATTCTGAAGATGGCCGTGATAAGGGCTGAAACCGGTAACGGTCAAAAATAAAATGTTGGCAAAAGTTTTAAATTGTTTCAATAAATCTATATTGTCACTATAAAATATTATATACCCACCTCTTTTTCAATAAATTAGTCATGGTTCCACATACATGGTATAATTTTCAAAGGTTTATGTTAAGGGGAAGCTTTATGCTAAATCTTTGATTAATCTTTACAACGAATTGGTGTACATTATGAATACCAAAAAATATGCTTTAGATAAATTGAAGCTTTTCCTATCGTTTCGCTTGAGTAGAATACAAATAAAATAGTAAATTACTCAATAAAACTACTAAAAAAAATATTTTTTAAAAACGTATGAAATATATATTTTTTTAAATACTGTATTATAGCTAAGATTATCTGTGACAGTTTCACTTGATTAACTCTTTTGCTTACTTATAAAATTATTTACAAAATAAATAAAAACCAATTTTGTGCTTGAAATCGAACGTTTCTAGACTCCGTTTATCAAGCGATTTTAATGCCTATTACCTACAATATAAGGTATACCAAGAATATACACATTTTTGGCTTGTAGCTTCCTCTTATATCGTTATCTATTAATCTGCTTTGAATCAGACTGTAGCTACCTGAACCTGTAGCTGGAAATAATTGGTTTTATTTCTTCATTTTGGAAATCTAACTTCTAACTACATGTACACTGTACACCGAGAAGTAATCATTTAAAAAAAAATAACAAATTTTATTTTTTGTTATTATTCTTTTAAAAAGTGACGAACATTCCTGGGCTACGAATAATCTGACAGTATTTGAAAATCTCCTACTACCATATCATACTAAGAGGAAAATATTGCTTGTGTCGTGATGGAGGACTTAGCCAGCCGAGGAATTGAACTCGTGACGCCTGGGTGAGATCCAGACGCGATGCCAACTCAGCCACTGACTGGTCAATGAGTAACAAATCAAATGAGTTCAGTAAAAATTATAAAAAATATAAACATAAATAAATGAGAATCTTTAATACTACTCTTCCTGAGAAGCATTCGCTTGTGGTTGGAAAAGGAGTGTACATTATGTTATTGTAGATATACATATAGAATCAAGAGAAGTAGGAAAAAAAAATATCGTAAGTAAAATGTACTACTAGTAGCTATAATATATAAATAAAAATATGATGTTATTAGTTTCTGGGATAAAGACAATTATTGTTTTTTTTATTGATATGTATACTATATTTGGAGAAGAAATTGCTTCTTAACTAGAATATTTACTTTTCATTTTCTTGATAATTTATCTTTAAAATATTTTTTCAAAATGTTCAAAGCTTGGCTTTTGTCGTTTATGATTCTGATTTCCTCAGGGAGTTGATTGAAAAAGGTTCTTCCTTGGTATGCATAGTAATTTTGTGCAAATGAAGTGTTTAATTTTGGACATGGAAAAATGTATTTAAGTCGAGTGCGGTTTTCAGTTAGAAATTGGTACTTTTCTTTTTCTTTTATGATTTGAATTAATGAATTTTTAATGTACAGATCTTTAAAAGGAGGTACTTGAAATTCTTTGAATAAGCGGTCTGTTGGGTAGTCCAAAGGTTTTTTTAATATGATTTTAATAATTATTCTCTGCACGACTTCTATTGGAAGGAGGTTAGTTTTATATGCGGATCCCCAACTAATGATGGCATATTGTAAAGTTGATTGAACCAAAGCATAGTATATTAAATATAGGTTTTTTATCGACAAAAAATTTCTGATTCTTAAGAATATCTATAATTATTCCTAGATATTTGATTGTGTTTGTTGTTTTTAATATTGAGCAGTTTGTGATACAATAGTTTTTATAATGTGTTTTGGAATTGTCATGTATGCTAATGTCAAAGTGTTAAGGGGTGTCTTTTGATTGTATCGCAAATGGAATGACAAATGTTTTATCGCTATTTAGTGACAGTAAATTAAAGTCGAAGAAATTCTTAAGAGTGTTTATGTCTCCTGTGGCTTTTAGCGTTCCTTTTTTCCAAGTCTTTTCCTTTATTATTATTACTGTATCGTCGGCATATGAAGTAATATGTCCATGTACCTAATGGTTGAAAGAAAATATCGTTAACCTATTGTAAAAAGAATTGGTCCAAGCACTGTACCTTGCGGGATTTCAAAGTCTGATATTTCTTTATCACTATTAACCTGATTAATTTTTACGACTTGTGGGAGATTTTTTAAATAGTTGGTAATCCATTTAATTGCATTTTCTTTTATACCTATATTTTCCAATTCTCTCAGTAGAATTTCGTGGGATATGCTATCAAAAGCTTTTCTGAGATCAATAAAAATACCTGCACATTTTTTGCCCTTATCTAATGATTCGTAAATGTGTGAAGTTACATTAGCAACAGCATCTTGTGTGCTGAGTGATTTTATAAAACCAAATTGGTTTTTGTGTAGGATTTTATTGTTTTCAAGGAAATTGACCAATTGTTTTTTCACAATTTTTTCAAAAATCTTTCCTATGTTTGAGATTAGACAGATACGGCGATAATTAGTTATTTGTTGTGGATCTCCAGCTTTATAAATAGGTGAAATTATAGTGTTCTTGTAGTTTGTTGGAAAAATTCCTTTTATTAAACTTAAGTTTATCAAATGAGTAATGGTTTTATCAAATGAATTTTCATGGATTTTAGAAAATGTACCGTAATATTATCGAATCCGGGAGACGAACCTCCTTTTATGCCTTCAATTATTTTTAAGATTTCACACTCAGACGTTGTTTCAAACTTTGACAAGTTTTTTTGAGTATGTAATTTTACAATTATTTGCTTTTTGGGTTAACAGGTTTATTAATTTTTCGCTAGATTTTTTCCAACATTGGCAAAAAAATAATTAAATATGTTTGCACATTGTTTATATTTTACCTAGGTTATGTATATTAAAGCCTAATGGGCGTTTAAATAAATAAATAAGATAAGCAGGCTACTGAAATGCAATGTGCATAAATTAGATTTTTTTATCTATAATATAAATTTATATTATTTCAGAAAATGATTTCTTCTCAGTAAACAGATATAATTCAAAAATATACTATAGGTCAATGATGTACTACATAATAATGAAAGCATTACAAGAACATAGCAAATTTAATAAAAATAATTAATCATGTAAACACACACGATATATCAATTTTTAAAAGATAACATTAATGAATGACAGTGGTGTTGCGATTATAAATATTCTTGTTAATTATTTGATTTGAAAGTGGGCCAAGTTTGATTAAATTCTGATTCACGCATCATTTCTTATCTTGAGTCTTCTTGAAATTGAAATGATTAATTTGTATACCGTTGGATGCAACGGGCAAACCACTGTGTAGTAATAACAAATGTTGTGTTATAATATGGAGAAATGCATTATTTCAGGTGGGAAAGTCATAACCACGTGCACGGAAGGACCAACAATGCTTACGATACAACGCGAGGCGTGGGTGGTTCCTCTGGCGGGGAGGGCTGCATGCAATCGGCCGTGGGGAGCGCCTTCGGCATCGGTAAGAAAGAACACAAAACACAATGCAACTATTCACTTTTGCCAATGGTCCCATAGAAACCAATAAGTGGGAATGGGACAACAGATGTTTTGTATTCATGTCGATGATTATAAGTGTAGTCCCCTACAAAACCAGCATCCCTCTTTAGCACTCGTCCCAGAATTATTGTCGTTGTTTATTCAAAGAAAAATTCCAAAATAACTTGAAGCTGTAATGTTTTACTTGCAAAAACTTTATATTTTGTATTTGATATTGCGTTAACTTCTCGAGCCTCTGCCATATTTTGACATAAGGTCAGAGTATTTCCGCTTTGCAATGAAATCCAAATAAATGGAATATTTCTGAACTTATCTGAAAACTAAAAACAGCTTTTGAAAGGTGATAAAATACGCTTTAAAATTTATTTAGTGAACATTAAAAAAATTAAATGGCTCAAATTACTGATAACGAAAAAATATTTAAAAACACACACATTTTATTATACAAACGTATTACAAATGTTACTCTAACCTAATTCTTTTGTCATTTTATAAAAATATAATTAATAAAAAGTATTTATAATTTTTTTTTTTTTAAATTGCATTGGAAACTTTGGTTTCATAAAGGTGACATTTTAATAAGTGGTTAATTTCGATTTGATTATAAAGTGCAGTATTTTCTCTTTCTAACATCGTTCAGATCACATTTCTCACCATAGAAGATACAATGACTTTTTGAAATAATGGCGTACAGAGCTCCGGGCTAAAAAGGCCCCTTTCTCTCTCATCATGATTTAAATTAATAGGTTGTTGAATAATAAAAATATTTTGGATTTTTGTGAAAAATTATTTGCAACAAAACATGGCTGCAATATGGGGAGAATTAGACATTACATAGGATTAGAGATACAATGATTTCTAAGAGACCATATATGAGTTGTTCCCAAAAGCGAACAAATTAGCCTGAAAGGTTAACTATGGTATGTGAAGCGTTATTTGTGTTGATTTTCCTTTCAATTCCATTTGTATTGCTCTGAATACCGCAACCTCCCGTTCCAGCACGACAAAAGACAAATGAGCATCGAAATTTACTTGACCGCAACTTTTTTGCAGCAGCCTTACCTAATGGGAGGAATGACTTACTTTAGTTTGAATCAATACTTTCTTTGGCTTGAGTATTTACAATAGTGCAATAACTAACTCATACTCCTGTATGTAACCTACACCTAGCCTCAATTTTCAATTTCGTAGTTGACATAGTTCTACTATTCAAAGCAAAAGAGTGAGTGAAAGTATATACTAACAAGTATATGCGAACAAGATCTCTGAATGGTATAAAAATTATCAATAACATCACACCTAGGAACACTAAATGTGCCCCAAACTAAACATATAACACTTTATCATTATTAATATTATTGATTGATAAATGATTGAAACCTAACCCCAGCATATAAATTATGAATACAATATATCTTTTTATTAAAAATACAAATAACTTTGTTTAAATCACTTTTATTTATATACACCTTATACATGCTTCGTGAACAATGTTCACATCATCAGGATAAAGTGTACATTTAAGCCTGATGAATTGAACATCGTTCACGAAACATGTAGAAGGTGTATATAAATAAAAATGATTTTAACAAAGTTATTTGTATTTTTAATAAATAAGTAATGAAATCACAAAGTCATAAGCTTAATACAGATTTTTTCTTTGAAAAAAAAATATATCTGTGATAAACCGGCTATATATAATAATTGTTTAACATCTAAAAAAAAATTATTAAATAAAAGTAGATAGGAATACATACTGTTAGACTACAATTCCAATTGGAAGTAACATACATACATACATGTATAAAGAACAAAAAAAGCAGAAAAATTAGAAAGACGGATATTTTTTTAGGCAAAGGAGATATATCATGGAACTAACACAACTATTAATAGTATACTATGCAAGTTGATAGAAATACATGTAGTTTGCACGCCTAACTAGACAATGTCTGTTCTGAGACGGGTAGCAAAAACGATAGATGTGGTTTTGTAAAATTTCATTTTTACTACTGTAAATATATAATTTTACTCATTAATATACAAACTTGGTCACATGGCATTAATGTGCGCAATGATTAAGTTCCAATACGATTGATCCCTTCAGCACAGGTGCGTAGTTGGAAAACACGCCTAACACGTGCCCGACATTTGTCACATCAGATTGGGTCGTTTCTGCAAATTGTTGTTGAGTTCAACAGCTCAGCTGTGGAACAATTAGCAGGCCTCTGTGTTTCCTCCCTCCTACAACATGTCACTCCTTCCTCTGCTCAAAAAGACCCTCCACACAGCATCCCCAAAGATGACATGTAACCTTTACAGCTTACGAAGAGTGAGTGATATGATGGTGTTGCTTTTATTTCAGGTTCCGACATTGGAGGCTCAATCAGGATGCCCGCTTTCTTCAATGGAGTTTTTGGCCACAAGCCAACCAAATTCATTGTTTCCAATGAAGGCCAGTTTCCTCTTCCAACTTCTAGTTTTCAAAATTCATTCCTTGGTAAGATTTTTTCTAATTTTCTTTACAAATTTAAAAAAAATATACCATACTTTTTTTATGAAATACATTTTTTATTTGATAATTTAAAAAGATCAGACTTGAGCATGCACCCTTTTTCTCTGCCAGTGTAGCTAATCCACTATATCTTGTACAATTGACAAATAAATAATAAATCATGTAAAAAAAAAAAAACTTTGGAGAAAATATATCATAACTAATTATTAAATATAAATATATTTTTCAAATTTAATATTATTAGCAGAACGAAGGTTATCTAGTTGTGTTAAAACAAACATAACAAACCCCCAGGTTGCCGGTAATGAAATTGAAATTTTATATCATTTAGTGGTAAAAAGTTTTGTCTACATAAAACATGTAAATTTGTTAAATCATACCCTCATGACAGTTAATTTGATTATCTTTCCAGGTATTGGTCCAATGACAAGAAATGCAGCGGATCTACGCCCGTTGCTGAAGATTTTAGCAGATGAGAATGCGTCTAAACTCAAGCTCGATGAAAAAGTAGATTTAAAAAATGTGAAGGTTTACTATCAAAAGAACAACCTCAATTCACCTTTTGTATGCGGAGTGGAACCCGCCATTCAAAAAGCCCTCAGTAGAGCGGCACTTCATCTCAGTGCAATCTGCGCGACCCCCGCCAAGGAACTGGAGGTTCAGAAACTGTTCAAGTCCAACCCCATCTGGCTCGCTAGCATGAAGATAAAGGACTCTCCTTCATTCGCCGAGCTCATCACAGGCAGAGACGGATATATTCACGTCATCGTCGAAGTCATCAAATCTCTATTTGGCCAGTCCAAAAATACTTTTATTGGTCTGATGACGGCGCTCTTTGAAAAGGGCGGAGTGCCTGCCGGTTCGGCGCAGCATCAGCGTTTCCTGGACATGAGGCAGGAGTTGGAAGATGAATTCACAGAGATTCTGGGAGACGACGGGGTGTTCCTGTACCCCACCCACCCCACTGCCGCGCCCTACCACAATGAGCCTCTCATCAGGGCAATGAACTTTGGTTACACTGCAATCTTCAACGTGCTAGGGTTCCCTGCTACACACATCCCCATGGGTTTGAATGAAGAAGGCCTCCCTGTCGGTATTCAAGTTATATCTAAAACTTGCAACGACCATTTGTGCTTGTTAATAGCTGAAGAATTAGACAGAGCTTTCGGAGGTTGGGTTCAACCGGGAAATAATAAAAAAAATACATGACAATAATAATTTCTGCATGTAATAAGCAAATTTATGTAATATATTTAAAATATTATTATTCCTACTTTAAAATTTTTATGTTGTCACAAATAATATTCTAATACAGATTACTAATTATTGTGTGTGTCATCGTCGTCAGTTATTTTGAGAATCTTTTTGGAACTTAAAAGGTTGGCATCTTCAGCTATGTATTGGTTATATTCCTGGGTTTGTTTAGTTATATAAAAAGATTTTATCATGTATAACTTTCAAATATGAATCATTGTCAATGAAGAATTTGTGGTAAATATTTCCCTAACTGCCGCACTTTTAGGCGCAGATTATACAAATTACACTTTGTTTCAATAATGACTACAAGAAACAACTATTTACATGCACAAAATAGGTTATTAGGTCCTTAGGGGGTATTTCACTATCTCTGATTATGTTCTGACCAAGCACTTATCCGCGGATTAGTCATTTTTTCGTTTTCACTATATCTGAATAACGCTAACGCTCGGGTTAAAGTTAGATTTGACTAATCAGTGCTCGAACTTCACGTTAGGCGCTATTCCTCGAATCAAAGATGGCGTCAAAACATTCCGAGTTTAACAGCTGAGAAGTGAGTCGAATTTTGTAGAATGAATTTGAATGCTTGTATGATCCATCCTGAATTATTTGATTGTGTTCAAAATAAGAAACAATGTATTAATTCGACACGAATCTATCTAAAATGACCTGATAATCAACATAACATAACCAAACAAATGCACACTTCGCGGTGTGCGGACTGTGACGCATGACAGCCGTGGCAGTAGATGGAGTAACTGCAAACATTTTGCGATGTTGCCAGACTATTTCGAGTGTTATCTATCCGGAAGTTCGAAACAATGGTGAAAAGGTCGCCGTTGAATAACGAAGTTATTCTGATCTTTAAATCCAGCCAACGGATAGCTAGTCAGATATTTAGCCCGACATAGTGAAATACCCCCTTAGTTTGGGTTAATCAAATGATTTATTTTAGATCAAAATGTAAATTTCGAACAATAAATAAAATTGGAATTATAATACATCTTTTAACATCTATCCCGACGTAAATCATTGTTTCTCGTAGTAATTAAGTTGAAACAAATGTGTAATTTCCATAATCTGTACCGATGAAAAGTGTGGCGGTTAGGGAAATATTTACCCAATTTATCATTGCAACGCTAATAACAAATTGGAAGGCAACTTAAATGCCTTGCTGTAAGTTTCCTCTATTAAGGGGAATGGCTGCGCGACCTTTTTCATACAAAACTTAAATTTGGATTTTAGGCCAAAATACCCAACGACACTCAATAATTTTTTTTTTTCATCCAAAAGGCTAGCAAATATCTAGTACTGATTTGTGCTACTTTATTTATTTGTCTTTTTAATTGTGATATAGAGGTCATTAACCCTTAGAAGACGGCTAATATTTTGTAAATATCTCAAAGCCAAATTAACATTGAAAATTATATTTGAAATAATTGACAGGCATTATGCAGGCAATTGACAGGCATAATTAACAATGTCAACTTGGGAATAATCATGGACAATATTGAAATGCTTTCAAAACTTTTAAAACCTAGCTCTATAACTGCACATTGCAGTGCTCCTGAAGGTAGTCATGATTTCACTGAACTGCTATTGTAGTTGGTTGTATCTTAGGGGTTAAAGAATTCAATTTTGCGTGATTTTAGAGGCAACTTTGGCATTTTTTTGTAATTTAATTGACTAATAAAAAAAATAACCCGGCTTATCTACTGTGTTAGTATAATGAAAATAAAATTTTAAAAATAATACATTATATAAACAGTGTTATTTGGGAAGAAATTTTAATTTACATGACAAATTTTTGTTCAAATGTAAATCGGTCATTAGTATTTTAAAATAAACACACATCAATTTGCTTTTGTAAATCTTTTTTATTTTATTATTCAAAATACTAGCTGTACCCCGTCAAGCGTTGATGTGGTTCAGTCTGTCTGTGCAGATAAACAATAGCGCATGTTGCTTTTACGTCCAACAGGCGCTGTTTAGAAAAAAATGATAAAAAATTGAATTCTCTAATGGCCTATATTTTATAATTTAAAACATAAATAAATAAAGTAGTACATATCCGTACTAGATATTTGCTATATATTTCGATTAAAAAATATATTTATAATAAAAACACATAAATTTGTTTTTGACCACGATAGTTTTATTTTCACTCTACCGGTTTCGGAAGATCCCTTCCTTCGTCAGGAGAATATTTAAAACAGTTTTAAATATTCTCCTGACGAAGGAAGGGATCTTCCGAAACCGGTAGAGTGAAAATAAAACTATCGTGGTCAAAAACAAATTTATGTGTTTTTATTATAAATTATGATGAGCCACAAAGTGAATGCTTTTTACAATTAAAAAATATATTATTTTGGTGTCAAATTCAAATTTAAGTTTTGTATGAAAAGGGCCGCACAGCGGTTCCACTTAAGTTGTTGGAATTCAGGAATTTGATTTGTTACTTTTTATTTCCAAGTAAAAAAACTAGAGTGTCTATTTATTGAAAATATTTATTAAAAAAGAATATTCAAATAATCAAATGATAAATAAAGTTACTTGATGAGAATTACATAATTTATCTATATATTAAACTGTAACTAAATAATATTTTTGTAGTCTACAATTTTAAAAAATCTATTTTGGATTTACGTCCATTTTTTGAATTGATCGGTATGTTCCGGGTGAATGCCAAAGAATGGATTTTTAATAATACTTTTTTACCAATATTAGTATTTGTTATGTACCTAGGTATGTTATCATTATATTGAATAAAATAGAATAGGGAGGATATTATACAAATAGAAACATCCCATTAAGACAGGCCTAGTACCTAATACAATTGTCAAATAATAATATTACTAAGATAAATAAAAACATTATACTTTTTTCATTTGGTGTATTAATTATTTCAGTTACATGTTTTACTTCTTCAGTACGTTAGTTATAATATTTATTAACCAAACAAACATTTAAAAAACAGAAATAATAATTAGTGTAAATAATACAAATTATATCGTGGATTAAGAAACGAAACCTTGAATGTGATATTTTTTTATAAAATTGTTCCGATAGCATTTGCCATTCACCTTAGTTTCTTTTAAGTTTTTAATGGTACCTGTACAGTACATCACCAACAGCTACTTATCAGTCGCACAATCTATCTATGCAATCAAGAATGACATTCTTTATCAATTATATCACATTCATGAAAAGTTTAATTTATGTCACAAATTGTTTTATTTTCATAACCTTCGATATAATACAACACCTTACAAATCATTTATTGTTAGTTAAAACCTCCAATATTATTTGTATGTTAAGTATATAAAAAAAATTAAAATTAGTTTAGCATTAGTGGCTAGCGGCCCCGGAGACCCTCGATGATGTCCAGCAACTCACTCCTCTTGTTGGAGACAGCGGAGTAGGTAATCATGGGGCAGCCCGCTATCTGGCCCTGCCTCATCACCTGGTTGGCTACAAGCACCACGTTACATAACACGTGAATCCCGCAGTCATACCCGTTACTCTGGCGCAGCGTGTCGAGGGGTGCAAAATCACACTGACCTAAAACAAAGGTGTAACAAACATACATACATAACCCATAAACAAACTGTACGCCATTATTTCATTATAATTAAGGATAGTATCTAACCGTCTGGACTGAGGTAGGTGATTAGGTGCCGCGCTAGAGTTTCTGCCTGGTCCAGGTTGTGATTGGGCAAGGAATCTAAGTGGAAGAATTGCTTCTCGGGACGTGAGTACACCAGCAGACTCCAGTGGGACCCTCCCGCTCTGTCAGCAGATTCATTGTCATTAACAGCGAAGAAAATGAAGCTCTTGGAAGACACTTCCAGCGGGTCCAGGAAAACATTCACTTCCCTTTCGCTCACCATTTTTAAACATTGGGTAACTTCCGGAGATATAAACAGCAAGTCCTTTTCATGTGGGAACTGTTCTTTTTCGAGGAACTCAAAATAAAATGATATGACTGTATCATTCAACCAAAATGGGCCAGCGATCAAATCCCGATCGGATTTGTGCAAAAGGGTTTCGTAGTAGTTTAATATCACGGCGTCGTCAAGCGTCGAGGATGACATCGTGATTTCGGGGATTTAATGTAAAGCTCAAATTATCTTATCTTCGAGTCCGCATTTCGCACACCACTAGTCAGATCTGTGATAGTAAAAAAGAAAATAAACTAAAAAACAGATGCATTATCACATAACCTATAAGATAAGAATTTTAAAATATGCTTACCAATCGTAAAAATAACTTTCGCACCATTTGCCACTTTAAACTGATAGTTTAATAACTGGAGAGCATTTCATTTCGACACTTTAAGGGAAAAAAACTCAAAATATATCCTACTAATGAAATATAACAACGTAAATAGGCAAGCGAAAATGTCAATTATTTCTATTTATTTTCTCATTTTCGGTGACAGCGACAGCCGTGTATTGCATTTTAGTGATGTGCAGGATCGAAACGTTTACATGATCGAATTATTTTAATCTAAAAGTCAAAGTAATCGAATGATTAATCGCTTTAATTTTAATATCTATATTTAAATTAAGTAAATAATATAAGTTTTGCACCTATTTCCATTAATCAGGAAATACTTTACTTATATTCCTACTGAAGGTTTGGAATCTTCTCGCATTTCACATTATTAAGTGAAGTCATTCTTAAATAAAAGATAATATTTCATAAAAATTAAAAAACATATCCCCACGTACATAAAACATGGACACAAAAACTATACCGCATGAAATATCAAATTTATATATCGAGCCGATTGAGTCTTTCACAAAAAATACATTCGTAACCTTAAAATGCATTCAACTTTACATTCTTTGTGGAGCGCCCTCGACGTCATTTTTCAATGAAATGGCGCTATAAAAATTATTCATTTTTATTATTAATAAACTTCTTAATTTATTGCAAGTCAGAATGTTAATTATTTACTTACACTGAATGTATGTCGTAAATCTAAAATATTACAAATTATTATAAGCATTTATTTTTACGTCGGCGGCATTTATTTTTACTCGGGAGATGTTTTCAATTTGCATTGATATTTCAGGCGACTAATTATTGCTTATAATAATTTGTTATCCTTTGTGCTATGCATAAAACCTTGTCTTATAAACATTAGTTTATCTTTGAAAAATACTAAAATATGAATTAATTTTTTCTCGGAGTTGGGAATCGATTTACGTATTCTAATGAATTCTGACCAATGATGTGACTGCTTTGATATTGATTAATTCTGACCAATGACGTGACTGCTTTGAAATCAATGAATTCTGACAAATTCGATTCCTTGTTCGATGACGTTTCAAAACGATTGTCTCGGGCTGTGATTTTGAGTGATTTTTTACAGAATCGATTTGTCCATGACAATAAATCGAAATATTTCTATAGTCAAAAAGATCGAGTAAATCATCGATGATTTATCGATTGTGCCCATCGCTATTGTATTTTGAACTAAATTCACTACGCGGACATACCTATCTAAATTTTTTTAAATTTCTGTGTACTCGAAACTCGAAACGCCCAACAGTTGATTTATGCGCCCAACCAGGGGCATTTAACTAAGCTTTGGCCTTGAAACTCATTTGAAACCGCCACGCCCACCTCAAAATTCTTATAGAAAACGAATAATATGGCTAAAAGCTCAGATCTCATTGGTGAGAACAGAAGGATTGGTTTGATCTCTCGCTCTCTACCATAATGACTCGTGTAACAGAAAGAGATGACGGAATTTTGCCGTTTGACAGTTTCAAATCATTCAAACAAAATGAGAGTGGTTTATTTATACACGCGGGTTGTCATTTGCTGCCGAAATACTATCATTTCCGTCGAAAATATTTCATGTTAAAGTTGTTCGTGATAAAAATACAATATAAGCCAGTATAGTGTCAGCGAGTTACAAACATATTATATTCAACCTACCTACGTAAGTTCAAGTTTAAAGTGAATTAACAGTTTTAGGTTATTCGTTCGGTCTTTTGAACAATGCTTCATACTTGACATATGTCTTCCTCCACAACGTATAAATGTTATATATTATATCGATAAACTTATTCATGTTATTGATTAGTGTTATCCTGTATTATCTTATTGTTTTGGTGAAATTAAAGATTTTTAAACATATGTAACCATGAGTTCATGAGGCTGAAAAATGTCGGAATTTTTCGTCGTACTGTCGGACAATCATGTTTTGGAAATTTTCTTCAGTGTTTTTGCAAATTTCTTGTCATTTTGGGTTTCTTCTTCTCCGATTAACAAGTTTCATCTTAAGGAAATGCACTGTAAAAGTTTATTTTCTTAGTCAGATGAGCCTTGCCCTTGGAAAACATTTCGACATTTTTCTGCTTCAAGGACATTTTTATTTTTATAATAGTTTTTTTGGGCTAGTGAATGAATAGAGTAGGCTGAGAGCAATTATGTTGTCTATGTTCGCATCTTTTTTTAAATGGCCTTGAGTTTCCTCTACCTTGTCTACTGCTCTGCTCCGCACGGTAGGTACTGCTTGTATATCTGTGGTTAAGTACTGTATAATTCTGTTGGATACAAAAAGCCGGAAGATATCGATCTAGAGAGTGGTATATTTATGCGCCCAACTATCGGCTATGGATATGCATACAGCATCATTTATTTATTTTTAATGATAAACTATTGTTTAAGAGACAAGGTTTTTTATGCATAGCACAAAGGATAACGTATTATTTTTAAGCAATAATTATTAGCCTGAAACACCCTTCATAAATTGCAATAATATTAAATAATTTGGCGGGTTTTGAATAAACCGACGTAGCGTAATTGTTAGAGCACCTGACCTGAAGACTGCGGTTTCGATTCTCTTCGGCGGCATATATGTTTTCTCGGAAGAATTTGTTTCAATTTATATAAGGTATATGAGGCTAATAATGGTTACTTAAAAATAATACTTATTTATTTATTTATATTATTTTAGCCATTCGTTCGTCGAAGTTAACTAATGTCTAATTTATTATTAATTGCTTGCATATTTTATTACATTTCATTATTAATTGCGTTTTTTTTTAATGAATATGGCTTTTACAATCCAGCTTGAATGGATTCCGGCAGCGCATTAAATATTGCATTCCTTTGTACAGTAAACTATTTTGTGCATTACCTTTCTTGCAGTATGTTTGTGAATGTTCTTGTTTTATATAATTTTCTTTGAAAACCACTGATCCAAAATCAAAAAGATGGCTAGAGATTTTAGTACTCATGGTTATTAGATTATTTGGGCCGGTGAATCAGAAATTATTAGTAATGATTTCAGCCAGCTTATTTTGTCAGGACTCCTACCAGAGAGCAACTTGACGGACGTAAATAAATTTGTTAGCGAGCAAAGCAACTGAAATTTAGGCCTGTGGATATAAATTTTTGACCGGTCACTGGCTGAGTAGCACGACACAAGCAACCAACACTTGCTATGGTGGTAGTAGATGATTTTCAAATATTGTCAGGTTTTTCGTAATCCGGGAATGTTTGTTTGTCTTTAAAAAAAATCAAAAATATATAAATCTTATTTGCTGATTTATGATTACTTAAACTCCATTTTGAAGATAAAAATACGATAATTTATTACTTTGTGAACCTAGTTCACAGCCAATGTTTTTCAGGTAGGTGTATTATTTAAATTTGGTTTGGTGTATTCATAATAATTATTTTACAAAATAATAACAGCAAAATCGATCTCAGAGAAAATATAATTTAATGTCAAGTGTAATATTACTTTTCTTTTCCTTATTATATATAAATATTATATATAATATTTATATATATAATATATAAATATATATTGACCCCTAAGACCATAGAGAAAGTCGTTCATCTATTTGCGTTCATGTTGAAATTATGGTTGAAATTATAGCAAATGGCCGTCGCGTTTCATAAATTCCGTTCAAATGAAGTGTTTTGTAGTTTATAGTTGTTAGAACTTGATGCCGAGGTAAGTTTTTACTATATCGTACTCTGATACTTCGGTGACTTGATTGGGCTTTGTGTTATGAATGTAATTTATGTATTAATTTTGTAGGGTTGTCATTATCTCAGACCTGTTCATCCTTACATCGAAGTTTGACGAAATTTGACCTCAATTGAAATGTTGAAGTGCTAGCATTTAGCGACATAATATATGCGTGTACAGCATATTTATAAGCAATTATTAAAATTGCATATGTTTGAGTTTTGACGTTTGTATTGAACCTATTCTCACGTGCCTTTATTTTCAGTGGTCTCCATATCAGAAATTTGGCTCCATCCAGCTTCTACTAATCCTCTATACAAATTAGAATGTCAGAGGATTGTGGAAGCGGGGTCACCGCTGTTAGCAATAATGCTCCCAGCAGAGTCTCGCTGCCAGCCGCCCAAGTAGAGGCTGCCGGTGCCGAAGCCCTACGTCTCGCCTGGCGCTCGCAAGAACAGTACATAGACCACCTCGAAGCGCACAACAGAAACATCGAAGGTACTTAAACCCTACAACTTTGTGGATACTTATCCATCTATTGAAGCCACCAGCTGAACTCAGTGTGATGTACGGCTGCGTAACAATGTGCCATGTTTCAAATTGTATAGTTCTGCCAAACTTCTATCGACTTGTTGCCGTGTAGCTTCTACCTCACACTTATTGTTTTACTCCATTCCTAAAGAAATGTGTTTTGTACTGTGGAGATGCAGAATAATGTCAGTGTCCATTCGTGCCTGGAGCATTGCCAATAGTCTTGTGATGGCATCACTCAGTTTATCTTCCATTCTAGTCGTATTTTATAAATTCCCTCCCGTGTTAAAAGTGCTAGAACCGCCCTAAAATTAATTTTGTGAAAAATGTGAAATCGGTTTTGTGATGTGAAAATAAAATGGCTGTCTTGCCGCTGAGTGTTCAAGTGTAATGATGCAAAATGCTTGCAAATATATTTTTCTAATCATCGTTATTTGTTCAAATTTTAACAAAATGAATTGGTGTAATATAAGCAGAATCATTTGAAACAGTGCGTATGATATCCGTCCTCCACAAGGTATAACCTCCGAGGTACGGCCTCCCAAGGTTATTCCGAGGCACGTCCCGAGGTACGACCTCGCCAGGTTCCACAGTTTCCTGGCACCGACTTCAAGTCATAGAGTGAGGCATTAGACCACATGCTGTAGATCAGAATGGGTATATTACTTTATACTACATTTTCACCATTTATTTTATGTGTTCCGTTGTTTTGTACCAAACCTTATTCTACCTGGAATCACTACATGTACATAAATAAGTTATAATCATTTATGTCAATATCGAATTCAGACGGTAAATGGTACCATTCTTTAATGACTGATATGTTTTCATTGCTTGTGATAATTTGTATTCCATGCTGTCAAATAATTAAGAATGTTCTCTATTTAATTATTTCTGAGAGTATAAAATAGTGATTACGACTCTGCTATCATCGCTGCTCTGGCAGGAAACGTTAACTAGAGAACTCTAACCAGTCAACGTTTTTTTCCAAACTGGAACTAAATTTCATAGGAGTTTTTCCAGATTTTTATAATAAATGCAAGTCAGCAGTTAAAGCAAATAAAATTGAAAACAGTGTTTTCGACCGAAATAGTATTGCATATATACAAATAACATTGTTTATAATATTTGAACATCTTCATAACACATTAATATTGGCAATTTACATGTTTCTGGCGAAATCTGTTCTAATTTTCGTTGCATTACGACGGAGGTGAATGACCGACCGAGGCCATTCCAACTGGTAACTGTAACCGTTATAAGTTCTGTTCTTATTGTAAGTTTAGAGTTCTCGCTTCTCTCTCTTCACAGAGCTTGCTCCATAGCAACTGATCCTTATAATTCTGCAAAGGAAGCGAGTATTTGATAGCAATTTATTGCTCATAAAAACTCTGCATTCTATAATACAAATAATGTGGATGAGTCATTTGATACGTTGCATGTAAATGTTTGAAGTCATTCACCAATCCCATCTCTTTTACAAACTTATTTTAATGACGATGAAGGAGAAATCTAGTTATTTTCAGAAAAATATTGTTATATTGCTCAGAATCCCTAAAATCCATTGAATTAATGCTTGACAGATGTTCCTTGTGTTGCTGAATAATTTATTATTTTTATGTAATATTACCATCATGTAAAACTCTATCTAAAACCCAAAAATCGCCAAATTCTGTATGGGATGGTATACTGTCCAGAATCTAGTACAGACGCTGTACCAGATTCTAGACAATAACACCACCCCATTTAAATTTTGCTTAAAGTCATTTCAAATGATGTAAAAGAGATTCGATTGAATCAAAATGAACGACATATATCTTGGTTTTCTGTAAATATTTAAATATATTGACTGTGTTTTGGTCAAAGGAAATTTTCCATACTTTTTGGAAAGGGCACTTTATGGTTATTTTAAAGATTTATTTAAATAATACTAACAGCAAATATTTTCACCCACCTACCCCAGGGAACAACTGCAATGCTTCCATAAAAAAGTTGTCCAATAGATTTTTGCCAAGCCAAGATGCTTGCAATTTTTAAATATACATAAAAAAGAATTTTTAAATATATTGCATTTAAAGTTTTTATTGTATAGTGAATACATTTCGTAACATTCCAGTTCAATAATAAATGTGACGTCAGATTTCTTTCACCCATTTTACATAGTCTTGCTTAGAGGAAAGTTGATTGTTAAATATTTGGTATATTTGAAGTACGGAAAAGCTTAATTCAGACCCTTCTGAGCCAAACTAAATGATCATTCATTCAGCCAACCAAGTCATTTAAATCAGTAGATGATCAAAATGTTTTAACCTACTCCAACATAATTAAAATGTTGTTAAATCATTTGCAGACATTTATAGTATGTACATTTTTTGATATAATTGCCTTAAAACTATCAATACATATTTTACAGCATTTTTATGTTTCGTGGTTAAATTATTTATTTTATTGACTAGAGTACAGACATGCGAGTCTGACGGATTTTGAGGTGTCAAGTGATTAAGTCAGTGCCGTGTCATAATAGAGCAACCACAGTTTGCAAATGGTTGTTGATACTCATTGTTACTGATTTGTGTGTTGTTTTACCACAAGTATATAAATAAACAGAATGATTAGGCTATTTTAGACAGTGAAGTTTACTTAGCGACAGCAGTGACTTTGTAATTTGGCAGTTGCGGACCTCTTCTCTCGTCAGCTTTGCATTTTGTGTAAAATCTAAATAATATAATAAGTAATTTGCGTGTGTTTACAAATGAAATGTTAATTCTTGGCTTTTACTGGTGTTTGCCCAGTAATTAAAACTACCTAGTAACTAAACACTTTCTCATTACACATTTGTTTCACAGCATTTTGGCACTTTTTATTATTCGACAGCTTAGTACTAAAACTACGAAATTGAAAGCACTGCAATTGACATACTTTTTACTTGCCACTTTGATATTTCTACAGTGCGTCTCTATACATATATTGTAACGTAATTGACTTAAAGAAGTTGTTTTTTTAAATTCACAATCTGAATTGAATTTTGCTTTGATTGAGATTTGCCTGATTGTCGCTGTCTTGTTTTTCAAATCCTTATCATTATACCTAGGTACATAATGATAAAATGAATAATAAATTCTTATCTTTAAAAGTTTGTATTTTTGGAAAAATATTTTATATGCAGTGGTTTTACAGCATTCAAATATGTACAGGTAAATCATGTTAAAGAGGCCTTGCTTGCGTAGTGATGAACTGGATGAACCAAAAATAATTTTGTATTAGGAAGCTGAAGAATGAAACAAAAAACCTAAAAAGAACATTCTAGAATATAATCACAAGTCTAAATTTTTAACGGAATTGATAAACGTCACTAATATCACTACCCAGTATCTTTGGGCATTTATTTATGCAATCATTTATTGCGAAATGTATTCTTTTCTACTAGATTTTTTAAAAAATCTTGCATTCATCTAAATAAACATTACAAACCAAATTTACAAAAAATTTCAGGGTGGGAAGATATTGCGGGTAGGGTCAAAAACTTTTTTTTAAACTTTCGATAATATCGGTCTGAACAAATGCATTCGAACATGTCCTCTTTAAAATGATTTGCCTGTAACTGAATAGACATACATAATATTAAAACTTAAAGATTGTAGATTATTAATCTGAAACATATTTTTTAAGTTACTGAAAAAATTTTCTTTTTTTTTTTTTTTACACTTTTCCACTTTTTATGGTAATAGGAATTAGAATTTGAATTGGATCTTGTACAATACAATTATTTCAGTTTTGTAATAAATATTTAGCAAAGTAATTAACAAAAGCCTGTTAAAGTATCACTTCATGGCTCTTCCATTGCATAGTCGGTGAAGCCACCAGCTAAATCCAAAAGTATAGATCCCTTCTAAATGTTTACTTAATTTTTTGATTGTTAATATCACTCTTTAAGTTTCTGAAGCTAGAAATAAATTTGAAATCACATTTCATAAGTAAAATAGCAATAAAATAACTATGTATAGCAAAATGTATTGTGTTAGGCCATGTACGCATGAGGCGCTCGGAGCAACTAGAAGAAGTAAGCAACTAAAAAAGTGCATTTGAGTGTGTACTCTCTATGATGTTTTGTGTCTGGCCTGGTGTGTACAAGCTCTTACTACTCATGGGTACAATTTTAATTCATCAAACCATGTTTAGCGAGAGGGAATATTGTATATATGTATATTACGTGTGTATCAACACAATAAAGAAGATTTGATGAGAAAGTACTTGCAGTGACTGATGGTGGCGTGTTTTTGAAGGTTCGCTGGAGAAGTTGAGGGAGCACGAAGAGAGAATAAAGCAGCAGCACTCCGAGTCGCAGCACCGCGAGCGAGTCCTGGTGCGGAGGCTGGCGGCTAAGGAACAGGAGCTTCAGGATTGTATGGTATGCCACAAGACTATTCTATTGCACTTACACACACTCAACATTAGTTACAACAATCTAATCTTGAGATGTTTCAAACTATTTGCTTTGTATGACCATCAAATTGACAAGATGCACCATTTTCAATTTTTCACATTTGTTAAATGCTTATTCACAGCCTGTTTCAGCAGTTAATCAAATTGTGATCAACTGTCCAGAACAATGGTCATGCTTTCGACGTTTATCAAGCACCATTCAACTGTGAAAAATTTTAAATGACGCTGATCGTCCCCTGCTGACCGGTCAGTGGTTGAGTTGGCATCGCATCTGGTTCCCACCCAGGCGTCGTGAGTTCAATTCCTCGACTTGCTAAGTCCTCCAGCACGGCACAAGCAAAATTTTCCGCTTACTGTGGCGGTATTTGGAGATTATTAACCCAGGAATGTTTCTTTCTTTAAATTCTTTTAAAATTATTATGATCATAAAATATGACAGGAGTTTGAAACACTTTATCCATGTCATCTTTTACTTTTGGAGATAAATAACGAGGTTAGTTACTAGAGAAACAACGATTATCACATCTGCTAGTCACAAGAATCTTCACCAATTCTCAATATAAAAGTACACAATAAAATGTTTTAAAGTGAATAAGACAACAATTGATGTTTTTAAACATTTATTTTGCAGTGATAATAAGTTTGTATTATATTTAATTGGGAGTTTGGTTTCTTTCCGACATGAGTTCATTATGCTCCTGATAAAATATTGTTTCAATAAGCTACTCTAGTACCTTTTACTATTTTTTTTTATCAATAATGGACCTTCTAGCTTAAATAGTACCAGTATATATATTTTTGTATTGTTATTGTCACTAAATAAAAACTTTATCTTATCTAAATCAAAACATAAATATTGGTTTGTTCAAAATCTTAAATCTCCAAAAGTTCTTCACCGATTGCTTTGATATTTTGACACAACGTTGCATTCGAATACCCGTGTGTTTTTATATACCTAAATTATATAGATGTCTCCTGTGACAGGTCAAAACTCGCTTTTATTGAAAAACAGCGCCATATGTTAGACAAACATGCGTTTTAAAAAAAAAACAGTGCCATCTGTGGAACGTAAAAGCAACACGCGCTGTTATTTCTCTATCTGCACAGACATATATATATATCCACTAGTATACAGGGTGTATCGGCACTAACCCGACAAACTTTAACCAGCTATTCCTTAGCACATTTGGAGTAAAAAATGTTATGGGCACTTTGCTGTCCGGTAGCATTTTTTTTTCAATTAAAAACAAAAAAAAATAAAATTTCCACACAACATCACTGTCACTGGCATTGCGTTTCGTGTTCAACAGCTGTTATAAGCAAGTATGTCAAAAAGCGTCTTCGCTCTTTCGCACACACTGAATAATAATAGTTAAAAATGAGACGAATGGTGCCGTGCCATTTCGTTGTGATTGTAAGTGTGCGCCAATATAGGTACACACGTGCATTATTCAACGGAATTCGAATAAAATATTTGCCAGATGGGTTTTCAAACTTTGACAAAGGATAAAACAGTGGTGACATGTGGTGAAAATATGAATAATAAATTTTTTATTAAAAAAAAACCTTACCGGACAGCAAAGTGCACATAAGATTTTTTACTCCAAATATGCTAAGGAATAGCTGGTTAAAGTTTGTCGGGTACGTGCCGATACACCCTGTATATAGTTCTTTACTGATTTCTTTGAAATTTTGACATAATGTTACAATCAAATATGCACGTGTTTTTGTATGTCATCAAAATGACAATTCAACACACCTTCAAAAAGTGGTATAAAGTCATGAAAAGTGGTGAAACAAAAATTAGGTTACATAGGTAACTATTAAACCTACTTTTTGTTTCATCACTTTTACCGACTGTATGTCACTTTTTAAAGATGTGTTGAATTTTCATTTTGATGAAATATATGGGAACCGTTTTTATATAGATGTGACGGGTAAAAACATGTTTTTTTTTTAAAAAACAGCGCCACCTGTTGGACAAACATGTTTTTTTTTTTAAATAGCGATGTCTGTTGGACGCCAAAGAAACACGGGCTATTGTTTCTCTATCTGCACAGACAGGCTGTGCCACAGCAATACGTAGCGGGGTACAGCTAGTCATTATGTATAAATTGATTAGAAGCACCTCAGTGACTTTACACTGTGAAACAACAACAATGAAATCTTTTACATACAAAAAACCACAATCAAATGTGATTTGTGACTCGTGACCTCTGCATCAACAGAACAGAACCGGGCATTTTAATGTGATTGTGTTTTATTCGTCTTTAAATGAAGATTTATAAATTCTTAATATAATAATACATAATAAATTCTATATATTCTGAATCAGCATTTGTTGATCTATATGAACATATTTTTTAAAGCAATAGTATTTTTCTCTGGAGTTCCTTATTGTCTGAATATCTTTACTCAAGCGGCCCAAGTTTTCTTTCTTTTGTTCTCCCGACAGAGCTGCTTCTCTGCATGGCATCCTGCCTGTGTCATTAATCCATATGATATTAAAATAAAAACAATTGTTTTCCTATTAAATAAAATGTTATCAAATGTGCTCTTAAAGCTTACTTTATAATTATACTCATGCTATGTGCAATTAATTATCAATAATGTATGATTAAACATTATCTTACCATTTTTAATTATGTCAGTGTAATTGTGTGGTTTTTTAGCAAATTATTGTTGTATATATCACTAGAATCATTAAAGAAAATATATCATTTAAATGGTCAGCATAATATTGAGCTTTTGGTCAGCCTTAACCTGTATGCCGGAGCATAAAACAGAAAAATACTTTTTAATACTTCAGTAAAGCACCATTCATAAAATCAAAAGTGGAATCTAAAGTTTTATTAACCCAAGCGATGTTGATTTTATTTTTCATACATTTTTCAATGTGTTGAGATCAAAATTGTATCACAAATTATTTTAACAAGGATAATATTAGAATGCTCGCATGTTCTCCGGAGACCCTTCGGCAGTTCACTGGTTAAAATGTTTTCTGCTGGCAAATATAGTCGGTTGAGCAGCCATTTGTGGTCAGCAAGTATTGCATCACGGCTGACTCACTCCGCAGACGATAGACTCACTCCCCGCAGATAGTGTCAACCCCTAATCTAACCTAACCACATTCTGAGCCTGATTATTTTTACTAACCCGAATTTAAATGGCAATTTATCAATCAATATTAGTTCAGTAGAAGTAACCCGTAATAGTGTTTCTTTCTTACGCTTCTAATGTTTATACCATTTTGGGTTTATTTTCAGGCTCAAATTGGAGAATTAAAATCAGCACAAGTAGGATCTATTGGAATAGTGGGGAGTGCGCGGAGTTGTTTGCTGGACCCTGCCGTCAATGTGCTGGTCATGCGAATGAAGCAAGAACTTACCTGCACCAGAAATCATTTAGAGGAAACACAAAATGAATTCTCCGCTTGGAAATTCACACCTGACTCAAACACCGGCAAGAAACTGATGGCAAAATGCAGGCTTTTACACCAGGAGAACGAAGAGCTCGGCAAGATGACCACCAGCGGTAGAATAGCCAAACTGGAAGGAGATTTAGCTTTGCAAAAGACCTTCAGCGAAGAAGCAAAGAAATCTCAGTCAGGTGATTTATTTTAATTTTACATTTCAACCAATAAATTATATAATACCGAATTGGCAAATGTAGAACTTGTTGATTTTACTTTTACTAAAAATAAAAACCCTAAGTTTTTTTTTGTTTTTATATGTTTCACATTTATTGTTTAGTCGGGCTTACCGCTACAATGAGCTCATCCAAAGCCGATTCCATTCCTAGCCATGCTACGGGCAGTTTGACAATGTTGCACTTCGTTAATTCCTATTCATTCGTCCAGTTTCCCAAACGACATGTACCTGTTGTTGTTGTTTTGATAGTGTTGCTTGAACATATTGTGATTATGTTCACGGTTTGTAATCATCATTGGATAAAACATCAAGGTAACGTTTATTCACATTTTTTTACAATAAATATTACATTTAATAAATAAACTGTCTTTTTACACTTTTCGCAACATAACCTCTAAATGTAGCTATGTTGTTCTTTTATATTTAGTTTGTTTAAATCTTGTTTAACGAAATTTGAATCCAAATATTCAATCAAAGCAAATTACTATGTAATATATGTATGTTTTTTATCCTTGCTTTAGGTCCCTAGTAAATATTGCATCAACTCAAACTATGACACCAGCTTTAAAACGGAGAAAAACCTATGACTACCTTCTCATTTACCACAGCTGCCGATCTTGGAAATTCTTGGACAGTAAAGATATCGCAAGCTAAAGGGGGTGCCGACGACTGGTTCTTTTGTTGCAGCGAGGGTTTGCTTATTCGTAGGATTTCAGCAATATTTGATCCTGCAGATTTGCAGGATTTTCATGTGAATTTGAAAAAATTTTACACCAAAAACATGTTGTTTTGATTTGCACACGAAATTGCAAAACGATGAAGACGACTGCCACTATTTGTATTGTTGTCCCAAGGAAGATAAAAGACAAGTGTCATGTAATGAGTTCAATAGAAGATATTTGTATTGTTGTCCCAAGGAAGATAAAAGACAAGTGTCATGTAATGAGTTCAATAGAAGATATTTGTATTGTTGTCCCAAGGAAGATAAAAGACAAGTGTCATGTAATGAGTTCAATAGAAGATATTTGTATTGTTGTCCCAAGGAAGATAAAAGACAAGTGTCATGTAATGAGTTCAATAGAAGATATTTGTATTGTTGTCCCAAGGAAGATAAAAGACAAGTGTCATGTAATGAGTTCAATAGAAGATATTTGTATTGTTGTCCCAAGGAAGATAAAAGACAAGTGTCATGTAATGAGTTCAATAGAAGATATTTGTATTGTTGTCCCAAGGAAGATAAAAGACAAGTGTCATGTAATGAGTTCAATAGAAGATATTTGTATTGTTGTCCCAAGGAAGATAAAAGACAAGTGTCATGTAATGAGTTCAATAGAAGATATTTGTATTGTTGTCCCAAGGAAGATAAAAGACAAGTGTCATGTAATGAGTTCAATAGAAGATATTTGTATTGTTGTCCCAAGGAAGATAAAAGACAAGTGTCATGTAATGAGTTCAATAGAAGATATTTGTATTGTTGTCCCAAGGAAGATAAAAGACAAGTGTCATGTAATGAGTTCAATAGAAGATATTTGTATTGTTGTCCCAAGGAAGATAAAAGACAAGTGTCATGTAATGAGTTCAATAGAAGATATTTGTATTGTTGTCCCAAGGAAGATAAAAGACAAGTGTCATGTAATGAGTTCAATAGAAGATATTTGTATTGTTGTCCCAAGGAAGATAAAAGACAAGTGTCATGTAATGAGTTCAATAGAAGATATTTGTATTGTTGTCCCAAGGAAGATAAAAGACAAGTGTCATGTAATGAGTTCAATAGAAGATATTTGTATTGTTGTCCCAAGGAAGATAAAAGACAAGTGTCATGTAATGAGTTCAATAGAAGATATTTGTATTGTTGTCCCAAGGAAGATAAAAGACAAGTGTCATGTAATGAGTTCAATAGAAGATATTTGTATTGTTGTCCCAAGGAAGATAAAAGACAAGTGTCATGTAATGAGTTCAATAGAAGATATTTGTATTGTTGTCCCAAGGAAGATAAAAGACAAGTGTCATGTAATGAGTTCAATAGAAGATATTTGTATTGTTGTCCCAAGGAAGATAAAAGACAAGTGTCATGTAATGAGTTCAATAGAAGATATTTGTATTGTTGTCCCAAGGAAGATAAAAGACAAGTGTCATGTAATGAGTTGAATAGAAGATATTTGTATTGTTGTCCCAAGGAAGATAAAAGACAGTAATGAGTTGAATAGAAGATATTTGTATTGTTGTCCCAAGGAATATAAAAGACAGTAATGAGTTGAATAGAAGATATTTGTATTGTTGTCCCAAGGAATATAAAAGACAGTAATGAGTTGAATAGAAGATATTTGTATTGTTGTCCCAAGGAATATAAAAGACAGTAATGAGTTGAATAGAAGATATTTGTATTGTTGTCCCAAGGAATATAAAAGACAGTAATGAGTTGAATAGAAGATATTTGTATTGTTGTCCCAAGGAATATAAAAGACAGTAATGAGTTGAATAGAAGATATTTGAAGTGGAGGTCAGCAGAGCACCAACAATATGAAAAGTGGTCAATATTGGACATTGATGCTAGGAAGAGAGCATACGCATCTCAAGCTTGGAATGGAGGCATCAGAGGGATTCAGTTAACTCGCAGCTTCTTGATGACAGTCCCAACAACAGGACTAGTTTGGAAGCAGAGAGAGCTTTTTCCGCTGCTGGCCTGGGGCCCACAAATGTCTGCCACAGGACTCTCCATAGTCTTCTTAAATGACTCATTATGTCTTTTTATAATATTACTGTTACCAAATATGATTGATAGGTACCAAATAATAAAAAGTATTTATGAAATGTTGGCTTTGTTTCATCCCACTGGATTTCTATATTTTATCCCACAATTCTGCTGCAAACCCTTTTTAACATCAGTGAAGACATTAGATTATATAAAATCAAGAGTCCCCCTAAGCCTTCCAAAGTTGAAGTAGCAGAAAGGTAAATAAAAGGCAAGTTCCTTCAGCGTGTCAAGAAAATATTATCCAATGCCAAAATCTTCCAATTGAAGTGTTTTTCAAAAGTGTCACGAATATTATATGTAATTGTAGTCACAAATTAATAATATTAATAAGTGAAAAATATATAAATACCTACGTTACTGTTTAAAAATCCTACTATTTGCATGAATTACAATAATGTCCAAAATAACACCGGTAACAAGTTTAGTTATAAAATGCAATGTTTCCAAATACACAAGACCGGCTTTGACTTATCTCTTGTTGTATATTATGAACAGAAAACATACTCTATTATCAATGCGGTGCGGAATGTAGTGATAATTAGTTATCAGTATTAATGTGTTGTTGTATTTGTTATCAGAATTGGACGAGTTTCTCCAAGAACTGGACGAGGATGTGGAGGGCATGCAGAGCACCATCCTGTTCCTGCAGCAGGAGCTGAGGGCGTCCCGGGAGCGGACGGAGGTGCTGGAGACAGAGGTGGGCTCACTGCGGGTGCGCGGCACGGGCGGCCGAGGCGCGAGCCTCACCAACGGATCCACGGTGGAAGACTACGACTCGGAGCCGGCACTCATTATTAAAGTTTCCCAGCGCGAGCGGATATGTGACGACGAGGACAGTCGGGACAGTACCAACCCCACTAGTGAAAAGGATAAAAGTTACAATGTTAATGGGATGGACGAAAGCAAATCGGGTAGAACTAACTGTGAAAGCGGTGGTGAAAAGAAACGCAACTACGAGAGTGACTGGAGTGAGTTCAGCGCAGTGCAGGCGGCCAGAAGTAAGAAGCAGCGGAGAGCGTCGGTGCTCTCGCTGGACTATAACGAAGACGAGGACCCGCTCACGGCGCCCAATGGGGACGCTGCCTGCTAGTGAAGTGCAACCGACAACCGCGTCTTGTGTACAGAACTCTTATTTCGACATGCATACATATTCTATACATATATTCGTAATAGGTGATTCGTCCGCAGGCTTGTTCAAACAATTATCAAACATTCTATGTATATTATTGTGAAAAACTAACTGACTGCTATTGAAAAGTGGAAATATTTGTATACAGAATATTATATTACTGTAGAAAAAATATACTTTTACATTGTTGATTACTTTATTGATATTTTGTTTACAACAGATTTATGAAGTGAGATTGGAGAGAGATTTTGCTGTATATTGATTGTCATAATAAATTGAACACCCGATACATATACAAAACTTGTTCTACAGTGGTGAAGTATTTATTTCTTGTCATCGTCGACATTGAATTGATCAAATTGTACAATAGATTTTGTGGAGGATATTTGGTTCTAAATTTTATTTTAGTTACTAAAACTGATGAAATAAAGAACTAAACCAATGTGGTGTTATTTGTGAAAGTTGTTTTTTGATTGTACATACTATTAATTTTTTATACCTCTGAATACACTTTTTTTTTCCTTTGGGTCGAATTTATTTAACAAAATAAAATTATTTTCTACAGAATTTTGAAGCATTTTTTTTTTAAATTTTGTTTTGCAGATGGTTTGATAATTATGTACATGGCTCCTGATGAATCCTTAATGAATCATTTTTTAACTGCATTTTATACTTGGGACAAACAATAAGTTTATAATTGCCATTAGAATTTTAATACATAAACGGATACCATGTTAAGTTTACACCATAATTTATTACCAATTGTGAGTATGAAATAAAAAGATGATGTCAAATTAGCATTTATTTGCAGGTGAACATACATGTGTATTTTATAAATCAACAAATAATACACTACAAAACCCAAGACTCTATAATTAAGGAATGATTACATCTCACGGCGTGTACGAGGTTGCTTAGAATCTTTTGTAAGTTGTGTAATCGCAAAGCATTTATTTCGCTACATGTGACATTATAAATCTAGAAATATAAATCAAAATGTCGGGTGCCATGTGAGTCAAATGATTGACATCACAAATTATAATAAAACTAGAATTACGATGACCAGTATCAAGTAAGCTAGCTAACTGCTCCCGTGTCGTCTGGAGATTCACCCATCCGTCGTTTCCGGGATAACCGATTCCGTGGACACTCCGCTGAGCACTGTACTCACTAGTTGTCGGCCGATGACCCTGTTCTGTTATGTTCCAAACGAGCGGCCACACACTCGCTAAAGCCAGGCTCTTGTTTCAAATCAACATCTATTACCAGTTACTAATCGAGTCAAAATTCGATTCCTGGGGTTGCAAGTATACTTTAGGATGAAGCATTTTTAATATTCATCAGATGCAGGTGGAGGTTTGGTCTCGTCTTCTTGAAGGTTCAGCTTTTAATCAAATGTGACAGCTTGAAACACCCCAACCTAAGTTACTTGACTAGATATTTAAAATGATTCAATTCATTTTCACATTTCATTGCAATAAATCACATGTCATTGACACTTAAGAGGCTTGATCCTTGTTCTCTAACGGCCCTAAATACTAGCCATGAGAAAGCCATGGATGAACGAGCCGCACAATTAAGCTTGCTCTTTTTGATTACCCGTATTCGTACGACTCCCGGTAAACCGTATCATGGCTCAATTGAACAGTTACTCTTTTTTATCGGGAGATATTATTAAAAAATTGCGCCATTAAAATTATCATATATTTTAATTGTTATTACATACTCAGAGACGTGAAAGGCGTCCGACAGTCCAATATTTAGACTTGAACATATGTACTTACACCTACTAACTACCTAGCAACTTATTTTTCTCGTGGTACGTAGCGGCGTACCAGTACCAAGAGTTTTACGGTCATTCGTATGCTGGGAACTAGGAGCCGTATCGGGCGAGCACAGTATTCTCATTGATATTATATTCAAGTTCACATATAAGTATGGTGCAATATATTTTATTTCAACATAATTTCCGGCCCTATCAAAACAATGCGCTCTTAGCGTTCGAGGCTGTTCAAAAACAACTAAAAAAAAAATTGCAGATAAAAGGGCCAAACAAAATCAGTTGTGTCCGTAATAATATTTTGGGCTTTTTTCTGTTCAACTATTGCTTATACATGCATTCATCTGGATCAGAGCAATATACATTTACAAAACACCTTATAAAGGCCTATTCGCATTCAATTGGCAACAAAATGAACAATGAGAAAAGAGTAATAAAATAATAGCAGTGATACTACTGTCATTCTTCAACACACGCACCTAATCATGTAGTCTGTTGTGTGTTTTTTATTGTAAAAAACACTTATTTAGCCAAATGGAAAATATAATAAAATTTTCATATTAAAAAATTCTTAGGGGAGAGAAAAAAAATACATTTCTTTGGATATAAGTAGCTATTCTGGGGAAACTAGGTAGATTATATATGTACTATTTTCATAAATACATTATCTGTTAAGACACTACCGCAGGGGTTCCCAACCTCGTGCCTGCGGGCACCATGGCGCCCGCGTAACGATTCGTATGTGGCCGCCACTATTCGACAGCGAAATAATTTTTTCATAAACATTAATAAAAAATGTGAATTATTTTTATTTATTTGTTAGAGTTTTATTTTTTTTGAGTGCCTATGTTTATTAAATACGTTCGTATGTTTGCGATATTGTATGTATGAGTGGTTCCTTTGCTGACAGTACTTGTCGCAACCTGTCTAGCGGCGAGCCAGACTGCACTCTTCACGCTAGCCTGGAACGGAGAGTTCTATTTGCACATCACTACTTGTACACGCAGAAAACCCGAAGTGAACGAACGCCACAAACTGAGCCGATGAACGCCGAAGGCGCCAAAACACATGCCAGCTCTGTCTGTCAGTGAAAGCAATAAGCATGGCCCCGACAGCCAAACTGACAGTATTCACATGCTCATACCGTCCCGATCGGTTCGGCGATCATCGGCTCACTTCGGGTTTTCGGCGTGTACAAGGAGTGATGTGCAAATAGTATTCCCCGCCTGGAACCGCGTTGTTGTCATTTTGATTGCGATAGCTGCCCCGAGTTTGTCGATTAAAAATAGGTGGTGCCCGCCACCCTACTGATATTTTAGAATGTACTCTAGAGTACAAAAAGGTTGGGAACCCCTGCACTACCGTTAAGTCTGTGACAGACCATGCTATAAGTGTGCTATATTTACGTGGTTTGGCCTATTTCAGCATATCGCTCGCCATAAATTCCCGTTGGTAGTGTATGGCGAGCGATATGCTGAGATAGGCTAAGCCATCATATGTATAGCGTAATGTGTTGCCTACCTTAACAAAAACATAATTTTTGCAAAAAGATTTTAGTTATTACGAAAATAGCTGGCGAATATTTTGTGTTGGCACACGGCGGAGATATTAGGTCACGGGTGCTCAGCGTTCCAAAGGTAATAAAAATAAATTATACACGGTGTCAGGAAACTCGTAGTACAAGCGGGAAACTGGAGAATCTACACCACATGGGGAACCCAAAAAAACATAAAGTTTTTTGATTTGAGCATTTTCAAAAAAAAAACCAAAAAAAAATATTTTTCGGCTATTTTAGGGTTAAAGTTTTTTCTGGTGTTTAGGGTTGAATAACAGATGTTTTAACCCTGCAGAGCAGAAATATTTTATGATTACACCGGGTTAAATGAAGGGTGATTTCAAAATAATGCTTCAAATCCGAGTTTCTTCGTTTGTTTTACTTTCAAACAGTTTTAATTAGTTGGGTACTTTGATTTTCAGTAATAATTTATAAGAATTTGATTAAAAAAAAAAAAAAAAAAATCAACTTCAAACTCGATTTACTCGATAACGAAAGCTCAAATAAAAAAAATATATACTACAAAATCGACTCCAAATGTGATGTAGATTCACCAGTTTCCCGCTTGTACTACGAGTTTCCGGACACCCTGTATATCCACTGTGGTTTGGAAAAACCCTTCAATCCACAAAATGGAAGCTTTTGCAAGACATGATAAAAACCAATATTAACGGATTCGTAAAACTAAAGAAAAATCTTGACTTTTATATGAAAGTGATCATTTGTTTTTCAAAATTTTGGTGTTAAATGTTGCAATTTTATTTATGATAAAAATATATATAAATTTCGTTTTCAGCAAAAATTACTTTACCATGTTCTTTGAAAACTATTCTATATATATATTATTCTATATATCCTATAACCATTGAAAAGGTTTATCCAAAAAAAAGTGGCTTGAATGGTTTTACCCAAAGATATTAGAAGAACGAGATGTGCTATGCGCAGTTCGTACTGAGTGGAATTGTTTTGCCGAGTGTCGCCGGTTTTGTTCACCAATACTACTGCACACCTTCGCTTGCGCTAAGGTATCCGCACTAATAAATAGAACAGATTTCTGTGCGTACACGTCCCGATACCGTTCAAAGTACCCTAATTAGGTAGTACTCCGGCTACGGTCCGGCGGCCAACATAGCATATCTCGTTCTTCTAATATCTTTGGTTTTACCAAATCCAAAACACTATCGATATATTTTTTAAAGTTAGTTTTCATAGGCAATTGTGTGATATTTGAAATCAGGCTGAAATAACACTCTTTTAAGATGGGGTGTTTTAATTTTTTTCTTGTCAAGTTAAGGCATGAATAGTTAAATGTTTTACGATTATTTTCTAAAGAACTTAATTTGCCACATTAAACAATAAAACCATAACCCAAAAGGGGTTCATAAGAATCATAAGTAGTAAATTTTCAACTGTTTTTGTAGGTCGGAAAATTCATTTTTTTCTGGGCTTTTAAAAAGACTTAAATGCCAAATTCAAGGAATTTTTAAATTTAACCACTTACTGAAAAACTTATTTCTAATGCCTCTAGTACACGTTGGCAGGTTGGCACCAAGATCCTTCAAGATGTGTGCATGAAAACTGACCAGGTTGGCCGTCCAAAGTTGGCGGCCATCGCGTATAATTTACGGCCAATATACGCCAACTGGCATTGTAATATTCATATTAAATGATGAGTGATAAAATTATGCATGTTCCTACTCAGAAAATTTTACTCCAAGGATAGTAATAAGTAATAATTATATTTAAAATACAATATCTTAATTTCGGTGGTTTGTTATCGTTTTGCACATGATTATATTCTATTTCAATCAAATAAGAAATTTATATTTAACAATAACTGTAGTTATGATTTGAGATTTTCACTGCCGAAAATGTTATTGAGATTTATTTTTGGTGTATTATACCGTGTTGCCTTTTAGGCTTTACTTAGATTTACCAAAAAATAATATTATATTATGAGAAGTGAAAGAGATCGTTTCGAATTTCAACTAGACTTCGAGCTACCCGATGCATTCTTTTTGGAAATTAAATGAACTTATATTTATATTCTGGGAACCTTAGGCCACGCCCGAATTGAGAGTATCAAGTCGTGCGAACCGGGCATAATTGAAACAAAGACTTTCTTTGAATAAAAAACATTTAGTCAATACAAAAAAAATTGGGTGGAATTTTGACGCTTTTTGATATTTAAAATTAAAATGTAATAAAAACTTCGCTATTTTGAAAAGGTTTTCTTTACCAGCGGTACCTAACTACGACAAATATCTTGTCGTTAGTCGTTAGATTGTTGACTTGACTCACCTTTTTTTAATCTATTCTACTTTATCTTTGCATATGTCAAAATATTTAACCTCACATTTTACGCGTGTTGTCAAAAGTGCTTACGATAAATTAATTGTCCGATTAAGTTGTTTTTTTTTAAATTACTGTGTGTGTATACTGTTCACTCACTTAATTCTTCAGAATGTCCGACAGTGATAATGAAGTCGATATTGACGGAAGGGATGATGTGGATCCAGAAAGTCATTTGCGTTTGGTTAAAGCCATAAATACACTCGATAAGACTCAGCATATTTTAAAACCTTCAAGAGACGGGCAATCTGATACCAAGTCTGAGTTCCACGTCTCCAAGCGGAAAACTACGAGGAGTGCAGTGGCCGTGACTGACATTATTAAGATCTTGCAAGGTTCTGCCGAACATGCTGACACTGGTCAAAAATTGAAAACTGCCCAAAAAAACAACAAAACACTTAGAAAGCCTTTAGAAAAACACGAAGCCGCCGTTATTAAGAGGTCGACTGGTTTTGAGGAAGTCAAAACTAAATTAGGAAGGTGGGATGCCGTCGTGTCCAGAAATAGAACTTTGGAACACCAAAGGTTTCCTCTGGAAAATACGTCTCTCAAACAACCTGTCACCAAGGACTATCTGTCGAAGTTTACGCTGAAATCTGAGCTGGAAAATGAACTAGACGAGTTGAAGCCTGTGGAAGAAGAAAAAGCTGAAGAAACCTTCCCAATGACGATGAGTGAATTGTTGGAACACAGAAAGGAAGCGGCCCAACTCAGAGCCAAGCAGTCTTACAAAGAAGCAAAAGCGAGGAGACAGAGCAAAATCAAGAGTAAAAAATTCCACAGGTTCGTTCTCCATCGCCTCACTCCATTTTACTTTATTATTATTGGATTGTATTGCATTGCACTACCCCTGCATACATTCTGGAATAAATTCTTAATATTATTATTAATGATACAACCTGATATTATCGGGAGTGACGAGTGGCTAACATTTTTGACAAATTGAGTTAACCAACAGTATATATATGAAGTACTAGCTGACGTGTACCCGGCCTTGCTTGGGGTTTTGAATGGTTTGGAGTAAAGTTTTGAAGTTGTGAATTCTAGTGTACCTGATAACTGGCTCCATTTTTAAGGAGTAAATAACATTCTAAAATATTAAAAAACGTTTACTTTTTATAAGTTTTTACTTGACTTGATCGTGCCATGAAATCCTTGGGGGTCCCCGACTTCCACCATTCACTACAGTACACCACATTCTTACTATAAAAATAACAACTACATTATTCAACTCCGTATCTGATTCCAGTGCAGAGATAATGCATTAAGTCTTCTTCGGGCGTCCACTACTTCTTCTACCATTCAAAAACACTCCTGACACTAATAAGAACAAACTTTGAAATTTTCAGTCAAATCGGTACAGTCGTTTTTGGGTCTTTAGGGAACAAACAAAGCAACATGTATTTTTATATAAGCACATGATTGCTATGTGATTTGAACACAGCAGTGGCCCCCTAAACTTATTTTTGAGAGTCAAGTTTGTTTGTTTATATTATGGTTGAAACATGCCTTTTTTTTATTTGTGTGTAATAATAAGTGTCCTGTATGTTCCCCAGAATTCAGAGGAAAGAGAAGATCAAGCAGCAGCTGAAGGACTTTGAAGGTTTGCAGAAGAGTGACCCTGAGGAGGCGCTTCGGAAGTTGGAGCAGCTGGAGAAGACGCGAGCCGAGGAGAGAATCACGCTACGCCACAAGAGCACCGGCCAGTGGGCTAAGAATAAACTAGTCCGGGCCAAATACGATAAAGAGGTGACCTTTCATTCTGTGTTCCAAAATTCACATTCTCACAAAAGGAAATTGACATTCCCAACTAGTGATGGTTAAATTCAAAAAAATACCTCCACAACATATCAATGCTACTATAATTTATTTATTTATTTATTTTATTTTAAATGCACATTTACAGTTATACATAACCAATAATAAACATACATTTTATTTTAATTTATTAAGTAATAATAGCGTTTTTGAACTGGTGAATATTAAGTTGGAAAATATCTATATCTATAATATAAACGATTTAATTGGATTCTTATTTGGAGAGAAGAAAGGATAAAGTTATTTTAAATTTAAAATGACCCAATTACTGTTAAACTTATGAAATCGGTTATGAGCACATCGGCAGAATGCTGCCTACTCATTAAATAATAATAAAATTCCCGGGAATTTATTTTTGGGGAATATTGTGGGAATTTTCATATTAATTGTGAAATACCCATGAGGTTGTCTTCTACAACGAAATTTCATGTTATTCGCAATGTATCGTATCAATTTTATTAGAGCATGATGAGGACAGAACTTTTAAAATGATATTTGCGGCTGGCTGATAAGCATGTGATGTCAACGTACATACAATGAATGGCGCATCAGTACTGTACCACTGCCATTAGAATTATGAATTGTATCTCGTGTGACGTCACGATACATCATTGCATATGTTCACTTTGAAAGCTCATAACTTCTTTATTTTTGCATATATAAAAAAAAAAAATTACTGTCATTATTAACTTTTTTACATTTGATAAATTTTTATTGAAAAAAGAAAGCCTCTTTCAGAATAACTGTCTTAACCTTTCCGGCAGTAAGTTACGTAATTCTGGCTGTGCTCTGGGGAGTGAGTTTTTTTTACATAAATAAAGATATATATTTTTTGATTAAATTTTATGATAGTATGCAAAATAAATAACAGCCGATATCTCTGTCGATAATGATGTAAAATGTTTAAAATTGGTGTAAAGTCACAGGAATATGCCCATAGATGGCAATACGATGCATATTTACAGAATATGCATCGAATATGAATATGCGACCCCTGTCGTCCATAGGCGTCCATACTCCTTTGGCGAAAGTGTGTACCGTCGTTCATTCGCGTCCATACTCCCGGAAAGGTTAACAAAAAAAATAGTTCCCCACTTTGGAAAATTATTATTTTAGGTTGTGGAATATTCCAGGGTGCACTATTCACAACTCCCTAGTCCATTCATCCAAAAACAAAACTAGATATTTTTTATATGTATGAATGTGGTTGAAGTAAGGTTTGTTTGACATTCCATTTTCTCTGCCTGCCGTACAGAGAAATTACAAGATGGTTAGTTAGATTTTACCTCTCTCCCTGTAAAATGTCCCCATGTAATTACATATTGTATAGAAATAAGGTTAATCCTTCCGTCTTTTCACAGTGGATATGTGAATTTAACATTATTCGATTTTAACTATACCATTAAACATTTCAGACAAGACAAGAATTGGCTGAGCAACTCGCAATAAGCAGGGAATTAACGCAAAAAACTCAACTTGACGAGTCAGAAAGTGAGGAAGAAACAGATGAGGTACCAACTCTGATAGAGGATGCTAATAATCCATGGCTCTCTAAAGTTGTTACTCCTGCCAATAATGAGGTGGCTGATTTCGTTAGTGGCTACAAGAAATACTGGGACACTCGCAATGCGGTCCAGAACACAAACAAGGAGCAAGGAACACAAGAGGAGAAGAGTGAAAAGGACGAAGAAGATCAAGTTGCTCCAAATATTTCTCAGGAAGTTCTCTCCGCATCAAACATCGTTGAAGAATTAAAGAAAACTAAAGCAGATGGAATTAAATTGACTCCCAAATCTAAGAAACGTAAACTACAACCAATTGTAGCCAAGTCAACGGCAGAATGGGATGTTGAACCAATAATTCCAAATAAGAAAAAGGATAATAATGACACTGAAATTCTAACTGTGGACAGCATTTTTGATGACCTCGAATATAAACTTCAAACAACCGTTTCAAGTAAGTTGAAGCTTTTGAAATCGGATGCAAAGACACCCAAAAACAAGAAGCCAGAAAAGAAACAGAAAATATCAGAAGACAGAAATGGCATGCCAATCAATGAATTCAAAAAGAAAATTATTAGGCCTGAAATTGACGAGGAGTTGAATGAAACTACAGACATTACCGATTCTACAGAGGCTTTGAACAAAACGGCCGATTTGAATAATTTTAAGCCACTGACCAGCGACTCAAATAAGGCAGAAAATATTAGCAAAATTGATCCTGATAAGTTTGTCGCCATCAAACCGAGACATCTTCAGTCTGCATTGCCCGATATGGACTTGGAAGGCGATCACTTGGACGATGAAGAAAACTTGAAGAGGATTACCATAGCAGAGGCCTTTGAAGATGACGATATTGTTGCAGAGTTTCAGCAAGATAAAGATAGCGATATTAAAAAGAACCTCCCACAAATAGAAGATTTATCAATGCCGGGTTGGGGATCGTGGGTGGGCAAGGGGATGAAACCCAAGCGCCGTAAGAGGTTTATTTTCAACGCACCCAAAGTACTCCCGAGGAAAGATGACAAGAAAGACAATGTTATTATCAACGAATCCAAAGATTCCAGAATCAAAGTTCATCAAGTATCCGAGTTGCCGTTTCCCTTCACCAGTGTAAGTGACTTTGAGTCCACGGTCCGAGCCCCCATCGGAAACACGTTCATCCCAGAGACGGCGCACAGGAAGTTGATCAAGCCGGCAGTCATAGTCAAGACTGGTATTATCATCGAGCCGATGGATGAGAGTCAACTGGTTGAAATTAAAAAAGGGACAAATACCATGCGTTTGATAACGGGGAATAAATATTCTTCAAAAAAGAATAAAGGTAAAAATCATTCTAAAAATAAAAATGTTTTGCGTATGAAAAATGGTAAAAGTACATTACCTGCTAAACTAAAATAGTTTTATCAAAATTGTAATTAGTTATTATTGTTATTCTAATTTAATAAAATATGATTAATTCCTGAATCCAATTACTGTATTATTTATTAAAATGTAGGTGCTAATTTTAGTAAGACCACTTTGAAATCACAGTCAAACTTGGTTATAATGAACACGAGGGGACTCCTTATAGCTGTTAATCTTTATATCCAAAAGGGGTTTTTTAAAAGTCGTATGTACCTACCTATACTATCAATATATTCACAAAAGTACAGCATATTTTCAAAATAGGAGTAGGTATTACTAATTAGAAAAATATTTATTATCAATTTATTGTCCTGCTGACAAACTACATAAGTAGTTTAGCGGGTTTAAATGTGAATAAAAAAAAAAAAAAAAAAATGATCGTTTTTTTATTTATATTTTAAATGTATATTTACAGAATAAAAAATTCCAATAACAAAGATACATTATACAATCATAATTGCCTAATTAGTGATTTAAATTTAATAATGCTCAGGTGGAAAATGTCGATGTCAGAGGCTAGTGAGTTTAGAAGGCCCATCATTCTTCCGAGAGGCATTGCTAATGGTAAGTTAGTCCTACATCTCGGAAGAATGAATGGTTTGTGTCTACGCGCTCTTGCGAAGTTATCAGGGACGTAAAATAAAATTTTATTCAAAATTTCTGGATTGTTGATGTGACCGTTCAACAAGTTATAGGCCATCATCAGCAACGCAGCTTTCCGCCTGTTGACAAAACTATCGATACCTAGCATTCCGGAAAGGAAGGCTGATGGGTATAAATAGGGATAGTACCCGAAGTCTCTAAGATAAAGATAACATAGAAACTTCTTTTGTACTTTCTCTACCATAGAAGTGTACGTTGCATCCCCTGGTCCCCATATTATTGAGCCACTTTCCAAAATACTACGTACTAGGCTAAAATATGGCAAGCGAACCACGGCAGATTTTAAAGATTTCGCTCTCATGCTTCTCAATTTCCTCTTCAAAACAATCAAAGCATTATAACTATCATCACCAATTGTCAATTTCATACGGTCCACTGGCTATATAGAAAAATTTAAGGACGAATTTTCATGGACTTTGAACAATTCATCAAACTTCAAAGTTGATTTTCAAGTTTTGTGAAGGTTCTATTCAAGTTCTATTATTATATCATTATTGACCAGTTGCTTTACATAACTGAAATAATAATAGAACCTTCACAGAACTTGAAAATAAACTTTGATTTTTTGATGCATTGTTAAAATTTTGTTAAACAGCCCGCCCTGAATTTTCGAGGTAATTCTTGAAAACCCTGGCTGAGAACATTTTTTTTGTAGAGTTTTGGTTAATTTACGCTACATTTCCTAAATGGAACCAAATTTTAAGACCCGGTTTGCATAACACAAAATTCATAAAAAACAAACTTAACTCTTGAATATCTCTGTCAACCCCCTCCTCCTCAACGAAAACTAAAAAATATCCCCATGTAGGTCGCGGCCTGAAAAAGTTGTGCATCACTATCACAAATTTACTCCGTGCAGGGATGTAGGTACTCGTAACTAGGTACCTTCATAAACATATTTATTGGTTTTTGAAACAAAATTGACGGTGAGTTGTAATGCAAAAGAAGACGTAAAAAGGGAATGAATTTGCAAAGATTGTCGCAGATTTTATATTGTACCCGATGGAGCAATGGTTCACATAGCTAACAATCTCACAAGGGTAGTGCCATAAAAATATGTATCCGTTCTTGAATAACTATTTTTTCAAACCCAACGACCCATTCATGTATTCTGAAATTGTGTTCACAAAATTATTTACTCGGTATATCAGTGAATCTGAGTGAATATGGACCTCGTTATAATAGTCAACAATTATATGACATATCTACCTACAGAGTCAAGTGTTGCCGTATTTTTATGTCTGCATCAAATTAATAAAAAACCACCAAAAAAAAAGTGAACTGAGCTTAAAGTACTCAACTATCCCAAATCGAAGATCGTGCATCAAACCAGTGCATTTTTATCTCGTGAAGTGGCTCTTTTCAGTGTTTTTGTCTTCACAAAAAACTGACACAAACTGTCAACCTATTTTGAAACAAGCCAGGCTCTATAATAAAATACAACAGTGCATTCTTTAAAGAAATTTAGGTCATATCACATCATCCGGTGCGATATGACCTAATGACCGGTCGGTGGCCGAGTTGACATCGCGTTTGGGTCCCACCCAGGCGTAGTGTGTTCAACTCTTCAGCTGGCTAAGTCCTCCATCACAACACAAGGAACATTTTCCGTTTATTGTGGTGGTAGTAGGAGATTTTCAAATATTGTCAGGTTATTCGTAACCTGGGAATGTTTTTCGTTCTTTTTTTAAAAAAAAAATATATATATATATATAATCAATATTATCCATCGTGAAATCAGTTTTTTATATTAAATTCACCATGAATACACAGTGCATCGTATGTGATAAAAATATTGACAATCCATCTGATTTCATATCTTGTGCTGTTTGTGAAAACGTTTATCATCTCATTTGCGCAGAGATTGTGGAAACCTCACGCCGTGCAGCTAGAAATTTACAGTGGAAATGCAAAAAATGCTTAAAGAATCTAAAAAATAACAATGGTAAAACTTTGTTATGTGAGATGTTAATGATCAAGAGCCATCTATCGTCAAACATGCCAAGCATACGATACAACCATCTAAATCTGCAAGCATTCAGTCAAGCGGCACTGAAAAATTCATTTTTCATTCAACTTCAACCATAGATGGCGTAAATCAAAATAAAGTTCTTCTCACTTCTGAATTATTTAATTAAAGGAACTATCCAATTTTAAAACAGCTACATATAATGGAATTTGTGGAACAAAAATTTGACTCATATACCCAAAAACAAAGAAATCATAAATTCAATTCAATTTATATTGGATCAACACGATGAATTAAAAAAGCGCATAGTCGAGATTGAAACATCACAGAAACGAGTCAATACTGATATAATGGAAGTAAAGTAATTTTGAAGTAATTTTTTTTTCTTTTAAAAAAAAAAAGGTATAATTCTGTCCTACAAAACACTATTTTGAAACAAGACAAGAAAATTGATCAACTAGAGGAGTACTATAGTCAAATATGCAACATAGTAAAAGGTGTTCCTGAATCAAGCGTTAAAAATAATATTGAAGTACTGAAAAAAATATCCAAAATTATCAATTACGAAGGTGCCGCCACACCATTACAGTCTGAAATAACAAAAATCTGCTGATTGGGACCAAAACTTTTAGAAAAAATTCCCAGGTCCATTATAACGACGTTCAACAGCAATCAAGCTCGCGATGAATTCCTAAACAAAATAAAGAATTACAAGAAATCTACTACGATCAACACTAATAAACTAAACACAGTTGACGTTGGGCTATCGTAACAAGCCAGACGCATTTATGTATCTGAACATTTAACACCAAAGGGAAAATTTCTATTATATCAAACACAAAAAATTTGCAAGAGATAACAACTTCAATCACGCTTGGTCGACTACAGGGCGTATTTTACTGAGACAAACTAATACCTCCAAAATTATTACAAAAACCAATGTCCTGGATCTCGATCGAGAAAAACGTCAATTAATATGACTAATGATACAAGTGATTTCATCAGTAGATTCAACACAACATCGCCAGTTTTAACAGTGATTATTACATCGCATGTTTTATCACAGGTTTCAACGCTGAATTCAAATTTCAAAAGAATTGAAAATAAGGCTGAACTAAAATATCTTTTTTTTTCAAAAGAAGCAAACACATTGTGACTTCACATTTTAAATAAATGAAATTACTTGGTTTTAAGTCACTTTATTGTCTTCCGGTTTCAGTACCTCCGTTCCATCATCAGGACAGATGATTTTAAAAATTATAATATATTTTTATAACTGTCCAGTTATTCCAGTTAAGTATTTTCGTTTCACTTATTTAAAATACCATTTTGTAATTTCTCATTATAACCGTGAACTCGCTGTAGCCATGATCGTTATAACCAAGTTTGACTGTATAGGTGGTTCCATGATATTTCATCAAAATGAAAATTCAACACACCTTTAAAAAGTGTTGAAAAAAAACTAGGTTTAATAGTTACCTATGTAACCTAGTTACCATTACTTTATATCACTTTTTGTAGATGTGTTGAATTGTCATTTTGATGAGATACCCGGTCACCATATTAGGCAACTTTATTATAAGAGCCGCCTTTCCATAATTTATTAAGAACAGTTTAAATTAACTTTAGCTGACTTAAGTAACCAGATACATAGCGTTTGTAAATATATATATGGTCGTTAGAATTATATACTATGTGATATTAAATACTTTTAATATTTAAAAAGACATCATTTTAATTATTGGTTTTTGAACCTGCAACTCGGTCAAAATATCTTACCCACATAGAATCGAGGCTCTCAAAATTAAATAATAATCCATTCACAAAGATACAGACAGAATCATTTGTGACCATCTATCTTCACATCGAACAACCATTTCAATTGATATGAAAACAGATAGTTTGAAGGTTTGTATGGAAATGTAGATTTACAATTGAATTCATTGGCGGCAACCCGCCCCATCCATCAGGCAAATATCTATTCCGAGACGGGTAGGAGTCATAACAGATATGTGGTACTTACCATTTGGTTTACTTGACTTCAAGCAATTCCATTTTCACAGTACTTCACGGAAGTTGTTTGCATATTGTCATTTTCAGAAGATAATATAAACAAAATTCTTTTCTTAAACAAATATAATATTATTGACAGAAAGAGATATATCCACATTATAATGAGATTTAATGAATGAAATCAAGGTAACTATTTACCTAACCACTGCAATTTTAGGTAAAAGTTAAGGAAATTACACTCTGTTTCAATTACATTTACACGCCCAAAATAGGTTATTAGGTTCTTAGTTTGGGTTAATTAACTATTTTATGCGTATTTATATTGAAATTAAACTTTCACAAACGTCAATCCATAGTAAAATAAATACAAATGGCGGCAAAGGGATTGTTTCATAAGATAAATTTTGAACTTTAAATAAAAATGGAATTTGAATGCATCTTTTACTATCTCTCCGGACGTAACTTGAAGTGTGTAATTTCCATAAACTGTGCATATTAAGGTAGGCGACACATTAAGCTATAAGTATCATGGCGTGGCCTATTTCAGCATATCTCTCGCCATACACTATCAATGCGAATGTATGGCGAGCAATACGCTGAAATAGGCCAAGCGTGGTTAGGTAAATATTTACCGAAAACAATATTAGCTTAAGTTTGTGTACACTAGACCCTCATAGGGGGAGAAACTAGAATAACACCATCCCCTCGAACAAAAAGCATTGGAATATTTCTTTTAGTGGTGCGGTATACTTCCTCGTATGTTTCCTCGTCAATTTCAACAGTTGTGACAGTCTCTTCTGCATCGCCAAGTACCATATTCAGATGCTGGTCATAGGCCTGAAATACAATCAAGATTAAAATTAATATTTATATTTGCTTAAAAATTACTCGATTGTTTTGATGAAATCATATAACGTCGATCTTCGGCATGTTGGTGGTCTCTAATAAATACTTACATGTAGTCTTCCACGAAGCTCTCTTTCACTCCTCATCTTCACGTAAATTCTCTCATCAAGACTCAGCCGAATCAAATCTAATGGTTCCTTCACCGTCATCACGGGAATCTTAAACAAAAAAGTAAAATAAGCGATTCTGTTGTATAATCAGACAACTACTTTAGAGGGGCAAACTAAGAGTAAACATACATTTTCTCCATCATCAGCCATCGTAATAAAATTTGTTAGTAACCGGCTTTAGAAAATAACACGAGAGGTTAAAATTTAACCTGACAATTTATGTCAGTCAAAACATTTGTCTATGGAATGCATCGAATGCATTGTTTATTTTTTTCAATACATCGGTATAATGGCCATTCAGACGGTGCGATTTTGGTTGAACGTCTTTTATTGAATGACAAAAATTGAACAAGATTTCGTTCAGAACCGATCAAAATTATTAATCGAAATCTCACATTTCAACTACATTTTGGGGAATGAATTGGAAAACATGTCATTGAAAAAGGACAAAAACGTCATATTTGGGTTAGAAAATGGATTCTAAAAATAATTGAATTAGGTGCTAGAGGTGGGTTCTGTCAGTATTTTTCGTTACTGGGTACAGTGAGTTCAGGTAAAAAAATATACCTGGTAAAAATACCGGTAATGGGACTAGGACACGGTCAAGCGGCTTGATCGCAAGCACGTAGTTTATTGTCTATGGCACTTTGTGACAAGCATTTTGACCGTGTACCGAAGCTGGCTTGCGAAAACAACGAAAATAAGTATTATTCTGGATACTTCGACAGCCAGGAGAAATACGCAGCGTATTTCTCCTGGACATAATCACGTCACGACATAATCAACCCTACGGACGAAAATAAGTATCCAGAATAATACTTATTTTCGTCCGTAGGGTTGATTATGTCTTGTAAATGTTTACTAATAACGACCTCCATGTTTCGTTTCTTTCAACTCAAAATCTCCCTCATACTTGAGAGATTTTCGAACGTCAAACCACAGTTAAACTTCAAGACTTCAAACAAATTATTCAAAATCAAGTTGATTGTTGCCAGCCTTCGTGTACACTCGGCAAACTTCGTAGTTCCGAGCCGCTTTGAGCCTTCGTGTTCACTCGGCAAACTTCGTAGCTCCGCCCCCAATCCTCCAGCAATGTGAGAACAGGCGCACCCGGGTAGGCAAGGACGGACCGCCAAACAACTCGGTCTTGGCACACACTTCTTGCCTCATTCACATTCATACATCGTCTCATATGTACTCTTCTATTATTCTGACTCTTGACATGGCCCGACTCGAGTATCTGATTCACTTGATCGCGCCATGTCTTCCTCGGGCGTCCCCGACTTCTGCTACCATTCGCATTTGCATCATATATCCTCCTTACACTCCTATCTTCGCTCATTCGCTCTACATGCCCAAAACATCTAAGCGTCCCTTTCTTAATCTTACTCATTACGCTTACATCAGCCTTGCACTCTTTGCGGATCTCCACATTCCTCGTACGATCAAACATGGTTTTACCACACATACGCCTCAGGGATCTCATTTCAACAGCATTTAATCTACTTTCATCCTTTCTTTGCCAGTTCCATGCCTCACTTCCATATACATCAAGGTAGGTACCAGCACTCCGTTGTGGACTGCTAACTTCGCTTCTTTGGACAATTTTTTGTTAGCGCCAACGGCGTTCAGTCCTCCATTAACGGAATTACCTGCATTTACTCTTCTTTCAATATCTCTGTCAGCCTTCCCATCTCTCGCAAACATACTTCCTAAATACACAAACTCATCCACCTGCTCCAAGTATTCCTCATTCACAATTATATTGCACAATGTTTTCGTACTCTCTCTTTCAAACACCATTACTTTAGACTTACTTATATTCATCATTAACTCATTCTTCATGCATACTTCGTTCATCCTAGACATGAGAGACTGTAGATCATCTATAGTCTATACTATTAGCAATCAGCACCGCATCATCAGCATACAACAGGCAACATACTTTCAAATTATTCAGATTCGCGCCCAATCCCACCTCTTTCAATTCTTGCATACAATTATCCATGTATAGATTGAATAACCACGGTGACATTACGCATCCTTGTTTAACACCTTTTGTGATATCAAACCACCCCGTAAAACCACCGTTTACCCTAACACATGCAACGCTTCCCTCATACTGAGAGTGTACGAACACAAAGAACGCGTGTTTCGGCTTTCAGATTACCAGCGCTCAGTGCCTGAGTCCGCCGGAGAAGACTGGCGCCGAGTTGTGGACACATAGAACGCCGGTAAAATCCGCGCCATTTGCGCGGTAGCCTGATAGCAGCTGTCAGTTTTAACAAAATATCAAGCTCGTCGGAAGAAGATTTTTTACTTTTGGAGAATTCTTTCTTGAAATTAAGAAACAAAACAATTGGTATTCTTCCAATTAATAGTAGTAGAAAAAGCCATGGTGAATATCATCACTTGTTTAGTGAGCTTAAGGCTGACGAAGAAAGATTTTTTAAATATACCTTATTTCACTCGTGACATTTGAGGTTATTATAAAATTTTCTCAGTTCGTACTTTTATTCGTACCATTTTCATTCATATGCTTACTGATTTCTTTCCAGCGCTTGTCGATAACATTTCTGTTGCTATGTAAACTGTTTCTTTTATCCCAGATCGGCGATTTGTTAAAAACAGCAGCAATTAGTAAGTCGCTCATTTTAACAGGACTCGTTTATTTATATTTTGACACTAGCTTCCAAAACAAGCTTCACTAACCGGCCGCACCGGCGAGTAGGAATTAAGAATTCATTCCGGTAAAGTTTCTCGGCGCGCCAGCGCGCGGACACAAATCTGAACCTGGCTTTACTATGTGCGTTCTCACACGTTTAGATACAAACATTCTTGTCGGCGCGCCTACGCCAGTCGGCCGCTTACTCGCCGGCTAATCTGAAAGCCGAAACACGCGTTCTTTGTTCTTTGTGTTCGTACACAGACGCAATTGCCTGAGTCAGATTTGTATTCACTCCGTACTTGGACAACACCTTCCATAGCTTTTTCCTGTCGAATCGGTCGTATGCTTTTTGTAGATCTACAAAGGCACAGAAAAGTTTCTGGTTTTTTGCCAGAAACTTCTCAGTGAGCATACGCAATGAGAAGATCTGGTCCATGCACCCCCTTCCACTCATTAAAGCACCTTGCACATCCCATATTTTATCCTTTGTTTCCTTTCGTACTCTTTCAATCAAAATTCTACCATACAGCTTGCCAACTGAACTTAGCAGGCTAATAGCCCTATGATTCCCACATTCCATACGTGACCCTTTACCTTTGTTTTGGCATGATCACAGCCCTTCTCCAATCTAAAGGCGTGTAACCTTCCTTTAAACATTGGTTAAAAAGATTGCACAACCATGTGAGAATTATACGGCTACCTCCTTTAAAATATTCAGCAGCAATATTGTCGAACCCGATAGCCTTACCATTCTTCATACATTTAATCGAGCTTTCTATCTCATCCATGCTAATTTCGGTAACATTCACTCCATCGTCATTCATATCTGATTCGCCGCTGGAATCACTGTCACTCACTTCGCTTTCGAAGACTTCCTCGAAATAATTCATCCATCTCTCTTTTATTTTTTCCTCATTCGTCAACATTTTTCCATCTTTCGATTTTATCACTTTCATGCTTCCGCTTTCTGGGCCACTCCGGGACCTTTTGACTTTTTTCCAAAACAACTTAATGTTTTCTTGGAAATGGTTTGTCATTTTCATTCCTTCTTCCTCTTCCAGTCGTTTCTTCCGTTCTTTCACTCCAACTCTTACTTTTTTCTATTTCCTTATATACTTCTTCTATTTCTGAAATCGTCATATTTTGTATTTAGCTTTTTTATTTGAGTTTTGAACGTTACAATGTTGGGGTTTTAGGATGAGAGTGGGATTTAATTTAATTTTTAAAGTATTATTCTATAACAATTTATTTTTAAATAAAAAACTTTCACAAATTAGTACATAGCTTAACTCATATATTTATTTTATTTATGTGTTTCTTTTTTCTTACATAATAATTGTAATATGAACCAAGTTCGCCAATTTAACTGTCCAAAAACGGGACTATTAGGATGGTCAAAGTCTTCAATGGACTGTAAAATAATTCTTGTACAGTAAAATTAAAATTATATAAATTTTATACAATATATTATTTTTTAATGTATGGTACTCATTCAAAATTACTCCAAAAGTGGTGCCTATAACCAAATTCACTATATGTAATGTTTTATGAAACCTGCCTTACAACATTGCGCTACGAAATTACAAAAATAAAAATCATATAAAAAGCTTGCAAACATTATTTATTTTGAACACCTGTAAGTAATGTTATTCCATCTTGTTCCTCCCCTCCCTACCCATCAACTTCCCTTCTCAGTGCTCAGCACGCCTAAGGTCCCCGTGACTCGCCGTCCCCAGTCCCCAGATACTCATGGTAGGTATAAAATAATTGAAAGTATTTTGTACCGGGTATTTTTTTGTACCTGTACTCACTGTACCCAATATCGGAAAGTACCCACAGAACCCACCTCTACTATCCACTAGTATATTATGTAATACAAAGATATTTTTGTATGTACATACATAATATGAGTTTTTTTTTTATTTTTTTTTTTATTAACGACAATTATAATTACAAAGTAATAATAAGTTAATAATAAGTTTCCAAAAAAGTTCCTAATGCTAAAGTTGCTTAGATATAGGAATATTAGTGAAAAATATTTTAATTGGTATTTTCAAAATTGGAATTGATTTGGCAACAACGAAGACTATCAAGTGAATTTTCATGGGTCTGCACTAGAGATGAGTAGGTTCTGGGTTTTGCCGAAGGCCTCTGAGGAGTGCTTTCTTTTAAAAGAATTTGAGTTCTTGGGGTGGGTCCGTGTTCCGAGTTCTTGGGTACGAACTCGGTCCCGGACCCGGAATCGCACACTCACACACTCGCACTCGCAGGGTTCTGGTGCGGGTCGGACCGAGTTCTCGGTGAGTGGTGACTCACCACTTACCGAGAACTCGCCAAAGTGAGGCGAATGTGGGGGGACGCGGGGGCCGGGAAGCTACGCTGCCTAGCGCTGGATACATACAAAGAGGCATTCAGGTCCGAGTTCTCTGGGAATAGTTGATTTGAAAAAGGAGTAGGAGTGGGATCCACTTCCTGCAAAGAACTCGGGTTCATGAACTCGCTCCGGCTGAACCTAGACCCTACGATTTTAGTGAAATATTTAAGAGAATTCAGTAATAAAACATTTATGATTAAAGTATTAAAATTTTTAAAATATATTTATTTATAAATCGAAACAAAAACAAACGGTAATTCACAAAGCAGGAATAGCAATAACTCACTTATTACATAATAATATTTAAAAGTAAGTATTATAATGTTGGTACCTACATAATAACTGGTGTAAAAATTAAAATAAAATATATATATGAAATTATAATTAATGCTGTCTATCTATAAAAACTGTGCATGACTTAAATATTATAAGAAAAAATAAATATACTGGTTTTGGTGTTGGTCTCTAAAAGTTGTAAATAATGAATAATAATAATAACAACTCAAGAGCCATTATTCCTTTTTTGCGCAAAACAACGTTTAATATATTTATAATTATTTAACTTACGGGTACCTAAATAAAAAATTTAAAAATCACTAGAAAAAACAAATCATCAGAAAATTTTATCATTGAAGACAATATTAGCGACTCCCAAACGAAAATATGAAACAGAAAAATCTGAAAAAGATTAGTCTTGGCGGGGTTCTGCTCAACCATTTTTAAATTTTCGTTTGAGAGTCCATAATATTGTGTTCAATGATTTAATATTACAATTTGAGGTTTTACTGATTAAAATTAACATAAAAAATTGCAAAATATTTGCCCATATTTGGTTCTTTGGAAATGAGGTCTTAGGGGTGACAATAATAATATAAATATGTGGTTTATGTTATGTTGGTTTGTTTAAAGCCCTCGATTAATTCAACCACATTGTTGTGATGGTAGAATTGAGCCACTTGAATAGGTGTTCTGTATTGAAAATCTCTTGAGTTCAGGACAGCCACTAAATATTCCTGTTTCTCCGCTGATATCTGCGGTAACTCTCCTCTTTCGGCACAATCAAACATCTCCTGGGCCAACTTCAGCACGGAGGTTACTGCCTGACTGCCTGAACATTGGAGCGCTGTGTGCCCATTGCTCCTATCTGGGCTGTTGTAAATGGCGCCGTGCTCTAGCAAACATTTCACAATGTCAAAGAATCCCTTCTTGGAAGCGACATGCAAAGCAGAGACACCACCCACAACGGTTTTAGCGTTGATAAAATCATTGTAAGCACATGCTTTGATGGCTTTTACAGTCTTTAGTAAGGTTTCAACAATTTCCACACAACCTTGAATTGCGGCAGTGTGCAATGCGGTGTTCCCTTTGAGGGATGCGGTGGTAGAATCAGCCCCACTCTTCAATAGTAACTTAACAATATCTGTATATCTTCCATCTGTAGCAAAATGCAACGGGGTTCTTCCCTCTGGATCAGCTGTATTCACGTCCGATCCATGGCGAATTAAACTCTCCACCTGATCAAAGTCACCTTTACGAACTGCTTCAAATAAATCCTTATCACATTTGCTTTCAAGGAAGTTTATATCAATGTGTGGATGCTTGCCATTCGTTATAGATTCTTTTATCCTTTTAAAGGTTGAATCCAACTTTAAAAGACTTGGTTGGTTGATATTGGAATCACGATGTTCCAATCCCTCCCTATAAACTCGATATGCTTCGTATATTCTACCTTCAAAGAGATGTATTTGCACAATATTAGTGCATGTGCACAGAGTATCACCATGGTTAGGGCCTAAGATATTCCTCTGAATTGCTAACACTTCCTGATAGACTTCTAGGGCCTCTGCAGTTTGATCTTGTGCATCGAGAACTTGTGCCAAGTGACATCTAGCTTGCAGAGTGCTGCGGTGATTTTTTCCATTAATGCTCTCACTATCCTCGTAAACTTTTTTGATAATGCTAAAAGCTTCCTCACACCTTCCTTGTTTTCTGAGCACAGAGGCTATGTTGCTATGTACAGCCAATGTTTGAGTGTTGATCAAATCTGACTTTTGTAACATTTCAAGAACTTCATAATTCATTTTTAAGGCTTTGTCAAATTGTTTCAGATCTTCAAGACATTCTGCTGCATTTATTTTGGTTTGCAATAGATCTGCATTGTCCTCGCCCAGAGTTTCTTGTTTAGCAATAACTTCCTGAAACACTTCCAAAGCCTTCTGGTTCCGTCCAAGCCGCGCTAGTGCCGCAGCAATATGACTTCTCGTTTGAAGGGAAACCCGGTTATTTGGTCCTAGGACATTTTTTCTTGTGCGATAAATTCCTTTGAGCGTTTTTAAAGCCATGTCAAAATCTGATTGATGGAAGTATATTAGAGCTATCTCCTGGAAAATTAGAAGGGTTCCAGGGTCATCAACTCCTAACAAGAGAACTCTTTCACGTAACAGTTCACTTAAAATAGATAAAGCTTCTGTAAAATTTTCATGTTTCACCAAACCTTTCACCCTCGTCAGATCGACAGCAAATTGATCTTGCAAAATCTGATATAACCTGTCTACTTCAGGCAAGTTATTTTTAATAGCAACCTCCACAAGAGTGCTTTTTTGTTTATCCCGAGATTTGAGCAAGGCTTTAATTATTTCGGTATCTTCAATTTTAATAATGTATTCGATCAAGCTTTCAGCCGTCATCGCTTTGTCACGATTTTCAGCTTTTTTGAAAGACTCCCCAACAAGTTTCAGTAAATAAATAACACCTTCCTGTGTTGCTAAATCTAAAGGTGTTTTCCCACTTTTAGACTCAATATTGAAAATTGCGCAGTTTTTTAATAAAGATACAACGACTCCCCGATGAGAGAATTCAGATGCAAAGTGGAGAGGAGTTTTCCCATCATTTCCAACAGCATCAGGGTTAGCTCCATTGTTCAGAAGTATATCGCATATCTCCAGAAAGCCTTCCCTAGAGGCCAAATGTAGAAGTGACGAATTATTAGCCCTTATCGGTTTTCCAATATTTTTAATTAAGTTTGCCACTTTCGAAATATTATTTTCATTTACAGCCTTAAAGAGTTGTCCTATAGACACTAACAGTTGTTTGACATCAGCATCGCTAGTCAATTCTAATGGTGTATCACCGTTATCATTTATAGAGTCATACTTTGCGCCGTTACTGAGTAAAACTTTGACCACCTTCTTGTGCCCCTTCATAGCGGCATAATGAATAGGTAGTATGCCATGCGCATCCACTGCATTCACATCAGCTTGTTTATCTATCAGGTATTGAGCTAGTATTGGCTGGTTGCCTGTTGCAGCTGCGTGCAATGGGGTAGGACCAAGCTCACCCAGCTTGCCGACACTCATTCCAAGGCCGAGGAAAAACTCTACTATTTTCAAATGTCCGCAATAAGCTGCAACGTCCATTGCTGTACAACCACCCGAATCTCTCGCATTTAGATCTGCTCCTTGGTCTATCAAGTATTTCATGACTTCGAGTTCTCCCACTTGAGCGGCAATATCCAGAAGCGACAAGTCATTTCTCCTAGCATTTATTTTCACATCACAATATTTAAAAATTTGCTTTAAATTATTCAATTGTTTGTTATGAATTGCTAGCTCTATCGGCGTACGCTTATTTTTATCTAGAGTGTCGTGCTTAGCTCCAAAAAGTAGTAAAGATTCCACGACATGTGGATAGTCCAGAGTAGCTGCTAAATGCAGCGGTGATGTCCCATCAGGTGTTAGATTAGCATCGGCTTTGTGATTCAACAAGAGATCCACAAACTCTTTGTGACCGCCTTGCACAGCCAATAATAAAGCTGTTGCACTTTTGGGACCAATTGAGTCAACGTTGACCCCTTTACCACTGTTTAACAGTGCTCGGCCTATGTGCCAATGGCCTAAAATAGCTGCTAGCAAAAAGGAAGGTGATTCAATATCAATATCAACCTTAAGTTTTTTTATATGTTTAAGCAACGCTTCAACTATAAATTTATGTCCTGCGGAAACAGCTATAGACAATGCTTTCCCTCCCTCTGAGTAAACATCTGCTTTCTTGGTTAGCAACATATCCAAGATTTCTGTATTGTTATTATTGGCTGCAAAACATAGCGCAGATGCATGATTCTCATTCACCGCATTTATATCAACACCTCTTTCAGCATCTTCATGAGTATCTAACAATAGCTCAACAATTGCTTTGTGATTTCCTTGTGCTGCTAGATGTAAGGCAGTATTACCATGCACATTCACAGCACGGATATTGGCTTGCTCTTTAATCAACACTTCTACAATGCTGGTATATCCATGAGAAGACGCTAGGTGCAAAGCTGTGTTGCGGTCCACACAAACATCATCAATATTAGCTCCACCCTTCAGTAAGAGTTTAACAGTTTTCTCATTACAAGCTTTATTGGCAGCCAAGTGCAATGGTGTTCGTTCCATTTTGTTCTTAATATTTATATTGTAACTATTTACATTTATTAAAGACTCTGATACCGCAACATGCCCTTTACCAGCACTCAGGTGCAGAGGAGTTGAACCATCATCATCAACAGAGCGGATATTGGCTCCTGCAGCCAACAGGATGTTTACAGTTTCCCCGTTACCCCCTTCTGCAGCCAGGTGTAATGGCGTCTGTCGCTTTGAATCTATTGCATCAATGACGATTCCTCTTCGAATCAAAGCTGTAACAAAATCATTATGACCCAACATTGCGCTGACATGTAATGCAGTAAAACCTTTTGGATTCTTATAGTTTAACTGAACCCCGGCTTCTAAGAGAAGTTCAATCATATCGCTGTTCCCGCACCAAGCTGCAGTAAGCAGTGGAGTGAATCCGTTATTAGCTAAAGAGTTAATATTAGCATTTTTTTGTAAAATAATCTCAACTATTCTTTTATCACCATTGAAGATAGCCGTTTGCAAGGGAGTATTGCCGCACAGTTTGTAGATTATGTCAACGAAGGCTCCTTCATTCAAAAGGATATTCACTATATCTTCGTGACCACTAATAACTGCCCAATGTAAAGGAGTAATTCCGCCGGAATTTTGCAAGTTCACGTAGGCTCCATGTTTTACAAGGCTTACAACAATCTCTTGATGACCATTAGCCGCTGCCAATTCCAAGGGGCGTGTGCCACGACGATTCTTGGCATTGACATCAGCTCCATTCTCCATTAGATACTGTACCAGCTCTGCACGCCCGTGTACAACAGCAAAATGAAGTGGAGTCAGACCGCTGCTATCAACAGTTGCATTAACTAAGAGAACTTTTGCTGATTCAATACAATTGTTTGCTATTGCGTAATGTAATGAAGAGAAGCCTTGGCCATCTTCAATATTGGCATTTGCTCCAAGATTCAATAATGTTTCAACAATTTCCTTGTGACCGTTTAGAGCTGCTATGTGCAGAGGTGTCTTCCCAGTTGTATCGGTTTGATTAACTAAAACGCTTTTCTCTTTCACAAGAGATATGACAATGGCATCTCTTCCAAAAGCTGCTGCTATGTGCAAAGGGGTCTGCCCATTTATATCCCTCGAATCTGGGCTTACGTTGTTTTCAATTAACATTTGAATAATTTCAACATTGGTTCCCTTGGCAGCGGCATGTAGCGTAGTGGAAAAATCGATTAAACATCTGGAATGTAAATCAGCCCCTTCTCGGAGACATGTTTGCAAAACCTCGAGGTTTCCTTCAGCCAAAGCTGCAAACATTGATTCCTGTTTATTTATAATCTCCAAGTTACGGTCAAACTTCTTTACCAATTGCGTTATATCGGGTGTTAATATTTTACCCATTTTACCCTTGTTTAAAATAACTCTTTTTTCCGTGTCAGGTTCTATAAGTATGAGGGTGTTTAAGACCACAGCAGAGAAAGAGTCGCTGGATAGAATATTGTCAGCCAAAGGATTGCCGTGAGCCAAGTAGTTTCTCAATATCCTTCCACTCAACAAAGGCATATTATCATCAAGATAAAGTGAATTATTAGATAGACATGTATTCAGCTTGGTCCTTTCTTCCAACAGAGACATGGTATCCAGCATGAGAACTTCGATCTTCAATTTGAAATGATTAGACTTTTGGAGTAATGGAAATAGATTGCGAGATGCGTGTTGTAATCTGCCAGTTCCTACGACATCTCCAAGTTCACACAAATGTTGGGTAATCCGTTTTTCCAAATCATCATTTCTGTCATTTGGTTGTTCCTTCAAATTTTTTCCTTTGATGTTTGCTTCATCGTGGTGTTTGTCATTTGGTTTTTCCTTTACGTTTTTTCCTTTAATGACTGCTTTATCGTGGTGTTTGTCATTTGGTTTTTCCTTTACGTTTTTTTCTTTTTCGACTTCTTCATCGTGGTGTTTGTAATTTGGTTTTTCCTTTACGTTTTTTCCTTTAATGACTGCTTCATCGTGGTGTTTGTCATTTGGTTTTTCCTTTACGTTTTTTCCTTTTTTGACTGCCTTATCGTGGTGTTTGTCATTTATTTGTTTCTTTACATTTTGTTCTTTAATGATTGCTTCACCGCCTTTATAGTCTTTGTGCGATAACTGCATTTTGTATTCGTCAATCCATTTGATAGCGGTTTTTTCATTCCCATGCAAGATTTGGATGGTAAACAGTAAATTTTGTATGTTGTTGGCTACTTCAGGTAGGATTCTCAATGACACACTTTCATAGAAGCTGTTGGATATTGTCAGTAATTGCTTGAACACTTTCAATTCATGTTCTTCTGTAGGGTAGATAGTAGCTTTAGGAGAAAAGTAATTCTCTCTCCATTGATTGAAGAATTTTGAAATTCTTGTGCTCAATGGTGTATTTGTGACAAGATTATTTACGAAACGAATTTGCGTAGTAATTCTAAAGAAGTCTTCTTTTAAATTAATGTTTTTTATTTTACATTCGCATAAGAACTTTATTTCAGACAATGTCTCCTCCTCAAATGGAGTTTTGTCTGAAACAAGTTGGTTAATTTCTTCAATGATGTTTTCGATATTCTGGTGTTCCTTTGTAGTATCTTGGTTCCTATCACAACTTGAAATCATTGGGAGTTCATTCAAATTACGTAAAATTTCCACATAATTTTCGCTTTTTATGAATTCTCCCGAAATAATTTTCTTTAAAACATTAATTTTATTCAAGTAACATATGTCACTTATTACCGTGGCAATCTTTTTGATGTCATTTAAAATATTTGAATATAATTTTGAGGGTTCTGTCATTTCCTCGTTGTCTTTAGAGTGGATATGCGATATTGCATTGCGTAACTCTTTAAGAATACTTCTGGTTTTCTTTGGTGCCAAGAACAGTAGAAGGTCACTTACAGCCGTGGACAAATTGGGACTGTCTAGGGTATCCTTCAGGTTTTCTCCCAGCACCTGCAGAGTCCTCTTGATGGTCAGCTGCCCTTCTCTGGTGGCAGGGTCCACTGGCAAGGTCGAATCAATGTAGCTCTTCATGATATCCAGAGAATATATGTCTCGTATGACTTTGTAATCATTATATAAATCTTTGAATTGGGGGTACTTGCTGATGATGCCCGAAACAACGTTTTCACGGTTCAATCGGTCTCTCGAATTAAGCTTTGAGATATCCAAATCATGCAGGATCTGAGCAAAATAAGCCAATACCTTTAGCAATGGACCCTTTCTCAGTACAGACAGGTAAAATAAGTTCATTTCCGTGAGCTTGGTGTGAGCAGATATAAAACATACCAAAGAAAACTCCACTTCCTCCCAAGGCAACTCAGTGTATGTAGACTTCAATGATTGCTTAGAAATGTGCATATTCCGTGCTAGAAACTTGGCAATGTATATAAACCGACTGTCTACCTTCTTCTGGAAGTATTCTGTTGTAAGAGTTGAAATATTTTGTATAATTAATTTAAGCCTTCGTTGAATTAGGTCTTTATCTGGAGTAGTAGGTGGAGGGAGGTCATTATCTCGGGAGTAGAAACGCAACTTAGCCAAATTAGATTGGACAAATAATTCCATCTCATTCGACAGAAGGACATTTTTCAATTTTAATTCGTCGTAAGTCACGGAGAGCAGTTGATCCAATAATTCTGGACGGGTCGGGCAAACTGAGCTACTGAGAAGCGTTTCGAGAAGTTCCACATTGCTGGAACGGATTGCATAGTACACCGCGTTGTGTCCATCTTCGTCCTTAGAATCCCAGCACCCTGTTGTCTCCTCTTCACTATTGGATGATAATTCAACGTTCCCACTGACTAAAAACTTCAATATCGTGGACCGCTTGTCCTTGCAAGCCAAGGTGATCAGCTTGCCGTAATCTCGCAGAGGTGGTGCCATCCCCTGGAGACACAGACTCAACTTGTTTTCATCCCCCGCAGATGCTGCAGCAACCGCTTCCTCCATAGCTCTGTAGCCAGGATTGACTTTGTGCTCTGTACAGGTTCCGTGAATCCAATATGATTTTCCTAAAAATGAAACAAAAGTTATGATAGACTTGAGCTCCCTTCAGATGGATCTGCCTGATCACTCCTGGCTCCCTGGCTCACAAACCAACTAAAAGATGTGGAATTTGAATGTCCTTTTTTTTAAATTATAGATTATTTAAAACAAATTAATGCAATATCAACAGACACACAATACTATCAAGTATAATTTATTTTTAATTATCAACGAGCATCGCAGCAGAGCTGGAAGAATTATGGCTCTCAGCAAAACTTACCCTGTAAGGAACACTGTAGGAGTCATTTTAAGAATATGACCACTGAATACTAAATTATTATTGAAGAAGAAGACAATACTAATAAATTTAAACGAAACATGAAACAGAACAAGACACAGAAAAATAAAAAGATAACGGTCACAACTAGAAATTGAACCCAGGATCTCTTGTCTTACCGGGACAGCGTCTTAACCATTCGACCATTGGTATAACCTAAGTATAAACCATTCGACCATTGGTATAACCTAAGTATAAACCTTCAAAAAGTTGTTACTAAATTATTATTTTAAAGTTTAGTATAATAAAACGAACTTGAAGTGAAATTGCACAAAACTGCGCTGTACAAGTACTTTATTATTATTATTATTACTACCTAAACTTACTTATCTCAACAAATTCATTCAAAGATATTCTACTTTACCCTCTCCAGAATAACTTCAAAAGGTTTTTTTACTTTTTTTAAAATTAACTCCACACAGGAGGAGCTGAGGAAAATAATTTCCCTCAGGGCTTATACCATCTCTGGGAATTCAATTCAATTAGTTAATTCCTTTAAAAACATTACAAAATGACATTTTATTTCGTTTTTAAGTACATTTGTAAAATGGCATTACATAATAAGTAAGCGGTGTATCAACTATACCAGCATCAATAGAGCTTGCCTTTTAAAGGCAGCTTCACCGATGCTAAATATGTCAATATCCGAATTGATTCTGTTTAACAGCAAGACTGCTCTCCCCACCGGCATGACCTATGGCCCATGACCCCACAGGCAAGTTAGTCCTGCAGGCCGGGAGATAAACCAGTCTATGCTGTCGGTGACGGAGATAACCATCAGGAACATAGAGACTAATACTCTCCATGATAGTCAGATTTTCAAACCATCCACGAATCAGTTTGAAGAAGTGTGATACAATATGCACATCTCTTCTGATCCGTAGATGGTTCATACCGAGCATGCCCAAGAGAAAGTCAGTAGGATAGAGCCACGGGTAGTAGCCATACTCCCTCAGGTAGAGGAATCTCAGAAATTTCTTCTGCACTCTCTCCAACATAAGGGAATACTTCACCTGATGTGGGCTCCAAACCACCGACCCACTCTCAAGCCTACTCCTAACCAACGCAATGTATAGCACTTGGAGAACCCGAGTGTCTCTAAAATTCCTCGCAGTGCGTAGGACGAAGCCCAGCATTTTCCGTGAAGCACTGCACGTCATTTCGATATGAGTATGAAATGTCAGCCAGTGGAGACACGTTTTAAACTTGGGCATTCATGTTATATCGGTAAAACCAAGTATGACGTGCCCTTAATAATAATAACATAGCATTTATATAGCGCAGTTTTGTGTTGTTTCACTTCAAGTGCCTTGTGAAAGAAAAAATGAAACATTTAGAAATATTGAATTCAATCCGATTCCGTTTACTCCATTCAACAATTCTATTAATGTCAGATTGGATTCGAATGCAGTCTTCTAAAGTTTGAATTTCCAAGAATATTTTTAGGTCATCAGCAAAAAGAAGTGACCTGGAATGCAGAATATTTTTTGTAATGTCGTTAATAAAAATCAGAAAGAGGAGCGGTCCTAAATTAGAGCCCTCTGGAACGCCCGAGAGCACAAGGAATAATTTTGACAAGAATATTCCATGAGATAAAAATTGCTCTCTTCCAGTAGGGAATGTTGTGTGGAGGGTCTTTTTGAGGAGAGGAAGGAGTGAACATGGCTCTTGAATATTTTTTAACAAAAACAACACGATTTAAACAATATTATTGATCAAGCCAGACAGATGTTGTAGAAGGGAGGAACCATAGGGGTCGGCAAATCGTTTCACAGCCGAGCTGTTGAACTCAAGAACGAGTCGTAGAAGTGACCTGTTCGCATGTGAAAAATAATAACCATTTGGCGTGTTTCCCGATTATGCACTGGTGCTGAAGGTACAATGATGCTAGTTCCTCGGAGCATCTTCCATTGTAATACCGGTAGAACAAGGACAGCATACCTACCTGATGCCTGTGTTTTAAAGATTGCAATCTACTTGTTAATATAGGGGAATCTATTAAATGGTTTTTTATTTCACAGGGTTTTTTTCAGGTATTTTGGGGCGCCAGACCAGAGGTGTACTGTACAGTACACCCAGCTTCTGCGAGACTAACTTGGCTCTGGCTTCAATGGAGCCTCTGTGCATGAGCTGGTCACATAGACTAATAATAATATCGTCATTGCAAAACGCCTTGGGGGAAAAACAGAACTAGTGTAGTAATCTCGAAAACCGACAGTTGTTGAATGTAGAAATATAATATATTAACATTTCAAAAAGGGGTGATTCTTGCGGAAGATACACAACTATATATTTGTACAGTAGAAGTGTAAAAGTGTTTAAGCAAAATAAATCCTATCCAGATAAGATATCGTCCCGTTGGGAACCAGCAACTTTCTTTTAAAAAATCTTGTGAGACCATTTCCCTCAATATTGCTTAAATGAGGGAAATAATTACCAATTTTTTAAATAATAACGCAGAAAATAATAACAACACATAACGTAGAACAGTTGTTTCTATTTTAAAATAATAAGTAATGTGAATATTAATACATTACCTCTTAATTATCACTTTTCCATAAAGATTCGTGTGCTTTTTTAAAAAAAAAAGTATTTTATAAGTTTTCTTCACTCTTTCGTAGGACTTCGCGAACCATTAATAAGCTTGATTAACTACTCGACTCACTCGACTTTTGCAAAATAATACAAAGTCATAGATAGATGAGTTTTGACATTTGCGGTTTCAATTTTTAATGACAAATAATGAGTAACAACTTTTAGCCCATCCCTAGAAACGTCATTGCCAGTTTTAGATAGTAATTAGAGGTGAAGCGTATATCCTAGAATAGATGTTTGGAACAGATATCTCAAAGATAGTTTCGTACTTAGTATTTCTTATTGTATCGCGCGTCTTGCGAGTATTGCGCGTCTTGCGAGTATTGCGCGTGTTGCGAGTATTGCGAGTCTTGCACGTCTTTCTCGTCTCATATACGTAATACTCGCCAGACGCAAGACGCAAAACGCTTAATGAGAAATATGGATTACTCGCAACACAAATGCACCAGAGGACACGAAAAAAAAGTAAAAAAATATGAGGAATAATTCGGCTGGAAATTCTCTAGCTACCCTCCCCATCCCATGGATTTGAAAAAAATATTGTGGGGAATCCAGCACCGAGTGAGCAATACCCAATACAAAAATTCCTTTTGGCATACCATCACTTGTAAGTAAAAGTGTGAAATACTAGGGAATAGGTACCAGTTGTTCCAAGTAGCAAGACGAGCTGATACGACTCACCTCTAATAAAAATGTAAACAAGGCGCTGTTCATGCCGGATTCTCATACGATGGAAAAATATTCATCCTGATAAAATGATAAGAAATTGGTGAGGAAGATACGGCAGTTGCGACATGGCAATTTTTTTACTTCTGCTGTAGCGATGAATCGTTCATCAACGAGCCGCACAATGTGATTGGTTTATTTATGCGCACAATTAAGCTAGCTCTTTTTGATGAGCCGTATTCGTACGACTCCCGGTAAACCGTATGACGGCTCAACTCTCAACTGAACAAAATGATCATAAAAATGATAATTCATCACATTTTTAAAAAGTTACATAAAGTCATGGAAAGTGTGGAAAAAAAAACTTTATTAACTGGGTTAAGTAGGTTAGGTTTGGTAAGGTTAGGTTTAAATTTTATTTGTCATCGTTTCTAATGACTTTATATCACTTTTTAAAGGTGTGTTGAATTATCATGGAAACAAAATTGTATTGAATTCTAGTATTTCGTTAGAAGACACTAGAGGCAACGAACAGAAGTCATATCTAGAGATGGCAAAATTTAGCATTAATTTTCAGATTTTTTAGCATTAACAATTGGAAATTTGGCGTTTTATAGCATTTTGAGGCATAATTTAGCGTTTTGTAGCAAAATAGAAAAAAATGTATTTCCTGAATGTTTTTAGCGCATATTTTAAGTATTTTTGGTAAAATATATGTTTAACCTTCATTTGCAAGTATTTCCATGTAAAAGATTATAAATAATTAATTTTAATATTAAATTAATAAGGAAGGAAACTCTAAGTACGGGTCGAACACAAACACAACAAATGCAGATTGCGATTAACATCAATAGGCGTCATTTATTTCGCACAATTTGTGTAATGTCAAAAAGCAATTTTAGCCTACAGTATAAAAATATTAAATATTTACACATAAAATAGTAACAAAATTATAAAAAATCGTAATGTAAAAATCGATTTTTTGAAATTCTCACATATTATTTTAATACCCGGTATTTTCGGGAAATTCGCGCCTATTTCGCTAAATAGAATAATTTAGCTGAAATACGGCCAAAATCACGTTTTTCGCGTTAATTCGCGAAATAGAAATCACTGGAAACACTTTCAAATGCCTTGAAACGCAAAGAAAACTTATAAATGCCCTATTTTCGAAACATAAATATTTTTTCGCGTTTTTAGTTAAAACTAAATTTTGCCATCTCTAGTCAAATCTATGCCGGTTTTTTAACGGTTTTTTCAGTGTTTAAATAATTTTTGCTAGTAGCATTTTTAGTTCTCAAATCAAAAGGTGTATTTTTCGTGACCAAAATATTATACAGTCTCAATACATCTTTTTGAAATTCACTTTCGTTAAATGAAATGGATTCTTGGAAGTGGAAATTAACCCACTACCCGACATCCGATCGAGCTCAAACTCGACAGATAGACTCGTTGTCGAAAATAATGTATTTTGGTGGCACATAAGTGGACATATACACATTTATCTGAAATTGGATGACATTACAACAGTTAATATACGCAATAAATGTCGGTACTACCAAATTGGGATCTGGCTCAGTTGTCAGCGCGGTTGACTCCAGTCCCGGGAGGAAGGTTTAATCCTCAGTAAAACAATTTTTAAACATTTTATTAATAAAAACAGATGCATTATAGCGAAAAAAAAACTTTTTTGTTTTTCACAGTTTGATTTTTTAAATCTCAAAATACTACTTGTTAATCGATGGTTTTATTCCTTATTTACCTGAATTAATGATTTATGTCTCATGGAAAAAATGCTTTCCATTTGTATTTATAATGACTAATAATTCGTTTTTATAGCTCCATAATACCTCGATAATTTCTAATACTGAGATTTGTTCGATTAAATTGTTTTTTTAAATTGCATTTGTAAAATGGTTTTTAAAATGATTCTAGTGGGCCGAGGCAGACGTTGTTCTACCACAGACCGCCTTTACGAAGGGAAGTTATATTTTAAGTTTGTATGTATTTTTTGTTGAGAAATCTGAAAAATTAAATTTTGTTTAAAAATATATTTTTAGATCTCGACAACAGCGCCACATATCGGGTCTAAAACTATTCTATATTTCAAGTTGGAACCAACCATACACTTTCATTGAAATCGGTTGGGCAGTTTCGGAGATTAGCGTGTACGAACACAGTAACACGTGATTTTTATGTACTAAGATTATGTAAGGTCTTCTCCTGCAACACATATTTTTATAAAAAAATACACTGAAAATATAATATAATAGTTATAGTAAAATATATTTAACATATTTGGCTTATTTGGCATTGCGGCTGGGTCCTACCCCGGCGTCGTGAGTTAAATTTATCGCCTGGGTAAGTCCTTTATCGTGACACAAGCAACATTTTCTGCTTACTGTGATGTTAGTAGGAGATTTTCAAATATTGTCAGGTTATTTGCAATTCTGGAATGTTTGTCTATTTTTAAAAGTATTATAATTAACACTTCCGACGGGAAGGGTAGTTTTACCTCTTACGCCGGTCCTATTTGAATGGCGAGAAATGCATTGCTGTCCGATAATTTTATACTTATTTTTTATAACAATCTCTTTGTAAGGGTTCCAACTTCCAACTAAATGTATATGTATTTAATGAATTTGAACCAACTCTTCAACTTTTTGTCTTTTGTGTGTAAGAATATTTTATCAAAAGGAAACTGTGTATAAACCCGTAGAACGGGTAAGACGTCCTCCCACTTGTTGCACCGGAGTTGCGGAAGTTTTTGTTTGTTTTGTAATGATTTGTGCATGAAAAAAAATAGTAAATACATACATTTTTTACAAATAAAACATCACTAAATGAATAAAAATTGATTTTTTTTATTTTGGTGTTAAATTCGTAGAACTCCATTTAATTTTTTTAAATAAATTTAAAATAAATCAAATATGTTATAATAATTATTATTATTTTTTTTTTAATGTATATTTTATTTAGTTATAAGAGTTTACATCTTATACCTAATATATTATTTTCTATGACTACTACAATATTATTTACTTCTTACATACTAAAATTTAGATTTAACAACATTGAGACATAATCCACGAAAAACTGCAAGACTTTTAGCTTCCTTAACAATTACCGGGAGTTCATTGAACATTTTAAAACCTTTATAATAAATATTGTTTTGTGTTTCTGATAAGTGTGTTTTAGGAAGCCTAAAATCGTTGCAGTTTCTCGTAGGATATAAATGAACTGCACTATTAATTCTAACATTCTTTGACATATAGTCAGGTAACATTTTATTTTTTAGCTTATAAATAAACACTAAGGTATTATAAACTAATCGTTGCCACACACTTAAATATTGAGTTGACGTTGCATGGTTTTTATTCTGGTGTACCTGCTACAACACAGTATTGACCTCATGCCTCTGTTCTGGATTACTTCCATTCTCTTAATTTGGGTTTTGTTACATTTTGTTTTATTAATTTCTGTTAACTTTGCACAGTTTGATAATGACCTCAAAAGCCGAAACAGCTGTCACATTAAAAACTGTAAAAATAACAGAAATACTTGCAGAACTTAATAATTATTATAACATTATTAAATTTGATTTATTTTAAATTTATTTAAAAAAACTAAAAATTGACTTACACAAATTACGTGTTAATAAGGCTCCTGTTAGTTTTAATGATTATAAATGCATAAAAACATATCTAAAAAAAAATATGCCGCTTTTAAATTAAAAAAAAACTGTGTAATTATAAATCAGTAATCTCTAAAGTTGGAGAATTGTTGGCTGTTTACAAAAGTTGTTGAGTTGTCAAAAAAAACTCCGGCCGTATGCGTCCACCAGTTGAAAAGGGTTTTAGCAAGCGTGCGGAAGCGTCAACGGAACACGATCTTTCCGGGCGCTTCCTACCTATTGCAGGTTCGCAGCGCACGGCAAATGTATTATTTAACAATTCCTTGCCTCGCTCAGACAAGACATACAATTATTACAAATTGACAAGATGATTATTATCCTCTTAAGTCGACTCTTTGAGCTGTACGAAAATATTGAGCTGGTACCGTGGCTCCCGTTATTAAGATCCTGCACATCCAAACGGATTTATAATTTTGTGAACTCCTACCGCCAATACCTTCAATAGCTGCCCACAGGGCAGTTGTTCAGTGGCAATAGTTGTTCAAAGTTAAGAGTGATTGTATACCTGACAAAATCAACTATTTTCGACACACACGAACTCTGTTGTTCATTTCCAAAACAATATTTTTTCTAACTAGAATTTATTTTAAAAACGTTTGCCTGAAAACAGTAAGATGGCGGTAGTGTAAATCTTCGTTATAAAAGTTATGAATTTCAGTTACCAGATGGCACTATTTTTTTGTATTATTTATTTAATTAGAATATAAACGAATATATACAAGGTAACATTTAATTTAATTGTATGTATTTTAATATTTTTACAGAAAGCCTGACATTTCTTTTTTTTTATGCTTCCGATTTTGTTGTCCGGGTTAAATCTTCCCCATAGGAAAAACTAAACCCTTCCACTCACTTTTCCACAAATGATCATCTAGTCAATCAACATTATGTAAGTGCATTATACAGGGTGTATCGGCACGTACCCGACAAACTTTAACCAGCTATTCCTTAGCATATTTGGAGTAAAAAATCTTATGTGCACTTTGCTGTCCGGTAACGTTTTTTTTTAATAAAAAAATTATTATTCATATTTTCACCACATGTCACCACTGTTTTATCCTTTGTCAAAGTTTGAAAAGCCATCTGGCAAATATTTTATTCGAATTCCATTGAATAATGCACGTGTGTACCTATATTGGCGCACACTTACAATCACAACGAAATGGCACGGCACCATTCGTCTCATTTTTAACTATTATTATTTAGTGTGTGCGAAAGAGCGAAGACGCTTTTTGACATACTTGCTTATAACAGCTGTTGAACACGAAACGCAATGCCAATGACAGTGATGTAGTGTGGAAATTTGAAATTTTTTTGTTTTTAATTGAAAAAAAATGCTACCGGACAGCAAAGTGCCCATAACATTTTTTACTCCAAATGTGCTAAGGAATAGCTGGTTAAAGTTTGTCGGGTTAGTGCCGATACACCCTGTATAAGCAAAATAAATACAAAACAATACAAGAACAACACGTCAACTCACAAAAGATCAAATGGGAAAATAATTCACCGACTCCAGATATTTTCATATCAGAGGGTTCGGCTCGGTAGAACTTCTAACAGGGCCTATAAATCCTACTGATCCCTCAGCATAAATATTTAAAAAATCTTTTGTTATCCTACATGTATTCAAAATGACCGACTTTTGCATCTTTATATATAATTTTTTTGAAAGATCTAATACGCCTAAATTTTTAATTAGAGAGCTAGGTATAATGCCAGTAGCCGAAATAACGAATGGTAATATTTTTATAGTCTGAGAATGCCAAATTCTTTTTATTTCATTTCCTAAATCTGTGTATTTTCTTATTTTTTCGCTAACAGATTTTTGAATATTACAGGAATTTGGTATAGCGACATCAATGATATTAGTTAATTTTTTTAATTTTTTCATGTAAAACTATATCGGGTCTATTATGACTAATCGCTTATATTATTATTATTTCTTCATATATCTTTAGTCCTGATTTTCCATATTATGACATGTATGATGATGTATGTGCCAATTTCTTAATTATGTATATCTCTATTAAAAACATTTTGGCATTTGGTTTTACATAGTTTTATGCACAATAATTAACACATTAAATTCAATAGATAACAATGAATTAAATGAAATAATATAAATAAATAATTTTTTAAGTACTTAAAATTTTAAATACCAAAATACTTTTAACAAAATAAAATTTTATTGATTCTGTGGTCCAGAATAAATATCTAGGTTCAGATATAAATGCTAATACTTCTTTATTTGCGTACACCGGGTTCGAACCCGCGACCTTCGGAATGCGAGTCCAAAGCTTCACCACCGGACAGGCCGGCCGTCAGATGCACGCATTGTAAAAAATATACCTACATCTGGTCAAAAAACAGAGTACCTCTGTTCGTTCTACCTCGGTCAACAATAACCGTTATAAATAACATTATTGTTTTCTAAGGCCCACAGAAACGCCATCGGGCCCAAAATTCGCTTGTATTCAACAGTCCTTGGTGAAGCAAAACCTCAGATTTGGCAACATTCAGTTCATTTACAACGATGCCACATAGCACTCAGAACTAAAAAGCGCCTTGCGCGGGTGGACATTTTTGTAAGTTGTTTTACAGTGGACGGTAAATTGATATCCCGACCTAAAAATGTCAGGTTATTTGTGTTTTGTCTTTTCATTCATGTTTTTTTAGAATAATTTACAAAAACAATAATAAATATCGAGATATGGCCCGACTCAACAGGATGACGACCTCCTTGACGTCGCGGGTTACAATCTTGGCGTGCACGAATACCAACCTACATTTTATTTTAATAATTTGTGTTATTTCACAATGTACATAAGTATTATATTTGCGGCATTTTCCAGAGCGTTAGATACTGTCAGTATCGCCCTGATGAAAGACCACAAATCATTATTTAAATTTAGACCGCAGAATGGGTATTATTTATTGAATAAGTGAATCTACCTGGCTATTCAGATTTGGTCACCAAACACGGCTAAAGCCATTTCAAGCAACGTTTCAATTCTGAATGGTGGTCTTACACCAGGCGATACTGAGAGTATCTTTCACTATGGAACGTACCGCGCATATACCATACGTATATTAATTCATTAATTGTGAATAACACAAATTAACCAAATAAAATTTACTTGCCCATTCCGATATTCGATCCCGCAAACTTCGAGGCGAGAGTTTTACAGTATAGTGTACAGAATAGCATAACCTAAGCCAGTGGCCGTTTGGCTTGAATAACTGAAACCGATTTATACGTTGAATATTGGCTTATGACATGGGAAGAGTCAATAGCGAACCATGATAGCGCCATCTGTTGGGATATTTAAAATAAGCTTTTAGTTCGATGTTCTACCGTATTTAAAATTTCAAATAGGCGCCAGCAGACGGCCTGTTTTAAAAGTAATTTAAAAATCTAAAAGTTCTTTCTTAAATTGTAGTATAAAAAATATTAAATTAACTTAAAAAAATGGAAAAATATAATACCAGTAATTTATCGTTTAGTTTTGTTAAATAAACGTATCCAAAGTTTTACAATCTGCATTTTAAAAACAAGTACAATTAGAGTTTATGAAAAAATTAAACTACGAACCTATTTTATTTATTTTTTAGTTTTTTTTTCGTACGTTTAAAGAAAACCCCTTCAGGTATTTTTTGACGATATTCAGCCTTTAATAGTATTTTTTAAAACGCACGTATTACGGTCTGAAAAAGGTCATATTTTCGATTTGATTTTGATAATTACTAAGCCTATGTTAATTTAAAAAATGAATAAAAAAAATTTTACTTGTTGAAAACACTATCATAATCGATTTGCTTAATAATATAATCATTATTTTAAATTAATAAAAAACTACACTCGGCCTTAAGAGATAAGAAATTATAATGTACCGTATTTTGGATTACCGCCATCTTTTAAGATAATTCCAAACTAAAATTGCAAATAAGTAATGATAGTCTTCATGTGTCGTGTAATTAACTAAAGCCGCCATGCATTTAATTGCCATTTGTAAAAAGGGTCGATATCACTCACGATTATTTGACATAGGCTAATAACCTTTCCACTCGGTGAACATTGCTAGAAAAATTATTCTGTTCATCGGTCGGTGATGCAAAATGCCGATGATTCTCAACCTTTGAGATATTACCCTTTTAATAAATGAAATCATTTGAAAAAAAAAATATATATTTATATATATATGTTAGGGGGTAAAGTGCGTTTACTTCAGGGGGTCATTCACAATGTAGTAAAAGTAATAAAATAATTAACTTTTTTTAAATTCCAATGTTTTAAGGTAGTTTTTAGGTAAAAAATTAATTGTTTGTACGGAAAAATAGTGGGAAAAAAAACATTGGAATTTTGAAAAAGTGATTTATCGATTTTACTTCTACCATCATGTAGAATCACCTCCAGAACTTAGAACACTTTACTTCTACCATCATGTAGAATCACCTCCAGAACTTAGTACACTTTACTCCCGGATGTCCTGTATCAAAGTGTAACTTAGTTTTTTTATACATATTCATTCTATAAAAGTGTATATATATGAATACTTTAATATAATGAATATATATGCTTTTATATAATGATATTAAAAACATTTATCGAATTGAAATAAAATTTTCTCTCTTGAAGGTTTTTCTTATAAGATTATCTATACAGGATGTCCGTGGGTAAAGTGCACTGACTTCGGAATGTGAACTACATGATGTTAGAAGTAAAAACGATAAATAATTTTTTTAGCAAATCCATTGTTTTTTCCCATAGAAAAATATTTTTCCATAGAAGAATATTTATCTTATTAACTCATTTATCTGAAATCTACCTTAATACGTTGGAATATCTAAAAAGTTACTTTTCTTTTTTACTTGGATAATCACGCAGAGTCACATGAATCCTGTGTGGAGTTAAGAAAAATAAACATCATCATCATTCAATGGCCAATAGAAAACGAACTTAATAAGTTTTTTCAGTTATCAATGCAATATATATTTAAATGGACGCATTTTTCGATAAATAAAGTAACTACAAAATAATAAAAATAACTTGAAAAAGTTAATTTTTTTTTTCAATGATAAACTAATGTTTATAAGACAAGGTTTTATGCATAGCACAAAGGATAACAAATAATTATAAGCAATAGTTAGTCGCCCGAAATATTAATACAAATTGAAAATATCTCCCGAGTAAAAATAAATGCCGCCAACGGGAATTGAACCCGTGCCTTCTGATGTCCGGTCAGGAACTCTGTATCCATTGAGCTATGTCGGCTTATTTCCAACCCGCCAAATGATTCAATATGTACTAGTACCTCAATCAACAGTTACTGCTTATTATATTTTTTCCACCTGTAAACAAAATATTTTTGTAGGAAAGGCTTTGTTCTCCAGGTGGTATTTAAGAATTGGCATTGGTACAGCGGCAGATAATATTTATCGAAACTTATCGAAAAATTGTTTTTGTGTGAAAAAAATATCAATCGTGACGTAAAATATACTTACCGAAATTTGGAGCTAGGATTATTGTGGTACTCTTTCAGAATACAGAACGGTAGAAAGTCCCACAATGTTATTTACCTGCGCTAATGCAGGCCATTCCGCCGTTTTTAAATTTGCTATAGTAAATGGCACTTGAAGTGAAATAACACTAAACTGTGCTATGTAAATGCTATGTTATTATTACTGGCAATCGGACACCGAAAGTTTGCAAGTAAAATTTTCGTTTTACACTAAAAAAATTTTTTTTTAAGTATTTATTTTGAGTAAGAAAAGTATGGTTACATACTATAAGAAAATAATATATTAATATTAGTATAATTTGTAAAAAAAAATTTAAACTTATAATCTTAAAGAGTTAACGAGAAACTTATTATAAATCGCTAGAAATTAGGTATGCGGGGTCTGAGCACAAAGGTTCTAAATGCAACTTTATCTTGTCATTATTATATGCAGATATGTGCTTTATTTCAAATAAATCCATTTCAAATGGAAATGCAAAATGGGTATTTTCCATTTTGCATTTTAAATGCTTTTCTAAAAACCATTTTGCATTTTAAATGCTTTTCTCAATGCATTTTCCATTTTAAATGCTTTTTTGCAACATTCTTCTTATTTTACAGTATCTCGTGTCTAAGATGAACGAAGTATGCATGAAGAATGAGTTAATGATGAATGTAAGTAAGTCTAAAGTAATGGTGTTTGAAAGAGAGAGTACGAAAACAGTGTGCAATATAATTGTGAATGAAGAATACTTGGAGCAGGTGGATGAGTTTGTGTATTTAGGAAGTATGTTTACGAGAGATCGGAAGGCTGACAGAGATATTGAAATAAGGGTAAATGCAGGTAATTCCGTTAATGGAGGACTGAACGCAGTTGGCGCTAACAAAAAATTGTCCAAAGAAGCGAAGTTAGCAGTCCACAACGGAGTGCTGGTACCTACCTTGATGTATGGAAGTGAGGCATGGAACTGTCAAAGAAAGGATGAAAGTAGATTAAATGCTGTTGAAATGAGATCCCTGAGGCGTATGTGTGGTAAAACCATGTTTGATCGTGTGAGGAATGTGGAGATCCGCAAAGAGTGCAAGGCTGATGTAAGCGTAATGAGTAAGATTAAGAAAGGGACGCTTAGATGGTTTGGGCATGAAGAGCGAATGAGCGAAGATAGGAGTGTAAGGAGGATATATGATGCATATGTGAATGGTAGCAGAAGTCGGGGACGCCCGAGGAAGACATGGCACGATCAAGTGAATCAGATACTCGAGTCGGGCCATAGAAGCGTATGTATGAATGTGAATGAGGCAAGAAGTGTGTGCCAAGACCGAGTTGTTTGGCGGTCCGTCCTCTCTGCCTACGTCTTGAAGGCGTGAAGGTTAGTTAGTTAGTTAGTTAGTTCTTCTTATTTTTTCATAAGCCCCAAATATCAGTAGGTCCTCAACCTCGCTATGAGAAATAATTTACATTTGTCAAGTTGCTCCCTGGTAGGAGCTCTGGCAATTTTTTTAAATTTTTTATTTTTATTTTTTTTTATTTCTATATAATTTTTACAGTGTTCACATAATTATTTATATTTGTACATGATACATTTCAAACTTATAACTATAATATGTTGTGTGTAAGGTAGGTTTGAGAAGGTGAAACTGTATGTGATTAATATTGTATGTTTCGTGAACACCTCACTAGGAGAACCTGTGCTAAGGTGTTTACGTGGTTATGTATAGGTGTGACAAGTATTTATGTGTTGTAGAAGAAAGTTTTTATTTTTTACAAGTTTTAATTTTAATTATTATTATTATTTTTTTTTTTTGGTTTTTGTGAATTGAATATTCATAAAATGTTATTTATATATTTATAAGACTTAGAAATATTCTTAGACTAGAAAACCTAAAAAGAGTGTACTATGCGATTTTTCAATCTATATTACAATATGGTATTATTGGTTGGGGAGGAACATATAATAAAATTTGAATCCACTTAAAGTAGTTCAAAGATTGGTAATCAAAGTAATCTTGAAAAAACCGTCAAAATTTTCTACCGAAATTCTTTTTACAATTTTTAAAGTACCTACAGTAGACAAAATGTATCAAAAATATTCAATACTTCAAATTTACAAAGAAATACAGTCAAATACTCATAACTTGCAATTCAATACATCAGCAAGATACCAGAAAACTATTAAAATCCCAAAATTTAACACTAAGCTCATTCAAAATACCTATCTTTATCTAGGCATAATTTATTTTAATAACCTTCCATTAAATTTAAAAAATATCGAAAATATTCAGGAATTTCACCTTAAATTAAAAAATTACCTTAAACTATTATAAGTCCAAAATACGTTCACTACTTACATCTAGAAGTAATATTGTTTAAATCTTGTGTTGTTTCTTAATAATTTATTTACCTTAATACTAACATGTACATAATTGAACTAGAATTCCCTCACCAAACACAAGAGCATTGTCTCTTTATGGTGAGGAAAGGCTACTTTAATTTCTATTGTTTCATATCTTGTTTATATCCTGTATACTTATCTATGTAAAAATATATTTTTTTCAAATATTAAATTAAAAAAAAAAAATAATAAAAAATAAAATAAAAAAATTATAAAAAAAAATGTTGATAGTTTTTGTAAATTGAAAATTCATAATATATATGTTAAAAAAATTATTATAATTATTATTATTATTATTTTTTTATATTTTTTTTATATTTTTTTTATATTTTTTTTTTTTTTTTAAACTTCCGATTTAGTTGTCCGGGTTAAGTCTTCCCCAAAGGAAAAACTTAACCCTTCCACTCACTTTTCCACAAATGATCAGCTAGTCAATCAACACTATGTAAGTGCATTATATAAGTAAAATAAATACAAAACAATACAAGAACAACAACACGTCAAATCACCAGATATCAAATGGAAAAAAAAATTCACCGTCTCCAGATATTTTTATATCAGAGGGTTCGGTTTTATATTTTTAATTATTATTATTATTATTATTATTTTTTTTTTTTTACTATTAAGTGTATATATTTGTATTATAAGTGTGAGTATAGTTGGTAAAATCTCGAAAAACGTGTTTATTTATTATACACTTTTTATGGTTTAGTTATGTTTGGTTAGGAGTTATTATGTTTTGAAAAAATGAAATATCTTGGTTTTTGATCCAGGCTGTGCTGTGTTTTTTGTGAATTTTTGCGGATGTATTTGCAGTTAGTAGTTGCTTCAGAGTAATGGGCATACAATTAAACAGTTTAGTAGCGTAGTATTTAAAGTGTCTTTGTCCGTGTGTGGTGTGTGTTATGGGTATGTTTAGTGTTTTATTTGTTAAGGATCTGGTTTTTAACGAAGTTTTTGGTTGAATTGGAATATGGAGTTTGTGTTGGAGGAGGTGTACTAATGCAGATTTGGCAAAGAGTTGTCTTATTGACAAGACTTCTAATGTTTGAGTGATACCATTACAAAAAATACTGAACATGGGGCCATGACGCTGTAATATTAAATGTTAGATAGCAGTTTCTATGTTTTTACGTTGGCAACATTAGTCCCGCGCATTTTTTTTGTGGTTTCATAATCTGTAGTCGTGGTGTTTTTGGATTTACCATCGTGTAATATGTTTGTTCTACATTGATGTCCATTATTAAATGACAAAATTGTTTAAAAATTCTATAGTTATTTTAATTGTTTGACCTAAGAAACCATTTTGCATTTTCAATGCATTTTGAAAATAAGTATTTTGCATTTTGCATTTGAAATGCTTTTCTAAAAACCATTTTGCATTTTCAAATGGAAAAGTTTTGACCCGTTTCCATTTTGCATTTCAAATGGTTTTTTTTTTTTTTTTTTTTTTTTTATTAAGGAGAAAAAACAGATACAGATATCAATTGACAAAAATATATACGAAACATCAACTAGAGAATTCACCTGCATCCAAACTATTTCTCACGAATTAACTTAAAACAGCAGAAAACATTTACAAATATTTTCACTTATAAATAGGGGAAAAATATATACATAAGAATATTATTTTACAAATAGAGATATGAAAGAAATGCGCAATATCCTTTTAAGAATTTACAAATTATTTTTGAAAAAATTTAGAGGGTAAAACAAAAAAAATATATATATATAAATAGATAAACAATGTTAAACAGAAAGTAAAAAATATATAAATATATTTAAACGAAGTATGTCTAAGTTGTTTACTTTGAACTTTGTAGGAAAACAGTCTTCATTTTTCTACTAAAAGTAGTGCGTGTATCAAAAAACAGTTTTTGGGTGACCATTTTGCACATCTCTGATTATATGTATGTGCAGAAGTGGAGTTTTTTTCTCTTTTTTATAAAAAAGTTTTTGATAAAAGATTTTTTACATAATTTTAGACTACCAAACAAGGCGGCCCATGCCTGTATTATGGTTCCATGATAACTCAGGACAGTGGCAATTCAACACACTTCTGAAAAATGATATAAAGTCGTGAAGTGATGAAAAAAACATGACGGACTCATAATAACTCGTAAAAATAACCAAACGTAGCCTATTTAACACAATTTTTTCATCACTTTTCAAAAGTGTTTTTAATTATTATTTTTAACATGACAATATTTTAAAATCTCCTACTATCACCACAGTAAGCGGAAAATGTTGCTTGTATTGTTATGGAGGACTTGGCCAACCGAGAAATTGAACAAACGACGCCTGGGTGGGACCCAAACGAGATGTCAACTCAGCCACCGATCGGTCCTTGAGTTGCCACTGTTCTGGATGTGTCCGGTTACCAATAAATTCCTTCCTGCAGCCCCTACCTTAACCCGTCTCACAACGCTGCCCAACCGGGTGGCGATATAGCTCCTCCGTCTTTACAATGTGCAGATAGGGGCGCTCTTATGAGTTGTCACAGTAAAACATTATGTGCCTTTGACTATTTACATATTTTATTTATTCAGTTTATAAAGTTAATTTTATTATAAACTAGCAGACATTTAAACGGCGGTGCTCGACTGTTCTCTACCATGTAAAAATATAATATGCATTTCATAGACGTATAATACATCAATAATGTATGTATTATATATATAAACCTCCCGGAAGTAATTCTCCATTGATAGTGAAAACCCTGTAAAAATCCGTTGCGTAATTTATAAGAACTAAGCACCCAAAGAGACAGACGCGTTTTTTCTTGTTTTATACTATTTAGATATAAATATTAATTTATTTAACGAATTAAATTACGTAATGTAATTTCTTCAACTTATTTAATTATTATATAATTTATGTAATTTTTATATAATTTATGTAATTATTATATAATTTATGTAATTATTATATAATTTATGTAATTATTATTGCATTTATGTAATTTATAAGGTGTAATGAACTTTATTGATTGCATTATTTAATTTCACCTATTTAATTCATTTAGTTAATTTAATTAATAAACAAAATTAATTTCGTTAATTTAATTAGTTGATATAATTAACTTAGTTGATTTATTTAATAGATATAATTAATTTCGTTAATTTAATCAATTTATTTAATTTCATTTGTTCCATGAAAAATCTATTCAATCTTCACTAATCACTTTCACTAATCTAATCTAAGTCAGTAGAAAATCCGTGCAAGAGCTCACTCACTTTATGTAAGGGATAGAATCATAAAATATGTATATTATTTTGTGTTAAACCAGTAATAGTAACAACACAAAATGACTTCATCGATATAATATCACATAAAAAATGTATTATTACATAATAAAGTTCCTCGGTTACAATAATTCATTTATTATTTTAATATTACATAATGAATTATTGTAACCGAGGAACTTGAAATAAAAAGCAGCGAGCAGGTGTTTTCAACAAACTTGAGCAGGTTTTCGGCAGGTGCTGCTTTATAACTGCAATTTCTTTGAAGTTTATACTATTTATTTATGCGTCAAGTTGTTGTGTTCGGTGGGTAGGTTAGGGTACGTATACATTTGCGAATCGAAACGCGAACCGTACCACGAATTACGGGAAAGGTACGAATCAACTGCAAGCGGCGTTTCGCGCCATTTGCGGTTGCTTCGTTTCTTTCCCATAAGCTGAGGTTCAGTTCGGCAGAATATACGCTGTATAATTGTATTCTATGATCTGAGGTTAGGTACCTACTTACAAGTAAATTATTTTTGTCCGGAATATCAGCCGCTCTTTATAGTAGGTCCGAAAATTCTCGCTTAAATTTGCCGGCAATTTAATAATTATTTTTCTTATTTTATTTTAGCTGTACATCCATAGATATATCTATGTGTACCTCGCTTGCTTTTACCTCCAACAGATGTCGCTGTTTTAAAACCTACAATATTAAAGCGATGAGACGACTTGTGCAAATATGCGAAGAGTATGCAATCTCACATAAACTGCTGTACAATACAAAAAAGTCAGTAATCGTGGTTTTTAAATACAACAAGGAGCCAATAAATATTCCTCCAATCTGTTTAGACGGAAAAGAACTACTTGTAGCCTCGCAGGTTAAATATCTGGGACATATCCTAACCGAAGATATGAAGGATATAGAAGACATGGAACGACAAAGAAGAGCAATCAATACACGGGCCGAAATCTCAAGGCGGTTCTACCACTGACTGTAGCGATGATGTCAGAAAACTACTTTTCAAGGCATTCTGCACTGCACTGTGGTGACACATCTGAGTTGTGGACACAATACCAATGGGACAAGCTGAGGGTGTGCTACAATAATGCATACAGGCAGTTCATGCAACTACCGAGGTTCTGCAGTGCCTCCACAATGTTTACTGAAGGGAGGGTGCACTCATTCCCCGCCTTACTTCGCCACCGACTAGCCAGTTTCTGGGGTAGGACTCAACCAACATCATGCTGCATCCGAGTGGCTCAGTTCCCCACTCAATGAGCGATGAATGCAGATGATGCGGCGACCTCCCTGATGGACGGTTTCATTTAATTTAATCTAATTGTTTTTATTGTATTACCTATTTATATGACTATTTTATTTTTGATTTATATTTTAATTGTATGTTTAGGTACCTGCCTAATATTTTTTTCTCTTTGTTTTATCTTATTTCCATTTTTATAATTTTTTACTTTATTTAATTGTTTCACTGCACTTCATGTAATATGGCAGACTGGGATTGCACTATCCTCCCAGTCCTGCTGGATTAAAACTTAAATAAAATAAATAAAAATAAAATATAGGCATATAAAAACACACGCGGATTCGAATACAAAGTTGTGTCAAAATTTCAAACTAACCGGTAAAGAACGTTCGGATATGATGGATATTAAAATTTGAGATTTTGAACAAACGAACATTTACATATTTATTTATATAGATAGACCAGCTGTACCCCGCCACGCGCTGCTGTGGCTCAGTCTATCTGTGCAGATAGAGAAACAATGAGAAACAGATGGCGCTGTTTAAAATAGAATATTTGTCCAATAGATGGCGCTTTTTAAGAAAAACTTGTTTTTACCTGTCACAGGTGACATCTATACAATATAGGTATATAAAAACAGTCGCGTATAGTATCAAAATATTAAAGCAATAGGTGTAGAACTTTCGGAGATTTAAGATTTTGAATAAACGAACATTTAGATTTTTATTCATATAGATAGAAAGATAAATTATAGAAACAAACAGTACGTTGGTTATAGAAATAAACAATTTAAATATATTAAATATTTCAAGGAGTATACCTATGATATGAACCCGGTGAATGACGGAGGCGTGTGTAGTATGTTGGTGTGTGTGTATGTGTGAGGGTGTGTGTGTACGTGTATGCGGTATGCGCATTGAAGAGTTTATATCATTGACATGATGCTACTTTTAAATTTGGACAGTGAATCTCAAAATATGTAATAATAATAATAATAATAATATTTGGATGATTTTTATTGCGCAGTTTTTTTTATGAAAAATCACTTCAAGGACATGCATATACATACCTACTTATAGGTAATTATTTCGTAAGTACAAATAAATCATTTTAACGAAGACACGTACTGTGCACACCGACGATAATATCGAAAGTTTCAAAAATGTTTTTTCAAACTAGTATGGAACATCCGCCGCAGTCCCCTCTTACCCCGCAAATGCCCAAAGATACTGGATGTGTATCTGGATATGTGATTTATCAATTCCGTTTAAATACTCGCTGAATAGACGTGCTGGAGAATCATACGTCACCTTTGTTGATGCATATTTATAAAAATAAGCATGAATAGTTTGTTGTACTCGTAAAGCATGTTTGTATTTAACATACCTTTATTACGCCAGATTGTGTGTTTTTCAGATCATAGCTAAATTAACACAGTGATGATTTATAAGAATGTTAATAATAAGAAGTACGAAAGATATACATAAAGATATTTCGACACTTATACAATGGAGTTTGATGAGTGTATTAAGTAGAATCGTCGTCAATTTGGAAAACGGGTATGGGTACCGCCGCCCCCGGAACTCTTTATTGGATAACCAACACCTCTGCCATAAGTCAGTACGTTTGGTGACTTAGAAGGGTGCCCAGGTTCATGGGGTGAGGCTTGTCCAGTTCTTGGTGGCGGTTGCGTCTACCCACCAATTGCGTAGCGGACCGAATGAGGCTAATTGGAGTGGGAGTAATGGATTCATACATCCATCACTCCTTAAAAATACCCCCCATACAGCATCCCGAAAGATAGCATAGACCGTGAGGAAAATAATTTGACTAATTTCTGAACACTTATTCACTGCTTCTACTTAGATTATTGTGCAGCCATTTAAAATCTGTTAAACATTCGCAGAGCAATAAATTTTTGTCTACTTTTAAAATGTAATAATGATACTGCTGGCAAGTTGTGTGGGTATGAATGTGTGTGCCACAGTGCAGAGGTGTCAGATGTGGCACTCGGTTGGGAGAATGAAGGAAGTGTGAAGAAGCATGACAATGTTCATGTGTCAATATATTTGGGCCGCGGCGCCAACCTGTGTGGACTCAGGCCCCAGCAGGTGAGGAGAACAAACAACCTACAAAGGGCTTCAAGCCACACAGGTTTATGGCGGAGGCTCGTGTTTGCCCATCGACGATAAGTCCTCACCACCCGACACCACAATACCGCAACACCACACAAACATCGTGGGGTTTAAATAACAGAAGGTCCTTTTATGTCCTTTAGGAACACTGTGGTGAGAAGATTCTACTTGAAATTGCAAATTCGTCAAATATTGGATTGAAAACTTTATTCAAAATTTAACGGAAATGTGATCTGAGATTTATTTATTTATTTTATGCCACACTATATAGCTGAAACCGCGAAGTGGCCGGGATTTGACACAGAATGTTTCGCCCATGTGTGCAAAATTTCATCAATCTCGGAATAAAAATAATACGAGGACTGAGCATTTCAATTCAAACGTTTGCTTGTACCTAGATTACATGAAGTTAAAAGAAGATACCAAGATTTAACTGCATGGAAGGTACAAAAAGGCTATATTATCATATGTTTTCAATCATTATTAATTTAACCTCTATCTACTTATATATTTTGTACATACTTGTATCTCTTATATATCCTTATAGAGTTTCTGTTAATTTTATATTTTCTGATGCCATTGTATTGTATTTTTAAGATTATTTCCATTTTTTTTTTGCTTGTGTTTGACTGTGATGTACAATTATTGTTTATGGTATATCTATACCGTTGATCTACTTAAATAAAAATGTTCGTTTGATAATGATTGATGGTAAAAACATGCTTTATGAAAAACAGCGCCATATGTTGAACGTAAAAGCAAAATGCGCTATTGTTTCTCGATCTGCACAGATAGACAGCAACGCGTGGCGGGGTACAGCTAGTATGAATTACTATTTAAATACAAAAGTGTACCTATTTAAAAATTATTTATGAATAGCATCAATTTTAATAAGATATTACTTTCTAAAGTATTACGTAGTATTTAGTAATTTAATTACACGAATTACTTTACTTGACCATAAAAACAATTAGCAATACAAAACCGCCCTTTTTTATATGAGAATAATTGATCCTTCCCGGGGCTTTTATATGAGAATAATTGATCTGCCCCAACAATAATTCAATTCGAATTCGGTCAATGAGAAGTACAATTTATGGTAGTTAGTCCTAGAATCCCTGCACTGAAAAAAATCCAAACTTTTGGTAATCTGTTATTGGTGAAAACTTCAAAATAGAACTTACAGAGAGTTTGGCAATCATCTTTTGTCGCACGTCACAAAATAGTAAAATGTCCATGACCTTTTATACTCACATGTACCTCAAATTTGTATATTGGTGCATAACAATTTTATGGAGAACATAAATAAATTAATTAATTGAAAGCACATGAAAGATTGAAAATGTGTAAAAACTTTAACGAAAATGCCCCAATACAAACATTGCGATTGCTAGTAGTGTGACTACAAAAAATAGTACCTATTGCTGGTCAGTTCCTTCGACTTACGAGATATTTAGGTACGTTCGTCAAGTTGCTATCGGGTAGGTTTCCTGACAGCTCAATCCGACTCATAATACTTCCACAAACAAAATAAAACATGTGCATCTATTAAAATCATATACAGTAGTGTAATATTGCTGATATCTAGGCTTAGAACCCATTTACGCATTATGTTCCAAGCCACGCTAAGCTCGATATTCCAACCAAGCTGAGAATAAATTAACTGTAGAGGGATATATTGAAAGTAGATGAAAAAAGGGAGGATTGGCATTGATACATTCGATACTAGGCCAAGCGAACACATTAGGCCCGAGCGCGATATTCCAAGAGCAAAATGGGAAAATGTAAAATAAAATCATAATTTTTTTTTTAATTATCAATATAAAGTTTTATTACATAAATTTTTCGACATCTGTCTCACTAGGGTACACCTGTGTCGAGACTGTCGAGACAGACGTATTCAGATACTTACAGATTACTTACAAAGGGGCTATTATAAAATTATTGAATCTATTATTTTATTTTGTATGTGAATTGTTGTTACTTTTTACGTGTAATTTGGTTTACATATATTTGTGATAGTGGGACGCCCAATACTTGTTATCCATTTCTTTATTTCATGTTTGAATTTGGTCATTGACTCTATTCGTCTAATAGTGGCTGGAAGTATATTGTATAGTTTGCAAGCTATGTATTTAAAATGTCTTTGCCCAAAGGTGGTTTTAGCAAAAGGAGTTTGGAGAAGTTCTTTGTTTTTGGCTCGGGTATTGTGTATCGTTTGAGTTGGTTTGTATAGTGTTTTGCTGTTTTGGTGTAAATTAATCAAGATGGATCTTGCAAAGAGCTGTTTTATGTCCGTAATGTTGATAGTATTGAAGATAGTATCAGTGCGTAGAAAGAGGAAGTTTGAGAATTATTTTTATGATTAATTTTTGTCCTTTAATAATGGGTTCGAGGGCACTAAAAGAAGTATTACCCCAAGCTAAAATTCCGTATTCTATGTGTGATTGGCATGAGAAATACACTGATTTTAAAAGCTTGGGGTCAAGGAAATTACGTGTTTGTTTGAAAAAGTAAATAGATTTACGAATTTTGTTTGTAATGTTATAGATATGTTGTTTCCAGTTTAGGTGTGTGTCAAAGGTTAGTCCTAGATATTTGATATTGATTGCTTGTTCTAGGCATGGACAGTCACAATTCGAATAAGTAATAAGTAATAAGTAATAGTCATTTATTTAAAATATAGTAACATCTTTCACTAGCAGGTGTGTAAATATTGCATTGTGTGTGTGATGGTATGCGTGCGAGGGTGTGCGCGTGTGTGTTATGTAAACGAACATTATTTTTAATAATAATATCATAAAGAACAGTTTGCTTAGCGTTTTAATAACTAGGTTATTATGTAAGGGTAGGAATGATCGATGGAATGAAAAGTACTAATTTCGGTTGTCGGTGCATTGATGCATACGTGATTCGATATTGTATTCCGGTGCGTAAATTAAAATGTGCGTAATGCGTAAAATTTTTCAATGTTTTAGATTCGCTAATGATTTTTACGTGTAAGGTAATTTTGGTCGTCTCTCTAAATGTTTACCAACATTTTTTTTAATAAATAAAGAAATTGACAATATATGATTTAGATAGGCAATGATCTCGAGGGAAACTTTTAATAAAAAATATTTTCAGCTTATAAATCCTAAAACATTAATGATAATATTTGGATGATTTTTATAGCGCCGTTTTTGTGCAAAATCACCTCAAGGGCGCTGTACAAGTATATAATACATTTCTACTATGTTATTACTAACTATACACGGTGTCCGGAAACTCGTAGTACAAGCGGGAAACTGGAGAATCTACACCACATGGGGAACCCAAAAAAACATAAAGTTTTTTGATTTGAGCATTTTCAAAAAAAAAAAATATATATATTTTTCGGCTATTTTAGGGTTAAAGTTTTTTCTGGTGTTTAGGGTTGAATAACAGATGTTTTAACCCTGCAGAGCAGAAATATTTTATGATTACACCGGGTTAAATGAAGGGTGATTTCAAAATAATGCTTCAAATCCGAGTTTCTTCATTTGTTTTACTTTCAAATAGTTTTAATTAGTTGGGTACTTTGATCTTCAGTAATAATTTATAAGAATTTGATTAAAAAAAAAAAAATCAACTTCAAACTCGATTTACTCGATAACGAAAGCTCAAATAAAAAAAAATATACTACAAAATCGACTCCAAATGTGATGTAGATTCACCAGTTTCCCGCTTGTACTACGAGTTTCCGGACACCCTGTATATGGAGATAATATACAGTACAATACTTACCTAGTAGGTCACTTGAGATTAACACTTAATTAACATTAACTAATTGTTTATTAGCGAAACTTAGATACAGTATTTAGGAAACAATTGGATATAACTGGACTTTCTCTCAGTAATATTATATTTAATTTAAGGGTAAAGTTTTTAGTTTATACCATAACATACCGTGATTTTTCCCGGGTTTGCGCTAGCAGATTGATCGGAGTATCAAAACAAATCAAAATAAATCTAGGGAAAAATGCGTAAAAAAAATAGAAAAAATAAACAATCCGCTTACAGCTCCGTTATAATATCTTTCTCATAAATGGTAAATGTACGTGATTACGAGTCATAAGAACCAACCAAGAACTGATTAGTTGACAGTTGACCATCCTTTGCATTTTGGCTTGCGATTGATTGCAGTTGGGGAACGATCGGTTCACGCATAACATTACGATATCGCTCCCCGCGCCTGTGGTCCCGTCTGCCAGGGCGGGAGGTGGGAAGTGGGGGGAGGGTGCACTAAAAAAGTCCCCGGTGCAATCTGCAAGTGATAGCCGCGATGAATCAACGACACCCCCCCCTCCCCGCCCCCTCTTGGCTCCCTGGCCTGCATTCTGCGTCTACCGCAGGGATTCTTCAACTTTCACAAAAAAATAATTCATGGATTTGTTTTGTTTCAAGATAAATACAGAACATTGACAAACGTTATGAAAAATACTAACCCAACATAACCTGACCTAATCCAACCCAACCTATTCTCTTATAGTGTTTTGTTTTGTCACTGTTCTGATTTTTCTGGTTACCGATAATCTAGACCCGTGAAAAGCACGTGATATTATAATTCCAATTTTGAAAAAGACAATATAAATAATTTTATATTATTGTAAAATGTTATATTATAGGCACTACATGGGTGGGTACCTACTTTATCGCTTGTCAGAATTCAACACAAAATTGGTTTATATTTTGAAAATGATTTAAATTGTCTCTTAAATTCATAGAAAATTTGAGTTCATTCAACAAGATATCACGGTGACGCATAGACAACCGAAATTAGTATGAAAACATTATTCAAGTGATTTTTCTATGCCTATCTTACTGGAAGGACTTCCACGAAAGGCATTAGACAAGGATAAAAAAAATAATTACTAACTCACAGAGGCAGAGAGGATGGACCGCCAAACAACTCTATATTGACACACACAGATATTCATATTATGCAGTCTCATAGTGCCCTTCTGTTATTCTGACCCGATTCATGTGTTTGTTTCACTTGATGGCGCCATGTCGCCGGGCATCTCACTTGGGCATCTCCGACTTCTTCTGTGATTCAAATTCTCGTCATAATATATTCCTTACACTCTTTTCTTCGTTCATCCGATCAACATGCTCAAACCATCAATTACACTGGTCGACATTTAAGTGCTGTCCCTTAAGCATAGCTAATTTTTTTATATGTATTTAGTATCCATAAACACGAAATGAAACAATTTTTTTTTTAATAGGTCAGTTTTTTTTATAATTTAACAAAGTTTTTTTACATAACTCTTCCATAGTATGACGGGTACGTACTTAACAAAATTTCAAAACTAATTCAATTTAATTTTTTTTGCTCCTGATTTGCGCTTGTGAGTATTTTGAGAGTCTCTCTGCAGGGTCCAGCAATAGTCTGCTATCATAGATGGACTCCACTTTCCTTGGTATCACTTTTCCATATCCGCAATGTCCTGGTAAAATCGTTCGCCGTGCTCGTCACTGACATCTCCCATATTTTTGGGGAAAAAATTCAAATGAGAGTGAAGGAAGTGTATTTTTAGTGACATGTTACATCCCATATTTTTATAGACTATGAGCATTTCAGACACAATGCTGATATAGTCTTCACTTTAATGACTTCCAATAAAGTTCTCGACAACATTCTTGAAGGCTGACCAAGCGGCTAGCTCGACTGGTCTCAACACTGTTATAAAATTCGGATCAGTCAAGACCTCCCTTATTTGTGGTCCCACAAATATTCCTTCTTTAATTTTTGCGTCGCTGACCTTAGGAAACTTTTGCTTTAAGTAAATCATGCCATTTCCATCCTTAGAGAAGCCTTTTGAAAAAAAATCATCACACCCAATTTAACGTGTAAGAGTGTAAGTAAGATATCTTTAGATTTTACTAAGGGAGCATGTTGAACATTCTTCGTGCCAGGTTTAAGGTGCTTTCTAGTAGGCCAGTCCTTGGTCTTTCCTGACTCTGCTGTCCCACTTGCACAGAAAACAACAATACTTTGTGTATCCCGCTTGCAGTCCTAGTAGGAGCCCTATTATTTTTAGATCACCACATATTTTCCATTCGTATTTTACAAATTTATTTTTTTAAACAGCAGCTTCATGTTGTCATAGTTTTCTTTCATGTTTGCAGCATGACCAAATGGAATGGATGGTCAAAAATCAAAAAATCAATGATAACTCACGAATAAAAATGAATTAATACACATTTTAGTAAAACTTAAAACCCATAAAAACCTGACGTGATATAAAAAAACTAATCACATATCTGACATCAGCGTGAAATTTCCTGTCAGATTTGGCTACTTTCGTTAAAGGGACAAAAAATGTGTTGACCAGTGTTATTAATCAGGTAACAAGAAGGATAAATGCAGATAACTCCGTAAATGGAAGACTAAACGCAGTTGGCGGTAACAAAAAATGTCCAAAGAAGCGAAACTAGCAGTACACAAAGGAGTGCTGGTACCTACCCTGATGTATGGCAGTGAGGCATGAAACTGGCAGAGGAAGGATGAAAGTAGACTGAATACTGTAGAAATGAGATCTCTGAGGCGCATGTGTAGTAAAACCATGTAAGATCATGTGAGAAATGTAGAGATCCGCAAAGAATGCAAGGCTGATGTAAGCTTAATGAGTAAAATTAAGAAAGGGACGCTTAGATGGTTTAGGCATGCAGAGCGAATGAGCGAAGAAAGGAGTATAAGGAGAATATACGGTGCAAATGTGAATGGTAGTAGAAGTCGGGGACCCCCGAGGAAGACATGGCACGATTAAGTGAATCAGATACTTGAGTCGGACTATGTCAAGAGTCAGAATAATAGAAGAGAATGTATAAGACGATGTATGTGAATGAGGTAAGGAGTGCGTGCCAAGACCGAGTTGTTTGGCGGTCCGTCCTCTCTGCCTACCCCTGCCGGAAACGGCGTGGTGGTTAGTTTTTTATAATAAAAATAATAATAATAATAACATGGAATTTATATAGCGCAGTTTAGTGTCATTTTACTTCAAGTGCGCTTAATTACTCGTATAACAAACTTTAAAAAAATGGTAATTCAGTATTAGTGGATCTTAAAATTATTCCTACAGTGTGCCTTACCCAAATACAGATCTAATATTATAACATTAAATACACTGTTTATACAAAGTGATGACAAAACTTAGAATAACAATAACAGCAGGATAGGACAAACACGAATATTAAAACTAAAACATAATATAAAACAGGAGGCAGTTTATGCTCAGAAATGAGAATTTTCTGAGCAGACACTTTAAAAAGGTCCAATAAGGAGACAACCGAAACCAAACAATTACCGGAAGTTTTAGAATATGGCTTATTGTAAAATATTGATAAGAAGTTAAAATTTATGAATGGTAAGATTTTTTAAATAATTTTGTTTTTAAAGCCCGTTTAAATTCAGCCAAATTCTGGAGATTAGTAAGAGCTGAGGGAAGTCTATTCCAGATGAGAGGGCCTGTTACACTAAAAGAACGATCATAGTAAACAGCTCGATTTCACCTAGAAAGTTCAATTAGACGATTACTAACATCTAGATCTGCTGACCTTAGAGTAAGCTGTCTATTGCTTAAGTTTTGTCCGATACATAGTTCCGATATATAGGCTGGCGCCATTCCTTGCAATGCTTTGAAGGTCATTAAGCAGATCTTAAACTCCATTCTTTCAGGGCATCGAAGCCAGTGAAGGCGATCCCTTAGAAGTGGGGTTATACGGCAATACTTAGATTCACCAAAAATTATTCTTGCCGCTGCATTAAAAACTGGATTCTATTGATTTGTTTCTGAGGTAGGCCGGCATATAATAATAATAATAATATCTTTATTGTGATAAATTTTCAAACTATAACTATAGAAATAGATGAAAGACTGTTTTATGTACATTGGTTTATAAATTAGATGAGTATAATTTTTATCAACGGAAAGTAATATATAAACAGTAGGTAAAATAAATGTAAATAATAGAAATGTTAATGTAGTTATGTGTTAAGATTTATCATAGCCCGCCTCACTAGGCTTAGCCTGTGTTGAGGCAGCTATCTACCAAGTTTTATTTATAGTACTATAACATACCTACAATTATATAACAATACGAACACTCAATAGTTAGGTAGCATAAATATCAATACAACATTTACCAAGTTCGTTTATAGTCCTAATAATATACCTACAATTATATGAAAATACATACAATAATTAGGTTGAATCAATAGCTGCGAATTTGGATGAGTGCGCCGGTAAAGGCCTTATTGCACGATTGCAATAGTCTATACGCGAGACGTCGAACGAATTTATGAGTGATTTTGCTCCATCAAAGGGAAGGCATCTCCTGATTGATTTTATCTGCCTTAAATGGAAAAAAACCAGAACTTACTGCTTTTGAAATTTTCGATTCAAGAGAAAGAATATTGTCCATAGTAAAACCCAGAAATTTTATTTCTGCAGAAGGGATTATATCTGTATCCTGAATACGGATTGGACTGAAATCAAGGAAAGCTTGCCTTCTAGGGGAAGCTATCCACATAAATTCTTTCTTTGTGGGATTTAGTTAAAGTTTATTGACAGACATCCAACTTGAGATTGTGTTAATGAGGCTAACCACCTCGTTTTTAAGGACGTCTTTTTCGTTCGGAGAACAAAACTTGAAAATCAAACGATCATCTGCGTAGCCTTGTGATTCAAAGCCAGCTAAGTGAATTAGTCGTTCAAGACGGTTCGTATAGAGAATGAAGAGAATGGGGCCTAGGACAGAACCCTGGGGAACTCCAAATTCTATGGGAGTTTCAGGTGATGTACGTTTATTGAAAGTTACTGAGGCCACTCGTCCAGGCAGGTACGATGTCATCCATTGGAGTGCATCACCTCGAACGCCAAATTCGGTCTCAAGCACATTTAGTAAAATACTATGATCTACTGTGTCAAATGCCGCACTCATGTGAAGAACAGATATCAAACCCAACTTACCTGCTTCCATCCCGATGATCAAATCTGAAACAACCCGCAAAAGAACAGTTTCCGTTGAATGAAACCGTCGATAAGCGGATTGATTTTGGATGGATTTTGGATGATTTTGGATGGATTGATTGAACAGACCAGCAGAGTTCAAGTACCCCACTAATTGTTTGGCAACGATTTTCTCAAGCAGTTTTGATAGAAATGGTAGGTTGGCCTGTAATTATCTGTATTATCAGTATTAAGATTTTGTTTTTTTAGTATTGGAGTTATAATTGATTTTTTAAGTGATCCCGGTACAAGTGAATTTACTAGAGACTTCTGGATAATTTCGGTAATTACAGGTGCTATATCCGGGAGACATTTTTTTAAGAGCCAGGTCGGTATGGGGTCTTGAGCGCATTGCTTGTTTGGGCAAGACTTCACAGCACGTATGACATCTTCTTCCGTTACTGCTGCAAATGTAGTGAAGTTACCTATTATACAAAGTTATTTATTATACAAAGCCAATTAAAAAAACTCGGACACTTCAGTTTCCATTATGCAAGTAACTTGATCGCCAACAGCGTGTTGCCAGTGTCTTGTTCAGTGGAAACCTGAATATATGTAGTAGTACCGCTTGCTTGCAACTTGAGGTTTTCACTGTGTAAAATACTGGCGTGATGGAATTGGGCCGTTGGTGGATACAATTTTTATTGCATATTTTGTCATTTTTAGTTTATATTTGAAAGCTTCATAAGATTTTTTTATGTAATGCATATTTGCATAATCCGATGACCACCAATCTATATTTCTAAGTTATTTTATTTTTCTATCCAGGTTTCCGGTGTCGGTTTGTTTGTTTCGAAGTTGATAAATTATGCACACCTGACCTTAAAAAAGAGGAAGGTCACTGACTGTATTAAAAAAACCAGCCTCATCCCGTTTCTCCACCCCTTAAAGCTGAATTTTAATGTTTTTTAATTAGACAGCACACTTGACGTTCAACATAAACTAAAAACTTACCTTTTTAAGCTGTCATATCTTTAAATTAAATATACCATTCCTGAGAGAAAGTCCAGTTATGTCCTAAATCCTGTATCTAAATTTCGCTAATAAACAATTATAATAATAATAATAATAATAAATATCAGATTTTCGTTTAGAAATCGCTAATATTGTATTCAATAATTAAATATTACAATTTGAGGTTGTAATCAATAAAGTTATTCCGAAAAATAAATATTCATTCTAGACTTGCATAAAAAAGTCAATAGATGTCGCACATTAAAAATGAAAAAATAAGATAGGTTTATCTAAAAAGACGCTGTCTAGATTGCATTTAGTTCGGGTTGAATCTTGCGATCATACATAAAGATAGTTGCCAATAAAAATGTGCGGTGAAAAATTGAAGACAATGTTGGTAGTTCTTATTCGAAGTATGATACAGTTAAAAGTGACCGAGGGGGATAGGGTCCCATTAGCTCAGTTGGTAGAGCGGTGTCCCGGAAAGACAAGGGTCCTGGGTTCGAGTCCTAGATGTGACCGTATCCTTTTCTGATTTTTCTGTTTCAGATTTTCGTTTAGAATTGTCTTCAATAATTAAATATTACAATTTGAGGTTTTACTCAATAAAGTTATTCCGAAAATGAATAAAAAAATATGAATGAAATAAAATAGTCCTTCTTCAGAAATGTATTTTCCCCACAGTTTAATCCTCACTGGTGCCCATACACTTGTTTACCGGACACCAGACGACATAGAGAATTGCCCCATCTCCCCATCGCCGGCGTCGGGCTTATTCTCTCACAGCCTCATCTCTCATCACATCACACTCACAGAGCAGCACGGAGAGGTGCCCACATTGCCGGCCATGGCCAGTGAGGGAATAGGGATGGGACACAGAATGGTGCCCCGTGGCCCGGTGCCCGTCCAGACAGTTCCGAAATATAGAAACAGAATTTAAACAAAAATCTTTGCTTTTTGTTTTCGCTCAGTTTTTGAAATATTTACGAATGAAAATTTGAAGAAGGTACAAACGATTGTCGTTTAGTGTTTTCAGATTTTCTATGCCTACAACCTGTGCTGTTATTTTTTTCATAAAAAAATAGAACACGACATAAATATAGAGTGTCCGGGGTAAAGTGTGATAACTTCGGGTGATATTAGAAGTAAAAAAGTTAAATAACTTTTTTCAAATTCCAAATTTTTAAGGTAGTTTTTAAGCTGAATGGCAAAAAATCAAATTGGTGCTAGTCGTAGAAATTAAGATCATCAAATGTGCTGAGAGTTTGTAACATCCCTACCTACATTCTACTGAGAATTATACAATTTTTTTTTTCATTTGACTAAGTATGTAGGTTGGTGCACTTCTAATGAAAGTGCTAATAAAAACCACTATTTTGTTAATTTTATTGTTTAAATTTATCTAATTGTTAGGTTAGGTCTATTTTATAAAATGTTTCCAGCTTTACAGATTTCTACGAGCATTCCCTTTCCGTCCCTTTTTTCATCCATTGAAGCGATGGCCAAGAACAACACCCTTAAAGGGTGAAAGATTTTTTGGTTGTCACGTAACAAACGTGATTAAAATATTAATTTCCCTCGCACCATTGACGGTCTAGTTCAATGAAAATGAATTAATACGAGAATAATGCATGTGACGTGTGGTGTAAATGCTGTTAGCCACAAGTATCGTACCGCGGCGGCTCGCAGTGCGCGGCTGGCGACCGGCGACAGAGACCGGCGCCTGCTTGTCGACCCCCCGCCTCCTCCCCACTGCCTCCCCCATCCCGAGCGGCGTAAGGCGGTGGCGCCGGGCCACGCACGGAACACAGAACCAACCAGCACAAACCAAAACCCGACGAATAGCGAACAATCCCATCCTCATTCGCTCCGCAGCTCCGCGACTGACTTCACGCCGCTCTCGGCACCGGTGACGTTTCTTCGCGCGGCAAAAACGAATTCCGAAATATTAAAAAAATGAAAACAAATAAACATGCCACAGTGAAATTTTTCTCAGCGTTGATAAATTGAATTCAAATATACAGTTTTAAGTGAAGTTAACATTGATATTAATACATTAAACAACACATATTCTGTTTATTTACTGGATAATAGTTGCAAAAGAAAACAAAATAGGTTACGTATTTTGAACGATAGTTATTTTTGAACTGTTAATTGTTATTATTTTGGTGTGAAACCAATTTAATCGGCTGTGTTATAAGCCAAAGTTGGATGGTTGAAGTTGGTTGAATATCAGTGAACTGTTTGTTTGTTAAAGTGTTGGGGGATCAGATAAAGAGGGGGGTGTTAGATTGGATGCGAGGCAACTGAATGTGCCTGCAACTGGAGACCAGGGTCAAGAGGGCGCAGCGCCCAGGCGCCCCCATGGCGCCCCCAGGTAAATACACCATCTAATTGCTATATTATTTATTCTAATATTCAACTATATACAAGACATTTATTTACATTGAATATGTGTCGTGTTGGGCAATTTTCCCACCATTTATCCTCATTCAGCATCAGGTAGGTATTTATTTTGTCTTCAAATGCATCCAAATCACCCCTCATACTTTGAAAAAATTGAATACAAATCTCGGAAACCTAATTTCTTTCTATAATAAATACAAATGTTCATTATTTAACCAAATTTCCCTAAAAAATCACGGACTCTTCCCCTTAACTGCTGTTTTATATGTATCTGCTAAATACTAACAATTTGAATATTTTTCCGAGCCATTAGTTTTAAGTTTTCTATTTTAAGTAATTGGTACGTTTTTTATAATAATTACAATAATTGGCTAATTTGCATGGCGCCGAGAAATGTTATCGCAATAGCGCTTGACAAAAAAAGAAAAATGCTGACAACTTGAGTTGATTACTACCACATGGCGCTTTAGTGGTACCTACGTAAACAAACTAATATTATACGTGAATTGTTAGTATCAAATCCTGTGACTTAGCGGATAGATATCCAAAATCACCCCTTCCCCTGTTAGTAATTTCCCTGTGTGTAAACATTATAATATGTGCATTTTTGTGCATTCCTGACCGATATCAAATTATTTATTGTTTATTAGGAACATTTCACAGATTGTTACCAAATAACACGTACATATTGATAGAAGCGAAATAAAAGCAAGGTGATCAACAAAAATAAATTACAAAACACAACTTCTTCTATAATCTGTCCTTAGGAACTAAAATTGATTTTACAATGCCCTTGAGCAGATATTTCACAAAAACGGCGCTATACGAATTATGCAATAATTATTGTATGTAGGTACCTACCTAACACTTAAAAGTCTCACCCCATCTAATTTGGAGCGTAAACAATTCCTCCATAAAAAGAGGGGAATCAGATAGCTGTGAAAAGCAGATGTCGAATATTAATTTAACTTGTACACTTGTTTTATGGCACTACCCATTTGCAACCGTCTGCGCATTCCGGCTCCATGAATGTGAAACCTTTTCACAAACACGCAATCATAATAATACTTATTACTATCGTGTTTCATTTTTGGGTTTTTATGCCGTGTTGCGCTTCCTCCTTTAGACGCAGTTTCAAACAGCGCGCACTGCACTGTCCTTCATAATCAGCCGTCTGAAACGTTGACTAAAGAATGAAGGAAGCCCAACACGGCATAATTGCCCAAAAACTAAATACGATAATTCTTTTGGCCGTGAAAATTTCAGATCACATCATAATATACGTTTGGTTTTTGAATAGTTTTATTTTACCACGTTAATTCATTTTTAATTCGTTGCAGGATTAGACACGTGTCCGTATCATCCAACAGCGTTTTTAAAACAAAATGTCCATAAATTGTTTCAAACGTGGTTAATGCCCAAGAAATACATAAACAAAATAATATTCTTCTTACACTTTGCCGACAAACTTAAAAGTCTCCAGAATTCCGAGAAGATCAGAGAAGATCATAAACAATGCATATAAATAATGCAATGCAAGTACCACGTGCCCACAATTTATGTAGGTACCCACTTACCATTTTGATTATATTTAAATATATATTAAAACTGGCTTTGCAAGAAATCAAAAAATTATCTTTCCAATTTTCAGTATACATTTCCAACGTGAGAGCACAGAGCTTTGAAATTGTCCGTTTTGTGTAAAAAGAAGTAACGTTTTTTTTTACAATGAGATATTGTTCAATGAGAAAAATTGTGTTGAAACGTGGAGAAAGCCACGTAGTAACTACCTAATAGTAACTTACAACGTACTAATTTCGGTTGTTGGTGCATGGGTAATGTGAAATATTCCTGCGTAATGCGTAATATTATTCAAATTTAATTATCATTTAATTTTCAAAATTGGAACTACTTATAATCAGACCAATCGAAAAATTAGGTGCCAAAATGATTTTATTTATAAATAATTATTTATTCGAAATGTGTATTTGTTTTGTGTAAATCTTGATATGAATAACAGTTTGATGATTATATTTATGAATATGGGTAGAAATTATGTCGTAATTTTTCAAGTTTACGAACATTTTTAAGGTAAATTTATTCTTTTGAAAGGAAATGATTTTGAGGCAAATATAAAAAAAAAATACTTTTAGCTTCACAAATCCTAAAAAATGATTAACCCGTGATTTTCACGTTCTCGCGCTAGTTTTTAAATATCTCTTCAAGGGCGCTTTACAAAAATTTGAAAAAACTGTCAGCTTCTAGCGACTGAAAAACAGAAGTAGGTACCTAGTACCTACTTATAACAGCGTGTAACTAATGACCCTTGACTGGCCTGGTCTGCACCCTGCGTCCTGCACCCCTGTCCTCTGGAGTTATAAGAGGGGTTGGTAGAGGGGGTGACTAAAAGCAGCAATACTTCAGTCACGTTGTGCAACAAAAAATATGTCGATGGGATGCTTCCTTGTACTTGTACTCGTCATATGCAAGCATTGTTTAAAACAATTTTTAACTCAGCCACTGGCCCTTCAACCATATTTAGTTAAAATCTGATCAATAATATTGTTAGAGCAAACTTGTTTCACAATAATGCAGCATGCAAAAAGCGCTAAAACGAAATATTTTGAAATAGTATTTTTTACATCTACATCTTATTTCTTGTTTATCTGTGGCAGGTAGGTGCTCGGAACATGACAAAACAAAGGGGGTGCTGCTAGTAGAGATAAGAATTATTTTATCGTATGTTTGTGAAGCATTGTTTAAAACAATTTTTTTAATTTATCTATTTTTAAAAGAACTCATCCACTGACCCATCAACCATATTTAGTTAAAATCTGATCAATAATATTGTTAGAGCAAACTCGTTTCACAATAATGCAGCATACAAAAAGCGATGAAACTGAATATTTTTAAAATAGTTTTTTTTTATTCCTTCATCTTATTTCTTGTTTATCTGTGGCAGGTAGGTGCTCGGAACGTGGCATAACAAAGGGGGTGCTGCTAGTAGAGATAAGAATTATTTTATCGTTTGTTTGTGAAGTAGATACCTACACATCAACAACAGACTGATTTTGTTGAAAATAATTTTAATAATAAAATCGATACCGTCAGCCTCATATTCTCGCTCGACTTCAGACAGTTGGGAGCAGTTGTGACTGCATTTTCACAAAAAAAAAGAAATAATAACAATTTATACTGAAAATAAATCAGTAAAGACTACAATCCTCAGCAGACATAATATGGTCAGCTCTAGCAAACAAAACATAAATCTTTATTATTTATTGTATAATATTAATGATAATTACAATAACACAATCAATAATATTGGGTATTCTTGGTCGGTCTAAATGTATATTCGATAGCTCTGTGGTTTAGGACAGTTGCTAGTCACCCGATTAGCAGAAGGTTTCGGAGTTCAAATTCCGGTCACGGCAATTCAACTTTGATTGATTTTATAGTACACTAGCTAACGTGTACCCGGTGTTGCTCGGGGACTTTATAAATGGTTTGGGGTAAAGTTATGAAGTTGTGAATACTAGAGTACAACTACATCATTTCGGCTTTATTTGACTTCGTATCTCATTTCAGTGCAGAGATAATGCGTTAAGTCTTTCTCAAGCTTCCCCTTCTTTTACCATTCAAAACACTCTTTAAACACTTCTGGCACTAATAAGAACAAACTACAAAATTTTCAGCTTACGGGACAAACAAAGAAACATTCATTTTATATGTAGATATATATTAGCTACAGTGGCGGCCGGTGGTCAAAATATGTGGGGGTTCACCGGATTACAACATTAAGTCATAAAATAAATTAAATAAAGGTACATACCTATTTATAAAGAAGTTCTATTCTCTGTTCATTTTGTTTAGCAAAGACCTCTATCAATGCTTAACACTGATAGTGCGTTCAGTCTGTCCTGGCTCTACGTGTTAAAAGATTTTATTCTTTTTAACGTTGAGAAACATCTTTAGCTTTCAACTGAGGTCATTCCAAAGGTCACGAATGGTGCACAAAAGTTTTAGTAATTTCACAGTCTCGGGAAAGTCTTCTAATAAACAAGTACTATAAAAAAGTTGTAAAATTGATAAAGCGCCGTTAGCTTTTGAAAAATCGTCGCGGGCGTAAATTGCACAGAGTTTACCTTTTAGGTACTGAACTTTATTAAGGAAGTCATACGTTTTAAGCGTCACGTTGAAATCATGTTCTGGGAAATTTGACCTGTATCGATTTTTATTAAATAGCTCATTATGGTGTTTACCTTAGGCACGGTAGCCTGAATCCAATTGCATTCTGATGTCAACTTTTCCTAAAACCTTTAAGCTCAAAACTTTTTGTAAATGTAAATGATAAGAATTATGTTTTTTGATTTTTTCAGAAAGGTGAGTTACATCAGTAACACCGCTGATTGTCCAAACTGAATCAACATCGTAAATTAAACACGTAAAACAAAATAAACTATTCAATTGATCACATGCACAGAGCTACAAGCTTTGTTATACATTGTTTTGTTAAATGATCGAGTAAACTTCTTCGATCCAGATTTGCACTCTTATTTTATTATCAGTTCAGGTTTTAGGTGGACCGGCATTTTTTATTATCACTTTGTTTTCAAAACTCGACCTATTATTCTTAATGTATTCCACATTCAAACTCACTCTTAATTTATACGTTGAACAAACACAAAAGTAATCATAAATTAGTATAACATGCAATTGATATGCCTTATTAATAATTGATATACAAGATCGATATAACCTGCAATTAAACTTCAAAACTTTCTCAGAGTAAGAAAAGTTTTAAATTCAAGATACAATGCCTGGCAACGGCGAGTACTGACTGAACTGATAATAAGTAATCTGACCATCACTCATCTCTTAATGACAAGTTTTATCCTGTATGCTTGTATCGAAGAAGCGTAACATTCGCTGAAAAATAGCAGATGGTAAATTGAAACAACGATATCGACAATAATATCAAACATACGCGTTTTAGTTTAACTTTCTACTGAATAAACCGTTCCTTCTGATGTGGTGGTAAAACTCCGAACGCCGTTCTTGATATGGTATTATTTGCAAAGAATAGTATGTAATGGTATGGACCCACGCTTTCGACTGTTCCACAGAATATGCGACAAAGCAGTTAAATTTTGGATCGCAATCGAAAACGAACTGCTACGAACATAGGCACAAGTCAAAGTCGGTCTGCAAGTTAAGCGCGCTTAATAAGTAGGTACCTTTTGAATGAGATATTATAACCGAACCGAGTTTCGTATTGTGATTAGCTATGTCGGAAATTTTGTTGGTTGTTCGGCGCTCGGGAGCACATATTAGCTGGCCGCCACTGATTAGCTATACCCCGCCACGCGTTGCTATGACTCAATATTTCCATGCAGACATAGAAATAATAGCGCAAGTTGCTTTTACGTCCAATAGATCGCCCTGTTGGAAGAGTTGATTTTTCATCAGATGTTTAAAAAAAACATGTTTTTACCTGTCATAGTTGATATCCATATAATCAGAGATGTGCAAAATGGGTACCCAAAACCATTTGAAATGCAAAATGGAAATGGGTCAAAACTTTTCCATTTGAAAATGCAAAATGCAAAATGGTTTTTAGAAAAGCATTTCAAATGCAAAATGCAAAATACCTATTTTCAAAATGCATTGAAAATGCAAAATGGTTTCTCAGGTTAAACAATTAAAATAATTATAGAATTTTTAAACAATTTTGTCATTTAATAATGGACATCAATGTAGAACAAACATATTACATGATGGTAAATACAAAAACACCACGACTACAGATTATGAAACCACAAAAAATTTGCGCGGGACTAATGTTGCCAACGTAAAAACATAGAAACTGCTATCTAACATTTAATATTACAGCGTCATGGCCCCATGTTCAGTATTTGAATCAGTATTTTTTGTAATGTTATCACTTAATTGCCAGGGCTCCTACCAGGGAGCAACTTGACAAATGTAAATTATCTCTCATAGCGAGGTTGAGGACCGACTGATATTTGGGGCTTATGAAAAAAAGATGAGTGGAGATAATAGGAAGAATGTTGCAAAAAAGCATTTAAAATGGAAAATGCATTGAGAAAAGCATTTAAAATGCAAAATGCAAAATGGTTTTTAAAAAAGCATTTAAAATGCAAAATGGAAAATACCCATTTTGCATTTTGCATTTCCATTTGAAATGGATTTATTTGAAATAAAGCACATCTCTGCATATAATATAGGTACGCCCTTGAGGTGATTTTTAACGAAAACGGCGCTTTATAAATTAGCCAAATATTATTATTATATAAAAACTCACGCGTATTCGATTGCAACGTTGTGTCAAAATTTCAAAGCAATCGGTGTAAAACTTTCGGAGATTTAAGATTTTGAACAAACGAACATTATTTTTATTTATGTAGAAAAATTGTTTACACATTTAAATGAATCGATAGATAAGCTTTTATAAACAAGACATCGTTTTCCAGGAACTTAGATAACCCTCATGAATGAATTAACTAACATAATCTTCCGACAACATATGCGTCATTCTCTAATTGCATCGCCATGTGGTGCACATTGCACACTACCCTGACAGTTCACGTGTTGACAGTTTGTTTAGGCGCTACTGCCGCTATTAACAGTGCACTGCAAGTGTGTGCAGTTTGCTGCCATATTGCCAGTGCAGTGTCAGTGCAGCGGGAAATGATGGTGAGATGGGTTATTGCCCACCGCCAGATGTATTCCCGGAATGGGTCCTTGCAGTGTGCAGACTGCAGAGTGTGTTCACAATAGTATCATCCTCAGATCAGAGCTCGGAGACCGCCACACAAGACGCATTTCCGCCGCTCCACAGCGATCCAAGGATCCCGGGCGACTGAAATCTGATGACGCTATTTTTTGTCGCAGCTTTTACCCAACCCCACGAAACACATGCAACCTAATAATACATAGTATCTATAAAGGGACATAATTTTCATTTTCATTTTAACACTTCAAGTTAGGTGTTTGTTATATATTTGAGATTATTTGTAAACTTTGCTTTAGAGTTTATTTTATTACTGATAGCTAGCGACCTGATACCATCTCGCATAAAATACCTACTTCTAATTTGAAGTTAACTCCAGCTACTTTGGCAATACTGTAGAAATTATAATATTTTGATGATTTGTAAAGCGCCGTTTTTGTGCAAAATCACCCAAGAGCGCTGTACAAATATATAATACATTTCTGCAATGATCAACCAACGGAAAGTTGTAGTTTGTTACAATGATGTAACAAACTAATCATCAAGCCGTTTATGCAGGGGTAGGCAGAGAGGAGGGACCGCCAAATAACTCCATCTTGGCACACACTCCTTGCTTTATTCACATTCATACGTACCCTACTGTTATTCGGACTCTTGACTTGGTCCGACCCACGTTCACTTGATCGTGATATGTCTTCCCCTGGCGTTCCCAACTTCTTCTACCACATTTACATTCGTGGCATATATTCTCCTTGCTTCGTTCATTCGCTCTACAAGCCCAAACCATCTAAGCGTCCCTTTCTTAATCTTACTCAGCTTATATCAATTACCCAGCATTGCATTATTTTCGAATCTCAGTAGAATGATGGATTCTCCACATTTTTACACACTATTATACCTGATTTTACCGCAGAAACGCCTCAGGGATCTCATTTAATTCGGAATTCAGTTTACTTTCATTCTTCCTCTGCCAGTTCCATGCCTCATTTTCGTACCTTCGCTTTGGACATTCTTTTTTGCTTTGATGGAGTTTGTAGAGTTTCCTGCATTTACACTTCTTTCAATATCCCTGTCAGCCTTTCAATCGTTCGTAAACATATTCCCAAAAACACAAACCAATCCACCTGCTCCAAGTATTCAGTATTCCCTATTAGCCTATTACATAACATATGTAGGTACTGTTGTCATACTCTCCATTTCAAAAACTATGACTTTAGGAAAATAACACATTTTTACAGCGTCCTAGAAGTGATTTTTCACAAAAACGGCGCTATAAATATTATTTATTATTATTATTACCCATTTACATTCATCATTAACTCATCCTTCATACATACATCTTTCATCCTATGCACGAGAGACTGTAGATCTTCCGTACAATTTACAAACCGCATTATTCAAATAAATATGTAGTTTATAAGTAGTAGTGTAAATGGAAATCAGTTCCCAAGGAGCATAAGGCATGAACAAGTGGCAGTGACAAGTGAAGCCAGATGGAGTCGGCTGTAGGCTTTAGGCTTTAGGCTTTAGGCTTTAGCAGGTTCCCAGTTCCCACAGCGCAGCTGTTGGAAGGTCTGCGGCTTTATGACCGTACACTGTACGAGTATATCATGTGGCCGTTGCTGTGACTCTTGTGCTCAGTGCTGTACTTGCTACTACTTACTGTTACAGCTGTACAAATGTAATGCTATGTTAATAATAATACGCCCTTTCTGAAAACCTTTTATAAAATTTACTTACCGTGATATCGGACCACTTATGGGTGCATAATGCACTAGTGAAGCGTCAAGCTAAGATTATTATTTCTTTATTGTGAATCCCAACTGGCATCTCCAATTAGGGTATTTTGTGAGGTTGAAGGTATTGGGGATGGGAAGGAAGACGGGAAGAGGAAGGTGGGGGAAAACCTGGCTATTCAGATGTGATCACCAAACACGGATCAAGCCATTTCAAGCAACGTTTGAATTCTGAATGGTGGTCTTACACCAGGGCGATATTGAGAGTATCTTCCACTCTGCAATAAATTGTGAAATAACACAAATAAATCAAATAATATTTTGGCTGGTTAGTCGAGATCCTAACCCCTCGACCACGTAGGCTGACAAGATTTAAATTTTTTTTATTTTTTTTTTTTATTATTTTTTATATTTTATTCGTAAAAAAAGATACACGAATTACATTACACAATATTGAATATAGTACAGTTATTAATTACATATTATAAGTATTTGATGTACCCCCATAAATAAGCAGGGCTTGTGTGTATGGGGGTGTTGTTATATTGGTTTATATTTGATATGATTCAGTTCAACTGTTCAGAATACTTTTTTAAGGTGGCTTTTGAATTCGTTTATATTTGCATTCATGTTTCTAATTTTTTCTGGTAATGAGTTAAAAAATTTAACTCCGAGATATTCATGGTTGAACTGTCCCATTGTTTTGATTGTAAAACTAATAAATACCAGGCCAATTTGTATAGCGCCTTTCATGTCATTTCAGGGGCGCTTTAGAAAGTTAGTAAAATATAATAACCTTAATACCTACCTTCTCGCCTATTCACAGATCAAAACTATCCCTCAGAAATACATATTATTAATTTTTCGAAGAAAATTTCTTCTGAAAGCTTATCACTTTGTGATGTCATTATTTATTAGAATAATACACAAATAACTTTGTTTACATCATTTTAATATATATATATGTATAACTACATATTATTATCTTTTCATTCTGAAAGTAATAATACATTTATAATATCTATCTATTATATACTTGACCCCTAGATTCCTACCCACCCCTCATACATTCTTTCCTTCCCAGAACTTCTCCTTCCTTTTCTTAAAAAGATCCTCCACACAGCATCCTCAAAGATGACATAGGCTCTGAGGGAAATTATCTTCCTCAGGGCCTCTTGTTTGGGGTTAAGGCGATGCCATACGTAGTAATGCATAATTATGTGTTTTTGGTTTGAAAATTTGGTCGCCTAGAAATGTTTCAGATGCTTTAATTAAATACTGCGAGTAGAATACATCTTGGCCTTTGAAATAATCGAGTACTTTTTAGATAGGTCTTTTTATAAGCCCAGAAAAAAATAATGTAAAGGTCTATGAAAACTGTTTTAAAGTTCAAACCCTCCTACTTACGAACCCATTTTCGGTTATTATTTTATTGTATAATGTGGCAAATTAAGTTATTTATAAAATGATCGAATATAAAATAAATATTTATGCCCGAACATCCACAAAATAAAATAAAAAACACTTTTCGGCCATGTTTTTTCCTTGCATAAATCAAAACAGGCGGATGGTGTTAAGCGGGAATTTAAACCTTATCGCCATCTACGTAAGGGTTGTTATTGATAGCGGCTCAATTTAAAATATTACACGACGTAGTGCATCGCCTTAAAGTAAAACAAAAATACTAAGACATGTTCTTTTAAATTATTCATCAAATTTCATTTTCAAGTTCTGTGAAAGTCCTATTCAAGTTCTGTTTTTATAATAATAAAGTTTTATTATCTATCTTTGGAGAAGAAGATAATACTAATAAATCTAAGCGAAACAATCTGTATTTGGGGTCAGTATATTTTCTATTTCTGATCTCCCTAGTTTTGAATCCAGCTTTTTATTTTTAATTTAAATCTTATAATATTGTTGTGATTTTTGAATGAAACTGGGATTTTGTTGGAGAGTTTAGTGCCATAGTATAAAAAGCATTTTAGTCAAAATTTATTCGTTGTTACTTATTTTATTATCCAATTACTGCGAAACAACTGACACATGATGAAATAATAACAACTTGAATATAATTTTTACAGAACTCGAATTTTAACTTTGATGAATTGTTCAAATTCCGCGAAACAACCTGGCCTTAGTGACGTTCATGAAAATCCATTTTAAAATATTTAGTAAGCAGAATTTATTGAAGTAATGTTTATTTAAATTTTTAATGCCCATTAAAAATATTCAATAATATGCACATTTTTCTTCTACAAAATGTAGGTAGGTATATGACGCGTATATAATTAGTATGTCGCCGTAACGACGAGTATAATAGGGTCCACAATCACGATAGCAATCAGTGTGCTAATTTGCATGTGAGCAAAACGCTGCATAATGCAGTGTTTGTTCCCTTGCACAATTAATTCTCAGATTCCGATACCGCTCGTGAGAGGCGAGCGGATCGATTCCTCGAGATCGATTTGGTCAGCGTCCAGAGAATCCATCCTCTTAGCTCCGCTCTCTCTACTCCGTTCTCCGGGCTCTGCGGCACGAGCGGGTCGGGGCGGGGGGTGACGCCAGACAGCCGGCGCCGCTCCGAGTCGTGGCGCCACCCTCCTCCCCTCGGCACAGATGGCGGAGAGGCCCATCTGTTCACTAGTCCGAAGTCCGACTGCACAGTGCAGAGCTCGCACTTTACTCGCTCTGCTGTACTCCGCGCTCGCCCCGCACAGCCGCGGTCCAGTCTACAGTCTACAGTCATTACACCGTGGGATTATTGCGCCTTGTGCCGCTGCGGCCGCCGCTGCTCACTGCTCGCTGCTCGCTCCGTGTGACCGACACGACCACACGACACACGATGAGAAGACGGATGACGCGGGCCGGTCAAAAAGGGTTGCGCGGGGATCACTCTAATCTAATTATTAGGATCCGGAATCGCGGTGGCTTTTTGAAGAATTCCAGGGCCGCTCATTATTAAAGGCAAAACAATTAAATTATCGTTATTCAACGGGTTAAATTCGTTTTAAACATACTGTCCTTTTGCAGCTGCATGTAGTATACATACTAGAGGCTTGGTCTGAACAAATTCTCAATTTTACATTATTTTTTAAAGAAATTAATTTTCATACGGGGAATATTATTATTTATTGGATAATTTGTATAGCGCCGCTTTCGTGAGAGGGGCGCTTTACAGTTGATGCAGGTATTACAGAAAATATAAATATTACAAAAATAGAGTGAAGTTAAGTTAAGTAAAATGAATTATAGGAACAGGTGACACAAAAATAGACGATGCAGACTCTGCAGCAAGAATCCTAGGTGGTGAAGAAACTAAAACATTCCACTTGAAGTGAAATAACACAGAAGTGCGCTATATAAATGTCATGTTATTATTCTTATTCCCTTCCCTTCTCGCCCTGCTTGTTTCGACACTAATCGCGCGCAACACTAAAATTTAACAAAGTTTCATCACAATAGGATGAATGATATAGAAAAAAGAGAATTTTGATCAAAATTTCATAACGCAGAGCTCACCATTATTTACAGAAACCTTTCCTAGCATCCACACAACTGGCCAAAGTTTCATTGATATAGGAAGAATGGTATAGGAAAAAAAAATTATACACACTTAATAACGCCAGAGCTCACTTTTATGTATAGAAACCTTCCCAGGCGTGTGCACAACAACTTGCACAACAACTCGCCAAAGTTTTATCGCAATCAGATGAATAATATACGAAATAAGGGAATTTTATACAAATTTCAAAACACCAGAGCTCACCATTATATATAGAAACCTTTTCTTGCATCCACACAATAACTCACCAAAGTTTCTTTGCAATCGGATAGGAAACAATGGATTTTATGCACAAATTTTATGTTGCCAGAACTCACTTTTAGGTACATAGAAACCTTTCCAGGTGTGTGAACAACAAATTGCCAAAGATCAGACATCCAAACATACATTGATTTTTATATATATTGAAAATATGAAATCAAGGTTAAAATTAAATTTAAACAATATTAATAAAAGACAATACAGTTTCCTTGTTGGTATCACTATGTAAGCCAGTACTGTGATTCAACTACGGTATACAAAATTTGAGTTTATGTGGAAAGGTTTATATCAATCACACTAAAATAATATTATGTGACGTACTGCTCTTTGTCCTTTTTGTGGTAAAAATGACTTTACTTGACTTGTTAACTGAAGCTCGGCCCAGGAAATATGAAATCCGATACTTTTGTTTATCGTACCACGTTGGCAATCGATAATAATAATTTCGTCTTTTTCTATTCAATGAACAAAATATGAGAAAGAAAAGAGACAATAGGTAATGGTAAATCGGTATGTCTTACTTTAAAACAAATATTTTTAAACGACAAGCCGATAGGAAATATTTCATTTTTTAGAAGTTAGTTACGAATTAGTATTCATCAATCAGCACCATGGCCGCGTTTATAGTACCTTCAATTAATCTAATAAATAAGTGGATAAAACCCCATCCTGAGCTAAAATTTGATCGTGGGGTGATTTATTGTGACGAGTGTGATATTTCTTTAAAACAATTAAAAAAATATTCAGTAACTAAGCACGTTTCAAGCAGAAATCATTTGATAATGAAGACAAATGATAAGTGTAAAACAGATTTCTATTTTGATTTAGCTATGTTTTTAATATGTTCTAATATTCCATGGACAAAACTAGACAATTTTAATTTCCGTCTTTTTTTTTCGAAATATTTGTGTTGTAAATGTTCGACTATGGATCTTCCGAGTGAATCTACTCTCCGAAAAGTGTATTTAAATAAAGTGTTTTGTAGTGAAATTAACGATATCAGAAAAAAATTAGGACATTCATATATATGGGCGACAGTTGATGAAACGACCGATAAGTTTGGACGCAATATAGCTAATCTGGTCGTAAAACCACTAGGAGACATTGTAACTTGGTCATATTTGATTGCTAGCAAGGTTTTACCAAAAACCAATGCCGAAACCATAAAGGATTTTGTAAAAAACAGTTTAATTTTTTTGTGGCACGAATCTGCAGTTAATAATTTCGAAAAACTTTTAATTTTAACAACAGACTCTGCTCCTTATATGCTAAAAGCCGGATGCGAACTTAAAGATGTGTTTCCCAATATGATACACTTTACCTGTTTGGCTCATTCACTAAATCTAGTCGCTTCAACTGTGCGGGATAAATATAAGAAAGTGGATGATCTTATTTCCTGTGTTAAAAAAATATTTTTGAAAGCACCGACAAGAGTAGACATATTTAAAACCATGATTCCAGATATTGCACTACATCATCGTTTCATAAGTAGGTAATTATTTTTCCCTTGAGTACAGCACTGGAAAAGCCACCGCGATTCCGGATCCTACTAATTATGATCACTAGCAGTTCAAATTTAAGTTTCAACTTTAAAATAACAGAGGACGCCACTTCCGTTTACAAAAATCCAAATTGTAGTCATTATGATAACATTGGTTATTGGTTGTCATTTTGGTTAAACATGGGAGATGCTTTTGATAGGTAAATTTGGCATAAATTTTTAACAAAAAAATATGATAACCGTTCGCTCGTGACGTTAATTCAGTACCTACCTACAAAGTACAAAGTAAAATGGAGAAATAAATATAAATGCTATGTTATTATTAATAACTTAAAGCATTGTAGAAATTGATTGTATATTTGAACAGCGGCCTTGAGGAGATTTTTCAAATCAGCCAATAAAAAAATTAAATTCGCTCTTCTTAAATTTTTTGTAACTAAATTACTAATAACGAAAACATACACATTTCATTAGACTTAGTATTACAAACGTGATTGTCACCAATCTTTTTTGTAATATAAAAAAAATCATGAAGTTTCACAATTTATTTTTTTAATTGCGTTCGGAACCTTTGGTTTCATAAAATAATTCTTCCGTGGTTAACTTCTAGATTTTGATATAAAGCGTGGTGTTTTCTCTTTCTAAAACCGTTTAGATCATATTTCTCACAATGACAGTAAGGGAGATACAACGATTTCTATGAGACTATATGAGTTGTTCTCAAAGGCCAGAAGGGTTAATGTTTTGTGGCAGATATCAATCAATTGCAGATTATTTAAACTTATATTGAACATATCTAATAAACTAGAAACTTTCTTCAAGCGGTGTAGGTTAAAAGTATAAATATTCTGTATTGATGCAGAGTTTCCTGCAGTTTTCCGTGGTCCTGGTGATCCAGGTTTGAATCTGTTCCCTGGTATCCACTATCCAGCACCGCACCACAGTGCAGCGGCCAGCAGCCAACATCTGGGCTGGCAGCGGATCCCGGCACCGCACGCCTCATTTCTTCTCACACTGATTTATACGCCGACTTAATGGCGCACTCAGTGTTCACTTCACTGGCAACCCAGACCAGGCCAGACCAGCCAGACCAGCCCAGATCCGGGGACGGGAGAACGATGCTCCCAAACACAAATCATATACATTGAAAACAAGTTTTTTTAATAATGGAATGTGACATTATTTAGGCATGAATTCCGGAGACCCACACTTTGGTGATCAACCTGACACTTTGCTGCTTTTCATAAATATCTCGATGTGTTTTTAATGTCCACTTGCGTAGTCCTGCAGGGCCGGATCTACATGTACGGACAATGTAGGAAGTTCGAAGAAAGACGATAAAATCTTATGACAGCCTGGTAATCCATCTATATGTATAGTTAAATATATCTATATCATAAAAATATATGTATAAAAAAAGGTTTTCCCGATGTAGGTTTTGTTTTTTTAAACAAATCTACAGATTTTTTCAAGAGAATGATAAAAAATTTCACTCGTGACCTTCAATATAAAATGAGAGACTGTCTACATGAGATTTCGAAAAAATCACCCCCACTCCCTTTTCCAGAATAATAAAGTAGAAATTTGAGAATTTTTGATGAAATTTTACACACTTGACGTTCAAAATAAGTGGAAATTACTATCTACACCTGATTTATGTTTTGACAAGGGAACTTCAGCCATTATTTCTATCTATCCATGAGATGTAGGTACATATATTATACAGAAGAGTATCCGGTGTGATTGTGTAGCTTTGTTTTTCATACAAATCTACAGTTATATTCCGAGAATGATGAAATTTTTCACACTCAACCTTCAAAACAAGAGAAAGGTCACTGTTCATGTGAGATTTATAAAAACCACGCTCAGCCCGTTTTCCCACCCTTAAAAGCGGAATAGAGCAACGCCACATCGTCGAATGGTTGACGAATTCGTTGGATTCATAGTTCATTCATTACAGTGTCACAGCGGCTTCTGACTCTAGAAATTTTTCCAGCTCCTGATTCTGATCTTTCCCACTCAACAAAAGATCCAGTCTTCCACTCATTTTTCCACATTTTCTTGGTTCTACTGGAAAAGTACCAGAAGAAATTCGAATAAAAATCACAGCTATTTTGTAACATTGTAAGTTTCCGAACCGAAAATTACTTAAATCCGGCACTCCATACCAATCAGTCCAATATTTTGAATAATATTTGTGCGTGGGAGTTTTTCCGCACAATTCCATTGCGGCTATTTGTGTATAAATTAATCACTGCAAATTACAGTTCCGCCACTGCTCTGAATTGTTATTCTGGCCATGCAACGCTGGGAGCTGTTTCCTTCATGGGAACCAACCGCCGCCAGATTCTCTACACATGGCCAATCTTCTTATCTCGTCCCCTTCCTTAGTCAACAGCGTCAAACGTGAATCTCTCCTTACTATCATACGAGTACTAGCAACCGGCTCAATCGAGATAGCATTTCGGAATTTATTTTTGACTAGTGACCCGTGAAAATCACCACATGTTATAATTCCAATTTTGAAAAAATAATTGCATTATTTTTCAGTTAAAATGTATCGTTCGTCTGAATTATTCTTCACGCAATCAGTTCCAATTTTTAAAATTGCATTTAAATTTAAAAAAATTGAGTTCTGTGAACTATATTTCATGCGACAATAACTTACGACAACCTAAATTTGTACGTTTGAAGACTAGAGCAGACCCATGAAAAATAACAGGATAATAATAATAATTTGATGATTTGTATAGCGCCGTTTTTGTGAAAGATCACCTCAAGCGCGCTTATTATTGGGTATTGCTTGTAGAATGAATTATTGATTTTTGACAAATCAGTTCCAATTTTTTAAATAATACTTTATCGCTTGTCTGAATTCTTCACACAACTTTGAAAATTACGCTTAAATTCAAAGAAAATTTGAGTTCATTGAACAAGATTTCACCGGTAAAATTTTCACGGAGACGAACAAAAGAAATACTTGTATTCGAATGGTTTAGAAAAGAATTGTCAATTCAAAATAAAATTGTTTGGTCACAGTGTATCGAAGCGTTTGGATATCAGGTGGATGGTGGAAGGTGGAAGTGGAACAAGTCTAATAAATTTTATCGTTCGATTCTAGAAAAGGTTCGATTATGGCCATCACTACTTTATATCAATATGTCTGTGTGTATTTAGTTTCTAGCGAGACTAGGATGAATCATCCTCGAGAACACAATAGGTAATACCTATGACAGACTAAGCTATACTCTCTTTGTTTGGCCTATTTCAGCATATCGTTTACCCACGGGACGGGATGAATAGTAGGCCTAGTTAATTGGCAATCGTGTTTGACTTTATAAATTCGAGATGTTTTCATAATAGTTTGATTTTCATCTCTTTTGTAAGCACAGGTAAATTGAATTGTTTTGCCGACTGGGAAACACCTGGTACTGGTATTATTTACAATGATTTTCTTTAATAATGAAAAAGAATAAATATTATATAGATTTTCCCGGATTGTCTGTAGGTTGATAAAGTCAATATTTTATCATTGAAAAACCCTGGTTATGAGTAGTTAATGCACGATTACCTGTTTTTGTCGATGCATGACATCATTAGTATACCTTTACACCTGTTCAGATATTATGCGTAATTTGCGCAGACCGCTATCCGTGAGACTGTATTAACCCTTTTAGCACCGCACTTTTATTTTCACATATAGAACTTATTGTATGCCTTAAATTATTATTATTTTTAAATTTGGTGTATAATTTTTTTTTGCTTATTTTAGATTTTTTTTATTTATTTATTTATTTATTTATTTATTTATTTATTTATTTATTTGGAAAAGTTGACAGCAAATCTGTAATTATATAATGATACAATAATAATATTATTAATTATGCCAATTATGAACTTTCCACTGATGAATAGTTAATGGTGTTACAATGGTGTACAATGGCATAGAGATGTTCTCTTAAATTAATTTCTTGTTTAGTTAGGAAATATTAAAAATATTAAAATAAAGGAGGGTGGGGGGGAGGAGGGGGAAATATAGGATAAGGATTAAGAGGCAAAGAACTAGTTTGAGTTTTGTTGATTATTGAGTTTTTGTTTTATGTCGCGTAAAGTCGAGTTAAATATGTCAATATGGTTATAATTTAAGTTAAAAAAGTGTGTGGATCTGTAGATAAATGAGTTTTGTTTGTAAATTTGATTTTCATTATTTTTAGGCCTTAAAGGGTTTTTTTATTAGCAAAGGAAAAATAAACCTATCACAAACAATTGTTTATTTTTTTATATTAATTTATTGTAACATGCATAAATATAAAGATAACAATAGAAAAAAAAAACATAAAAATAATAATGGATCCCAGACTAAGCAAAATAGCCGAAATGGGATCTGTCATTTATATTTACGATATTTGTCGGTGGAATAAAGATTCAAACCTAACAGAAAAAATAGACCCCGTGTGGAATATTTTTACAAGCAATAAGCAAAATAAGGAACTATTTGTTCAAAGACACTAAATCAAGAGACATTATTTTTTTCCTCGTGTTTCTGAGGAAGAGATTCTCCGGAATGTAAATTTGAAAGTTGCCACAATGTTGAATTTTCTAAATTAAAAGAATTGCCGATCACCGCTGAAAAAGTACTTTTCCATGAAAATTCATTCAAAATATCTGGGGAAAAATTAATTAAACAGTTACGTTAAAAAATAACTTCAAAACCTACTTACATAATATAACAAGTGCGGCATCCCGCCTGCTCAGCTCAAATATGTATTAGATGTGTTACCAGATGGGTAATTTGACAGTATATTGTAACAATATGCGTCATGTAGCCATACTTGTTCTTGTAAGGAATTAGCATCATAGTCGGGAAACAAAACAATATATTATTTCTTATCCAAAAGTATTATAAAATCGTTGACAGCCCTGTTTTACTAAAGCCAAATTGCGATACTTGCCCAGCTATTCCAAGTAGAATTAATTTTGAAGGCGACAAGAAACTCACTACTAATTACACTATTATAATATTTTGCTATATTATACATGTGAAAAAGTCACTTTTTTATACATATTAATATTCTGTTCAAATAAAATATTCTCTGTTATTATAACATTCTAGGCTTTAATGGAATTTACTTTATATTAATTACTATTCATTATCATAAACACCTCATACCTCGATTTATGTCAGGTTTTATACAAACCTAGTATTCATTCAACTATTTCTATACTAGTAGATATTTCTTTTAATCATGTATTGTTTATCTGCACTTCTATTAACAACTGTATCACTTGCAACAATATTTTTGTGTACACATTACTTGTTCTGTAATCACTGTATTGTAAAAGCCATTTTATGGCGTTTAAATAATTAAATAAATATTTGAACCATAACTAATCATTATTCAAAAGAAGAAACAAAGTAGATAATAAAGACAGATAGGGTGACATTCAGTTCTTAGCAAATGGGACTTATATAAAATCTTATTATTTAAGAAAGGTCAATACAAAAATTTTAATTAACTTTTTAAATTTAACTAAGGAATTGGTAGACTTAATATGATTTGGAAGAATATTAAACATAAGTTATAATATATTTTTACGACTTATTTCCTCAGTTGGAAATTGGACTCCCATTGGAAGTAGTGATGACTATAACATATCAAAACATTTCGGTAACAGTAATATCCGTTTTCGAAACATTTTAACAATCGAATGATTTTTCGTAAAACCAAACCTCGGTAACCTAAATTTAAACATTGCACTGCCCAACGACTCCCGATCGTGGATTCGATTAGTTGGACTTCTATTATCTCAATTATTCATCCGAATTAATTGCATTTATTAAATAGGTACTTAATCGAAAGATCATCTTGAAATCTCTCGATTATATCCGCTGCTAATTGGATGTAGGGTGTTTGTTCCGCATACCACTTGCGGTGCGCAATCCAGAGCCAACACCTGTCGCCATTCGCCACTCCAAACTCGTTAGGTACTGGACAGGACATCTCAAAATAAAATGCTGAATATTTCTCCCGGCCAGCAAAACAAGTGCAGTATATTAAATGATTGCATCGTGTTGTACCCTGGTAGCTGTACTTTTCTTCAGAGAGGTTTTTTAATGTGCGAAATCGCGAGACACTACTGCGAAATGGAACAATTCAAACATAAAATAAGGCTAAACCATTATTATAGGTTAATCTAGACAGCCTAATTAATTTATGTGGTACGTAATTTTTTTTTTTTTAAATTTAAATTAAATTTTTTTTAAAGAAAGACAAACATTCCCGGGTTACGAATAACCTGACGATATTTGAAAATCTTCTACTACCACCACAGTAAGCTGAAAATGTTGCTTGTGTTGTAATGGAGGACTTAGCCAGCCGAGGAATTGAACACACCACGCCTGGGTGGGACCCAAACGCGATGTCAACTCGGCCACCGACCGGTCAATGATTATACGTGTCTAATGATTATACGAAAGAATTAATTTAGATGATATTTACTCATGGATGTTTCTCTAAATAGTATAAAATAATGTCGCTATTTGCGTCTGTTTGTTTGTGAGGTTAATTCTTCTAAACTACGCAACGGATTTTGATAGGGTTTTCACTATCATTTAAAGAATATTTTTCAGAAGGTTTATATATAAAACATGCATATTGTATTTATAGAAAGTAAAGAAAAATTGATCAACAGCAGTGGTATTTTCTACAAAATATTAGCACCCAATTACCTCATAATTATTTATAATTATGCATCAACAGATGCTTCATAGAAATAATGTGAAGTAACATTTTTCATCTCAAAAATATATAAAAGTATGATATATAAATATAATTATTTATTTATTTGTATTATTTAATCCCATTAATCTTGGATAGGGTAGGGCGGGGCTAGTTGAACATGATTTTGCTAATTTGACCCCAGACTCAAAACTCTTATAGATATTTTTGTTTTTTCAATTTATCAAGATAGCTTCATTATCTGGCTTTATAATGTTATTCATGAAATGATATAATACTTTGACCTTATGCAAGATATTTTAATTTTCACGCAGAAGGAGAAATGGTTCAACTTGCCTCATAGGTGGGGTTAGTTGAACCACCCCACGGGGCTTGTTGAACAATATAGTGTCATATATTTATTATCATTCACACTCATTGTTTAATAAAACAAATTAAGATACTAAAGTAAATTTATTGAAATAATGAAAGAATACAGAATTAGGTAATAGAATGATTATTTGATCTGAAAAAAACCTAGTATAATAAAACAGGTAAGTTTTGTTAGAATTATTTAATCGATAAAATCGGCAAATGTACATTAGAATAACTCCAGATGTGCACTTTTGGTGTGCCCACTTTAGACAGGCGTGACAACCAACCAATTTTCTCCTGGAAAGCTCTCTGAATAAATCTCATCACAAATTAGGCAAACATACTCTTCACAATTGTCGGATGATGAGTCTGATAATGTGAAGAGTTTTTTCTTAGTTGCCTTCTTTTTTGCCTTATCTGTTCCTGTCTTTTGCTTCTTAGATTGCTCTTGGGCAAGAGAATCATTTTCAGGAGTGTCTGTTAACATTCTTTTCTTCCTTGCTGTTTGCAGCTGTTTTCTAGGCCCTGCCTTTGGAAATGGTCTAACGGTCTCGGGTGAAAAGTAAACGCCACTTCTAGGTGTAGATGCTACAGTATTGTTGTTGATATTGGGAGAAACATTCTCTTTGCCTGTTGTCGGTATACCGTGTACGCATCTAGAAAGTTTAAAAAAATCTGTATCGATGTTGATTGATGAAAAAAATTGATGTGTTGACGAGTGAAATGAATGCACTACGTATAAAATTACAGTAAGGAATTTGAATGGGGCAAGTTGAACCAAATGGTTCAATTAGCCCCACCCATGTTTTATTACAAATTTCATCGGATAACTCATATACCACTAAATGTATTACAATTTTACAATTGACAAGATATAGTTGAGTAAACACCAATTTCAAATTGGCTTACCTTGACTTCGTATCTTTTTCCTTGGTATCTATTTTCAAAAATGCAGTCTATCGTCTTTTTTTTACTTTTGATGCAAAAATCACACAAAATCCCTGTACACACGCTAAGGATGCCATGTGCCTACTGAATGCTTGTTGGCGCGGTCCCCACACTTCTAGCTTGCTAGAACATGTTCAGCATTCTTCGTAAGTCTTTCGGCTCCGAAGATATTGGCGTGGCCCAACAAGCCCCTTGGTTCAACTAGCCCCACCCAACCCTAAATCAATAGTTGAATATTATCATTTTTTACAAATTTTACGCTATTCCAAAAATATAACCAATTATAGTTTTCATTCTTTAAGACGTAATCCCAGTGGCTAATCGTAAGGGGGGGGGGATTCGACCCTGTTGGAGGGGCGGAGAGAGAAGGGAGGGGATGAAAAACTGTTTTTAAGTTTTTTGGGACCTCTACTCATTATTTACATCACATTGATAAAAAAGATGGCGCAAATAATGTCTTTTTTCCTAGGCAATACTGAGGACGATGGGGGGTGGGGGGTTGCCCTAAACCCCCGCCCCTTATACGCCCTCGTTCATCCCCATTATGAATCGCTATTGTCTATGTAATATGAACTGCGTGGATTATACAGTTACAAGAATCAAGAAGGCTCTAATTAATATCATACCTTTAAAATAATTTTCTGTATTACTCTTGGGTTCTACTTATTTGTGTTACTTAGCTAAATTAACCTCGCGATAAATGTCACATTATATTATTATATTGTGAGTAGGTATGTAAAAGTCCTTATGGGCATAACCAAAGATATTAGAAGAACGAGATGTGCTACGCGCAGTTCGTACTGAGTGGAATTGTTTTGCCGAGTGTCGCCGGTTTTGTTCACCAATACTACTGCACACCTTCGCTTGCGCTAAGGTATCCGCACTAATACATAGAACAGATTTCTGTGCGTACACGTCCCGATACCGTTCAAAGTACCCTAATTAGGTAGTACTCCGGCTACGGTCCGGCGGCCAACATAGCATATCTCGTTCTTTTAATATCTTTGGGCATAACTAAACTAAAAAACGATCATACATGGTTTTAGATATATCATATCTACAGCATTCAGTCTACTTGTACCCTTCCTCTGCCAGTTCCATGCCTCACTTCTATACATCAGGGTAGGTACCAGCACTCAATTGTGGATTGATAGCTTCGCTTCTTTGGACATTATTTTGTTAGCGCCAACCGCGGTAAATAAAGTTTACCAAAAATTTAATAGCTGAAATTCCGGAAGTTCGGGGGAACAGAAGCTCTGCAGGGACAGAAGTAGCATGATACTTCCTTCCTCCTTCAACTGGCAATCTGCCGGTCTCATTCCAATAATAACTGGGTTCGTTCCCCGCCTTATGAAGGTGTCCTTCAGTCCTCTCCCCTTCTCCCCCTGCACAGCCTTCTGCCTGCTGCCTGCTGCCTGCTCCCCTCGCCCGAGTCCGGTGCTCCTCCAACTGTCGTCCTTATCAGTGGCCCGTTTCCCTGTTTGATCGCCGCCATGTGCGAGCAGCTGTTTCGCCGTTTCGACTTGTATTTATAGCGTAAACATGTTTCTTTCGGTCTCCGCCCGCGAGCTTTCTTTAAACTTTGTTTATTTCCCCGCCATCGCTGCTGAAATCCTGAAAACGTTATTTTTTTCACAAACATTAAACCCAAGTCGAAATAAGATGAAAATTTAAGCATACGCCATCTCAAGTATTGTTGGTGGATGAAAAAAGAAAAACCATGCACCAATTTATGTATTTAATTAATAAATTATTGCGATGTACATCAAAATCAAAATCAGTGACAATAACATGCGAAATATATGTTAATTAGTTACAAATGGGTAATCCAACACGAAAAGTTGGAAAGTAATAATTATTGATCAAAATTTAAAATGGACAGAGCATAAACATTTAAAAAAAATGAAGTTCGTTACTCGAAATTTTATTTCAGAAAAAACACTCCGTATTATCCATACTAGTAAATTTTAATAACATGTAAATGAAGCCATCGGCACGGGAGATCCCAGTAAGTTGTTACAAAAGGAAGTTAGTACAATTTTTACTATAATTATACATGGGTGAATAAATAGATACAAATATATGAGAGTTTGGTTAAGTTAGTGTTCAATAGGACCATAGCCAAGACATCTAAATCAGAGAGTAAATTAGAAATGGATAAATTGAAAACTTTGCACTATAATTTCAATCATAATTTTAATAATTTCAGTCTCTTATTTTTATAATATTTCATAATTTCAATCTCCATCTCGTTTTGCTGAATAAACATGTTTACAGTAGAGTGTAGACCCTGACTACAGTATGAATCTCATTGAACTATATATAACTATAACTCCATAGAGATCCTTTGACCTCTCTATCTGGACTCTCCTGACCCATTGCCTTGCACCGCAATGGAAGGGATGGATTCATACGTCCGTCACTCCTGGACACAATGACTTCCACATTTCTACCCACCCCTTATACCCTTTTCCTTCCCAAAATATCCTCTCCTTGCTTTCCTTAAAAATACCTTCCGCAGAGAATCCCAAAGATGACATGGGCCCGGAGGGAAATCATCTTCCCCAGTGCCTCCTGTGTAGAGTTAATGTAAATTAAAAAAAATAACATATAAGAAATCTTGAACTGCAGTAGTAGTACTTTGCACATGTATGTAGCATTAACGACAGTTAAAAAAACAATTTTTCATAATATCATAATATCCATTTTCCTGCCATATGGCAAAACCCTGGCCGAGGAATCTCCTAGAGTGGCGCGACCAGGGGCTCTATTCCTGAATCGAGGGCGCTCGTAATCGCCGTCGAAAGTACGTACGTTGGTCGTCGTTGCTATTCCCGAAATTGGTCGAAGGTACATACTTCGACGCCAAACGTCAAAAGTCATTCCACACAACAACTACTGGGTATAACCAGTAGAAACAGGGCAGCGAGTGGTAGGTTGTTGGCGTTTCTATGGAATTGGCTGTCAAAATCTAGTCTAGCTGTCAATTTTTGTTTTACCGCGCGGATTCCGCAAATGTAAAAGTGGGTGAAAATTTCCCACTTACTAAATCTTTATTGTAGCTTACAAGCTCAATTAAGAGTTGCTTTTGGCAATTTGTAATATGTCCCGCAGCCATTTCTGTTTTGAATAACGAATAACTGTTGTCTGTTTGACAGTCACACCATAGAAATCCCAAAAACATCAGGAACATAGACAATATTCACAGGGGTGCCAATATAATCATCTCTTCTACCAACTTCGACCGTTCGACGCTCAAGAATACGTAAAATTGAAACATTCGAAAAAGTTAGTCGTGACGACTAGTAGTTTTTCACTCGAAAACGGCGCATACGAAAACGATTGATCGTTTAACTCCAGAATCGCAGGCCTGGTCTGTACGTGTACAGTACAGTCAGCCTAGTGCGGAACATAATGACAAAGAAGCAGAAGATCCTCATTTGTTATTAGTTTCGTAATATCATTGAATTGAATTTCCACCTAAGGCCGAAAACTTACTGTACGATACCACCAGCTCAACATCAGTTTATTGAACTTTGTTTTAACGAAACCGATCAACTTCGACGACCGATCCGTTGCAGCTGCTGTCGCTGTTTCAGCGAAGAAAAGGTGTTAATTGCATTAATTAAGATTATATTTTTCCTCGTTCGATTTCCTGCAAAACTGTTCTGAAATTTGAACGCTAACAAAGAAAATATTCGTATATTAGGATAAATAATAATGACAACATAAATTATTCACAAGTACCTGTAGTGAGATCTGTACAAACTTGGTATAAATAAGTATGTACATACATTTACTTGGCGCGAGTTTGGTCATATTTCGCTTATATATTTATCATTATACAATAGGTAAATTTTCATACAGCACAGTTCTGTTAAAATTAATTTATAATGCTTTTAGCAAACTTTTTTAAGGTTATTTAATGACTTATTTACATTATTTTTAAATATTTGAAAGATAATATTCTTTGAATGAGAAGTAGGTGCAAAGGTTATTATACGTTATTACTTATAACTCTAATATAAGTGAGCAAGTCAACAATGAAATCTATCTGACGGACTGATTTTATTTCATCCGATCAAATGATTAAGTAAAAGCGGAGAAATATAAAATTGTGCCTTAACGGTCTGCATTCAAAAACACACACCTTGTAGTTTGCTAATACCTAAATATCTCGCGTTTCGAATTAATTACTTTGACAGTTTACGTAATTGCACAAGCTTTTGTTCGTATTGTATAATAAAAAAAACATTTGTTCCCCGAAAGGTGTTCTTTTGGAAAGAAATTATCCAGCGTTATCTTGGACTGAGGCACTGGCAGTTAGAAAGGAAAGGTGCTTCGGCAGATGGAGCCGCATAAGCCGGAAACCTGTCACAGATACAGGCAATACAAAACACAGCCGCGGTAGGGTCACTTGTACCTCGCAATACTTCTGCGGTCACCTGAACGACGAGCAACTACCTGCTGAAATAAAGAAATTTGACATTTTCCAAATGTGTAATTAATTCGTTGACTTTAGACCGGTGCGCGGCGGCAATTATCTATGAAATAATGATCTTTATCTACAACTGTTTCCTGAACAAAGTGCAAATGTTATTACTTCCATAAAAGATGTCAATCTCCTTGGCCTACATTCTTTAAAATTTCACGTCAAATCTGCATGTTTTATGAATTAAGCAAAACTTAATGACACCTTTATTTCTTTAATAAAATTCACCTGTCTTAAAATACACATGGTTCTAAAAATAGAAATAACCTACTTAAAAATAGGATACATCAATATTAACTATAGGTATATATATTTCCAGTAAACACCCGTTTCCTTATTTATAGTATAGTTTTTTTGTGATTGGCCTTGGAGTTAGTTTTATATTCGTTACATCCTCTAGTTCTAGGGTTACCAACTGCAAAAATATAAAACGGGGACAAGAAAAGATTATAAAACCAATATTTAACATTACCTATTTATTTACGTACTCGTTTTAAAAAAAAAATTACTAACGCATGAGTACTTTTTTTAAGGATACGATTTAAAAATATATATATTATTAAAATCTACGCCGTTCATCTCTATCTCTAAATAAAATAAAACAAAGTCCCTATTCGCGTCTGTCTGTCTGTCTGTCTGTACGTTTATTTCTTCTAAACTACGCAACGGATTTTGATAGGGTTTTCACTATCACTTAGAAAATTTCTTCCATTAGGTTTTTATATGTGAATTATTGGAAATCCGGTTAACAACGGCAGGCCTAAGCGAGTGAATTAATAGATAAACTTTTAGTAAATGACGAATATATTATCACGATGTTGGAACACGTGTTCATGAAAATCAAAATATTTATGTATTTCGTCATTATATATTATCAAGGCAAATGCACGTGCATGAACGCGTGTTCCGATATGTTAGGAATTTACCAAAAGTTTATCAAGAAACGGCCTGCAATCCCCCTTTTAACCAGATTACTAATAATTTGAAGAGATTCGCAATACTCATTTGTCATTTACATCATCCGTATACGAATGAGCAGAAGGTGCTTCAAGGACGCTATAGGTATCTGTTAAGAAAAGGACATGTTGTCCTACTTTTGGAAACCATGTGGTTACCCTGCTCGCATCCTAAAACACCTGTATAGGTCCGTTTATTTTCGGTGCAAAAAATATGCACCTGACTAAGGGGATGTTGTTATGTTTTAATAAGGCGATTTAAAATTAGTTGTCGGTCGCTTCTTGACTCCCATTATCCGCCAATGGCAGACTCACAGGCCACTCGCCAGAGCTCTGTATCTTACCTGCCTCGATTACACCTTATCGCCTTTCAGCTGAAGTATCTTTGTTTTTTTTAGCCTATTCCTTGGCTTAGGCAACTCTCCTCTACTCCCTTCTCTCAGTGGCCCAGAGAAAAGCGGTTCGGTATTCCAACTAAATCATCACCGGACAAAAAATTGGCGCCGGAGTTATGTTGTTGAGAAGAGATGAATCTGTTTTTTTTTATCGAGTGGCGCTGATTTATCCGGTTGGTTATTGCTAGCGCCATACAAGAGCTTGTAGGTCTCTTGGTCTGTACTTCAAAAGGTAACCAGACATTACAGAACATTGATAAAACCTAAGATTCCTATCTAGATCCATATGCCATGGAAAACAACACTTTTGAAAAGTTTTGTAGTCGTATGTTAAACCAAAGTGGTAGTTAGTTTAGGTTTTTATGATAGTTTTTTTGTTTGTTTATTTCTTTTTATTATTTTTATTGACTTTACTGTACCACTTTTCGGTTTAGTCATGAAACCACTTCTAAAATGTGTAAGACTCAGCTAGTGTTAACCGGATAACTCAACACAGTGACAATTCAACACACCTTTAAAAAGTGATATAAAGTAATGGAAAGTGAAGAAACAAAATCACTTTTTAAAGGTGTGTTGAATTGTCACTGCGATGTGTTATCATGGAACCTAAAATAATGAAAAGGAAATCGATAGAGAAAGAGAGGTCTAAATATTAGTAATAATAACGGATAAATATTTGTATAAAATTATTTATGAAACATCATTAGTGCACTTTTAGAAAAAACGTTAATTGATAGGTTTGTATGCATTGTGAAAGGTGCTAACTATTAACCTTTCAAACCCTACAAATTATGTATTTTGTTTTTTATGTACTCATAATACTCAATTAATAACGATAATTTCTTTGTCACTCAACTCCCCCAGTCATAAACGAATAAAGGTGTGCATTAAATTAGATCGTTGATTAAAAACGTACTTAATATCATGTTACCCAATAAAACCCAAATTTTGTTCTAAATTTAGAGAAACATAGAGTTTATTCTGACGCTTTCTTATGTAAAGAAAGTGATAAATGAGGCTGTTATCATATTATTTAAATTGAACGTTATGTTTCTAATTTTTAAAATATTAAACCCTTTGGAATTCTTTGGGAAAATAGCCACCAAATTATGTTTTCCAAACGTGCTGAAGCAATTAATCACCATTACCACAATACGCAGGTACAGACTATAGATATTATCAACAGTCAAAACGTGTAGGTTCTCTATGAGGTAATGTTACAAAATTTTGGAGTGACAGCGGCCAATGCTGCTCTGTGTCAGTTGCACTTTTTGTTGAATTTTGCGTGTTTTGAAGGAAGTTTTTTTTAGAATATTTGCAAAAAATCCGGTGAATATATTTTATTGAGTAAGTTGTTTAGTTTTTCAGCTAATGTCTTAGCGATTTATTTAATAATTACCTATAAAAATACTGAAAAATTATTTTATTTCGACGTATCAATGTCTGTTTTTGTTTAATGTGAATACCGCGCAAGAGTCCCAAATGTTCCCAACCGTCTGGAGCCAGTGAGTCTATTTCATCCTCAATTGGGATATGATGTGAAGCTGATGGTAGTGGGGAGGGGAAGGAGATGGGAAAAGGAAGGTGGGGGAGTACCCGGTTATTCAGAACTGGTCACCAAACACGGATAAAACCATTTCAAGCAACGTTTCAATTCTAAATGGTGATCTTACACCAGGGCGATACTGAGAGAATCTTCCATCGTGAAACGTGCCGCAACGATACTATATATTATTTTTATTTTATAAATTGTAAAATAACACTAATTTGTCAAATAAAATTTACTTGCGCACGCCGGAATATGATCCCGCGACCTTCGGATTGCTAGATGAGAGTCTCACACCTCGACCACGGATCACGTCAAATGTATTAAATATGTAAAATTAACCTAACCTAACCGGGCTCTGGGAGAATATTTACCAAATCATATTCCGTAAAGGGGGCCAATATGGAAAAAAACGTGTATGTACGTTTGTTAATCGTTTCCTTACTATAGAACTTTATTAAAAATTTGTAGATTAATGGAGTCTCTTTCAGGACTACCGAAGTGTTACATATTGTTACCTACCTTTCCCAGGAAACCCATTTTTATTTCAAACGCTATTTATAAAAAAATATTACATCCCCATATTAAATTTAATGTAATTTCCTCTGAAAAACTAATTTAATTGATATGTAACCTTTTGGTTGGGTAGTGGGTATTTAAAAACAAATTTGCATAATACGAAGGTTCTTTGGGACAAAACAATTAAAGTCAGCGCACACCAAACCTGACATCTGTACACGCTTTACATGCACATGTCGATCAAGGACTAACCCCTATTTGTCGTGTCTCTACCAGGGGCCCTCATATCCCCCAAGTCCCCTATGCCCCCTATCGCTATCAGGAGCGCAGAAGTGCGCAGGAGGCCGCGTGACTAAATAACGTGTAGCAGATGCCTCTACCCCTGATTAGTGATTAGGGGAGGAATGCGCCACTCGCCTACCGGGCTAACAGGTGGGACACCTGACGCAACCAACGGCCACCTCTGGTACTGGTACCGGTACACCTGGCCGGCTTTATTGCTTTACCCGACCGACAAAACACCTTACCCTACTCAGCTCGGGCCTTGCGCGGCCGCAAAGGGAAGGCAAATTTAAGCCACTTTCTCAAAAGGAAAAAAACCACAAAGATGCTGGTAGGTGGGTAGATACTCGGAGTTTTACTTTTTTACTTAATTTCATATATTTTTGTGTGGGCGGGTCGAATATGTAAAACTGCCATTTAAGTACACTGTAAAAAGGCAGGTTTTACTAGATAATAGATTAGCTACCTAATATATTTGTACGACTCCCTTGAGGTGATTTTTCACAAAAACGGCGCTATGCAATACAAATTATCCAATCGTTGTTATGTAGTGTTATTATTTGGAGGGAAGTTCTTACCTATCAATAGATAACTCATCGACCAACAATTATTGTATCGATGAGATGATTTCTTGTGACTAACATCACAGCAATTGGGTTTTTTCAAAGAAATTTAGCTCGTCGTAAGACGTTGTCGAAGACAAAATTGATTCGCAATAATTTTATTAATTTTTCTAAAAGACTCACCATAAATAAAATAATAAAAAAATATTTAATTATTTTACAATACAAGATGGCTGCAAGAAGGCAATTTCCCCTCACGTTAGATTTGGCTTCAAAGCCATTCATACAAAATCGCACTACGACTCTGTGTCCATATTTTGTATGTCTACAAAGAAAGCTTTAATTCTAAGTACGTATTTTAAATTCAGATCTAAAAGTTTTAAATTAATGTTTGTTAGTTTATTATTTTTTCACACCTTCACTTCAATATTTAAAATTATTTTGAATATTTAGCGCTTTACTGAAATGTAACTAACTAATTAATTAACCATCACGCCGTTTTCCCGCAGGGGTAGGGAGAGAGGACGGACCGCCAAACAACTCGGTCTTGGAATACACTTTTTGTCTCATTCACATTCTTATATCGTCTCATCCATACTCTTCTATTATTCTGACTCTTGACATGGCCCAACTCAAGTATCTGATTTACTTGATCGTGCCATGTCTTCCTCGGGCGTCCCTGACTTCTATGTTTAACTTCGGTTTCCTTTATCGTACCAAAAAATAAATAAAAAGTTATGTTATATTAGTCAAAATTTGAATGTTTATTCATTAATTTGTTGTGGAGATTAGATTTACAAACTGTTTGAGACTTGTGCTGCATAACAGAAATTTTAAGAGCGCTAATTGGCAGCAGATGTCACAACGAGATTGTGCAAAGTTATTGGGAGATGGAATTTAATTAATTGGTTATCGTATGAATATGAAGTTAATTCTTATAATACAGCGACAACATTTCGCAAGGTATCCTATCCTTTGAATTGTACCAGTGAATGATATGAATTCGGATATTCACAAAGAAAATACATCACTGCTCTTCAGTAGGTTTTTATTCATAGTCTGGTAGTTGAGTCGGTAAAAGAAATAATTCTTAATTCATTCCATAACTTTGACTCTAGGTTGTCAATGTAAAATGACAATGGAATCGTCAATGTCAATGTAAAATGGACAGAATCGTTAAACGGTTGAGCGCTCTGTTGATTGGCGCGTTCTGATACGCAGAAGTGTTCGCTTTCAGAGCTTGAAAAAGTGCATGGGATCTCCCACGAGTGTACTTGTTAAGCACATACAAGCTAACCTCTTTCAAATTGGGTGGATTAAGCATAGTTCCAGAGATTAACCTCAAATTAGGTGGATTAAGCACAGTTCCAGAGATTAACTTCAAATTAGGTGGATTAAGCACAGTTCCAGAGATTAACTTCAAATTAGGTGGATTAAGCATAGTTCCAGAGATTAACTTCAAATTAGGTGGATTAAGCATAGTTCCAGAGATTAACTTCAAATTAGGTGGATTAAGCATAGTTCCAGAGATTAACTTCAAATTCGGTGGATGATGCATAGTTCCAGAGATTTACTTGAAATTAAAAATGTTTACTTAAACATACTTTTCGGCGGGCTTCTTACGTGTTGAAATCAAGCATTATGGATATTGGAGTTGATATTATGTATCTATGACCTAGCGCACACATGTTTGTGTTAAGTGCAGTCTTAAGTAAAAACAGTTACGTGTTTTGTAAAGCATTTATCAAGATTACTCACTTTGTCAGTAGATGTGGGAATTTCGTGGGAAATTTACATTACTTGTTTAATCTAGAATGGATAAAAAGCGGAAACATCGTAGGTATAATTGACTTGGATTATTCTTATAAATTAAATTTTCAAATTGCACTTAACACATATGTGCACAAGGCCATCGATATATTAATATACAGATAACGCATAAACGTCTTCCCATTTGCGAACTGTTTTTAGGCGGAAGGATTTACGGTAGGGAAAGAAGAAGAGGTTTTTTCATGTAAATACCGCACAAGAGTCCCAACTACTCCCAACCATCTGGAGCCAGTGAGACTATAGCATCCCTAACTGAAGGTAGTGGAAAGGGGAAGGAGATGGGGAAGAGGAGGTCGGGGAGTACCTGACTATTCAGATCTGCTCACTAAACACGGCTAAACCATTTCAAACAACGTTTCAATTCTGAATGGTGGTCTTACACCAGGGTGATACTGAGAGTATCTTCCACTCTAGAACGTGCCGCAAGTGTACTATTTTAAAATGAATAAATTTTGTAGTAACCAAAATTAATCAAATAAAATTAAATCTAATTTCAACCCGCGACATTCGGCATGCTAGTCGAGAGCCTTATCCCTCGACCACGGAGGTCGTCAATCAAATCTGGTTTTTAAACATAATTAAAGCTATTTCGAGCCACTTGTCGATTCCGAATAGTGGTATCTCTCCTGGTAGTATCATCAACTTGTCGATTCCGAATAGTGGTATCTCTCCTAGTAGTATCATCAACTTGTCGATTCCGAATAGTGGTATCACTCCCGGTAGTATCATCAACTTGTCGATTCCGAATAGTGGTATCACTCCCGGTAGTATCATCAACTTGTCGATTCCGAATAGTGGTATCTCTCCCGGTAGTATCATCAACTTTTCGATTCCGAATAGTGTTATCTCTCCCGGTAGTATCATCAACTTGTCGATTCCGAATAGTGGTATCTCTCCTTGTAGTATCATCAACTGTGGCGAACGGAAGCGTTAAATAATTAGACTTTATAATCCGGTCCTGCCGGTGTAATCCATAAATAATATTGGAATGCTTTCACGCCATATGGTCTGGTCGGGCTGCTTCTGTTTGTTCGCCTCCGCACATCAGCCGGCCACACACCCAGCACTCGCACACAATACAAGTACTGTACGCCACTTCACCAGCTTCCGAAATACACTAATACCAGGTCCATGACAACACCTCACAACACAATTTATCTGTTCACGTTCAAAACAAAAAATACGCAATTTTCAATGCAATCCAATTCGATTCCACTCGACTACGTTCAATTCCATTCAATCAGAATAATTTCTGTTCTACAAATATTAATGTATCTAACTCCCAGACATTTTTTTGATTTGATATTTTTATCTATGAGGTATGTTCCCTAATATATCAGAGGTCAGGCGACAGACGGTTCATTTTTGATAGTAAAATAATGCTCGTGATAAGCTGCGACATGCCTCTACCACACAAGAGTCCCAACTGCTTCCAAATGTCCGGATTATGGCATCGGACTACAGCCCATCCCCACATAATAAATAATAAAAAGGCGTGTTTTGTGATCTGACATTAATTCTCATTCAAATATACAGCGAAAGTATTTCGCAAGGCATTACAGTTGGCCATTTCCTAAAATGGTCCACAGACATAAACATACTCAAACACAGAGTGAGGAAACTAATATACAAATATCTTGGAGCAATTTTTAAAAATTCATTACCAGAAAGTATCCGAAATATAAATATCAACAAAGATTTTAAACTTGACGTTAAAAACACACACTGAATACTTTGGCGTATTACATAAAAAAAATAACGAACATTATGAGACACAAGCCTAGCTTTATTATGGTGGTACATCTTATGTATAAAATTAGGTGAAATAATTACTATATTTTCGATACTAAATGGTGGAATTTCGTCAGGGCAAACTAACGGTATTTACCATCTAAAGGTGATTTGTGGAGATGCAGTTTTCTGGATCCAGAATCCTGACTATGTCACAAAACTATACCATAATATGAAAAGATCTCCAACCCTTAGTTTTCAAACTTCCCTTCGTTTTTGCTCAGGACACCGGAAACGATCGTCTTTTTAAAACCATACTTTTTAATGTGGGGTATCTTGAACCTACCTACTTCCTGATGTATGCATGCATAATATAGTCGGTGAATGGGACATCCTGTCTCCCGCCCCCGCCCGGTGGAGCACGCGCCACGCACGCGACTACTTCCGCCCTCCGCAAACACTTTGCACCATGTCATATTGTTTGTAGTGTGCAATGAACATGTGTAAACATTGAATACATGAAAAATAAACAATATACCCTTAAGTAGTTACTTTCGGATGCACAAACCTATCAACGGTTTGTCAACAAGGATAAAAATATAGAATAATGCAATGCAATTTTATTTATGTTAGTCATTCACTATGTCATAAGACACTGAGCAGACTTTTTCAATGCAATAGAGTTTAAAATATCGACCTTGAAAAGTCTGACGGATTAACCCACGTGCACTTTTCATTTAATTCTAATTTTTTTGTATTTTTAGTCAAATATCAACAACAACAAAAATTGTACTTGTTTTTTTTTCGGATCAAGCAAACACTTTGTGGCTTGACATTATATGATTGAAATTTTATTTTTACTTTGTTTTAAACCACTTTATTGATTTATTTAGGTCGACCGGTTTCGGTTGCACTCAACCTTCTTCAGGACAATGGACATATAAACAAATGAAATATAAATGTTTTTTATTAGGTAGGTAGGTATCTATATAATCTCCTACCACCATCACAGTACGTGGATAAGGTTGTTTGTGTCGTGATGGAGGACTTAGCCAACCTATGAATAGAACTCACGACGCCTGGGTGGAAGCCAGACACAATTTATCTACGAGTTATTTAAAGAAAACAACTAAAATCAAAGAGGTCCTTTTCTCATATATGACTATTTGACAACTTTTTTCTTTACTTATTTACCTATAGCGGAAAACTCATTCAAAACATCTAACAGAACATTTGCAACAAAATTTGCAAAAGAATTGAGTCAAAAGGCGAAGTTAATTCCCTCCTGCCTTTTATGCAACCGATAGGTAGATACCTAACTACTATAAGGATTGCTATGTTGACCAAATGCATGATATGTTTTGCTATGATGAAGTCGAATAATTCACAAAAAATAAATCATTTCCACAGGCTGAAAAAAGAGCGGCAATCTGCTGAAAAATTCATACTTTTATTGATACGTCGAATACCTGGCTGTCGTAACAGTTCCGTTGCGATAATGACGGCAGGCGACAGGCGGCAAGCGTAATGACTACTGGAGACTCAATACCAATACCGTAATGAGAGTGAGTAATGAGAAGAGAATTGAGAAGAGAAGTGGCGGGACGAGGACCGGAGGAGGAACGCGGATCTGAGCCCGTCTCGCGGGCGCCCCGGACTACTCACTACTCGATACTCAATACTCAATATCAGTGGCGGTTCGTGCTCTTTTTCACTGAGGGTTAAGGATATCAAGAGAAAATATTATTTTATTTCCTTCGTTTATAATTTCAATCCACTTTTCACACCAACTCGCATTTTTTAAATATAAAAACATATATATAATGTGAAACCCAGAAGAATCTCAACTGCTTCTAACTGTCTGGACCAGTGAGAATATGGCATCTCCAATTGGGGTATGTTGTGAGGCTGAAGGTGTGGGGGGGGGGAAAGGAAGGTGGGGAAAATACCTGGCTATTCGGATCCGGTCACTAAACACGGCCAAAGTCATGTCAAGCAACATTTAAAATCTGAATGGTGGTCTCATACCAGGTGCGAGTATCTTATTTCAAATGAATGAATTGTGAAGTAACACAAATTAAATAAATAAAATTTAGTTGCGCACGCCTGGATTTGAACCCGCGACATCCAGCTTGCTAGTCGAGAGCCTTACCCCTCGAACACGGAGGTCGTCAAAATGAATAAATAAATGCAACTTCTCTCTAGTCGAAAGCCAAAACCAAACTAGAGAAAGCGCATTTACTAGACAATTAAGACAAAATTTGTCTTACTACCTAGCATATTTAAAAATGTCACATAATATATAGTGCAAGTTACTGGCGTGACGGATCGGTCAATCTCAGTGACATTCGTCAGATTTGTTAGGTCACGTGGCATCAAACATTCTCTATCGCACCGCTCAAAGTTCTTCATATTTTGGCGTAGATTATAAGATTTCACCGTCAGGGGGATTGTGTTGTTTTGTATTTTTTTTTGTATGAAATATTTTGTGCTGATTCTATAACACACAGCATGGTAATATCGGGTTACTCTTTGACCGTATTTTTTGGTCGCGTCAGAGTCAGAATTTTAATGGCGCACTCTTTATAATGTGCTAATATTATTATAATGAAATTTTTTTTCATAATATCATATTTTCAATGGCGGTTCACTGCACACTGCACACACGCACTTAAGAGAAATCCGCCACTGATCAACACGTAATGCATCGTGTAATGAATCAATCAATCAATGTTCTCAAAACACACTTCTGTTCTCACTTCTCGGAAAATAATATCTACTCTCCTAATTATCCCAAACATAATGCCGCCGCCACCGGGTCCGCTATTTTTATGGTCAATACCACTTTTCTATTGAATCGTCTGTCAAATTTTCAATGGGAATGCAATAAATTATTATTAATCATTAAAGAATCATTAATAAATCTAAACGAGACATGACACAAAAAAATACAAAAGTGTAAGTCGCAACTGGGGATCGAACCTAAGACCTCCATTCTACCGGAACTCTATCACTGAGCTACTGAGACCTGATTATTTTCGTAATTTTTATCGATATCATAATATTTTCAATTCAAGAATTACCAATATTTTCTCATTCTTCAATGATTAACTTACATTGATGTGTATAACCTTTAAGGCGAAGCTTAATGCCAAATCACTGTTTTGATTAATCTTTGAAACGAATAGGTGTACACTGTACATTATGAACACCAAAAAATATGCTTTAGATAAATTGAAGGTTTTCCTATCGTTTCGCTCGAGTAGAATACAAAAAAAAATTACTTAATAAAAATATAAATAAACTACAAAAATAATCTCAATAGAAATGTATGAACGCATAAAGGAAACAACTTTAAAAAATACAGTATCATAGCTAATATTTTTTGTGATAGTTTCACTTGATTAACTTTTTTGATTTCTTATAAAATTATTTACAAAATAAAGTTTTTTGCTTGAAATCGAAGGTTTCTAGGCTCCATTTGTCAAGCGATTTTAATGCCTATACCTACGATATACCAAGAATATACACATTTTCGGCTTGTAGCTTCCTCATGAATATTATTATAATCTACGAAATCATTGTTTTTAACGCAAGGTTCATATCGTATTTTCATTTCTGATTAGTTGAATGTATGCCGAGAGTGCCAAGCCCGGACAGTTTTGAAAATGCTACACTGGGAAGGCTTTCTACACAATATCTTATTTTTGTATTTTTAAATAGTTACAGGGCGTATAACATAAACGTACGTAAATACTGTACTTACGTCGCGACTTACGCAACCAATCCGTATATCACTTTTAGATGTAATTGGATTTCGTTCATTTTCAGACATTGGCCGCTTATGACACGAATTTTTAAAAGTTTAATTAAAATTGTTAATGTAACAAGTATTTAGTTATTTATTCAGAACTATCTGTACCCCGCCACGAAACAAATATAAACTGAGATCTAGTGTTTCTAATATACGTGTTATTTCATATTTCTGTTGTTTTGTTCTATGAATGTAAAGGAGTATTTGTTTTAGAATAGAGTTTTTCCTATTTATGAGTGCATGAAATGTTTTCAGCTACTCCAATATAAATAATAATGAGGGTGTTTGTCTTAACCCACAACATGAAATTAATAGTTATGTTTCCAGGCCTTTTGATATATTTTCGGCAAGCAGCCGACTAATGGCTGTTTAATTCAAATTTGACGAAACACCTTTTATGGCGAGCAGATGAAACGCGACGTCGTTATCACCCGTCGAATAATTCGCCACCTGGTTTCCCGCCCTTCAAACCTCCAACCAACCAACTGTCCTGATAATGGATTCCTGCCACGCGCAGCGAACTACAAACTGTCCGCATCTGTGCCCCATAAACTGGCCGATTACAATAACCGTTTGTTGGTTTGTCGTGCGATATTCATCTGCCGCGAGGGGCACACTGCAACTGCACTCACTGTGACACCTGCCGCGGATAATTACTGTTTTATTATCATCTTCGTGGCCGCTCTAGTCTGCATCCCTGCGTCCTACTGTATGCTATATTGCAAACAAGTCGCTTGCTATCGTACGTTGCATTGGCATGATGTTGCGTGACATGACATGTGTGATATGTGACACGGGTGACGTTTCGGCACATTTATACATTATAATATTACATAAATTGAGTAGGTACCGCCCGCAACGGGCGGATGAGCGCGGTGATGCAATAATATTATTAAATATTTATAGCGCCGATTGCTGGCGCGACTACCGAATATTCATAGACATTTAAATGAATAGTCGAGCCAATCAGGAAAAGGAAAACAAACCACCTTGCGCGAAGCTCGGGAGGCGGCGTGACCGTCCCACTTTCGATGATTTAGTTTTACACCTTTACTATTGTGTTATAATTTGCCCACCCCCACTCAATTTTAGCATCTCTACGCCAGGCGAATCGTTTAAGAATGAACATTCAGAAAGTCCCACAATGGACAGCGCTGCAAACCTTTTGCTTACTTTAGCGAGCTTTGCTTTGATCTGGTTATTTCAATGTGCGCTCTTCGGCGGTCAGCGTACTACTGATGTAATAGTTTATTCAAAGCATTCTCGAACCCTCCTGGTGCCAAAAATATGGTTTGCCTCCACTTGGTGTGTACCGCCAATACCGATTACCGAACGAAGTGGAGTTTGCGATGGAAAGTTATTTGGAAAGTTATTGTTATTTGAAAATCACTACTTTTAATCCACTATTATATAATATTTAATTTTATTTGGTTTTATGCACATTTGGGCTTTTAGATGGATTTTAAGAACATAATATACCTAGTAAGTTCTCGAAAATTATACACAAAATTATTTATACATGAAATAACAGTAAACTGAATATGAAGCAATATTAGTAAAACATGTGACAGTAACCTAAAATAATAATCATGTATTGTTTCATAGTGCTTTCACAAAAACGAAGTATTGAATATCGTAAGTCTAAACTTAAACTTTAGGGTGCACAGTTTACACCCGCGCTGTGCAAGCGGGTTCCCTACAGAGCATCGGACCATCCATCAATAATGTGGAAACTAGAACAATACTTCATATAATAAGCAAAATATGTTCGGTAAAAGATAAACCAGGGTAGGTAGACAGAAACCTTTTACTTTCTAGGTTGAAGAGGAGTTATTAATTACTAACATTATTGACGTAACAATAAAATACTAAGTTATTTTTCACTCCGAGAGTAATTTAATATTATAGCTTAACCTCGTTATAAATATATTTATTTTGGTAATCTATATAAGTGTTCTATTTATAAGTACATAAATTTCCTCCCACACTTGTGTTACATGATTTAACAATATAATTTACAACTATTTTATTAATATTGTTAATCATACCACTCGACATCTATTAAAGATTTATTATAGCTTTCGTTAACACTAACATGAATAATGTAGGTGCACAAAAGATTAATCACAACATGATATAATACTAAATGCATAAAGTAGTACCTGTACCGTACATGGTGTCCGGAAACTAGTAGTACAATCGGGAAACTGGTCTACAACGTATTTTTTGGAGTCGGTTTCGAGGTATATTTCTTTTAAATTAAGACGGGACAATCCTTAAAATAAGGCTGGAAACTTAACGAAGTAAATGAAGAAACCATGCAAAATAATATGCGACGCGCGGCCTTGGTGTACTGGACAATCCTACCCATGAATTTGTCCTAGCAAATCTCTAAAATAAAGTAGGAACGACATATAAAAAAATATTTCGCGCGGCCCGACGTAATGGACTATCCTACGGTCTAATTTACCCTAGCAGGCCAAAAATTTGATCTTTCCTGATGAATATACTACTAAAATTTCAGATGTTTTTAGAAGGATCCCTCTTGAAGTTACTAATTCATCGTCTAGAATAATAAAATCTCATGCTTTCCACTGATTTTATAGTTAAAAAACGTTTTACGTAATTTTCAAACCGTTTAACATAAAATATTTTTATGGTAAGGTATTGTTTTTATTAATCTTGAATGCAAATAAATAACATCGTCACAACACAATTCGTCGAAATTAATTAAAATGTGAGATTCGAGCAAATCCCCGTTATTAGAGTCGTGTGTCGCCCTTTGAAGATGGAATTGTTCTCTGTGATGTAGATTCATCAGTTTCCCGGTTGTACCTACCACTAGTTTCCGGACACCTTATACACTATGGTAAAAGAAAGCGAATAATAATTAATTGTATAAATATTTCATTTGTATTAAATACCTACATAAACCTGTCCAAACATCTGTGCAATATCGTTGCATATAATGTATATTAGAATGAAATAGTGTTTTTTGCATCACTATATTTTATAAAGTATCGGTTTGTTTTAAACTGGCTGCCCCATGTGGCGTGTATACACTACACACCTGTGAGTGATAAGCAATAAGTGACCTGCGAACCCATTTCACGACCATTGCAGTAAATATCTTCTCTGATATATTTTAAAGGTTCACTTTTTATAAAATATTAAAAGTTTTCTTGACCAAATTTTGTACCTACTTTCTGAACGATAAAATCAAAGTTAATTGGTTTAATCTTTAAGATAAAAAATAACGAAGATAGTTTTAATATTGCTTATTTACTATCAATCGTTCGGAATTCCGGGTGCTATGATCAAATATTTTACGTTTTCGGGTTAAAAAGGTTGTTTATCGCTGCTATACACCCTACTACCTGCAAGCACAGTGCACTGCACAGGCACAGGTAGGTACTACAGGTGTTGCTGCCTCCTGCTCCTGCCTGCCGCCTGCATGGAGAAGGAGAAGGGGAAGGGCGGGTGGGACTGACAGAGACACGGCTGCACCGTTTCGGTCGCAGTACCACCTGTGTCAAGCCATGTGTTTTCTGATTAATTAAAAAGAGTAATTCACCTCCCAATTTCATTGCATAAGGTTTTTAATGTGTTTTTCCAGTTGTTTAAAAAAATAATAATTGATTACATTGCACGTCTTTCTTGGTAGAGTTGTGACCAGAGTTCGTCGACTCAAAACGTGGCGTATAGAAACAAAAAAAAAAGTTTTTGAAATGTAAAATAAATCAAAACAAAATTACATGCAAACATTTATACAACATTATTGACTGAGCGTACTCTCGTTTTGACTCGATCACTTTTTAATTATTATATTTACCATATTTCGTAAATTTTGTGTGCCCGGTAAATCCTGTCAAGATGGTAGTCGTGTTTGATGGTACCTTTTTATTCCGCCAGCTTTCAAGTCGGAGTAATCAACATTTTGAGCAGTCAAATAGGACTTTACCAACAATTTGTACACAGGTAATGTTGCAAAAATTAAATATAAAAATCAAACGATCCTTGATACAACCCCGTTCCATCGCTAATTTCCCTATTTTACAAAAGAGCCTTAGTGCAACTTCGTTCCATCGTTAATTTACCTACTTTATTTTTTTTAAAGCTTTTAAAAATCCTAAAAAATTAGCCCTAAAATTGAACAATAAATGATTAAAATAAATATCAACTCTGCTTTTGCCACTAATCTTCCAATAAATTTAATATCAATACTAAAGGATGATAAAATAGCAACTGTAAAATTAATGATACAATGTGCGGTGTTTTTATCGTGTCCTCTGAGTGCAAAATCTCTCGAAGCTTAAAAAATGTGTTCACATGGTTTTTGTATCTGTTTGTACATAATTAGATAGAGTCTAGGCTAGAGAATCATATGGCACTAAAAAAATTATCAAAAAAATATTATTTTTAATATTAAGTACTAAAACATGTACTAACGAATCAAGTATAGAATCTAATTAATCTAGAAATATAAACACGTAACTTTCCAATAATATTTTTTATGAATGCAATATCCGTCTTTGTTTATTGAGGAATTTCCAGTCGGTGCCTCCAACGCCGTTACCTGCCGCAACAGGTGTTCCGGCGCCACCTGTCCAACCCCCTCCCCCCTGCAGACTTACCTCCGCCCTTCTCCATCTCACCACCGCATTATCTCAAACGCAGGGATGTTACCGCGACTTGTAAAAAATAAAGGGATTAGTCGATGGTGGATATGTTAATTAAAGGTCGGCTGTGCTGAATTGGTGGCGTTAAACGCGGACTTGTTTGTCCTGAAATAAGGACCAGTCATTCAATTCAATATCCATTGAGTTCTCTGATAACATTTTATGATCGGATAAAGTTTTTACGATTATATTATTATTAAGAAAACAGCGATATTTATTTTACTTGCGTTAAAATATGCACACATGCAAAAGGTTTATAAAAAGATAGTTGTTGATTTTGAGCAGTGATGCTAGGATTACAAAAAAATATAAGATTATTTTATCTTAATCGTTATCTGAAAACATCATTTATGTGTATAGTATTCGCATTGAAATCTTTTCATTTCTTCAACCCGTACTGGAAATTATAGGGAAAATAATGGTATAACCTTTCATCGGTAAGTAGGGTTTTACCATAATCAGTAGTCGTCTAAATTGACTTATTGCGCTACTAATTGTAATCGTAGGAATCGTTGCATCACTACTCTTGAGTGTTTTGACTTTAAAACCTTAAAAATAATATACAGCAGCTGCAGTAATCGGATATTGTTAATAAACTTAATTGGCTTAGGAAGAAATCCGATTTTGTTTTCGCACGATTATTTTCTACACAATATCTCGAGGAAACAGGTGTTTATTGTTTTAAAATGTCAGTCCGGTACTACCGTTCTTGAGCACACTGTGACATTGTGTAATGTTACGCAGTGCGTCCTTGACAAGCGTCATAAACTACAAAATAATGAGCTGTGTAATGTTTTTAAAAATAATTGATCTGAGGTATGCCGCGGTGGCGAGCGGGCTATCGGGTGTAGATACGCAGGCAAAGTATAGGTAGTGTTTGTAAGTAGCGCAGAGCACCTGGCACTTCAAACCAATTATCTATCGATTACAGCTTCCGTTCCACGTTAAGCAAGTTGCCGACCGGCCCACTAACCAACGGCGGGCGGGCAAACAGGCGCTTCTCCTCTATCATTAATCTCCAAATACCTCAGATTGAGTGTAAATGCCGAGTCACCCCAGTCACCGGCACCAAGCACCAAGCACAAGCGATCGGACACCTAGCTAAAGGCTTGCCATACGTCCGGGTTTAGCCGTTTAGTTCGGATTTCTCAGTACTTAATTATGGCAATACTCAGACTAACGGCTGTTGGCGTTATAATCTGTGCATTATCTGCAAATGCTCTGATGTCATACTGAATACGTATACGCAACATGAATGCGTGTAGTGTCTAGGCACAAATAACATGCGTTACGGAGTTCTCACGCGGCAGATTCCGTGTGAAACGTGAATGCAGCCTACAGAAGTACTGCAGACTACAGACTGCCCATAAGTGGCGCCTGTCTGGCAACTGGCAACACTGAAGTCTCTGATAGCCGGTAGGAGGTAGGAACTCCTACTACCAGTCAGCTTGCCAGTGTGGCCAGTATTACATGGGAATAAAAGTCCAGACAATGACTGCTGACCCCCGTTCTACACTCGACCTGGAACGAATTTATGATCGAAGTCTCGATCTCTGTTGACCCGCTTGAACCCAATTTATCATTATCGATTAGCGCTATTCTCACATCATCCGGCTGTACATAGAAAATTATATGTATGTATTTCTGTTCACTACAAATTCTACCCCTTTCATCGAATTTTGCAAATACACTCGTAAGGATCCTGCGCAAAAGTATGCTCATTTGTAAAATAATACCTCAGACAGGGATGATTGATGTATAATATAACCACAAACCCGGAAACAATACAGTGAATTTATATTTAATCTGCAATTATCTTATGTTCCAGAATCCCAGGTTTAAAACATTGGGGAATATTTTCCATCTAGTTTAACGGATTAATAAAAATAGATTGTAGTGATTTGTTTTTGGGGTATTATGCCGTGTTGCGCTACCCCCTTCTTTAGCCCAAAAATAGATTGTCCCAAATAACACAATTGCAATCATAGTTATGGCTTATTCCAGCAGCACCTTCCAACACTACAGTGGAGTCGCAGTTTCGCGACATCACCTTGCTCTCATTAAGGCTACAAATCCTTAGCTTTAGTAACACGAGGAAGATCACCTCACTCCCCTTACTTGAATAATCATATCATTATTCTTTATAACGTGTGCAAAACAAAGAATGAAAAGCGTCAGTTAATTTATTTCCAATTATTTATCGATGGTTACCAATTTTTTTTCGCTCTTACTGGATTATTGAAAAATAATTGGTATCTTAAATAGCACTTTAACTAGCGCCAATTAAATAATGTTGTATTTCAGTTTGTTTTTAATAATAATTTATTGACTACGCTACGTAATAATGTACGAATCCTGTCTAATGAACATGCCGCCGCACAGTGGACCGTCTAGAACAAGCCAGCTTGACAAAAATATTTTATTGTTTTTTATAGCACACTAGTGGATCCCCGCAATGCATCGCTATTATGTCTTTCTCGGGTGCCTCCGACTACTATATACCACAGTGTTGCTGTTAAAAAACTACATTACATCTACTTAAATTCGACTCCGTATCCTTATTACGGTGAAGAGATATTGCGTTAAGTATTCCTCGGGCTTCCCCGACTTATTCTATTATTTAAACATTTATTAACACTCCTGGCAATAATAAAAACAAACTTTGAAATTTTAAGCAATATAGGTCGATTACTTTTCGAGTTTTGCGAACACAAACATACGCAGGCTGAATTTTTGAATATTACTAGCTGACGTTTACACGGCGTTGCTGGTGGTTATATTTGGGAGATAAATATACCATCGCAGACTGTTCTGTAGGCCTTTTTAAGATGTCTGACATTGATTGAATTGACAATTCCGTTATACATTATTTTTAACTTTTATTTATTGTCGTAAAATAAAAGTTTAATGAACAATAAAAATGACTTTTATTTTTTTACGAATTATGTTATTTTTATGCATCGAAACATTCAAAATGCTATATCTCAAAACTTGTCAGTTAACTTGGTCTACACCCGAGCAGCCCACATATGAAGTAAGCTGCACGCGCACTACTTTACTTCATTTGTAAAGAAATCCAACTAAAATATTCAATAATTTATTATTATTGCACATACATATAAATTCTACTTTAAAATACTAATACCAATAATAGATTTCCACAATTAACATCTGCACATTATTTGCAAGAACTTAAAAATAAAACAGAGGGAATAGGAACATTTCAAATACTTAAATAAAATAATATTTACAAAGCTCGTTTCAGTAAAATGAAAAAAGTTGTTCAGGGGTGCAGACGGGTGCAAATCGCGGTATATGAATTATAGTAAAAAGTAACGTATTCTTTCATTTGAACACAAAATTCACCTGGGATCTACTAGAATAAGTATAGTAAATATCTATTTTATACATAATTTTTTTAAATTATCAAATAAATGTCACATTTTCTATCATTAAATAATAGTTACATATCCGTTGTTGTAATAATATTCATAATAACATTTCAATCCACAGCACTGCACACATTTAAGTGTCGATTGTCGATTTAAGCACTAAAGTCGAAATAAAAAGCAATCCGAAATTATCTCAACTTTATTGACTTGCTCGTCTCATTACCTCAACTTTAGTGACTCGCTCGTCCCATTACCTCAACTTTAGTGACTCGCTCGTCTCATTACCTCAACTTTAGTGACTCGCTTGTCTCATTACCTCAACTTTATTGACTTGCTCGTCTCATTACCTCAACTTTAGTGACTCGCTCGTCCCATTACCTCAACTTTAGTGACTCGCTCGTCTCATTACCTCAACTTTAGTGACTCGCTTGTCTCATTACCTCAACTTTATTGACTTGCTCGTCTCATTACCTCAACATTAGTGACTCGCTCGTCCCATTACCTCAACTTTGGTGACTCGCTCGTCTCATTACCTCAACTTTAGGGACTCGCTCGTCTCATTACCTCAACTTTGACTCGCCGTTCCTCCTGGACTAATTAATAATAATAATATTTCGATAATCTATATAGCGCCGTTTTCGTGAAAAATCACATCAAAGGCGCTGTAATTATTTAATACTTAGAATTTTTCCATCCAACTATCCCTTAACGTGTTCCGACAATCGATTTGTTAATATCGTGTCTGACTGTCATGACTTCTGTCGAGCTGGCTTGTTCTACACAGTCTTCTGTGCGCCCGCCTTATGTACATATTATATATTTTACATATTATGTATACGTGCAATTTTTATGATTTAGGCAAACAATTATTATGTATGCATACTTAGAATCTGTGTGGGTGTTTAACGCATCTTTCCCACATATTATAAATATGCCAAATGTTTGCCATTACACATTAGTATGTATAATATTGTAAGAACTTTTCATGAACCGCAATATCGCCATTTATTTTATGTCCGTATTGGTATTAATTAGCTCACTATAAAAGGACGAAATCCAAAATGTTTCACAATTTGATTCGTAGTTCAACTTAAATCTTATATTCATCCATTACGCATTAATTGTTTACAAATTATGCGTTGGACTGACGAATAAACGGTCCACTTTATTTTAATAATCTCTAATCTCTAAATACATAGTATCAAAGTCGCCATCGGCGTCTGCCTGTTTGTGCGCTTACTTCTTCTACGCAACGGATTTTGATAGGGTTCTCACTATCATTTAGAGAATTGCATATTATATTCAACGCCGGGCACACGTCAGCTAGTCTATGTATGCACAAATTAATGTTTCTTTGTTTGTGCTACATATAGACTCAAAAACTACTGGACCAATTTAGCTGAAAATTTCAAAGTTTGTTCTTATTATTAGTGTTTAGAGAGTAAAAAAGTCGGGGATGCCCGAAAAAGATATGGCATGATGAAATGTATCAAATACTTGATTGATACGTAATGAACGAAGAAAGGGTGTATGGAGAATGGTAGAAGAAGGGGCCGCCCGTAATTTAAAAAAAATTCTTTACAATAATGTTATTTCCACATTAAAATTCACCTAGTTTTCCGGTACAATAGAATTTGAAACCTCAAAGCCTTGCTCCAAATCAATCACAAACCCGAGCAACACCGGGTACAGCTAGTAAAAGCTAATAAAAATTTAAAAAACACGGCAAAATAATTTCCAGGTCATTGTCGAATATCTGGCATATTTATCCATTATCTGGCATATTCCCCTGTGTTTGATGGCATCTTTGCTAACGACGCATTCAAACGTAGTTCCTTAAAAAATATATTTCATTGCATTAAATATATTGAATATGTCGTATACAAAAAGCTGGCGCCTCCGTTAGTTCCGTCGCGCCATACGACATACTTACTTCCAATCAGGTCTGGGTCGTCTTCGAACTATCAGGTAACGCCCCGCGACACCAATCTTAACACAAATCATACAACCCCTGCCAACCACGAAGGAAATGGTAAATCCTTTTTATAATATACCTTGGATTTGTTGGATGATTGGGTGGTTGCTGATCTTGTCGGGACAGTAATCCAGCGAGGATTCGATCACGTTCAATAGAAAACACCATAAAAACAGCAGCCAACGGATGCTCACGACGGCGAAGTTTTTCCGCCTCTGTCGACTGTCGATTGTCGAGTCCCTCTGAAGTAGAACTCTGAAACAGACTAGCCTTTCGTTATATAATGCAATCTGGAATTCCTCTGGAGTATTGCGACCATCGTTACGGATCACCATCAACTTCTTGTGGACATTTCATTTAACAGAAAGGTACTCTGCAGGGCCGCTCTCTTAATTGGTTCAAATGAAACATACGCACCAGGTGCAATAGGAAATCAACTAAACAAATCGTAGAAACATACATTATTGAAACATTAGAATTTCTGTAAATTTCGTAATTCTCGTACGAGTTATGCCAATTTTAAATACTGGGTATTTCATGTTATGATTGTTGTATGTATAGATGCGCCATTTTGGTTCATGTTCTCATTCACCACTGTAGAAGAAACAAAAATGTGTTTAATTCGTAGACTCCCGGACAACCAAATTTGTATTTGATGATTTCGTGTCGTTTCAGTTAGGTACAGTGAAATATTATTGTATTCACGGCCAGTCCTTAGTTCAGTGATACATCATTTTAAGGTGATTCCAAGGAAGTTATGCTTTATCTACTGCTTAGTTTCTTATACCCTTAATGAGGGAATACAAGAAGGCGCTGCAAAAAAGTGCAATTCCTTTTGCACGGTGGTGTCATCTCTCACCCTGCATGCTTGAAGCCCCTAAATCCTTCTGGATGTAAGGAGAGAGGCTCCTCCGATTAGCTCTCACTCCAGAAGATAGGTGGAAACTTCAGTGGCAGTCAGTGAATGTCCATCTCGTGTATGATCCCACTGAGAGACAGCCTGGTTTCTCACTGCCTCGTAAACTCTGCTCCGCCATCAATATTATAAGGTCCTCCCACAGCCGCTGTGCCCGCATGATGCACAGGTGAGGCCTTAAAGAGTGGGCGATGTGTGGTGGCCCTGTATTGCCCGCTGTATTCATTCTCCGGCGGGATTCCTGAGGCCCTAGACTGGCTCACTGACCTCGATGTTCCCCTCGGATCCCCCGCTATACGAAATAAGAAGTATCTTATTCTTATGTATCAGTTCCTATCCAGTCTTTCCTATTGTTAGGGTGTGAAAATGAAAGTTTTGTGAAAGCTCTCGGCGAAGAAGAACATTCCCCGGGCACAAAATGTCAAAGGTCCGTCCCTGGACCCGGTTACGTTTATTGAATCGATGGACGCATGATTGTTTGTAGTCTCGACTAAACTCCGAGCCCGAGACTCTCAGTTTGGTTTCCATAATGATGTATCCAAGCGCAATAAGTCAAACTACCTATTTATCATTAAAACAGAAGGTCTGAACTGTGCGCTTTCACGTTTTTATTCCGCCGAGTCAAGTCAGCCGAGGCACGCGTTAACTATTTCGGATGATGTTCTCGATATATTTTATTACCTGGAATCCACAGCACCTGCTGATGTTAATAGTTTTCGTGTGTTATAAATCATTAGAATATTTATTAGCATAGTTGGTTGTTGGTTGGCTCGGCGTCTTAATTACCCGATGTCGGAATTAAATGCCAGTTAACTGTTTTAGCTTCTGTGGATACACCTGTTACATTGTAGTTGATGACTTTTAGTATTGTGTATTCATTCTTTTATATAGATAATTATGTATTGCAGTATCGTGTTACTTTTTAGATTTGGACGAACTTATTACTTGAACCTTATTTTGGTTCCTTCCAGCTTTTCTAATCTTGGTTGTTTTGACTGTCGTTCATCTTAGAATAGAAGAAAACTGCAAATGCCTTCCGCATAAATTTGAATGGAAACAAATGTGTCACTGACTTGTACCTTTCGGTTCTAGACCATTACGCACGCGGTCTGTCTCTCTTACACTTGCCTGAAATTGTACGTCGCCATCCCATTTGAATTTCGTTCTCATGGTGAAACACAGTTTTGTATGGAAGTATATGCCAAAATAGGGATTATATTTGAATCACGAAACATGCTCAAAAGGCAATTCTTGTGTTATTCTACCTATACCATAATATGATCTTAGTCGAATTGTCACAGCGAAGAATTTTTTATTTTATTTTATTATTTTTTTAATCATCATTGAAAAGTTACCCAATACATACAAAACGAGACTCGAAGCTCTATTTCATGTAGTAGCTTCTTGTACTAATTGTATATACAATTGTTGTTAACGGACATTGTTTCGTGTAGGGAATGAAACTTGTTGTGTTGATATATGTATTTAATTAACTATTTCTAAAAAGGGAATACAAATGCAGCTTAACAACTAATATTTATGTTTGTTTAAATAAATAAATAAATCATTCCATCGATGTAGTTTATTAGTTTGGAATTAAGGATCACTGGTGTATATTATTTTAGACCTAAAATGACATTCTAAGTGACTACAAGAAGATTCATTATAAATCGACGATAAAATTAAACATTGACACCGATTTGAGATAATATCGCTACTAGCATTAGTAAATTGTAGAGTTATCAATGACATGCGTGTCTGGTTCTGTCTGTGGCATTCGTACAAATATGTTTCTACGAGATTATCACACATTTTTGTTAAGTCCAAGGTATTTCACATAAATAGTTGGTCGACTTATTTTGTTTTTCTTCATAATGTTATTTTCTCACACCTACAGTGTTTCTGCTTGCCATTCATTTTCTCGTCTCGGGTGTAGAACGTGGTCTAAAGACTGAAGTACAATATATTTAGCCGTAGACAAGAGACAAGATGAGTGTGCAGGCGATATATTATTATTTAAGCTGTGCTGCGGTGTGGCATTCCACAAATAAACCCGCCTCGACTAAACAGAAGGCAGAAGACAGAGAAGAGGTGGATAAGAGAAAAAGTGAGTATTGAGGAGGGAGGTGGATGTTGGTATGGCCCAGCTGTCAGCTGTCCACACGGAAGACACTCTGCGAGCGACATGTCCTCGAGTGATTGACGTTGGTATTACATATTGTTATGTTAGCAGAGTCTGTGTTTATTTCACACTTGGAATTATTCATCTCGGCACCGTCCTCCGCTCAACTCCTAACTCCTGAGCCAGCCTTGTTTCTTGTTTCATTCCAATAATAATACATATTAAGATATCTGCAGTCAGTGGTGTGGCGTGTAGCGTCGGCTCAACCCGCTGCTCCGGGTTTGGGATTTACTAAGCTTATGGGCTGAGCCGAGAAAAGCCAACACCATTACCTGCTTCATGTTCATGCTTCAACGTAAATATGACAGAGCTTCTTCCGTACCTATTTAATAATAACGTGAAATGATAACTTCAAACTTTAGCAAAATAACTTTAAATGAACATGTGTTATAATATACAAATAACACTTATATTTCGTATACATTGAAAAGGGTAGGTATTGTTATTCTCACAGCCTTTATCACAATTCCCACAAAAATCTCGAAGGTTTCAGAATTCGAAGAAAACCAAATTATTGTATTTTCTCCGCCCAGACGTTCTGCGGCACTGGGCGTGAAGAATCCACTTGCTTTTTCAGGTGTTAGAAAAGTTCAATATTAGCTGGTGGTGACTCACTGTTCTGTTTGCAGTTTACAGTTCCTCTCATTATCTTCCTCGCAACTAATTGTCAATTCTCGCCCTCAGAACGCTTTGTAAACTGGTAGTGATAACCAAACCAATATTATATTCCAGACGTTACAATACGTCAATTAAAATTTACATATTTTAAATTAATACATATTTAGAATCCGAACATTTCGGAATCAAATTCCGATTACTGCGACTACAAAATCAAACCATATCATTAAAATTTACTATGTATGTATTTAAATATGGTGTCCCAGCTTTGTTACATGAATTAAATTATTTTACACATATATTTTTTAATTTTTTTCCATTTTTTTTAATAAGAATAAATTTTACACATTTGCGTAGTAAAAATAACATTCATATTATATTAAAAAAAACGATAATTTAGGGTACCCACCAAGGAACTGCCTGTGCGTGGGTAGTATAAAAAAATCTTAGTTTCAATAATATATAAAAATTCAGCCTGCGTATGTTTGTGCTCGCAAAACTTGAAAAATAGTCCAACGATATCGCTGAAAATTTCAAAGTTTGTTCTTATTAGTGCTAGGAGTATTTTTCATTATATTTGGTGTTCTTATTAGTGCTAGGAGAAGGTAGTTTGAATGGTAAAAGAAGTTGGGGACGCCCAAGGATTGCTATGTAACGCAATATCTATGCACCCGAACAAGATACGGAGTCGAATTAAAATCGATGTAATAAATTTTTTTAACAGTTACATTATGGTATACAGTAGTGAATGGTGGAGGAAGTCGAAGACGCCCGAGAAAGATATTAGCAATACCCAGACATTGCGGGTCCACCAGTTACTAATAAAATAAGAATAGAAATAAACTTTTTAAACAAAATAAGTGTTAATTAGTAATGTTAATTTTAAAGTTTTGGAAATGTTGTAGTGAACAGTGAAACATGAAGGTTTGCAAATAATTTATATGAATAGTGTTTCATTAGATATATCTCTGTCTTCGTGAATGGGCCTCCATCTTGCACTTGTAAGTTATTATACACATCTGATCCATACGTACACCATAAAAGGTAAACATATTTTTGCAATGTATAATAATAATAAAATAATTATATTAGTATTGTACTGGAAGTGAGGTGCGGCCCTGCCCCAGTGGCGCCACACCCCCCGCTCCCCTCTCCGTCCCCTCTCGTCTTAACCCTTCGCACGCCGCGGCCATAAACAGCCATAAAGGTCGCCGCACACACTTCATCTTATCAATTAATTAATAGAATTACTTAGAACACGTTTATGGTCAAATACCAGTGTTAAAATACCTCTTTATTTACATTGTGACCACGTCGATTTTTATGTCATTTAATAATGAATTGTGTCAACTTAACCTGTTTTATGAATAATTAAAAAAATAAGATTTAAATAAATACTGTCAGACATTTTTTGTTTTTTTTTTTTTTATATGTTTGCATCGAATTTGCAGCAGTTTTTTTTTATATTTGCATAGAATTTGCAGAAGTTTTATTCAGTTTTTTTTAATATTTGGATCAAATTTGCAGCAGTTTTTTGTTGTTGTTGTTTTTTTATTTTTTTAAATTGGCATCAAATTAGAAAATTACGATAATGATTATGTTTTATGTTTTAAATGTTAATGAACTCAGTTATGAGCAGATTCTTGACTTACCCATTTAAAAATGAAACATTGTTTCATATTGCTTTACTCATGATTTGTTAGGTTGTTTTCTATGTTTCTCCAAAGCCTTACAAAATTGGGCCCGAGACGTAAATAATAACTTTCCGAGACGTTGGCCGTATTTTTGCAGATAGAAGAATATGGATATACTACACAAGTGGGTTATTTTCTATCGTTGATAAAAATAATAAAAAGGGATTTATTGATTAAATTTTTATAACAGTTTCCCGCATTCTCACAATTTCAATAACCACTCGAGCGATTGGTGTCATGTATATACATTTACCATATTATTTCAATGATATTAATATATAAACATATGAAACTGCTTCTTACTGCGGTTGAAACCAATGAATTCACCTACTGTTTATCTAATTTCACTGTTTATCTAATATGTTTAGTTCTTTAAATTTGGCATATTGTGACAAGCGATCGCTCAAAACGTTTTGGCAAACTTGGGATAATATGCCAACAATCGCTCGAGAGGTTAAGTACAGATTTATTTAGACTTGGTTCCATAGTCTGTTGGAATTTGGAATGTGTTTTTACAGCGGCGTCCCCCGTCAAAAATATCAGAGGCTTTTCTATTTCAATGCGTAACGTGGAAGGAAAGGAGAAATAAGGATGATTTAGTAGTTGTCCTGGTAGGTACAGAGTTGGCAGCGCCATCTGGGCGGGACAAGGAGACCACCGTCTCTGGAACTATAGGAAACACTAATAAAATTACATTATACAAAAAAAAATTCTAGGCAAAAAGAGGTAGCTTGGTAGGATCCGTGTAGAAATAATACTAATAATTAAAGACCTTGAATAGGGAGAAAACCCCAAATGTCACAAATGGATTATTTTTCAGGCCGAACATTTCAACTGAATACTTACCTACCTACTGGTTCTACTGATTTAAAAAAATGTTTTTGAAATAATACATAAATCATAGATTCACCTTTTATGAAATTCATAGGTTTTGCAAATATATAATTAAAATGTATACAGTCAACGTGACTTTTGCTGTTTTTCTTCAAAATATGGAGAATTTGCTATAAAAGGAGCAATAAAAGCAACAATAATTTACAAACGTATAGCGCCACGCAACGGTAAAAAAGCGAACTAATAGACATTTGCGCCATTTTGCATTTTTCAAACAAAACTCAGGAATTCAGGTCTAAATTAAAAACTTACCTTTTTAAGCTGTCGTATCCTTAAATTAAATATACCAATCCTAAGAGAAAGTCCAGTTATATTCAATTTTTCAATTAAGTCCTAAATCCTGTATCTAAATTTCGCCAATAAACAATTAGATAATGTTAATTAAGTGTTAATCTCAAGTGACCTATCAGGTAAGTATTGAACTGTATATTTTCTCCATAAATAGTTAAGTAATAACATAGACCACTGTACAAATGTATTATCAGTTTGTACAGCGCCCTTGAGGTGTTTTTGCACAAAAACGGCGCTATACAAGTTATCCAAGTATTATTATTATTATTATTAAAACGTTGTTGTCAATAATTATTGTTGTTTTTAGAAAATTTGCATATTTTCAACAGTTAATTTGAAGGACATACATTTTTTTAGATATATTTAGCAAGAACCGTTGCAAAGACCCGTAGACAAACAACCAAAAAAAAAAATTTTTAACCGTGAACCGTTGAGGTTTTCCCCCTGAGGTCTTCAATTATTTAGATAGTTCGTCTTTCTATAATCCAAATAAATGAATGAAGCAATAACAGCTGTGATTCGCTAAAATATAGCATGTATTTTCAATGATATTGACGATAACAAAGTGATCAAGGAAGCCAGGGGATTCAGACATCAAAGAGTGTAACTAGAAGATGTGATGTGAGTGAGTAGCGAGTGCGGCAGTGAACACGAGCAGTCCCGCATTCCTCCCCCAGAGGCGGCAGGGTGACCCCACCCCAGCCCACCCCAGCCCACCCCAGCCCAGCCGCGCCACACTCAGCGCCAGGGACCGGCGCGCCGTGTCTCGCGCGGCACCTTTGCCCATCACCTAAAAATATTCTCACCGTCCGGACCACACCAGCCCGCTACCCACCAACGCATCACTCGAGAGATCCCTTCAAACGCTCAATCCCAAATAGAGAACCATCGAACTCTTTGATCCTTTTGACTTCACCGATTCATTTTCACTTTATCAATCGTGCGGTCCACGCACACGTGTATAATATAAAGTCTTGAATCGTGATCAGACGCACCACTACAGGTGCGCGTCCGTCCCAAATGCATAACTGTCAAGATACTCTGGATGTTATTTTTTTATTATTTTCTCTTGCCGATCGTCGGGATAACAGGTAAGAAGGTGTTATTAAATTTAGGAATTCGACTTCGTTAGCGCTCACCTGTGGCGGCTGCAGGGCTATAGGATGTCTATAGGATGTCTATAGGATGGCTGTAGGACGGCTATGCAGCACAGGCGGCGAGCCATCTCACATAATCTGTACCCTATCCTGTTGTCAGTTGTACTATGTACACGGGTTCACCTTGCTCAGTTCTCATACTTGTCTTCGAATAAAACAGATATACCTACGCATTACAGCCGTTACAGGTGCCGACACTTTTAACGGACTGTTTTTTATTAATTAATTTAAAATTTATGTAATTGAACGTATAATGTTATGGATTAATTGTGTACTCGCGGTTCCTCCGAAATATGCTGCAGGTGTTTTTTTATTCATGGATTCTCATTTTTAATGCAATGGACAAAAATTAGCCGGTCGGACTAAACATGGAAGGAAAATGACGCGTTCTTAATTAATTTCGGGAGGCAACCAATGGATTCATGATTATTGGTTTGAGGTTGAGTATTATTAGGTATTTTGCAACGAATTAATAAGTATGTAGGTATAACTCAGGAATACTAAAACAGAAGAGATTTAAAGAACATGTATCATCCAGCAAATATTCCCTAAATAGTTCATGTATTATCCATTCAAATACACGGTGTATTTAAAAAATTGTATAGCGATAAAAAAATATGGGTTACATTAATTTAAACATATATATTTTTTACAAACTATTATATTTAAGATTGGTCATTTATACCTTATCAGAAGAGATCTTTTGTGCCTGATAAGGGAGCCAAAAAAATTGCTTTCGTGATCATTCTTTGTGAAACTTTAACCGAGTGATTGAGTAATTAATAAAATAATAAAGATCCTAGTAAAGCTTAACAAGCGATACCTAAGCACTAAGCAGACATTATTCACATGATAAATGATACCCCGGTCGATAGAAGATCGAATTGTTTTGCACGCAATTCATTGTCTCGGTTCAGCCCAATTTGCAGCGAGCAAAAACCGGTTCTTTTTAGATACCCTTTTACGTATGCCATTATTGAATAAATGCATTTTTTAATCTCCCGCATCTGCTCGCCGAAAGTTACGTGGGAAAGAAGCAATCAACCGGTCATTTTTTTAATTGCCGTCTTTTAGATCAAGTCTCGTAACTCTCGAGCCAACAAGTCACAGGTCCATGTCACCGCGGCTCTGTAGAAAACGACATGGATTATTGTGTACAGTCGTTAATTCCGAGCCGGGGGCATTTCTGTTTACGGGCATTGGGTAGATTGTGCTGTGGTACTATAACTAGGTAGTCGGCGCTTCGCCTCCCTCGACATGAATGCAGACACTGATGAAATACGCTTTGTAAAGAAGATCGTCTGATGTGTAACCGGTTAGCGCGGGGCCCTGGCGCCGCCGCGGACATCTGGACACTGTTGGCATTCTGCCATATCGCCATTCTGCCCTGCTTCTGTTCTGTTCCCGTTGGTCTGCATCTGCTCACTGCTGCTTGCGTAATCTTTCGACTATCTGTTTACTACTCTGGTCGTCACCAGTGGCGGTTCTCGCATTGGGAGTTCAATCGCAGCAATCGGACTTCAAAAAGGGAGAACAAAACATGGTGTTAACATCAGATCTCATAGGTGTAGCCCACTCGGGCAGCTAGTAGATTCTGATTCTGTCGATTCTTCCAAGGTTTGCAGGTTTACAGCCTGGCGCCACTAGCATGTTTTTATCCTGAAGATTTATGGTGGAAGGTCCCATAGGTACTGATATTCATAACGCACCTATGGGATTTGGGATTCATTTCGGAATCGCTTTTGTGCAGTACGAGTTGATACGGGTGGACTAGGTGGTTAGGACGGGTGGATTTTTAGCACGTATTTTTAAATAATTTTTACGTACAATATATACATTAGATATTAAAACATTGGTTGACAATGTGGGCCTCATTGGGTACTTTACGCGTTCTGAGGCCCCCATTCCAAAATTTAATAGTATTTATTAAAAGGATAGTATGAAATGAAATAATAAATAGCGAGTTTACTGTATAAACGCACTTTAGAGAAAACCGCCACTGTACGTCACATGCCCAATGCCAGGGCCCACCTACACTCAACCTTCGTAATACGTAACATATAACTCACCTATTCTGTTTAATTGTTACAGACTTGACGTCGCCCAACACGGCCGAGAAGGACGCCGGCTTCTGCTCCGGAGGGGAGGACGATGACTCCGAGGAGAGCAACCGCTCCAACTCGGATGACTCCGGCCTCAAGATGGGCCACCCGCCCGCCCCCAAGAACAAGAGGAAGTGCGCCGAGCCGTTGCGTTTGCTGCGGCCTGAACCCCTCTGTCAACCGCCCAAGAAGCGCGGGCGCTACCCGCCTCCGGGCGAGGAGTGGGAGGAGCGCGTGCCGCCACACCCCGCCGTGCTGGCGCGCCCGCCCGGCGGCTTCTTCAGCGTGGAGGCTCTGCTGGGCCGCCCAGAGCCCGCCCTGCCGCCTCCGCCCCCGCCTCCGCCACCCCCGCCACCCCCGCCCCCGCCGCGAGAACAACGCAATTACAAGAATATGACCCGCGAGCGCCGCATCGAGGCCAACGCGCGCGAGAGGACGCGCGTGCACACCATCAGCGCCGCCTTCGACACCCTGCGCTCGTCCATCCCCGCCTACTCGCACAACCAGAAGCTGTCCAAGCTCTCCGTGCTGAGGATAGCCTGCTCCTACATCATGGCTCTGTCCAAGGTGGCTGCGGGGGAAGGCGAAGGGGAAGAGGGACAGCAGGAGACTGATGACGATGGACCCTCCCTGGCCGAGTGCATCGAAAGTGTTTCTAAAACTATACAAACCGAAGGAAAACTTCGGAAGAGAAGAGACGATTAAGAATAATTAGTATAATGTACTCTTGTTCCTCGCGGAAACGCGTACTAATAGTGTTCGGTGAAAAGGTGTGAAAGAACCTTCCTTCAATCTTTCCAGGAATCTCAATAGTTGTAAGAAGTTCACACCCCACATAACTACAGAGAGAGTTGATAATGATTGTAACGAACACCGACGTGCTAACAGGTGACATGGAGGTCCTAAGTCACTATAGTAAACAAACCCCATTCAGAAGGGAGTAAAATGGTTAGCGCCTAATCTTTAAGAGCGTGGGAAATGACACTCGGCTATTCTCATTATCCTTTGGCCCTTTTTGGTCCTGGAAGTGCGGAAGATGATCAAATTCCATATTAGTTTCCTTTCAAATGCATATAATTTTAAACTATAGAGAGTTTAAAAGCCTCCTAGGAAAAACACATTGGCAAAATCACCGAAGTACCGATTCCATACAAAATCAAATTTGCATCGCTCTTAAATACTTCTATTCTGAATGAGGCTTCACCAGTATATAGCTTTAGTTATAAAATGTAATAAATATTTTTAATGCAAACGTACATACGCATATGTCACAAACAAAATATTTACACATTACCTACCTGTAACCATAGAGTTATACAATAATTAGAGGCGCTTTTGCGTACCTACATAATGTCTCGTCGAAATGAGTTCCACTATAGCCCGATATATCAGTTACTCTTTATCCTCGCTTGGTTCTTATGTCGAGCTTAGCACGCAATCCGTAGGTATATAATCCTAATCATAAATATCTCCAATATTAAAAGTTTTGCCTTTGATTTGAATAGAGGAACGTGTTTCTTTTTTATTTGCAATATCAAACTACTGCCATCGCGATGTTTCAAAATGTCAACGACCGCAGTTTATTTTTACACTGGTAATTTACGAGTTGATTTTTGATAAAGTTCCCCACTTATGGAACTATATGCGAGGATACTAATTGTAAATAGTATTTGGTTTGCTACAGTCTATGCTATTCCTGCTAACCGTTGAGTTTAAAACAATCTGTTCTCACACTGAAACTTTTAAAATCGTATTATTAACCTTCTATCTGGAGAGTACCAGACTATTTTTCATTGAATGTCATCCTTTATAAATTATTTCATCGACGTTCATCATTGCTCGATGAATTATCGAAGTACATACTAATAAAATCAATCATTCAATTTACGTAAATTTCAGCCAGACGAATGTATGTAATTATTTACATAAACGTCAAATTTTCACTACCTATCGCTGTAGGTAGCGTCTAAAAAAGTAACTAATTCCAAGCCAAGGATGTGGCCGAATTAACCTACTTAAAATTGAGCGAGGATTTACGCCCTCAGCTAGTATAAAGAGCAACAGATATACCGGGCCTATGAGCACGCGAGTAGCAGTGCGCGAGTAACGGGTTCGGCAGTTTCCGTTGTTTGTCGCTAGAGCGTTGGGGTTATGTACTCACCCTCAACTAAGTGGAACCAATGTTTTTGTTTCGTGTCTCATCTAAATGAACCTAATCCATCAAAGCCAATATTATAACTTATAAGGTAAGTGATTTTTCGAGCCTTTTTGAGAATGACATTACGTTATTGTTCACTTCGTCCGCCCATATTTACGGGTAATATTTAAATATTATTAAGGAGCTTTTACGAAACTATACTAAGACGGGGTTGTTTCATAGAATGTTAACAACTGATCAAATTTCAAAATTAATTTTCAAGTTCTGCTACTATTTCATGTGAAAAAGCTAGCTGTAAAAAGCCAGTCATGATATAATGACAGAACTTAAACAGAACTTGAAAATTAAATTTGGTGAATTGTTCAAATTCTGTGAAATTACTTATCCATACTAAGCTATTGCAACGAATTACGAATCTATGAGCCTTATTTTAATTAGAAATGTTTGAATTGAATCAAACATACCTGTTTATGAACCATAGCAATAATAAATATTTATGTAGTATGGAACTAGCATCATGTAACCGAATATATAACTTATTAATTGTCCTGTGAAAAAAAATGCATCTCCATAGATATATTATTATGGTTAGCCGATATTCGGAATTTCTTTCGATTAGCAAAATAATTAGATATACGATTTCTTCTTAAAATCTCGTAGGATTTTCAATTACATCACATCTCACCTTTATAATACAAACCAATATTATAGGCGTTTACAAGGGATTCTATAAAATATATGTATACATTCTCGTTGCATCACTAATTTTAAATAATGCAAAAGACAAAAATCTCGCTTAGATTAGAGTGTGTGCCAAAATTGTTAAAACTTATGATTTGTAATAATAATAATTAATTAAATTAAATTGTTGATTTTAAGTATCAACTGAAAAGGGGGATACTAAAAATACGTATGTACGAAATCTACCGTTCAAAAAAATTAAACTGGGTGTCATTATTTATGGCATGACTGACTATATTAAACAGGATGCCATGCCTTATGACTAAATTAAACTGGGTGTCATGACTTATGACATGATGAAATTAAACCCCATGTCATCACTTATGACATGACTAAATTACACTGGGTATCATGAATTATAACTTGACTAAATGTTCTAAGCGTGTTATTGAGGTGCTAAATTTAAAGTTAATATGAAAAATGCACTATTATTTTGAGATATAAGAATAATCACTAATGATTATTATATTTCACAAGTCAATAACAACATCTAGAGCTATTTCTAGGTATCGTAATTTTCTACTACAGTTTGTACAAATGAGACAATGATAATTATTATTATAACTATATAATCCAACTATTGTGTTATTTACAATAATTAATAATAAGCATAAGCAGTGAGCTTTATACAGGGTTTTCCAATAAGAGGTGTTATTTTGATCGTAATCGTAAAAGATCAATGGTTTCGTTGCTCGTGTGGCACGTAGCGCCGATTTGTTGAAATTAAACGTTGTCCAGATCAGTACCATCCAATTCCGGCCATAAAAAATCATTAATCATCTCTCGATAGCGCAATCCATTCACCGTAACTGTTGCTGCAGCCTCATTTTCGAAAAAGTAAGGTCCAATGACTCCGCCGGACCATAAACCTCACCAAACAGTCACACGTTGAGGATAGAGAGGCTTTTCAACAATAACTCTTGGGTTTTCCGAGCCCCAGATGCGACAATTTTGCTTGTTGACGAAGCTTCCGAGGTGGAAATGGGCCTCATCACTCAAGATGATTTGCATTTGATTCACTCAAGTGAATTTTAATAATTTCAATGCGTTTTTGAAGCGTGTTTCGTTCCAATTTTATTAATGGCGTAGTTTCTACTTGTCAAATGTCAAAAAATGACAGGTTCAAAAGTAACATCTACCGAAATAGCGGGCTATTCAAAATAACACCTCTTATTGGAAAACCCTGTATAATTATAAATCACGATGTGAGCAATATAAAAGTAGGCTATAATTATTAAGGTTGTATGCAAAACGTACCTGAATCAGCAATAAATTTATTTACAGGCATTTTCTTTTAAATCAATTTGCGTATTCAAAATTTGAAATTTTAGCACAATCAAATTAATGCTCCCTTTTTCCCAATCTTAACTCTCGAGGGAAAAGTGACATAATTCTTAGTTATTAATCCCCTTTTAAAATCAAGACTGATTTAGATTTTGAAATATTATGACACCAGACCTTATAATTTTTGATTGACGAACAAATTTTAAACTGCATTTTATTCCTAGTATTTATATATTGTAAAGTCATTGCACACTAATAATTTATTATTGTAATTAATTAGATTCGTTTTGCCGCCACTTTGATCTCATTTTAAATTCATGCAAATTCTAGAAAATAATTACTTATTCATTATGGCCCACCGATGTTTTCGTTGTGATCGCTTTCAAAATAAAAACAACGAAACCATTCACCAAGTTTATCTCATTATTGTTAAAGATTACACAACTGAGTAAAAGTTTTATGAAATATACTTACTTGTCGCTGCATTTTCGGTCGACAGTTTAGACTAAGATGGAAACACTCGGGTTTTTAATAAATTAAATAGGGAACTTTGTAAGTACCACAAGAATCCAAAAAAGGATACAACAACTCCCATCAACCCTCTGGAGGGTCTAAGCACAGTGAAATTGATAACTTTACAATATCGGGTCAAGTACCGATGATTTTATACCGATTTCCTGAGCACGGTCGCATTATTGATATCCAGACCGACGTTGATAACGCAATAAATTAAAATTCGATATATGCTGGCAAAATTGGCACATATCTCTAGGAATTGACATTCCTAAACGTTAAAAATACTAGTAAATTGACAATGTCTACCTGAAATTTTAACTTTAAAATACACTGGTAGTCCGCATGTACTTTTTGACCCAAAAAAGGAAGTTCACGAGGTCATTAATCATTCATAACCAGAGATGTGCAAAATGGGTACCCAAAACCATTTGAAATGCAAAATGGAAATGGGTCAAAACTTTTCCATTTGAAAATGCAAAATACAAAATGGTTTTTAGAAAAGCATTTCAAATGCGAAATGCAAAATACCTATTTTCAAAATGGTTTCTCAGGTCAAACAATTAAAATAATTATAGAATTTTTAAACAAATTTTGTCATTTAATAATGGACATCAATGTAGAACAAACATATTACATGATGGTAAATCCAAAAACACCACGACCATAAATATACCACTCTCACCACGACTACAGATTATGAAACCACAAAAAATTTGCGCGGGACTAATGTTGCCAACGTAAAAACATAGAAACTGCTATCTAACATTTAATATTACAGCGTCATGGCCCCATGTTCAGTATTTAAATCAGTATTTTTTGTAATGGTATCACTCAATTGCCAGGGATCCTACCAGGGAGCAACTTGACAAATGTAAATTATCTCTCATAGCGAGGTTGAGGACCGACTGATATTTGGGGCTTATGAAAAAAAGATGAGTGGAGATAGTAGGAAGAATGTTGCAAAAAAGCATTTAAAATGGAAAATGCATTGAGAAAAGCTTTTAAAATGCAAAATGCAAAATGGTTTTTAGAAAAGCATTTAAAATGCAAAATGGAAAATACCCATTTTGCATTTCCATTTGAAATGGATTTATTTGAAATAAAGCACATCTCTGTTCATAACTAACAACTATTGTTTCTCGATGTTGGAACGGAAATGATAGATCGCGTCTTAGATGAATTAATTAAGTCTACGGATCGTGTATTATGATTTCTTCCGATTCTAAGAGCTTGGTTAGTTCACCCCCGTTCATTAATAATCCAGTTATTTTGAATAACGAACGACATTATCCAAAAAGGTGTGCATATTGACAGCTTTTCCGACACCTTGGAAGCCGCGCTAGAAGTAGCGACTTTTATCTACCGACTGTCCGAATCAAATTCGGATCGTGCTCACAAATATCGCTAACTGGGCATAGATGGTGGATTTCTTCAATATCGTATTGACATATAGCTTTATCTATCGTCCGTTCTAGACCTCCTGAGAGACAGAGCCAATTTCATATTCGCGTCGAATATAGAAAACAGTTGTCCTTATCATTATGTTTATAATATGTACTATGAAGAAAATTCACAGAGAGTTCCTAAACATAGGAATTTGTTTATAACGACAGTAATTATAATTATAAATTATAACCATGGAGGATGTACATATTTCCTCTAAACTTAAAGCCATAACGAATAATGACGATAAAAAACCCCTAAAATATAATTTATTGTTCACTGTTTATATTAAAATATTGTATTTTACCTACTTATAAAAAAGGTACGCATTTTTACTCCTAGTAATCATTTTAATTGTTGATCTCTTAATACTTGACTCAAATTGCATTAAATAATATTAATTATGTTATAGTGTATGCTCCAACGTATGTGACAAACAATTTGTATTTGTAAATATGTTTATAAAACTTCATTCTTGTTACATATTAGATTTTAAAGTCGTAGTGCCTTGTGCCTTGGTTCGTTTTATTTTTGTACATAAAGTGTTAATTTGTACATTATTATTAATTAACAAATATAAATATTAACACATAAACATTTTGTTAATTTTATTTGAAATCTTAATTCGTAAATTTAACATTTTTTTCCGTACAATATTAAATTGTTTCTATATATATTATCATGTTGTTCTGTTTTGAAACCCTCTGTACATAAATATAATCCGATAAAAAATGTTTGTAATTCAATAAGTTACTTGATGTGTAAGTTTGCCATTGTAAGTTATTTATAGTCGATTTATGTAGATTTAAGAATGTAATTACGTGTAATGTACATACGATTATTCTCGATTTTTTCTTATAACTATGTACTATGTAGCAATAATAAACGCCGCATGCTGAAATATAACAAACATATTTTATTTTTTATCCTAAATCTGTTTCCTTATCAGAAAATTATAACAATGGGTCGAGGTACCTATTAACTTTTTCAGGAAAAACTCGCATCAACTGTAAAGCCATTATAAATGGCGTCACATAATGATTTTGACTGTGGGTCGATTCTCAATAAATGTAGAAAAATTATTTAACAAAAAAAATTGAAACGAAACCTGTAATGCCTTTAATTTGCCTTCGGTCAAGTATAACTGATCATTTATTAGGTACCTACACGTACAGTAGTTTCTCTATTGAAATATTGGTATAAAATAGTATTAAAAAAATAATAAGACGTTCCCCTATTAGTAAAAAAATGATCCGAACATAATATCAATTCTTGAAATATTTGCGGAATAAAATCGTCGTCTGTGTTAAGGCGATGCACTACGTCGTGTAATATTTTAAATTGAGCCGCTATCAATAACAACCCTTACGTATATGGCGATAAGGTTTAAATTCCCGCTTAACACCATCCGCTTGTTTTGATTTATGCAGGAACAAAAACATGGCCAAAAAGTGCCTTTTATTTTATTTTGTGGATGTTCAGGCATAAATATTTAATTATTTTCGATCATTTTATAAATAACTTAATTTGCCACATTATACAATAAAATTATAACCGAAAATGGGTTCGTAAGTAGGAGATTTTGAACTTTAAACCAGTTTTCATAGGCCTTTACATTATTTTTTTCTGGGCTTATAAAAAGACTTATCTAAAAAATACTCGATTATTTCAAAGGCCAAGATGTATTCTACTCGCAGTATTTAATTAAAGCATCTGAAACATTTCTAGGCGACCAAATTTCCAAACCAAAAACACATGATTTTGCATTACTACGTATGGCATCGCCTTCGACAATGTCTGGAAAAGCTTACATCAAAATGATTCGAAATTCGAGGAGGTACATCACTACTTACAACTATCTTCCACGAGGTCCATGATACATATTAAATTAATTATACTACACAAGCATTAACTAAATAAAATAATGTAACGCTGGAGTATCAGCTGTTTGTGGATTCCAAAGATATTTATAACTTAGATTTTACCTTTGGTGGATTCAAATATTATTTTCACAATCCCTCTTACAGTGTCATCTAGCGGTAACAAAGAAAAGTATTTGGTTCAACAACTGACTTTAGTTTGTATATATACACACATCTGTGCAACGCGCGACCTTTAAATATTAGAAATAGTTTCATATTTAATTTCACAGATGTCTGAAACATTGTGAATTCGGGACTGGGTCAACATCGCCAACCTTCACATACTTTCAGATGTATTGTTAAAAAAATAACTTTTACTGAACAGCTGTTCAGTTTATTTGAAATTTCGGTCCACATTCAATCAATTCAATACGAGAACAGAGTATGCCATGGCTAAATTATATTAAATATTGGCGCAAATAAAGATTGCCCCAATCCATGACATATCCGTGGCGCGCACCGCGCGCCGTGGCTATTCAAAAGAAAGAGGTTTTGTAGATACTTTATTGACGTTATCGAGATATTTTGATACCGAAATTATTTTTACTCATTTCCGATACATTTTGAATCGAAATGTATTAAAATCGAGGTGTCTTAAATTTAACCTCCTTGTATCGTGGCTCTAATTTACTTACTTCCTAATTCATTCTAACCACTATTTTTTCGAAAAGGTAAGTACCTATCTGTCCACCGCTAATTGTATCAACGATTATTTTAAGTACGTAGTTATGTATCTAGAAAAATATTCCTACCCACATGGAAATCAGACTACTTAGGTATGTAGGTTCTTTCTCAGACCTTTAAAACCCGGATTTTTTTCGATTCGCAATAACACCATCGTGTTGAATAACGTTTTGTGCTGGGGTTGCACTTTTCAAAATCCTTCAATAGTTCGTTTATTGAGTAAAAAGTAGAAAAATAAACACTAGCAGTTCTATGAATAGTAATAGACCTCGCGGTTAAAAGTGTATATTTCTATTTTAACTCTTATTTAATATAAATACCTTTGTATTCACCATTATTTAATTCGTAAGGATCGTATAATTTAATTTTAAAAATCAAAAACCAAAATTTCCCTTGAAATCACAGGATTTGCAAGTAGGTATTTAAATACGTACACCGTATATTTTCCGGAATATTTAAACTTGCCTAAAGAAACATCATTTTATCTCAATGACATTTTTTAAACTTTCGTCATGCAGGCAGGTAGGTACCTTATATTGAAAAATAAGAAAAATAAATTTCAAATAAACAACGATTTCACAATTGAAAAAAGAACTATTAAACAATTTACCGGACCATTAAACGACGGTGAAACTGAAACGGAACGTACAAACAAATTTACAGATAGACAAAATGGTACCTATATTGGGATTCCTTTACGCACCATTCGGTCTGATGGCTCGTATCCGAAGTCAGAGATAAACAGAGCCTCCAGACAAAAATCAAGAAAAATCATTTTCGTAATGTTAGAATTTAGGCATTTTTGGGATTTTAATTGATCATTGTTCAAATGGGGACAAGAACATCAGATCAATGTTTTGAAATTTTAAACACATCGACATTTAATTTTAGCAAATTTAAACACGTTTTAAAATTTCTTAGAATTTCTCCGTCATTGTTGGTTTCAAGAATTGCTGTGGGGAATATTATTGGGAGTAACGAGCAACTGTCATTCTATCGGCAAACCGGATAAAAAGCGAAAGGACTTCGCTTCAGGGACGATTCATGAGCAGGTATTTATCCAAAACGATATGGAATAGGTACCTACATAACAGTGAACGAGGACCTCTGACGTGGACCTCTAACTCTAAACCGTATCCGGTGCAGTCGCCAGTAGATAGTTGATTTATGGTCGCCAGTCAGCGTCATAGACACCATGCTATCACCATGCGTAGATAATAATAATATTAATTGTATGACTTGTATAGCGCCGTTTTTGTGCAAAATCACCTCAAGGGCGCTGTACAAATTTATAATACATTTCTACAGTGATCTATGTTATTACTAACTATTTATGGAGATAATATACAGTACAATACTTACCTGGTAGGTCAATTGAGATTAACACTTAATTAACATTAACTAATTATTTATTAGCGAAATTTAGATACAGGATTTAGGACATAATTGGAAAATTGGATATAACCGGACTTTCTCTAAGGAATGGTATATTTAATTTAAGGGTAGGACAGCTTAAAGAGGTAAGTTTTTAGTTTAGATCTGAATTCTGTTGGACTTGTTATGGATGTTAGTTCCGGAGAGAGTTTATTCCAAGCCTTCGGCCCAGATACACCGAAAGCGCGATCACCAAACTTAGTATTTGGCTTGCGCTTAGGTTCCATCAGTCTGCCTACAGCTGATGATGTTGCTGATCTAAGAGTTGACTGCCTCAGACCAGTGTTTTCCGGGACGCATAGTTCAGAGAAGTAGGGTGGGGCCATTTCATTGATGGATTTAAACACCATCCAGCACAATTTGTAATGGATTCTTTCAGGGCACTTGAGCCAGTGAAGGTTACGAAGGTGTTCTGAAATGTGCGAATATTTTGAAACCCCGGTTATGAGCCGTGCACACTGATTGATGTTTGTCAATTTGATATGTTGAGGTATAAACTATGGCGTTTGTATATAAGGGAGGGGGGGGGGGTGAATCCCCTAAACACCCCTTTATACACGCCTTTGAGATGAACTGAACACTTTGTAGAAGAATGTCCCTTTCATCTGTTTTCAGATTATTTTTCAATTGTTTAATAGTAAAGGTTAAGATTCGGGCAAAGCCGGATGGTACCTCAAGCTGGTAGGTATTACCTACACAATATTATATAATTTACTGGATGACTAATGTTGTGTTAAAAAATATCTTTCAAGTTGGAATGTATTTTACGATAAGATGTCTATTTCCATCCTCATAAGCCAAAAGATTTATTTTTGGAGAGAATAAATGTTACATAATAAGTAAGTATATTGTAATTACGTAACTTCTTCCCAAAATATGATTATTCAGTGGAGATGTATGACGTCTGGGGAAAACTGTGATGCTGCCCACCATCGAGAGATTTGAAGATGAATTTGTGGGGAAAGAGGAAGGTTGGGAAGTGCCGGCCATTCAGACCTGGCCACTAAACACAGCTAAAGCCAATAAATTAATCACCATATCGGTAGTCAATTGGTAAATTGTGATTTATTACCGGGGCAATAATAAATATTATTTTGATGTAAGGTTTTTTTTATTTATGAAAATTTATTCTGAAAATCCCCTTATTGAAGTTTAAACCTTGGTAAATATAATATTTGAAAATAGTATTGACAACTCCTCTACTAAATCTATTATATGTGTTTGGTTAAATAATATAATTTGCTTGTGTGTACGAGCGACATATAAAATTGGAACTGATGTGTCTTATCAGTAGCGGTCCGTAGCTTGTCATTGAGCTAGAGTGCTAAAAATACGACACGAATGATGTTGTTGTAGCTGAAAATATATTTATTCAAAAATAATAAAAAAAATTGTGACAGTTTGGGGATGCTGCGCTTCCCTGAATTCTGATAATCTTTAAAATGTACAAAAGTTTAAAATTAAAATTTAAAAAAAAAATCAGTTACAACAACATCAGTAATGTATTTTTTTTAAATATCTAGCTCACTGAAAACTCACGGACCGCCATGGGTGGGTAATTTCATAAAAATATACGTAGTCTTCAAAACCAGACAACGACAAACGATAAAGTACCTACCTATAATATAGAAGGATGTAAGCAATAAGTAAGTAATGCTAATGATGTATTGTGCTAGTATCTTTAGATGATAATGATGATAATAATGAATGTGTCCGCGGGTTGGACGAGATTATGACCGCATCATTGCCATCAATAATACATTATTACTGTCTTTCCCCATCGATATTATGTTTGGTCGAAGCTTTGCACTTCTTCTTCTTCAATGGCGCTACAGCCCATTTCGAGCCTTGGCCTCCTTTAACATGAGCCTCCACCGCCCTCTGTCCTCGGCCGTCGTCTTCCAATCTGCAACATGGAGTAGTCCTCTGGCATCTTTCCTGACATCGTCCTCCCATCTCAGCCTAGGTCTGCCCGCCTTTCGTTTGCCTCCCGGGTGTCCTGTTAGAACCTTCTTTGGTACACGTGTGCTTGGCATTCGGTGCACATGTCCGGCCCATCTTAGTCTTTGGAGCCGTAAATGAGTAGAGAGTCTGGGAGCTTGGTAGATGTCATATAGCTCCTTATTGTGGCGGATTCTCCATGCCTCTCCCTCTCGCACCGCTCCTAAGATTCTTCGAAGTACCTTTCTTTCGAAGGTGTCCAGCCGTTCCGCAGACTTTGCTGTCAGTGTTCCCGCCTCACATCCATAGGCCAAGACCGTTCTAATAATTGTTTTATACAGGGTTATTTTGGTTTTCCTATGGACGTTTCGGGATTTGAACACTGGCAGCAACGCGAAGTAAGTGTTGTTAGCGGCTGTGATGCGCTTTCTTAATTCTACTGGGTCTTCGTTGTCCTGCGTTATGATGGAGCCCAGGTAGGCAAACTCTTCGACCACTTCAAAGTTATAGGAGTTTTTAAAATTCACTTTATCTTTTATTCTGCGGTGTGGGGTTCTGGTTTGCATCATGATTTTAGTTTTGTTCTCATTGATTTGCAAGCCCACCTCTCTTGCTGCAGTCTCCAAAGGGTCAAACACCTCTCTTACAGCCTGTAAGGATCTTCCAACAATGTTAAGGTCGTCTGCATATCCAACTATTTGATTGCTTTTGTAGCAAATGTTTGAGTCGGTAGCAATCATTGTCTTCCTCACGACGTGCTCCAGAACTATATTGAAGAGAGTGGGAGCTAAGCCATCACCTTGTTTCAGCCCCTGGGAGACGTTAAAATCCTCCGTTGTTTCACCTCCTATCCTTACTCGACATCGTGATCCAACCATCGTTGCTTTTACAAGCTTGACTATTTTGGGCGGTATACCAAAATTTAGGAGTATTTCATATATTTTCTCCCTATCTATACTGTCATATGCCTGTTTGAAGTCAACAAATAGTTGATATATATCTATATCGAATTCCCAGCATTTTGTCAGGATTTGTCGAGTAGTAAAGAGTTGATCAGTGGTGGATCTCCCCCTCCTAAAACCTGCCTGATACTCTCCCAGCAAGTTCTCTGAATGACGTTCTAGTCTTTCTTTCAAAATTGTTGTGAAGATTTTATACGCTGTACAAAGTAACGATATTTGAGAGCTTTGCACTAATGAAAGCCAAAGTGCCAAAAAATTTTCGTATGTTCATCTAAGAACAGGGATTATCTGTAATGAGGTGTTCATAATATAGATTGAAAATAGAATCAGTTAAATTTTCTGATTACCTACGTCCTACGTCAGATAGTTCCCGAGTGTGACTTTGATTATGTAGGCAATGTCAAAAATTATTTTACAGAGTATTCATGCTGCCTACAGCTAAAAACATTCTTTACGCTAAATGAATGAGAACAAATAAAAATTTCATATTTTATCTGGCTCGGTGCCATTGATATTTTTACAAATTAATTGTGCGGTGGTGACGTACGACGTTAGAATATATATATATATAATGTATAATATACATAATAATAATAAAATTGTTGCAATAGTATTATAAATATATGCAGTATTATAGACATTATAGGCATTGACCCGAAATTTCATTTGCTCAATATGCTCGCTAACAGTGATATTTACGCCCGTTAAGTTGCTATCTGGTACCGGGTAAGGTAAGCCCATAGTTGAAAACCCTCCCACCTCTTATTTGAGAACCGCGTGATTCGGTTTGTGTAACCCAGAGGTCGGCAACGCAACGCTTGCAGATATATTTAATACAATCTCAATGGACTCAAGGTTGAGATGGTCGTTTAGTTCCCGCCTAAACATTTTCTCCACAAAGTTGTCAAAGATCCAAATGGATCTAAAGTTGCGCAATCAGGGCATGATTCAAATTAGGTAAAGGTATACAATTTGCTTTCGAAATATGTGTGTTGCCTATACCAACGAATTTGAGGTACAAAAGATGAATGGCACAGGTAATCAATAAATATAGTAGGTATGGGTATGCCTACTGATAGATAATAATATTATTATGTTTTTTTGTGTTTTAGGTATAACACTAGTCCCAGAGAGAGTGTGAGAGAGAGAGAGAGAGAGAGAGAGAGAGAGAGAGATCGTAGGTACGTCGTCGACGATCGCCCTCTTCCTTCTCACACGTATTGTATGAATACAAAAAAGGCAGAAGATAGATAGGTACTAGAATGATGACGTCACTCTATGGGTCTACTGTGAGTGGTTTATTTATGGGTCTACTTAAAGCAGTTGTTTCTTCTGTTAGCATAATGATATTATGCTAATAGAAATAACTACTTACCTACATAATTTGTATATTCTAATAATCACAATCAATCAATAGTTGTTACTTATTAGCATATAGTGTTATTTAGACATTGGGACAATCATAATAATCTGAATTTCTTATAAGTGGCAACACTATTATGTATATTTATAATTAGTAATAATATTATGTATTCATATTAACATTGTAATTGAACATGTAGGTATAAGTACGCAAGGTAGGAAGAAAGGTGATGCATGGTGGGATGATGAGATTAAAGCACTGGTCTCAGAAAAGAAGAAAGCATGGTTGTGTCTGATTGCGGCTGGCAGTGCTTCCAGCGAAGAGAAGTATCGAGCGAAAGAAGTATATAAGGAATGTAAGAAAAAAGTAAGAGTTGGAGTGAAAGAACGAAAGAAACGCCTGGAAGAGGAAGAAGGAATGAAAATGACAAACCATTTCCAAGAAAACATTAAGTTGTTTTGGAAAGAAGTCAAAAGGTCCCGGAGTGGCCCAGAAAACGGAAGCATGAAAGTGATAAAATCAAAAGATGGAAAAATGTTGACGAATGAGGAAAAAATAAAAGAGAGATGGATGAATTATTTCGAGGAAGTCTTCGAAAGCGAAGTGAGTGACAGTGATTCCAGCGGCGAATCAGATATGAATGACGATGGAGTGAATGTTACCGAAATTAGCATGGATGAGATAGAAAGCTCGATTAAATGTATGAAGAATGGTAAGGCTGTTGGGTTTGACAATATTGCTGCTGAATATTTTAAAGGAGGTAGCCGTGTAATTCTCACATGGTTGTGCAATCTTTTTAACCAATGTTTAAAGGAAGGTTACACGCCTTTAGATTGGAGAAGGGCTGTGATCATGCCATTATACAAAGGTAAAGGGTCACGTATGGAATGTGGGAATCATAGGGCTATTAGCCTGCTTAGTTCAGTTGGCAAGCTGTATGGTAGAATTTTGATTGAAAGAGTAAGAAAGGAAACAAAGGATAAAATATGGGATGTGCAAGGTGCTTTTATGAGTGGAAGGGGGTGCATGGACCAGATCTTCTCATTGCGTATGCTCACTGAGAAGTTTCTGGCAAAAAACCAGAAACTTTTCTGTGCCTTTGTAGATTTACAAAAAGCATACGACCGAGTCGACAGGAAAAAGCTATGGAAGGTGTTGTCCAAGTATGGAGTGAATACGAATCTGACTCAGGCAATTGCGTCTCTGTATGAGGGAAGCGTTGCATGTGTTAGGGTAAACGGTGGTTTTACGGGGTGGTTTGATATCACAAAAGGTGTTAAACAAGGCTGCGTAATGTCACCGTGGTAATTCAATCTATACATGGATAATTGTATGCAAGAATTGAAAGAGGTGGGATTGGGCGCGAATTTGAATAATTTGAAAGTATGTTGCCTGTTGTATGCTGATGATGCGGTGCTGATTGCTAATAGTATAGATGATCTACAGTCTCTCGTGTCTAGGATGAACGAAGTATGCATGAAGAATGAGTTAATGATGAATGTAAGTAAGTCTAAAGTAATGGTGTTTGAAAAAGAGAGTACGAAAACAGTGTGCAATATAAT